>NW_027362012.1:0-600000 GCF_039654945.1 Dendrobates tinctorius | reverse complement strand
GGAAACAGGACCCAAATTCCAGAAGTAGCTGATACAGCATTGACACCAGAGAGCTGCACACTCCAGGGCTAGTCTGCATAGAATAACTGTATCACCAACAGTCAGCTGATTCATCAGTTGACTATTTAAAGGATGGTGGGAGTGGTCACCATCCACAGCAGGATACCTAGCAACTCAGCAGCTGCAGCAAGCTGCCAGCAGCAAGGAAAACTGACATTAACCCTTGCTTGCCTGAAAGGAAAAAAGCTACATTTAAATTATAGTGAAACCAGAGCTGCCACGAATCCAAAAATGGCTCATGACAGTACCCCCTTTCAACGAGTGGTCTCTGGACCCTTAACACCAGACCTCACAGGAAATAGCATATGCTGAGGATGCCTCAACCCACTAGGATTCACCCCAACAGTCACCTGATCCTCAGGTTTATGGCAAACGCAGCCCAATGGTGACTGAAATAATGTAAGCTACTGAGGCGAAACAAATCTCCATAGGTACGACCTGTGAAATGCGTTATGTACCTGCATTACTGGGCGTAACGCCAACAGAAAAGTCCCCGGGCTGAGAATGACTGACACCCGATACTGCCCGATCACCCTAGAACTCCAGGTCCCAGATGTGTTCTTCCACTTGATGATTTTAGTGGACGCCCACACATACTCATTCACACACAGGTCCGGACTTGAACGTTTATTTCCACATTTACGTTTGCCAACAGACAGTAATTTCCCAGAGGAACAAACAGCAGGGGCATCCCCCTGTGTCTCCAAACTCATACACTCTCAACATTCAGGGAGAACAACCACCCTCCCCTCATCCCTCCTCCTGAGAGGATGTCGAGACTCAGGGTTTACTTGTTTGGAGGGTTAAATCCTGCCTCTATTCCTTGAAAGCACCTTACCTGCCTCCACCAGAGAAGGGATACGTTTGAGAAGGATGGCAGAGACAGTAGCTCCCAAGCAGCAGTCTTTACAAGACTGGTCCCAACTAACTACTTCCCTGGACCGCCAAGCAATGACCGGATTGTGTCGCTTCAGCCAGGGAAGGCCTAAGACGATGGGAGTTAGCATACAATAATAATAATAATATAATATAATATAATAATAATAATCTTTATTTTTTATATAGTAATAATAATAATCTTTATTTTTATATAGCGCTAACATATTCCGCAGCGCTTTACAGTTTGCACAAATTTTCATACCCTCCAAGATGTAGCACAGCAGTGACTCTTCGTGAAGAGTCCCTATATGCAGGTTTATATTATCTACAACTTGGGTCACACTCCCCTGGCTGAGAGGAACAGAGTGAATAACCTGGATGGAAATGGGTCTCGCCAGCATCCTACCGATCAGACCGTGGGTCTAAACAAAGCAAGAATCCACCAGATTGACCCCAGTTCCACTATCCACAAGAAATGGTACCGTCTCAGTCTCCCCACCAACCACCACTTCAGCAGAAATGGAAAACTGAGACATAAAGGTGGAGGAAATGTACACACCCTGGTCACCTTCCCCCTCATGACCAGGGGAATGCAGCTTTGGAGATGATGTACTATCTTTGGCTCGAGATGGGCAGACATTAATGTAATGATCTGTATGACCACAGTGGAAACATGCCCCCATCCCATGGTGAACCGCAGGCAACCCAGTTTGAGAAGAGACTCCTCTCACCTGCATAGGTTTGTCCCTCTGCACCAGTATGTCCTCCTCCCTAAAAAGAACAACAGCGGGAAAATTCAGTGTATGTCTCTTCCTGAGGTGTCTTTCCACCTGGATAGCAAGGGCCATGGCAGCTTCCAACAACCCAGGATTAGCATATTGCACCAGAGTATTCTGAAACCTAGCTGACAGACCCTGATAGAAATGGCTCCTGTGTGTAATGATTTTATGGGCATAACGGAATCTGATTGCACAGGATAATACAAAACTGAGACCAAAGTTGATGCAAATGAGTATAGAGTATTAACAAGATAAACAAAAGTAACAGAGCACTTCCTGCAAAAGTAACAAACACACAGCACAATATAGGATAATGCAAGTGAAACAAAACTAACAGATCACTTCCTGCAATAGTAAAAAAAACACAGCACAATATAGAATGATGCAAGTGAATCAAAACTAACAGTGCACTTCCTGCAACAGTAAAGAATTCACAGCACAATACGGAAATGTCCAGTGTAACTGAAGAGCAGGGTGAGACCGCAAATATGAACCAGTCCAACAGTATTATGACGCAGGTGTGCACAAGGCACTAAACATGGGAGTCCAGCAGTAAGTAGGAGAGTAAGCACACTGCATTTAATAAGGAAGTCCAGCTATATTATGAATGAGCACACACACAGCACTAAAGTGTAGAAGTCCAGCAATCATATGGGTGGAAATGCACACGGTACTTAAAAGACCAGAATTATACGGGAGTGACATTAACAGGAGAAGGTCACTATATGTACCTTTTTGGGCTGAAAGTCCCGCACAAGTCTAGCACCGCAGCCCATCAAACACAGGCCTAGAGGAGATGGTGATGTTAGGATTCTTTACTGGCCTCAGCAGATCCAGGGGCGAATAGTTCCACACTAGAAGTTCAGACAGTAAATAAGCACAAACAGCATCAGGGACATGCACAGAGGACTATAGGCAGCATAACGTGCAGAGGCAGAGCACCGAGTAACGAGCAACAACAGTAGGGAGTCCACCAGTAGACAGGCAGGAGCTCAGGAGCCAACAGCAACAAAATACTTTGGCAAAGAGGAACACACGGCCTGGACTTAAATAAGCAGAACAGACAGGAAGTTCCATGACAAGGCGAGATACAAGACTCCATCTTGGATAAGTGCGAACAGACACAAAGGAAAGTCCTGAATCCTTACATTACTCCCACCTCAGAAGCGGCCACAGGACAATCCAGAACCAGCTTTGTTAGGATATCTTTGATGGAACAGAGTAATCTTTTGAGGAGCCCAGATATTACCCACTGGCTCCCAAGAGTTCTCCTCAGATGGATATCCTTGCCACTTGATGAGGTATTGTAGCTGATTCCTGCGGATTCTAGAGTCCAGAATCTTATCTACAGCAAATTGTTCTTATCCCTCCACCAACACAGGCTGAGGAGGAGGCGTAATACGACCCTGAAAAGTATTTGGAGATACTGGTTTTAACAGGGAGACATAAAACACAGGATGTACCTTCAAGGTTCTTGGTAACTTCAGACAACAGGCAACGGAACTCACGATCCCAGAGATCTTGAACGGGCCGATTAATTTTTGTCCCAGTTTCTGTGATGGAATGTTCAATCTCAGGTTTTTTGTGGATAACCACACCAAGTCCCCTACCTTGAACATAGGTGCAGGTCTCGGAAACCTATCGGCAGATCTTTTATATCTCTCCTGTGCAGTAGATAGCTACTCCTTCAGGGTTTCCAGATTCCGTCTCATTGTCGCCAACCTCTCATGAACTGTAGGTACTGGTGCATCGATTGGGAATCTGGGAAGAATACTGGGATGATAACCCAGGTTGGCAAAGAAGGGTGTTACCTTAGTAGATGAACTCTGAGAGTTGTTGTAACAAAATTCTGCTAGTGCAAGCAACTCCAATCAGTCATCGTGTGAATGGCTGATACAGCATCGAACATACTGTTTCAGAGTCTGATTAGTCCGCTCCGTCTGCCCGTTTGTCTGTATTTTGCGTATAATCCTCAGACTAACATTTACACCAAGCGCAGAACAGAATCCATTCCAGAACCTTTAAGTAAACTGCACTCCCCGATCCGAGATGATTTTGTCCAGAACGCCATGCAGCCGGAACACATTTTGGTGACCAAATCTACTGTCTCCTTTGCTGAGGGAAGACCAGTACAAGGGATGAAGTGGGCAGCAATCTATTACCACCAGAATAGAATTCTTTCCCCCAGAGATGGGCAATTCTACTATAAAGTGCATAGAAATAGACCCCCAAGGGCAAGAAGGAACAAGTAGTAGTTGCAGCAATCCAGTATGTGATACAAGAGGAGTCTTAAAGCGTACACATACCTCAGAAGAGAGAACGTAGCTTTTTACGTCTTTCAGACAGGTAGGTCACCAAAAGAAACGTCTTAGGAACTCCTGTGTCTTCTGTACCCCCAATGACCAGCCAATTTGGAGTCATGAACAAACTTGAGGACATGCAGCTTCACATGGGTCGCCCTCCCAGGGCTGTGGGGTACTCGGTACCGGGCCGGCAACTCAGAGGGGAAGGTGTCACAGCAGCGGTGACCCGGTCCGTGGCCCTGGGCACCCAATGTAAAAAGGGGAATTGAATGGTGGAATGTAGTTGATTAAATTAATAGCTCGTGACGCCACCTGTGGTGTAGTGTCTGGCGCAAGGGATGTGGCAGTGCTGGGCAGGTTCTCGCAGGAATGAGTGGAGGACACCAGGGCATGTAGTTCCAAAGCTTTACTCACAGTCTGTTGTGTTGTGAGTTCATTTTCTCCTTCACCGTCGATGTCTGATGAACTCCCTCTTCTGGTGAAGGAAGGTAGTGAGGCTGATTACCAAACACCTGATCTGGTAGATGATGACTGGGTAACAGGAGATTCTGACTGGATATAAGGCAGCCGACGCCCTTCTGAGTCGCTGGTGATTTCTCTGCTGTATTCTTGGAGACCAGTCTGATTCCTGCTTCCCAAAGATAAGTTTTTGCTCTGCTTTTGAACTTATTAGTTTTGTTTTGTTTACCTTGTTTTTTGGAGTTCAGCCATCCCAGGTCGGGGGTGTGCTGAGTTCCATTTTTGTCTCTGACCAGTTTGTCTCTTTGCTCTGTCTTCAGAATTTTCCTGACTGCTGATATAGTCTTTTTGAAGTCCTAGCGACTTCAGGGCCTGTTTTTCCTATCAGTCGGTTGGGACATTTTTTGGTAGGGTTTTTTACGGATTGCAGACAGCAGCTTTTCTATCCTGTCCTTTTTAGTTAGCTTGGGCCCCATCGTTTGCTCAACCTATCTTTCTATCTGTGTTAGTGTTTTCATCTTGCTTCACTGTCATTATATGTTGGGGGCTGCCTATTGCTTTGGGGTCTGCTCTCTGGCAGTTTAGATTTCCCCTTTCTTTCTTTAGGCCTATTTAGTTCTCCGGCTGTGATCGAGGGGTCTAGGGCATCGTAGGAACCCCCCATGGCTACTGTTAGTTGTTGTGGATAGGATCAGGGGTCTGCAATCCGATAGCTACCAACCTCTCCGGTTTTCTGGACTTAGCTTTTTTTTTGTTTTTTCCTCCTTCGGTGACTCATTAATAACAGAATCACCAGCCATACCGCAGATCCTAGGGTAGTCAATAGCAGGAAAGAATTGTAAAAAAAAAAAAGAGTTTGTCAGAATTTTTTTTTTTTTTTCTTCTTTGCGTATATTTTTTCCTCTATGTCTCTGAGGCCGTAGGGGGAATTTTTTTTTTCTTTCTCAATGGAGATGAAGCAATTGTCTGATCATGTGGAGCAGCTCACTGCTGAAGTGCGGGGAATTTCCGCCTATCTTGCTCATTCACATGCTGCTGAACCAAAGATCCCTACTCCTGATGTGTTTTTTGGGGATCGGTCTAAATTTTTGAATTTTAAGAATAATTGTAAATTATTTTTTGCCTTGAAGCCTAACTCGTCGGGGAGCTCCGCACAGCAGGTTAAAATTGTTATCTCTTTTCTGTGCGGCGATCCCCAGGATTGGGCGTTTTCTTTGAAACCTGATGATCCTATTCTTACTAATGTGAATGCATTTTTTCAAGCCTTGGGGTTGTTGTATGATGAACCTAATGCTATTGATCAGGCTGAAAAGGCCCTGTTGCATTGAGCCAGGGTCGGGATTCTGCAGAGTTGTACTGTCAAAAATTCCGAAAGTGGGCGGTCCTTACTACCTGGAATGATGGTGCCTTGGCAGCTCTCTTTCGGAAGGGTTTGTCAGAAACCGTAAAAGATACTATGGTGGGATTTCCTGTTCCCTCTGGTCTTGACGATTCTATGTCATTAGCCATTCAGGTTGATCGGCGTTTGCGTGAGCGCAAAACCGCACGAGAGGTGTTGCCACCTGTTGAACAAATGTCTGAACCTATGCAATGTGATAGAGTTTTGTCTAGGGCTCAACGTCAGGAGTTCAGAAGGCGTAATAAGCTGTGCTTCTTCTGTGGTGATGCCTCGCATATCATAGAATCATAGAATCATAGAATCGTAGAGTTGGAAGGGACCTCCTGGGCCATCTGGTCCAACCCCCTGCTCAAAGCAGGATTCGCTAAATCATCCCAGTCAGATGTCTGTCCAACCTCTGTTTGAAGACATCCATTGAAGGAGAACTCACCACTTCTCGTGGCAGCTTGTTCCACTCATTGATCACTCTAACTGTCAAAAAGTTTTTTCTAATATCTAATCTGTGTCTCCTCCCATTCAGTTTCATCCCATTGCTTCTAGTCTTTCCTTGTGCAAATGAGAATAAAGTTGATCCTTCTACAATGTGACAGCCCTTTAGATATTTGTAGACAGCTATTAAGTCTCCTCTCAGTCTTCTCTTTTGCAAACTAAACAATCCCAAATCCTGCAACCTTTCCTCATAAGACAGAGTTTGCAGACCGGTCACCATTCTGGTTGCTCTTCTCTGAACTTGCTCCAGTTTGTTGATGTCTTTTTTAAAATGTGGTGCCCAAAACTGGACACAATATTCCAGATGAGGTCTGACCAAAGAGGAGTAGAGGGAAATAATGACTTCACGTGATCTAGACTGTATGCTTCTGTTAATACATCATAGAATTGCATTTGCTTTTTTTGCTGCTGCATCACACTGTTGACTCATATTCAGTCTGTGATCTATTAGTATACCCAAGTCTTTTTCACATGTGCTGTTGCTTAGGCCTATTCCTCCCATTCTGTATATGCTTTTTTTCATTTTTATTGCCCCGATGTAGTACTTTGCATTTTTCCCTGTTAAAAACCATTCTGTTAGTTGCTGCCCACTTCTCCAGTTTATTTATATCTTTTTGAATCCTCTCTCTCTCTTCTCTAGTATTAGCTATCCCTCCTAGCTTTGTGTCATCAGCAAATTTAATCAGTTTACCCTCAATTCCTTCATCTAAGTCGTTGATAAAGATGTTGAACAATACAGGGCCCAGGACAGAGCCCTGTGGTACCCCACTTGAGACATTCTTCCAACTGGATGTGCAGCCATTTACGACCACTCTTTGGGTCCGATCACTAAGCCAGTTATGAATACACCTAACAGTTGCCTTGTCCATTCCATTCTTAGTCATTTTTTCAATAAGGATTGTATGAGATACTTTGTCAAATGCTTTGCTGAAGTCAAGATATACTATATCTACAGCATTTCCTTGATCCACCCAATCAGTGATTCCGTCATAGAAGGAAATTAAGTTAGTCTGACATGACTTACTAGTTACAAACCCATGCTGACTCTGTTTAATCACTTCATTCTTATTCAGGTACTGACATACATGTTGTTTAATAATTTGTTCAAAGATCTTTCCTGGTATAGAAGTCAGACTCACTGGCCTATAGTTGCCTGGGTCCACCTTCTTCCCCTTTTTGAAGATAGGAACAACATTTGCTCTTCTCCAGTCTTCTGGGACTTCTCCTGTTTTCCAAGAATTTTCAAAGATTATGGAGAGGGGTTCAAAAATTTCTTCTGCTATCTCCTTCAGTACTCTGGGGTGTAATTCATCTGGACCTGGAGACTTGAATTCATTTAGGTTAGCTAAGTGTTTCCTCACTATCTTTCTGTTTATAGATATCCTGGATTCTTCTATTCCCTTAATAGGACAGTGAAGAACAGTTGATGTCACATTTCCTTTCTGAGAGAAAACAGATGCAGATTATTTCTGTCTACCCTAAACGAGAGAAACGTTTTGCTCACACATTTGCTGTGGGTGGTGTTCAACCTAAGTTTCTTCTGGCAATTACTCTGATCTGCTCCCTGTCCACATTTTCCGCTAAGGCTTTTGTGGATTCGGGAGCAGCTCTGAACCTGATGGACTTGGATTTTGCTAAACGTTGTGGGTTTCCTATGACACCTCTGCGGATGCCTATCCCTTTGAGGGGTATTGATGCTACTCCTTTGGCGAAGAATAAACCTCAGTTTTGGACCCAGGTGGTAATGCGGGTCGCCCCAGACCATCAAGAGAATTGCAGATTTTTGGTGTTGCATAATTTGCATGATACCATTGTTCTGGGGTTTCCCTGGTTGTAAATCCATAATCCAGTTTTGGATTGGAAATCTGTGTCTGTGGTGAGTTGGGGTTGTCGGTGTGCCCTTAGTGATGCTCCTGTTTTCTCCACCTCTCCCCAGTCGCATGATGTTCCTGACTATTTGGCTGATTTTTATGATGTATTTAGTGAGAATGAGTCTGCGTCTTTGCCTCCTCATAGGAGTTATGACTGTGCAATTGAGCTGAGCCCTGGGTGTAAATTTCCCAAGGGTCGACTTTTCAATTTATCTGTACCCGAGCACGAGGCTATGCGATCCTATATTAAGGAGTTGTTGGAGAAGGGTCATATTAGACCATGCTCTTCACCCTTAGGTGCTGGGTTTTTTTGTGGCTAAGAAAGATGGGTCATTAAGGCCTTGTATTGACTATCATTCCCTCAACAAAATTACTGTTAAATATCAGTATCCGTTACCCCTGATTTCTGATCTATTCTCCAGAGTTAAAGGTGCTTGCTGGTTTACAAAGCTTGACCTCAGTGGGTCGTATAATCTTATTCGCATTAAGCATGGGGATAAAAGGAAGATGGCGTTTAATACTCCGGAGGGACATTTTGAGTACCTGGTGATGCCTTTTGGGCTCACTAATGCCCCTTCTGTCTTCCAGTGCTTCATGAATGATATTTTCCGAGACTTGTTGGATAAATTTTTGATCATCTATCTGGATGATATTTTGATCTTTTCCAAGGATTGGGACTCTCATGTGGAACATGTTTGGACTGTGTTCCGGATTTTGAGGGAGAATTCCCTGTATGTCAAGGGATCGAAATGCCTTTTTGGTGTACAGAGGATTTCATTTTTGGGATTTATTTTGTCTCCGTCAACTATTGAAATGGACCCGGCCAAGGTACAGGCCATTTATGATTGGGTTCAGCCCACTTCTTTGAAGGCCCTCCAGAAGTTTTTGGGTTTTGCTAATTTTTGTCGTAAATTTATAGCTAATTTTTCTGGTATTGCCAAACCATTGACTGATTTGACTAAGAAGGGTGCTGATGTGCTGAATTGGTCTCCGGAGGCTGTTTCTTCTTTTCAGGAGCTGAAGCGAAGGTTCACTTCTGCTCCGGTTTTGCGGCAACCTGATGTCTCACTCCCGTTTCAGCTGAGACGTTGTCCAGGTTGTTTGTGCAGCATGTGATCCGGTTGCATGGGGTACCCCTGAATGTGGTGTCTGATCGTGGTGTGCAGTTTGTGGCTAAGTTTTGGCGTGCTTTCTGCAAAAAAATTAGGTATGTCTCTGTCCTTTTCGTCTGCATACCATCCTGAGAGCAATGGGCAGACGGAGCGCACTAACCAGTCCCTGGAACAGATCCTCAGGTGTCTAACCTCTGCTAGACAGAATGACTGGTGCGATGCACTGCCGTTGGCTGAATTTGCCTTCAATAGTCGGGTGAGTCAATCCACGGGTATGACTTCTTTTTTGATCAATTATGGGTTCAGTCCTCATTTCGGTGAGTTTTCTCGTCTGGATTCGGGGCTGAGGACTCTGTTCAGCGGTTAAAAGATACATGGGGAGAAGTCCAGCGGCGTATATCTAGGTCTCAAGGCAGGTATAAGTTTTTCGCGGACAGGAAACGAACACCTGGTCCCATGTTTCGGGTGGGAGAGAAAGTTTGGCTCTCCACGTGAAACATTAAGTTAAAGATTCCGTCAGCCAAGTTGGGACCCAAATTCATTGGCCCGTACAAGATTGTGGAAAAAATCAATCCAGTGGCGTATAGGCTGTGCCTTCCACCCTTTTTCAAGATCCCTAACATCTTCCACAAATCTCTACTGAAACCTTTTGAAGCAGTCCGGGGAGACTCCGAGCCTGCTGCTCCTCCTGTTTTGGTCGAGGGGCAGGTGGAGTGCGAGGTTGGTCATATCGTAGATTCCAGGTTGGTACGGCGGTCGGTACAGTACCTGGTTCATTGGAAGGGGTATGGACCGGAGGACAGGTCCTGGGTACCGGCCCGGTTGATGCATGCTGATCGCCTGGTGCGGACTTTCCATGCTAAGTACCCGGGCAAGCCTGGGGGTCCAGAGGCCCCCCGTTGAGAGGGGGTACTGTCATGATCTCAGTGCAGGTTTGACTCGCACACGTGGGGTTAATGTATGGAACCAGTACTGATGACTGGCATTTCTGGGGTTAAAGGTTGTGGTCCCGGTGCAGGCTTACCTGCACACCTGGGGCTATGATTGTGGCCTCTCCCTGGTTCTGGGGGAGGCTTCTTATAGCCTCAGGACGCTCCCATCCCTGTCAGTTATACTTTCGCCCTTGGCATTGTGTGGTGACCCCTGAGTGTGTTTGTGCTGTGTTCTGGTTACTTGATTCTCTGTGTATGACTCGGTCTGTTCTCTGGATATCGCTTTGGATTCTGCCTGGTACCTCCTATGTCTGTTTGGTTTTGATCTCTGCTTGGCCCTGATTATCCGCTCTGTCTCATCCCTGGTACTGTACTGTGATCCTGTGTATGACCTTTTGCTTTGTCTGACCTCCCGTCTGTTTATCCCTCCTGTACTTCGTTTAGCACTGCTTCTGTACTCAGGACACGCGCACTGGCTCTATGAGCAAGTGTAGTGCGGTGTACCTGACAGCACTAAATGTGGGAGTCCAGCAGTAAGTATGAGAGTAAGCACAATGCATTTAATAAGGAAGTCCAGCTACATTATGAATAAGCACGCATACAGCACTAAAGTGTAGAAGTCCAACAATCGTATCGGTGGAAATGTACATGGCACTTAAACGTAGAAGACCAGCATTATATGGGAGTGGCATTAACAGGAAAAAGGTCACTATATGTACCTTTTTGGGCTGAAAGTCCTGCACAAGTCCAGCACTGCAGCCCAACAAACACAAGCCTAGAGGAGATGGTGATGTTAGGATTCTTTACAGGCCACAGCAGATCCTGAGGCGAATAGTTCCACACTAGAAGTTCAGACAGTAAATAAGCACAAACAGCATCAGGGACATGCACAGAGGACTATAGGCAGCATAACGTGGAGAGGCAGAGCACCGAGTAACGAGCAGCAGCAGCAGGGAGAACACCGGTAGACAGCCAGGAGCTCAGGAGCCAACAGCAACAAAATACTCAGGCAAAGAGGAACACACGGCCGGGACAAATAATGAGAACAAACAGGAAGTTCCATGACAAGGCGAGATAAAAGACTCCATTTTGGATAAGGGCAAGCAGGCACAAAGGAAAGTCCGGAATCCTTATAGTGTGTCAGTGGCCCATCTCCGAAACTCAAAGCAGTACTCTTCAGCTGGCCGGCCCCCCTGCTTGATTTTACGGAGTCAAGACTCAGCTAGGGAGACGTCATCAGGATCCCCATACACCAGCACCAATGCTGCAAAAAACTCGTCCACCGACCACAAAGATGGTGAATCGGTTGGCAAGGAGAAGGCCCAGGATTGGGGATAATCCGTGAGAAGGGAATCTATAATCCCCACATGCTGTTCCTCACTCCCTGAAGAACGAGGATGAAACCTGAAATATAGCTTACAGGCCTCCTTAAAATACAAAAATGTATCTCTCCCTCCACAGAACCTGTCAGGGAGAGATATCTTGGGTTACAGTAGAGCCAAGACATGAGCCGAGACCATGAACCCAGGTTCACCGAAGTAGTGCGGTTGGTGATAATGTCACAACCCCAAAGGGGTCAGTCAGGAGACGGCACAACACACACTCAAAGGGATGGTAAAGGGAAGAGGAATTGTTAAATATTATTAGTTATGGATATATATATATGGAGTTGTATTCTTATATGTTCTGTACGGGACATTGCCTTCCATTGCATGTGCTATTTTAGCAAGTGGTAAATGTCAGCTCACTACATATTTAAGTTTAGCCTTGAGGTAAATGTCAAACTCCATATATACCGAGATCACGTGCTTCAAGAGACGTATATAATTCATGGCTAACTGTAGGGGTCGCTGTCTTCTTCCCTCACCATCATGAGAGACAGACACGAAGATGTCGCCTGTGTTGGGCCATGACATGACATAACAGCTGGTATATTACTTGACGGCGATGTGAGAAGCCGAACTGAGACACAGCAGCTATTTGCTATTCAGGATCCCGGAGAGAAGAAGAATACATGTTGCTTTTGCCATGTGGGATCTCAGAGCATGATCTAATGGACAATCTCTCTTTCACTTATTTTTATTCACCTGTTTTTCTGTAATAACCTTTCTTTCATGGAAGAATCCAAATAAACCACTATATTTTTATCTGGTAACTAGTCCTGAGTATTGTACAGGATAAGCATTATTTTACATTGGAGAGCCAGCCAGATCTGAATTTTTGTATTTTTTTGCGGATTTCCCTCAACTTGCCCACAAGGGGGATTGGACTTTGCTAACGTCAAATCATATGTGCAAGTTGTCAGGAATTCCACTATTCACAAGAATCAGACGGAACCTAGACGTGAGGACTAAGAAGTGCCAGATAGATTGAGAAGTACTACAAGTGCCAAAGTACCAGACGTAAGCCAGACGTGTGAAGACAGGAACCCAGCGTTGTCCATCAAAGGAACAAGCTGAGACATTTCAAGGTAAGATAAAATGGATGTCATTAATTGTCTTGCTAAGCAGAGTAAATTGAAATTTAAGTCTGTAGACAATTCTAATTCAGAAGTTCTATGGTTAAGTTTATATGCCGAGTGTGAACTCGAGAATCAGAGGTTAGATTCTAAGTTTTTCAATAGAGAAAGAGAGAGATTAAAAAATATTCTACAGATGGTAGATATATTTCATAGATCTGTGTCAGAGAAATCCAAAAATGATTGTGTAGAGGATAGTGATATTCCCGAGATTCACTGTAATGTGGAGAAACAGTTACAAGTAGCGGCCATTGAAGGTGACTTTGCAGACGTGGAACAAGATGGAGAAGTAGGAGGAGACTTCAGAACTGACGTAGAGGACGTACAAGGGAAAGACGTACCACTAAAAATAGACGACTCACAGGCCCAAATCCGAAGGAAAAGTTTGCTACAGATATGCAAAATAATACCTGCGTATGACAACAAAATGCATGTTTGTAGAAACTCTGAGGTTTTTGAAAGTTGTGTTGATAAATTTGATTTATCTAATGAGGAGAAGAATCAGTTGTTCAAAATGTGGATCCCTGTAAATTTTGCTAGGAGATTATCTTTAAAGTTATCTGGTGAAACACATGAGAATTTAACTGATAAAGACAGATTAAAAATTCTCATTTTTTGCTCATCAAATGAAAATCATCCAGATATTGATATTCTTCAAAAATTAAGGATTGGTCGGAAGGAATGTATTTTTACGTTCATGTCCATATATGAACGTTTGTATAGAATGCTGAGTGAGAATGTCAAAACACCGTCCCTCATAAGGAGTTTTGTAAGCAAATTTTGGTTTTTAAATCCTGCATCTCGTGTTATTGTGTCACAAAAAGATTCATTGTTTGAATGTGCGCAATCCCTTGATTTTGCCAGAAAACATGAGAATCGTGAGAGGAAAGTAAATTGTGCTAATTTTGTAAAGACAGGCAGAGTAAAATCTTATCAGAAGCCTGTATTAGCAAAACCTTCTAAAATGAGTTTTCCCCAAAATCAAATTTATGAAGAACAAAGGAGATCACATGTTTGTTATAAGCCATATGGAATGATGCAAAGGAACACCGAAAAGACACAAATTGAATTAAGAAAAATGATGAGTTTTGATCTTCTTTCTGTAACCAAGATGGCCGAATTTGACAGACAGAAACAGGTGGTGAGTGACATCATGGCCTGTAAACTGAATACTCTGCTCCAAGAATCTATCAGCTTTAAAATGGCAAGAACCTTTCAGGATATTTTTTGCAGAGAAATAAGTATGGGTGTAGGAATTGGCTAGAAAAAGTAATTATATATATATATTTTGTGTAACAGCGTTATACAATTAGTGAGTTATATGTAATTATTATATAGAGTATAATCCTGTAGTTTCATGGTTTGTGGATATATACATATTCATACAGTATATATAGAGTGTTTGTAGAAGTAGAAATAGTAGAACTGTATTTTTTAATGAAAATTAAAATCTACATCAGTAATAATATTTAGAATATGAATATGATATTAACCTTCTCTTTTATGTTTCCTTAGAATTTTCATTTCAAAGCAGGACTTAAGCGGGAAAAATTCTCTTACAAGGATTTATGCCTTTATTTACACAGGAAGTTGCAATAATTGCATGAATTTATATATTTAACACTGAAATAATATGCATATAACTAATTGCATTTTAAAATATGTTCTGTGTGTGTGCTTTTACTGCATGGTTTGAATGACAACCACAGCAGGTGAAATTTGAACCTTGTTCTAATAATACAAATATACCAGTATACTAGGTCCCTGTTCTTTAGGGAAAGAATTTTTAAGGGGGTCTCAACTTTTGCAAACCAATGGAATTTTTTTTCCAGGCCTAAATGTCAAGTATAGCTATACATATATTTATGTCATGTGTATTTGGGGAATATTCAAAGAAATATTAAGAGACTAAATTGAAATAGTTTACAATGCATTGATAATTAGGATAATTTGGGTTAAAATACGTGTATTCATCACACCTTCGTATGTGAGGTATTTGGTTTAAACTTAAATATGTGACACAGTCTGAGTGACAGTGACTGAGTGTATGAGCAGCTGCTGAGCGAGTGATGTGATACGTTTGTATGAGACCTCAGGATTCTGAATGAGAGAAAAAAAAAACAAAACCCCAAAGCTTTTATCTTTAGGAGAAATATGCAGATCAGTTAAATTATTAGAATATTAGGATATATAATGAAATATTATCTATACAACATATATTTCTGTATTTCTATAGTAGTTATTTCTTGATTTAGTTAATTGTGGATAAGTGCAAAGTGCAATCGCACATCAAAATGGTTTATGCAAATTAATTTTTCCAAAGGATAATTTTATGATATTCAAATTAATTTTAATGGTTACACATCTTCAGACAAATAATGGTATAAGCAAGTATAATATTTACACAATTTATAAATTAATTCTTTTTAATTTTGGTTTTGATAAATGAATTATTTCATAGAACAATATTTTTTGGTATTAAGGGGGAAAATATGTTTTTGATCCTGACTACATCATCACATTTGATTAATACCTCTTCTTCACACATTTTAATAGGAAAAAATATTAATAAGGTACAATGGTATAAGTATTGGGTATAATAACAAGTATTATAAAGAGTCATTTCTTTACACTAAGAGGAATTACATGCAAAGTTGCATAATTTTAATATTTTGGTAACACAAGTTTATGACAATTATGAAATAATCCAGATCATGGAAATATTAAGGGTATATGTTACTGAAGACATAACTACTCTGCATCAACATAAAGGCCTTATTCTTATTTTTATTTTTATTCTTATTTTTCATTATTTTTAATTCTTTCACCAATATTTAGTAAAGTAATATCTACTGAGAATATTGCTTCATTAAATATAGCAATTATATGGTTCTATTACTAAGGAAATGTTTCACTTCTGAGTTATATGCAACAATTCTTTTATTCATTCATTCGCTCACTCATATTCTTATTTTGGTTCATGGCTTTACATTCCTACATATTATTAGTATAATAAATATATTCCTTATTAATAAAGATGAAAACACTGGTTACATAAAACACAGTGACACCTATGGGTTGAAAAAGGTAATTACACCTATGACATAAAAATGTTCTATCACATGAAAAATATGGATAATAATGTATTATCACTTATTATTGGTTTATTATTTCAAATATTGAAATCCATATATGGTACAAATTCTGATAATAATTATATGGATATTACTGATTGCTATGGTACGCTGTGATATTATAGGATAGGAAAATTACCAGATTTGGTATAGAACAGGGAATGAAGACTTCAAGCAAGATACTGAAATTATGTTAATAAAGACTTTTCACATTTCTAAACTTCATTGATTCTTATCAGTTGCAAGAAGAAGAATGCCGCGATCCAGAAGTCCCAGAAGGTAACAAAGCTATGA
Organism: Dendrobates tinctorius; assembly: GCF_039654945.1. NCBI lineage: Eukaryota > Metazoa > Chordata > Amphibia > Anura > Dendrobatidae > Dendrobates > Dendrobates tinctorius. The sequence continues at coordinate 583,771 of NW_027362012.1, read as the reverse complement.
TTACTGAGTAATAGACTGTGTTAATTACAAATGCAGTATCCACCACTGACAGTCACAAGTGCAGTATCCACCACCGACAGTCACAATTAAAGTGTCTAACCTGACAACCAGAGGATGATGATCCTATGATGCTGATGTGAACTGTGTTATCACGTTCTTATCAAGTTCCAGAGGTTTTCAATCACCTGAAAAGCTTCGATGAAAGCTGGTGAACAGTAAGGTAATCATCAGGAAGCTACAACCCTGACATATGTCCTGTGCATTAGGACAAGGACTGGTTATGGTGCTATGTTTAGCAAGGAAGAGTCATTTTAACCCTTGCTTTGCTGACCAAAGACGTCACACCTGTTCAAAGACCAGTGCCGATGGAGGATTCCAGAATATCCAAGGCGAGCCAATGTAAGCCCAGGTTTTTAAAGATGACACTGCACAGATATTAAAGCTGCATTTCATCTATAGACTTTGTTTCTTATCAACATTCGAATTTATGGACTTTGATTTTATACACAACACAATTTCTACAACATCTATATGCTAGAGAAAAACTGTGTTTTTAAAAGAACCAAGAAGAAGACAGAAGACATCAAAATGAAGACCAGATGACATCAGATGATGATGACTGGACCTGAGATGCTTCAATTTAGACTTAGGGAAGTATAATTATACATATTTTATATGAATATTGTTCACGGCTTACCATAACATGAATTCACATCAATTATGTCATTGAGTACTTATAACGGTAATCTGATATTATTATTATTATTATTATTATTATTATTATTACTGATATTAAATTATTTTGTCAAAGAAGAAGAAAAGAAGAAAAAAGATCTTGTTATATTTGAGGGTTCCAATTAATGTCTGTCTCCCTCAAAAGGGGGAATTGTTAAATATTATTAGTTATGGATATATATATATGGAGTTGTATTCTTATATGTTCTGTACGGGACATTGCCTTCCATTGCATGTGCTATTTTAGCAAGTGGTAAATGTCAGCTCACTACATATTTAAGTTTAGCCTTGAGGTAAATGTCAAACTCCATATATACCGAGATCACGTGCTTCAAGAGACGTATATAATTCATGGCTAACTGTAGGGGTCGCTGTCTTCTTCCCTCACCATCATGAGAGACAGACACGAAGATGTCGCCTGTGTTGGGCCATGACATGACATAACAGCTGGTATATTACTTGACGGCGATGTGAGAAGCCGAACTGAGACACAGCAGCTATTTGCTATTCAGGATCCCGGAGAGAAGAAGAATACATGTTGCTTTTGCCATGTGGGATCTCAGAGCATGATCTAATGGACAATCTCTCTTTCACTTATTTTTATTCACCTGTTTTTCTGTAATAACCTTTCTTTGATGGAAGAATCCAAATAAACCACTATATTTTTATCTGGTAACTAGTCCTGAGTATTTTACTGGATAAGCATTATTTTACAGGAAGGCCCTACCAATAGGGAATGAGGGATGGGACTCCTCCTGAGCTTCAACCTGAGCCTGTCCCTGCACTCTCCTAACACCAGAAGCGGGTCCTTCCCCCCCGCCACCTTCCTGAACCTCGTCCCTTGCTGTCATCTCACACTGCCCTGGCTAGTGCACTGACCTGCAAGGGTGCTAGAATCACCAATGCAGATGGTACAAACACATGGGGTAGTGACAAGCACAAGACACACAAGGTAAAAACACAAAACTTAGCTCCAGGCACCATTGCCAAGCTCCACACCGCAGAGGACACAGATACACGACTCCTAACTCCAGAAGTAGCTGATACAGTACTGATACCAGAGAGCTGCACACCCCAGGGCTGGTCTATATAGATTAAATCAATCACCAAAAATCAGCTGATGCATCACGTGACTATTCAAATGATGGTGGGAGTGGTCACCATCCACATCAGTTAACCTAGTAACTCAGAAGTTGCAACAAACTACTGGAAGGAAAACTGACATTAATCCCTGCTGACCTGAAAGGAAAAAGCTACGAAAAAGCTACATTTAAATTATAGTGGAACCAGAGTTGCCACGAATCCAAAAATGTATTATGACAGTATCTTTCTCTCTATCTCTCTGTATCTCTCTGTGTGTATCTCTCTCTCCATATCTCTCTGTATCTTTCTGTGTATCTCTCTGTATATCGCTCTCTATATCTCACTTTCTATGTATCTCTCTATATGTATCTCTCTCTGTATCTCTCTCTGTATCTTTCTCTCTGTCTCTCTGTGTATATCTCTCTACATATCCCTCTACATATCTCTCTATGTATCTCCCTCTGTGTATCTCTATTTATCTCTCTCTGTCTGTGTATCTCTGTCTGTGTATTTCTCTCTGTGTATCTCTGTCTCTCTCTGTGTATATCTCTATGTGTATCTCTCTGTCTCTCTCTGTGTATCTCTCTCTATATCTGTCTCTTTAGTGAGGAACAAGTTTGTGCTTCGGGGCAGCCTGTGGGCAGGTCTTTCCTTGGTTTCTCTGACCAAGATCAGGAAGAAAGGTCTCTGCCTACAGTCCCACCCCGGAGCACAGGCATATTATTAACTGAAATCTTCTAATACTGATTACACAAGAACCACAAGACAGATTTATTCACCCCATGTATCATTTTAACTAGTTTAACACTGCCAACTTGACAATGCCTGTAGTTTACATAGCAAAATCCTGCTAATAGGTTCACTTTAAACTTATTTTTGATACCTCAGAAACAGTGCTGTAAACAGATGGGTGTCTCTGTCTTGAATCAAGTCTTTAAAAATGTTTTAAGACATTATCTGACATCATTTTTTGTTTGCTTGTTTTTTTTATAAATAAATGTAATGATTATTTTAACCCCTTTCTGACATCGGGCATAATAGTTTGCCGATGTCGGACTCCCTACCATTGATGTGGGCTCCAGCTGTGAGCCCACATCTTTCCCGGGACATGTCAGCTGTTTTGAACAGCTGACATGTGCCCGCAATAGCTGCAGGTGTAATGGCGATCCACCTGCAGCTATTAACCCGTTAAATGCCGCTGTCAAACTCTGACAGCGGCATTTAACAAGCGCTTTCCGGCAATCGTGCCAGAAATACGCACACCGGTGACACACGTCACATAATCATTGGTCACCAGTGTGTTGGCTTGACAACCGGAGGTCTCCTGGTCGGAGCTCATAGCAAGTGAGCAATTCTATTACATAGAGGCGATCTGACCATCGCCTTTATGTAGCAGTGCCGATCGGGTTGTGGCAGCTTCTAGTCTCCCATGGAGACTATTGAAGCATGCCAAAAATAAAAATAAAATGCTTTTAAAAAAATAAAACTAAAAGTTCGTCTCACCCCCCTTTCACCCCATTCAAAATGAAACAATCAAAATAAAAGCAAACATACACATATTTGGTATTGTCGCATTCAGATTCGCCCGATCTATCAATTAAAAAGGATTAACCTGATCGCTAAATGGTGTAGCAAGAAAAAAGTCAAAACACCAGAATTAATTTTTTTGGTTGCCGCAACATTGCATTAAAATGACATAACAGCGATCGTATCTGCACAAAAATTGTATCAATAAAACATCAGCTCGGCACGCAAAAAATAAGCTCTCACCCAACCCGAGATCACGAAAAATGGAGACGCTACGGGTCTTGGATAACGACGCAATATTTTTTCTAACAAAGTTTAGAATTTTTTTTCACCACTTAAATAAAAAGGAACCTAGACATGTTTGGTGTCTATGAACTCGTAGTGACCTGGAGAATCATAATGGCTGGTCAGTTTTAGCATTTAGTGAACCTAGTAAAAAAGCCAAACAAAAAACAAGTGTGGGATTGCACTTTTTTTGCAATTTCACGGCACTTGACATTTTTTTCCTGTTTTCTAGTACACAACATGTTAAAACCAATGGTGTCTTTCAAAAGTACAAAAGCATTCATTCGGCCATATTGACGGAAAAATAAAAAAGTTATGGGTCTGAGAAGGAGGGGAGCGAAAAACAAAAATGCAAAACCAAAAAAGCTCCAAGGGTTAAGGGGTTAATATTAAATATTTATAGGGGTTCATGTTTCCTAATACATCACTACAAATGTTGATTGGTCCCTTCTCATTGCCACATATTGATGATGATGATGATAATAAAATAATGGTAATAATTTTTATTTCTATAGCGCCGACATATTCCGCAGCACTTTACATTTCAGAGGGGACTGGTACAGACAATAGACATTACAGCATAACAATAATCACATAAAAACACATACCAAGAGGAATGAGGGCCCTGCTCGAAGCTCACAATCTATTCAAATTAGAGGCTAACATTTTCAGATATCCTAAGCCTCCCCTAATGGTAGATGTACAGTACGCAATTAGAATATTATGATTTAACCCCTTCATGACCGGAGCTTTTTTCGTGTTTGCATTTTCATTTTTTGCTCCCCTTCTTCTCGGAGCCATAACTTTTTATTTTGCCGTCAATTTGGCCATGTGAGGGCTCGTTTTTACGGGACGAGTTGTACTTTTGAACGACACCATTGCTTTTAAAATATCGTGTACTGGAAAACGGGAAAATAAATCAAAGTGCGGTGAAATTGCAAAAAAAAAAAATGCAATCCCACACTTGTTTTTTGTTTGACTTTTTTTTTTTACTAGGTTCACCACATGCTAAAACTGACCTGCCATTAGGATTCTCCAGGACATTATGAGTTCATAGACACCAAACATGTCTAGGTTCTTTTTTATCTAAGTGGTGAAAAAAATTACAAACTCTGTTACAAAAAAAAGCGCCATTTTCTGATATAAGAAAACATTGATTTCTCTGGAATAAGACATCGGATCGCTGATAACTAGGTATCAGTTTTATTCAGCTTCCTGTAACCTACGGGCCCATATAGATGGCAAAGGAGGCTTTATCCTATTTACATATTTCCTTTGACTATATTCAGCTGTATACCAAAAATACCATGAAATTAATCAAAGCAGAAAACATCATATTCAAAGGGTGAACATTCACGTTATGAACAGGTAAGATTGGGTTACTATAGAAATAAACTGCAAACATAAAAAACTGAAATAACTACATCAAGTTTTAATATTATGTTTTCCTATAACGTGTATAAAATTAAAGAGGTATTTTGCTGCATCACTTACAAGTCTCTCTACTGTGTTCTAACAAGTCTGTCTGGCTGTGAAACTCAACTAAATTAAATTAGTTGTGCTGAACTGATAATGAGTTATGAAAAATATCATCTTTGCTGTTTTTATAATAATGTGCAATCTCTTAGATAGTGTTCAGGCACCCGGAGGTGGCACTTTCAAGGCCATTGAATAATGCTTAATGGTGTAATTCTACAGAGAATACGGCTTACAGGCAATGTGTTCAATTATTTTTAGATTTACTTTCAGAATATTAACATTGGGTATGCTTTACATTAACTCTTTAGTAACTTGCAATGTGTTTCACATAGAGAGCAACACAATACAAAATAAATAAGATTTTATGCATTTGTCAGTGCTTCTGAAGCCCAAATAAGACTTGCCGGATAAATGTTTATCTTCTTTATTGACGTTCAGTATGCTTGATACTCGAAAGCAGTCCGCAGTGCTCAATTCAAATTCTGAGCATCCAAGCAGCCCACAGTGCTCAATTTGAGTACCGAGCACCCAAGCAGCCCACAGTACTTGATTTGAGTACTGAGCACCGGAGCAGTCTGTAGTGCTCGATTTCAGTACTGAGCACCCGAGCAGCACACAGTGCTCGATCCGAGTACAGAGCACCTGAGCAGTCCACAGTGCTCATTTTGAGTACCGAGCACCCAAGCAGTCCACAGTGCTCGATTCGAGTACAGAGCATCTGAGTAGTCCACAGTGCTCAATTTGAGTACCGAGCAACCATGCAGCCCACACTGCTTGATTTGAGTACTGAGCACCAGAGCAGTCTGTAGTGCTCGATTTGAGTACTGAGCACCCGAGCAGTCCACAGTGCTCGATTCGAGTACACAGCACCTGAGCAGTCCACAGTGCTCATTTTGAGTACCGAACACCCAAGCAGTCCACAGTGCTCGATTCGAGTACAGAGCATCTGAGTAGTCCACAGTGCTCATTTTTAGTACCGAGCACCCGAGCAGTCCACCGTGCTTGATTCAAGTACCAAGAATGTGAGCAGTCCGCAGTGCTCGATTCAAGTACTGAGCACCCAAGCAGTCCGCAGTGCTTGACTTGAATACCGAGCACCTGAGCAGTCCGCAGTGCTCGATTGGAGTACCGAGCAAACAGGCAGTCTGCTTGGGTGATCAGTATTCGAATCAAGCACTGCAGTCCACAGTGCTCAATTCGAGTACCGAGGACCCGAGCAGTCCACAGTGCTTGATTTGAGAACTGAGTATCTGAGCAGTCCACAGTGCTCGATTCGAGTACCGAGCATGCGAGCAGTCTGCAGTTCTCCATTTGAGTACCGAGTATCCGAGCATTCTGCAGTGCTCGATTTGAGTACCAAGCATGCGAGCCGTCTGCAGTGCTTGATTCGTGTACCGAGCATCTGAGCAGTCCGCAGTGCTTGATTTGAGTACCGAGTAAACAGGCAGTCTGCAGTGATTTATTCGAGTACCGATCACCCAAGCAGTCCACAGTGCTCAATTTGAGTACCGAGCACCGGAGCAGTCCACAGTGCTCGATTTGAGTACTGAGCACCTGAGCAGTCCACAGTGCTCGATTCAAGTACCGAGCATGCGAGCAGTCCACAGTGCTCAATTCGAGTACTGAGTATCCGAGCAGTCCGCAGTGCTCGATTTGAGTACCGAGCTCCCGAGCTGTTTACTGTACTAATGGCCTCGCCATATTCATGTGCAAAACATAAAATAAACATAAAATGAAAACACTTAAAAAATAAGCTGGTTAGAGGGTATCTACTGCTGTGATTCCTAGTTAGCACCATGGTGGCAATTGACAGACAAAAAGTACTCCAATAATCCAATGTCTAAAACTGTGTTTATATAATTTATTCTCCCTTAAAAAAGTGCATTGTTGTAGTTCCACATGGAACCTTTTTCTAGCATCAACATGATGTCATAATTAGACTTAAATGGTGCATAAATCACTTGCTCATACAATTGATGATTGTTAAGCAACATTAACAAAAATGTAAAAGAAAAATAAAAGTAAGGCCAGCAATGATTTCCTCACTTCTTCTAATAGCACTAATTGATTAGCAATGGATATTAATGAAAATATATATTGGACTCCAGGATCAATTGTAGTTTCAGCAAGGGTAAGGGTTCAACACATTGTCCAAGTCCCCTAAAAAAATTGCATTTACAATGTAATTTTAAAATAGGTAACACAATAAAATAAAATGTATAAAGCAAAATCATAAAATTAAAGAATAAAACAGAAATAAACTAATTACCACATAAAAGACAAAAAATAGGTCCCCAAGTACAACAAAGGTGTGCTACTCTTCTTTATAATAGACATGTATAATATATATATATAGATATATATAATGTGTGTGTGTGTGTGTGGCGCCCCTGAGGGTTCAGTCACCACAGAGGTATAGCACCTCCTCCTGAGGTGTAGTATCCCACTTCCCAGGTAAGATGGTAACACCTGACCAGACTCCAGCACCTACATCCAGCACAGACACCTTAGAACAGCAGAGCACCCTTTATGGCAGCTGCTTTGATTCATGAAGGGTGGTGGGTGGAGCTTAGAAACACTAGAGGGGAAAGCTGACAGGAAGTTAGTCAGTTCCTCGCAGGGGGAAGCGGAGAGAGGACCTCTCTGCAGTCAGAATCCCTATAGAGGGGGAGAAAGACAGTTCCCCTCTAGGGGAAGGAGGGAAAGGATGGAGTTGCAGCAGCCTCCTGTGAGCTGGAGCTGTTGGCGAGGAAAGAGAAAGAAGGAAGGATCAGTTATTGAGAAGGAAGATAGATGAGAACGGAATGTGAGGAGGAGAAAGACTGGGTACTAGAGCTAGTGCAGAGCCTTTTCCTCAGTTTAATGGGGGTCGCCCTCCCAGGGCTGTGGGGTACTCGGTCCCGGGCCGGTCTCTCAGAGGGGATTGTCACAGCAGCGGTGACCCGCTCCGTGGCCCTGGGCGCCAATGTAAAAGGGGTTGAGTTGGGAATAAAGTTTATAAATGATTCGTGACGCCACCTGTGGTGTTCGGCAAGGGACGTGTTAAGCCGACGCTGCAGACAGATCCTCTGGGACAGATGGTGTAGTGCAGCAATGATGTTGTAGCCCTCCACAGGTAGGGCTGTTGGTCCCAGGGCAGTGTAGCGGAATGTATAGGAAGAGGGTGCAGTGTTTGGCACCAAGATGTAGCAGTGCTGAGGATGTTGCAGGAAGGAGGCAAGGACACAACAGGGTGCAGTTTCTTTACCTTTACTTGGCAAATGCAGTCAAGGGTCATGGTTACAGGTTGCACAGGAGCAGGCTAGCCTGGAAGCAACTCAGGGATCTCTCTATCAGATGGGTTGTGTAGTCTCCTTCCTAGCGCTGGCTTGAGGTACATCCAGTACTGTGTTACACTGAAGTTCCTCCTTCTTATCTTCTCTTAGAACTAACTCGTATGGCAGACAGCTGTAGCCCTCTATCTCTCTTGGCTCACCCGTTGCTGTTGTGCCTCCGAGTCTTAGTTGGGAATAGAGCATTTAGTTTCCTATTCCTCTGGTTTCTGTTGCAGGACCTTCAGTATCCATACAACCATGGAGACCAAGCTCCCGATCATGCGCTATCACTGGGAGGGAGCTCTCTATCTTCAGCTCAACCTCCAGTTTCTCTCCACACGTCTACACTCGTTGCCCTCCTCACACTAACTCCTAATTTCCCTTCCTGGCCCTCAGAGAGCACTCCTCCCCCAATTCTAGTTCAGAGCTCCCTCTGCTGGCCTGGAGTGGGAACTGTGTTGCATGACATGGAGGCAATGAAGGGTCTCTCTAGCAGTTAGCCAAGCCTGACAGCACCCTCCCTGGAGGAAGGCAATGCCACTGCGGCGACCATGCTCCTAGGGGTGTCACATTTCCCCTAGTGAAAGTCAGTACCCCTGGACTGATAAAAGAAAACATGAACAACATATAAACATATAAAAAATATGAAGGTTACAAGATTTAAGAAAAATAGAAAATTTACGAAAACCAAAAGCTCCAAAAATAGTCCTATGATGATAAGTCCAAGCATCAATGTCCATGGTCCATTCCTGGTCAATTGGTGAACTATGTACAAGGTTAATGACCACACACAGTCCAGTGGCCAAAATGTCCATCGAAACAAAGCTGGAAAAATTCAAAAAGGAGAATTCTTACAGATTATCTGTAGGCACAAAACTTGAACAGTTACATATATACATACAATTTCAACATTTACATGAACTTATCTATACACGATATCTGATGGCCGGCATACCTTGTGTAATACGGACAGACCTGCGTAACTCTAGTGTGGGTAAACTGGGTAGTATCCTCCTATGGACTCTTAGTCTCACCATGGGTATGGCAGATTCACCACTGGTAGGGCGAGGGTTCTCTGGCTCCACTGCTGGTATGGCATCTGCTACCTGAACTTCCTGATTTTCAGAGTTCTCATGAGTCACTTCTTCTTGTACTACCAGTTGGGGAAATGTCAACACTGGCACCACTATGGCATCATTTATTTTAGTCCAATTTGCAGGGAATTCTCCAAGTATAGTGCTGACTTTTGCTTCTTCTTCCATTGGTTGGAAGTTATTTTGTTCTTCCATTCTTTCTCTTAACTGGTCAGGGCATAATTTCAAATGATCCCTTGATACTGCTGCTGAGGTTTCCCCTCCATCTTTACTAATAAGGCACACCTTGGTATAGTCAAAGTTTGAGGGCAGAATGGTGTAGGGTTCAGCTTCCCATTGGTCATCCAATTTATGCAGTCTTCTTTTCCTCTTGAGGACTTGTTCTCCTGGTGACAAGGGGACTGCAGGTGCATGTTTGTTGTAGTGCCTTTCTTGTTTTTGTCTTGCCTGAGCTAGACTCTTTTCCACACACTCTTGTACTCTACGGTACTGTTACTGTCTTTCTGTATCCCAGTCAGCATCAGGTGATGTTACTTCAGGTGTCAGGACTCCCATATCCAAATCAATAGGCAGTTTGCCAGGCCTTGCTCTCATTAGGTAGGATGGAGTGCAGCTGGTGGAATTCACAGGAATGTGGTCGTAGAGGTCTACCAGATCTGGCAACTTTTCGGGCCACAGATTCCTCTCTTCCAAAGGCAAGGTCTTCAGCAGGTCGATCACCACCTGGTTCATCTTTTCACACATGCCATTGGTCTGTGGATGGTACGGTGTTGTCCGGATCTTCTTACAATCATACAAGTTACAGAATTCCTGGAACACTTCTGCCTCAAAAGCTGGACCTTGATCTGTAAGCACTCGCTCAGGATATCCATGTGGTCTACAGAAGTGCTGTTGAAAGGCTCTGGCTGCTGTCCTGGCTGTTTGATTTTTGACAGGCACAACTACCAGAAATCTTGAGTAGTGGTCAACGATGGCAAGACCATAGATGTAGCCTGAACGGCTTGGGACCAGCTTCACATGGTCTAGGGAGACAAACTCGAGTGGCTGTTTGGTTACTATTGGCTGCAGCGGAGCTCGCTGGCTGTTTCGATCCTTTCTGCGCAGGTTACATTGTCCACACTCCTGGCACCACTTTTCAAGGGCTTTCCTCATACCAGCCCAGTAGAATCTCTCCCGGAGCAATGCTAACAACTTCTTCCATCCGGAGTGTCCAGCTCCATTGTGGTATGCTTCCAAGACCATTGGTGCCTCTCTCTTTGGGACTACCACCTGCCAGACCAGCTCATGAGTGCAGGCATTGATACTCCTCCGACACAGTTTTCCTTCATAAATGAACAGCTGGCCTCTTTCCTTCCACAACTGCTGGGTTTCTACAGCAGCATCCGACTCTGGGCGTGAGTCAGCTTGTGACAGTAGCTCCATCACCAGGCGGACTGCGGGGTCATTAGCCTGAGTTTCTGCCCAGTCATGATGGGGCAATGGATTTAGGGTGACCTCTTTCAAGCCAGACCGTCTGTTTCTCACTCCTTGAGCACGTTGGGCCGCAATTGGCCGGTGGAAGGGGGGTAACTCTATTTCTTCAAGAGCATCAGGGTCTTCTCCTGCATCTGGCAGATTAGGCATTCTGGACAGCGCATCAGCATTGGCATTCTTGTGCCCCACTCTGTACTTGATGGTAAATTCATAGTTGACAGCCGAGCCATCCATCGCTGCTCCAGTGCACCTAGTTTTGCGGTTTCCAAGTGAGTGAACGGGTTGTTGTCCGTGAAGATGGTAAACTTGGCTGAGGCTAGGTAATGCTTGAATCTCTCCATCACAGCCCAGACTATGGCCAAGAACTCCAGCTTGAAGGAACTGTAGTTGTCAGTAGAGTTGAGCGAAACGGGTCGAAAAATTTCAAAAGTCGCCGACTTTTGGCAAAGTCGGGTTTCATGAAACAAAACCCGACCCTAGGATGAGGTCGGCCACGAGGTCGGCGACTTACACGCCAAAGTCGCATTTCAAAAGTTTGTTTTGCGCTCTTTTTCAGCCAATCAGGATCCACGGACACTGTGGGCAATGTGATGACATAGGCAAGGGTCACCACCATCTTTCAGAAGGGCATGCAAGTGATTGGCTTGCTTTGGTGGGCGTCACAGGGGTTATAAAAGGGCGTGCACGCCGACCGCCATCTTACTTCTGCCGATCTTAGCATAGGGAGAGGTTGCTGCTGCTGATTCTGTAGGGAGAGCGTTAGGCAGGGAAGAAGAAAAAAAAACTGCTTCTGCTGCTAGCGATTTTGCCTGTACAACACACCAGTCACTGTGTGTGCAGTGCAAGGGGAGGCTATATTGTGGTGGATCAGCGGTGTAGGTTGTTAGGCTGCCTTCTAAGGCTTCCTGACAGCTGCATTGCTGTTTACCCACTGCTCTGCAAACTGCTTTTTTAAAAGCAATCCCAATTTTTTTTTTGTCCTGCTGAGGTACTGAACGTGCATTTTTTCACACCATACAGCGGTGTACGCTCCTCAAACAGTACCATGTAACGGCTGTTATCACAGCCACAGTGAAGCTATCTGTGTGTCACTCTGTGAGAATAAGTCGAGGACATGTTCCATTCTTACAGACCTGCACCTACTAGTTTTGTCTAGCTTTCAAACAGTTAAATATATTTGCTGTTTGATCACATTCAAAACTATAGAGAGACAGCGTGTGTCAGTCCGTATACTTAAAAAACACGGAGCTTGACAATTTTACGTACACCGGACAGCCGTGTACGTGCACGCTCCTCTCAGTACCGTGTAACGGCTGTTATCACGGCCACAGTGAAGCTATCTGTGTGTCACTGTGGAAGGATAAGTGGAGGACTTGTTCCGTTCTTACAGACCTACACTCTAGGGAGATTCCTATTCTGCCCAATTCTGCATACACCTTGTAGTTTGTGATACACTAGCCAATTTCTGCCTGTGACATAGCGCTCTGATATTCAGTGGGCCTCACACAATCCTAAAGTGTCCAGTGTCCACTAGTGTGTGCAGAAATTCAAAATCTCCCTTATCCTGTAGTCACTTTTTTCACACCTGTGCCATCGAGCCTGTGACATAGCGCTGTGATATTCAGTGGGCCTCACACAATCCATAAGTGTCCAGTGTCCACAAGTGTGTGCAGAAATTCAAAATCTCTGTGATCCTGTAGTCACTTTTTTCACACCTGTGCCATCGAGCCTGTGACATAGCGCTCTGATATTCAGTGGGCCTCACACAATCCATAAGTGTCCAGTGTCCACAAGTGTGTGCAGAAATTCAAAATCTCCCCTGTCCTATAGACACCTTGTACCTTGTTTTACATTACTATATAGTTTGTTGGATTTTGTCTACATTTCTACAAAAAATGAGGAAGGCTGGTGGAAGAGGCCGTGGAATTGGGCGGGGGTTGCCAGCTGGTAATGATGGTGTTGGTGGTGGATCTGATGGTAGTGGCAAGAGCAAAATAGGACAGAATGCAGGAGGTGTTGAGCCTGCGTCATCGTCTGGCTCCATAAGGCTTCGAAGGCTTAGTTTTCTAGGAGATGAAACCGCTTTTAAAGCCAGAGCATCAGGAAAAAGTTTTGTCTTACATTGCTGACTCAGCCTCCAGCTCTATCGCCTCCTCTTCTGAAGTTGTAAAAAGTAAAAGCACTGAGTCGTCATTGGAGGCTCATGTTCATGAACCACACCTTTCCTTGTGTCCTTCACCCCAACCAAGATTGAAGGATGACGCAGGCCATACTACTGATTTCTCCATGGAGCTGTTTTCACATACCATGCCTGGATTATCAAGTGAAATGGTGAATTACCCAGGCCAAGATGAATCTGACATTGAGTGCACTGATGCACAGCCGCTGATAGATGATTCTGCTGGTACATTCACTCAGAGCACTACATTGTCCTCGCATTGTACAGAGCCAGATTCTGACCCTGATGAGACTCAGGTGCCCCTTCCCGCACACTATACCACCATACACGGTGACACAGAGGAAGGTGCACATGACATTGAAGAGGAGGTGATGGATGACCCAGTTGTTGACCCAGATAGGCATCCATTGGGGGAAGAGGGTGCTGCTTCCAATAGCTCAGATGAGGAGCATCCACAGCAGACATCGACATCGCAACAGCTGTTATCTGGCAGGCCCGGAGCACTCTAAAGACAGGTTCCAAAAATCAAAAGAGTTGCTGGACAGCTTGTCCAGACGGTCAAAAGATCACAGCGTGCTAGGCCACAAAATGTCTGCCAAAGTAGGAAGAGTGCAGTGTGGCACTTTTTTGAACAAAATCCTCACGCTCAGGCCAAGGTTATCTGTAAGAAGTGCGCAAAGACCTTTAGCCGAGGGAAAAATCTGAAAAATTTGAATACCAGTTGCATGCTTAGACATTTAACCACCATGCACTTGCAAGCGGGGACACAACACCAAACCTCAAGTGCCACATGTGCAACTGATCACAAAGAAGGTAGTCAGCAACGCTACATTGTTTCCCCCACTGTAAGCCCACCGGTTAGCACAGCAGCAAATGTTGAGGTGTCGTTGCAAGGCCACAGCAGTCAGGGAATCCCACTGTTATATAAACGAAATACTGAATCTAGGCCATCAGAAAGAACACCAACTCCATCACCATCATCAACCCTCTCTCAGTCCGCCCTGTCCACCGCTACTTCCACCATATGCAGCTCTCAAGTCCAGCTCACCCTCCCAGACACTATGAGTAGGTCAAGAAAGTACTCAGTCTCTCATCGGCGTACACTGGGTTTGAACGCGCACATTGCCAAACTAATCTCGTTTGAGATGATGCCCTATCGGTTGGTGGAAAGCGCAGCTTTCCGCGAACTCATGGCCTATGCAGTACCACGCTATGACCTACCCAGTCGCCACTTCTTCTCTAGCAAAGCCATCCCAGCCCTCCAACATCATGTAAAAGACCGCATTGTCCATGCACTCAAGCAGTCAGTGATTGAAAAGGTGCACCTCACAACTGATGCATGGTCCAGTCGGCATGGCCAGGGCCGATACGTGTCCATCACTGCACACTGGGTTAATGTGGTGGATGCAGGGTCCACAGGGGACAGCGGTGGTGGGACAGTGCTGCCTAGCCCACGGTATAGGAAACAGTTGGCTGTAGGCGTTCTACCCTCCTCCTCCTCCTCCTCCTCCTCCTCCAGAAGCGAAAGCTCGTCCACAGAGCGCAGTCGTACGAGCACTCCATCTGCAGCTGCCACTGTTGCACACGAGGTGTCCCCCTATCGAGCAGCTAGTGGAAAGCGTCAGCAGGCTGTGTTGAAGATGATGTGTTTGGGCGACAGACACACCGCCGAGGTGCTGGCCGAGTTCTTGAAGCGACAAACTGAGTCATGGCTGGGCAGTGTACATTTTGAGGAAGGCAAGGTAGTTAGTGATAACGGCCGTAATTTTGTGGCAGCCATAGCCCTTCCAAAACTCAGCCACATACCTTGCTTGGCTCATACCTTGAACCTGGTGGTGCAGTGCTTCCTCAAAAATTATCCGGAGTTAACAGCCCTGCTCCAGAAGGTGCGAAGACTGTGCGCGCACATCCGCCGGTCGCCTGTACACTCCGTTCGTATGCAGAAGCTGCAGCGATTGCTCCACCTTCCCAACCACCGCCTCATTATCGACATTGCAACAAGGTGGAGCGGCTGTGCGAGCAGAGGCAGGCCATAATGTATTTGTGGGAGGATACACGGCCAGGCACTTTGAGAGCAGACATGGAGTTGACAGGTGTGCAGTGGTCGAAGCTGAAAGACCTCTGTAAAGTCCTTCAGTGTTTTGAGGAATGCACACGGCTGGTAAGCGCAGACGACGCCATCCTAAGCATGAGCATCCCACTTATGCGTCTGCTCATGCAAACTTTGACGCACCTTAAGGAGCAGGCGTCTGCAGCCAATGTTGACGAGGAGGGAATCCTTGATGACATTCAGCCATTGTCTGCTCAGGGACCTCTCCTGGACGAGGTGGAGGAAGAAGAGGAGGAGGAGGATGATGATGGGGATGATTACTTAGGGGAGGAGGATGCATCTCGTGGGGCAAGTGAAAATGTTGGCGTGGCAAGGTCTGGTACAGGGTTTGTGCGTGACTGGAGGGATGTGGATTTGCCAGAAAGTGCTCCTCCAACCAGCACTCGCAGTGCATCATTGACACCGGGAACATTGGCCCACATGTCAGATTATGCCTTGCAGATCCTAAAAAGGGACCCCCGCATTGCCAAAATGATGAACGATGACGACTACTGGTTGGCCAGCATCCTGGATCCACGCTATAAAGGCAAATTAGAAAACATCATGCCACAGGAGAACCTTGACCTAATATTGGCTAGTAAACAAGCAACTCTGGTAAATCGGTTGCTTGAGGCATTCCCAGCACACAGCAGCGGTGATGGTTCTCACACGAGCCGTACGGGCTGGGGGCAGCTTGGCAGAGGTGTTCATGGTGCACACAGCAGAAGTGGCGTTGGAGACAGGGGTTTCATGACAATGTTGTGGACTGATTTTTTAAGTACCGCTCACACAACTGGTAATACTGCATCGATGGAAAGTGACAGGAGACAGCAGTTGTCAACTATGGTTACAAACTACTTTTCCTCCCATATCGATGTTCTCCCACACAGGTCATTCCCCTTTGACTATTGGGCCGCTAAACTGGACACCTGGCCTGAATTGGCACAATATGCCTTACAGGAGCTCGCTTGCCCAGCTGCAAGTGTGCTATCGGAAAGAGTCTTCAGTGCAGCTGGATCAATCCTGACAGAAAAAAGGACCCGTCTGTCAACCCAAAATGTGGATGATCTAACCTTCATTAAAATGAACTATGCATGGGATTCCAAGAATTTTGTCCCACCTTCCCCTGATGACACATAGGGTGACAGAAAAATGGCTTGCTTTGGTCCACCTCTTCCTGGGACTTGACCTATTTCGCCTTTTGCATCAGCTGAATGTCCAACATCAACATATGCCACTTTCTAAAACTCCCTAACTGTGCTGCCTCCCCCCCCCATGGCCGGGGTCACCACCTAGCGCACGACACCGTGCGAGTGCCGTTGCCCTGGACAGGTGGGTAGGCCATCTCTTGGGCGCGGGCACTGGCACAGGGTCCCTCATAGTGCAATCAAGTGTCTCTGACGGTGGTGGTGCACACCCGCCGTCAGACACACCGCCGTACTATGAGGGGCCCAGTGCCAGTACCGACGCCCACGAGTGGGCCCCACTTGCTTGGGCAGGGCCCCAGCATTTGCAATCTTTACCTCTCCCTGCTCCTCCGCTGTGTAGTCTGGGCCGTCAAATCCATACTGTGCCTGACACCATCTGAGCCTGCCTCCTGATGTATAGACATATATTTTGAATGTGTACGCTATGCATACATGTTATCCCGGGATACGGTACCCTTTCTCACCTTTGTGCAATCACGTGCAATCCATACTGGGCCTAACACCGTCTGAGCCTGCCTCCTGATGTATAGACATATATTTTGAATGTGTACGCTATCCATACATGTTATCCGGGGATACGGTACCCTTTCTCACCTTTGTGCAATCACGTGCAAGCCATACTGGGCCTAACACCGTCTGAGCCTGCCTCCTGATGTATAGACATATATTTTGAATGTGTACGCTATCCATACATGTTATCCGGGGATACGGTACCCTTTCTCACCTTTGTGCAATCACGTGTAATCCATACTGGGCGTGAGAACGGCTGGCGAGCTGTTAAGCAAGCTACAGCACCTGTGGTTTGCACACGTAAGTTTTTCATTTTTTCAGGAATGACGGTTAAGCCTAATTCCGGAACTGCGGTTGACCTGCACTTACTGGGAAATCATCGTTCGCGGGTAATAATTGTAATCAGTGATCCCCATCACTAACGTTGTTCAGCGGGTTATCTGCACCTGTAAGCGACAAACGCTGGCCTTTTCAGTGTAGCGCACATGCAGCCACGGACATGTAAGGGCATGACACACCAGTTATTGGCCAATCTCATGTGCCAGAGCCTCACGTGTCCCTCTAGTAAGCCGGACTCGGACCGCGGGGCATGACGGAGTCTCGTTCGTTAACGGAATTAAGCTTGCAATGTGTGCATCTTTTCTGTAGCTGGCATGGTTGAGGTTTCCCAGGTGGAGTCGAATTTAACCGTAGGCTCCACTCCTGGTGGTGCCCTTCTGGACATTCCTTTAAGGTTCAGCTTTGCAACCATACTGCCCACGTAAAACAAACACTTTGCCTTCATGAACGCTGTTTGGAGGGTCATGACTCGTGGGAATAACGCCGCCCAATCAGTTAACCTGCTAGAGAGATCCTTCGTTGCTCCCAAGCATGACATCACACTCCCTAGGAGGAAGGTAATGCCACTGTGGCGACCGTACTCCTGGGGGCGACACAAGTGCACTGATGCCCAGCCACTGCTCGATGAATCTGCTGGTACATTGACCCAGACCACTACATTCCCCTCGCACGCTACACGGCCTGAATCTGACCCTGATGAAACTCAGGTTACCCTTCCCATATACAGTTCCATCTTACACGGTGACAAAGAGGAAGCTGCAGATGAAAGTGCAGGTTCGGCCCACCCGCCATCAGACACACCACCGTACTATCAGGGGCCCTGTGCCAGTGCCGTCGCCAACGAGTGGGCCCCCCCTGCTTGCTCAGGATCACAGCACTTGCAAGGTTGAAATACTGTGCTGTGAGATGGAAGATGGGGACGACGAGGAGTCCAGACTAGTACAGGGATTCCCTAGCGAGGAGACTTATTTGATTGTTTTCAATGTTGGGACAGCAATTTTTGGGGAGCACTATACTCTGGAGAATGATAGATGGGGCCCACCATACACTGGAACATTCCAAAGGTGGACATCAGACACTGGAGCAGCATTTACAGGGCCCATTATACACTAGAGCATTAGAAATGGGGCCCATTATGTTTGTAGCATTATTTGGGCCCATAAGACAGTGGAGATTTATCGATGGGGACCAACATATACTGTAGCATTATGTGGAGCTCATCATATACTGTTTCAAACATTATATGGGACCAATGATTCTGTATGGAGAAATAGATGGGCCTCGTCATGAGATGTAAAAAGTGAAGTATTTTTCATTGTACTATACCGCTATTTCTCTGCCGTATCGGAGCATGATGAGTTGTGGTATGTGTTAAAGGGGCGCTCTTTCGCCCAGGGCACATGAAAACCTGGAGCCAGCCCTACCCCCCCACAACTTTAGCCAAATAACCCCCATTTTTCAGCGCGTAACTTGTATTATGAAGTTAATTAAGGTTGACAAGCTTAAGTAAGAAGAATTGATGCTTTTGGCATTCAAATGGGCACTGTAGGTGTGTTTCCTGTCCTCCTCTCACTGCCGACTTTTATTCCCCATTGACTTACATTGGGTTTCGTGTTTCGGGACAACCCCGACTTTTCCCTATAATCGGCCGATCTTGCTCGACCCGACTTTTGGAAAAGTCGGGTTTCACGAAACGAAACTCGACCCTAAAAAAACAAAAGTCGCTCAACTCTAGTTGTCAGAGTTCCTTTCAGTGGGATGAAGCTTCCTGCTGGCGTAAGAGATCACTCTTTCTTTGCCATTCTGTCCCTGTGACAGTACTGCTCCTAGTCCCACGTTGCTGGCATCAGTATACAACACAAACGGTTTGTCATAATCTGGGTAGGCCAGAACTTCATCTCCTGTGAGAGCCATCTTCAGTCGGGTGAAGGACCTCTCCAGTTCTTCATTCCATTCAAATGTGGAACTCTTCTGTTTTGCTTTCCTGGACTGTCCCACCAGAAGATTTTGCATAGGGGTAGCTATCTCAGTGAAGTCTTTGATGAATCTTCGGTAGTAGCCTACCAACCCAAGAAATTGGCATACTTCATGGAGGTTACTGGGCTTCGGCCAGTCCCGGATGACTGTGACCTTGTCCGGATCTGGTGCCACACCTTCTGCACTCACCACATGACCGAGGTACTGTACCTTGGGCTTCAGGAGGTGGCATTTGGAAGGTTTCACCTTCAGGCCAAAGATGGACAAGGCCTCAAACTCCTCAGCCAGGTCTTCATAAGTCTTGGAGAAAACAATGACATCATCAAGGTACAACAGGACTGTCTCAAAGTTCATGCGTCCCAGGCAGCACTCCATCAGCCGTTGAAATGTTCCTGCGGTGGAGCAGAGCCCGAATGGCATGTAGTTGAACTCACAGAGACCCATTGGGGTGGTAAATGCTGTTTTCTCCTTGTCTGCCTCTGCCACGGGAACCTGCCAATACCCACTAGTGAGATCCAAGGTGGAAAAGTAGTTAGCAGTTTTAAGTGCAGCTAATGATTCCTCAATTCTAGGTAATGGGTAGGCATCTTTATGTGTAATGCTGTTAATTTTTCTGTAATCAACACACATTCTCATGGTACCATCCTTTTTCTTTACAAAAATTATGGGAGCTGCCCAGGGTCTACAACTGTCTCTGATAACCCCAGCTTCCTTCATCTCACTCAACATACCTTTAGCACATTGGTATTGTGTTGGGGGTATAGGCCGGTACCTTTCTTTTATGGGTGGGTGATCTCCAATGGGGATATGATGTTGAACCCCTTTTGCCTTCCCAAAATCTAGAGGGTGTTTACTGAATACCTGCTCATACTCCTGAGTCACTCTGTAAACCCCATTTTTCTGGTATGAAGGTGTGGAGTCAGTTCCCACCTGCAGTTGCTGACACCACTCCTCCCGCTGTGATTTGCTGGTGGGTAAAAAATTCATTGCCCAGTGTCACGCTCACGCCTTGGCTGAATGGCGTGAGCCGGGGGGTTGTGGCCCCACTGTGCCACAAACCAGGCTACCCTGGAAGGGGCGTGACTACGACAGCTACCTCGGTCTTCACTGGAGCCTCTGATGGTGAGGTCATGCTTGTGCGGCAGGTAGCTTTCAGGTGCCACTCCAGGGAGGTGTCTGGCTGTGGCTGCTGATCCCACTCGGGGACAAGTCACTTAGACAGGTGTGACTAACAGGCAGGCTGAGACACTGGGCAAGCAGGCACGGCGTGGTACACTGGCAGGCAGGCACGGCTTGGAGACACTGGGCAAGCGGGCACGGTGTGGTACACTGGCAGGCAGGCACGGCTTGGAGACACTGGGCAAGCGGGCACGGCTTGGAGACACTGGGCAAGCGGGCACGGCTTGGAGACACTGGGCAAGCGGGCACGGCTTGGAGACACTGGGCAAGCTGGCACGGCTTGGAGACACTGGGCAAGCGGGCACGGCTTGGAGACACTGGGCAAGCGGGCACGGCTTGGAGACACTGGGCAAGCGGGCACGGCTTGGAGACACTGGGCAAGCGGGCACGGCTTGGAGACACTGGGCAAGCGGGCACGGCTTGGAGACACAGAGCAGGTAGGTGACGGCTTGAGACACAGGGCAAGCAGGAGTGGTATATGAGAGAACAGGTTTGGACCTGTTCACACTGGAGGTGCAGGTAGGTGGAGCCGCAGGAGTGCGGAGTATGCAGAGCCGCAGGAGTGCGGAGTAGGCAGAGCCGCAGGAGTGCGGAGTAGGCAGAGCCGCAGGAGTGCGGAGTAGGCTGGGATCCAAGGGAGCCGGGCAGGCAGAGCAGCTAGGTAGCCGAGCAGGCAGAGCGGCTAGGGAGCCCAGCAGGCAGAGCGGCTAGGGAGCCATGCACAGATAGAGCTGCAAGGGTGCAGATTCACAGACAGAGCTGCAAGGGTGCAGATGAACAGATAGAGCTGCAAGGGTGCAGATTCACAGACAGAGCTGCAAGGGTGCAGATTCATAGACAGAGCTGCAAGGGTGCAGATGCACAGACAGGGAGGACACAAGGAAAGACATAGCAGGGAAGGAAGCCACGGACAAGGAGAAAGGGAGATTAAGGTAGGACAGAGTACAGACAAGGTACTGGAACCAAGACTCAAGGGCCAGGGTTTTCAGCCTCCTGGCAGGCAGACAAGGTACGAGGCAAGATAAGAAGTATTCCTCAAGAGAAGGAGGAAATACACAGCAACTTGCTGCTGAGGAAGCCAGGCCCTGTTCTAACTGAGTATAGACATTGCACAGGCCATGTTTCAGTGGGTGTGGCGAAACTAAATAGTCAAGGGCTCTAGGTGATTGGTCAGGGACAGATTAGGCAGGTGCACCCTGACTGCATAAGAACCAGAGAGTTCTGGCGCCGCCCCCCTATACACACAGTCAGGAAACATGGAGAGCAGAAGCACTGAGCACAGGACTGGCAACAGACAGATTTCACAGCATGGCTTGAAGCAGAAAGTAAGTTGGTGTGCGGGGGATGGGAGGCCGTGCAGTGATGCCAGCAGGGCTGTTAAACTGGGTCACTCTGTAAACCCCATTCTTTTGGTGTGAAGGGGTGGAGTCAGTCCCCACCTGCAGTTGCTGGCACCACTCCTCCAGCTGCTTTACAGAGCCATTGTCCTCCACCTGGTCAGATGAGACCAAGGGCTCTGCTGCTTGCATTGCATTATTACTGACAGTGAGCAGCTTAGCAACTGTGGCATACCGAGGTATTGTGGCCTCCTCCTCCCCATAATTCAAAAGGCGTACAGGTACTCTCCATTTTCGTACATCAACTACCCCTCGGGCTGTCAGGACAGTGGGCCTGCTATCAGAGTATACTGGCTCTACCAATGCATGGTAATCCTTCCCTCTGAGGCCTATAGCTGCCCAACACCAAATCAACATTTCACATCTGGGGGGTTCGCAATGGGGAAAGCATCACTCACTCTGACACTGCCAATTTCTCCGCCAGAGAGTTCTACCTGCTGTCTTTGCATCAGGGCCTTGATCTTCTGCAGGACTCGTTGTTCACTGGAACCAGCAGTCTCAGCCACCTGTTGCAACAAGACAATAACCTCGGAAAGACAATTTTCAATTACATTTGTACCAAGAGTCATCATGGGATTACATTCTCGTTGATCAATATCCACAACTATCAGACCTTGAGATTTTAGCTCTACCCGATCCACTTTAACAGTAATCTCTTTACATCCAATCTGCGTCAAAGACTGACCATTACTGGCAACTACTGTCAGTTCATCAGTTGGGCCACGGGTAAGTTCAGAGTCAGCCCAATACCGCTTGTAAAGGATATACGGCATAGTGGTCACCTGCGAGCAAGTGTCCAGCAAAGCGTTCATGGGGATGCCGTCAATCACCACTGGAAGAATTGGTCTCCCTCCAACATACTTGGCTCGCCAGTTCCTTGGGCCTTGTGGTCCTAATCCTGGGGGTTGGCCTTCTGCCCCAGGGGTTACTCGTTTGAAGGACAGAATCTTGCAAGATGACCTGCCTTGTGGCAGCGACGACAGATGGGACGTCCGTCCTGATCATAGCGGTCGTTGTTTCTCCCTTGGAGTGGCGGGGTTCTCCTCTTCCGGAGCCACGGGACATCCTCTGGGCTGGAATCAAGCTGGATCTTCTCCTTGGAGGACACCTGCAGGGACTGCATGGTTTTAGTAAGTGCAGCCATACCTTTGGTCAACTCCTGGACCTGAAGACGCAGATCTTCAGTTGGATCTTTATCCAGAGTCTGTGCATCAGCCTCCACAGGGATGGAAGGGAAAGATGTTGCTTCCTGGTGGTAGGTGATCGCCGGGCGCCTAGGGGGCGCTGGACGGTTGACAGTTGGTTCCTGCAGTACCCGAATAGCCCTGTCCTTGAAATCAGCAAAGTCCAGGTCAGGGTTTTGTAGGGTTATGATGCGCAGCTGTGCTCTGTGGTACTGGATATGAGTCCTTCAATGAACTGCTCCTTTAACAGTTTGTCTTCCTCTTTCACACTGTCAGGGATAAATTTGCTTGACGGCTTGCAGCGCCTCCTGCAGGTTAAGAGCATAGTCCCTTATATTGTCCTGCGCTTTCTGTTTACATCCAAAGAACCTCATCTTGATTTCAGCTGCCGTACAGGTGTCAAAGGTGCTTTTTAGCTTGGCCAAAATCTTTTTAACAGTCTCTTTATCAGTGTCCTGGCAGACTTTTACTTCTCTCTGTGCTGCACCTGTTAGCTGTCCAATAAGGATGTTCACCTTCTGGCTTTCAGACAGAGGATACACCTCAAACAAACTGCACAGTCTCTCTGTAAATTCACTCAGGGTATGTAACTCACCGAGTACTGCGGTAGCCAGGCCGCTCCCGGTATGTAGGGCATGGACAGCGGCATCATGGGGACCGCTACAGTGGGCGCTACTTCTAGCGGCGCTGAGAGGTTTGCAGGAGCGCCCACCGCTGCATTGGCGTTGTCCTCAGACATTTTCTCTCCCCCCTAGTTAACGTGAGCCAGGCCGCGGGGACGCGCTGGCTTACCGGAGGCCGGCCCGTCGGATCGATCAGGGGATGCTGGAACTGCAGGCCTCAGCTTCTCACTTCCCGCGCGCTCTTCTCCTTTCGTGCTTCTCGGCTGGCTCCGCCCACGAAGGTCTGTCCCCTCTTCTTCCCGCGCACGCCAATCAGTGGGATAATGGCGGCAATGGCGCCAATTTCGTACACAGTCTATAGCACCAAACACAGTCTCTGGCACACAGGACCCGGGGATACCGGGCTCCGTAATCCTGTTTGTGACGCCAAAATGGGTCGCCCTCCCAGGGCTGTGGGGTACTCTGTACCGGGCTGGTCTCTCAGAGGGGATTGTCACAGCAGTGGTGACCCAGTCCATGGCCCTGGGCGCCCATGTAAAAGGGGTTGAGTTGGGAATAAAGTTTATAAGTGATTCGTGACACCACCTGTGGTGTTCGGCAAGGGAGGTGTTAAGCCGACGCTGCAGTCAGATCCTCTGGGACAGATGGTGTAGTGCAGCAGTGATGTTGTAGCCCTCCACAGGT
Organism: Dendrobates tinctorius; assembly: GCF_039654945.1. Lineage (NCBI taxonomy): Eukaryota > Metazoa > Chordata > Amphibia > Anura > Dendrobatidae > Dendrobates > Dendrobates tinctorius. The sequence continues at coordinate 559,412 of NW_027362012.1, read as the reverse complement.
AGGGCTGTTGGTCCTAGGGCAGTGTAGCGGAATGTTTAGGAAGTGGGTGCAGTGTTTTGCACAGAGATGTAGCAGTGCTGAGGATGTTGCAGGAAGGCAAGGACACAGCAGGGTGCAGTTTCTTTACCTTTACTTGGCAAACGCAGTCAAGAGTCCTGGTTACAGGTGGCACAGGAGCAGGCTAGCCTGGAAGCAACTCAGGGATCTCTCTATCAGATGGGTTGTGTAGTCTCCTTCCTAGCGCTGGCTTGAGGTACATCCAGTACTGTGTTACACTGAAGTTCCTCCTTCTTATCTTCTCTTAGAACTACCTCGTATGGCAGACAGCTGTAGCCCTCTATCTCTCTTGGCTCACCCGTTGCTGTTGTGCCTCCGAGTCTTAGTTGGGAATAGAGCATTTACCGCTTCCCATTCCTCTGGTTTCTGTTGCAGGACCTTCAGTATCCATACAACCGTGGAGACCAAGCTCCAGATCATGCGCTATCACTGGGAGGGAGCTCTCTATCATCAGCTCAACCTCCAGTTTCTCTCCACACATCTACACTCATTGCCCTCCTCACACTAACTCCTAATTTCCCTTCCTGGCCCTCACAGAGCACTCCTCCCCCCAATTCTGGTTCAGAGCTCCTTCTGCTGGCCTGGAGTGGGAACTGTGTTGCATGACATGGTTAACTGCTAGAGAGACCCTTCATTGCCTCCAAGCCTGACATCACCCTCCCTGGAGGAAGGCAATGCCACTGCAGTGACCATGCTCCTGGGGGCGCCACAAACGCACCAAGGCTGGGTGCCGGTATCCGAGGCTGTGTGTGAAACTAATGATCCTGCAGCAGAAACGGGAGGAATAGAAGTTGTGACCACCTTATTGCCACCTAAGACTCGAAGACACAGCAGCAACGTGTGTGAGCTGGGACATGATTGTATGGAGTCCCCGAAGCAGGCTACAGCTGCCTGTCATATGAGTGGAGTAACATCAAGAAGGAGGAACTTAAGTGTAATTCAGAACTACAAGTACTTCAGATTAGTGCTAGAAAGGAGACTTTCAGAAAAGGCACACGAAAGGGAGTGCTGGAAGGGTGTATTCCATTTGCCTGGGAGTTGGCTGAGCCCCTGACCTGGAGGCTACGGCACTGAAGCGGGCATCTGTCTGTGCCAGAAACGTGAATACAAGAATTGGAACTGCACTCAGCTGTGTCATTGCCTCCTTCCTGCGCAAACCTACTCAGCACTGCTACATCTCTATGCCTAACACTACATCATCTACCTCAACACCATTTACTACTGCCATGGGACTTCAGCTTTGCCTGTGGAGAGCTATTACATCTTTGATGCACCCTGTCATCTGTCCCAGAGGGTCTGCACCGCAGCGCTGGTCATCTCTCTGACCGGATACCACAGGTGGTGTCACGAACTATCTACCTATAAACTTTATTCCATTCCACCTATTTTACATGGACACCAAGGGCCACGGACCAGGTCAACACCACCGCGACACATCCCTTTTAGACACCGGCCCAGTACCGAGTAATCCCCACAGCCCTGGGGGTGATCCATTTTGGCGTCACAAACAGGATTACGAATCCCGGAGCCACTGGGTCCTGTGTGCTGAAGATTTGATTGATTTGGGAAATGCTAAACCTGAAATGTGCAAAGGAATATATTTATTGGACTGTGAATTGAACTGTGATTTTGACCTGTGAAGATGGCCGCCATGGCGATGAAGTAAGATGTGCCTTCATGGGCGGCACCCAAGAAAGAGCGCGAAACATGAACCTCCCATGCCTGTACTATGCTACTTCGTCATGGCCGACCCAGAGAGGGGTCCGGATCTTAGCCTGGTATGGCGGCAAAGGAAAAAGGCGTCGCCCCTCGGGAGTGGAGAGAAAACCCATGGCAGGAAACAGAGCGGAAGAGAAGACACAGTACCAGGAGGCCATGATGGAGAGCAGCAGGAGGCCTGTGGAGCACAGCGGAGAATTGTCAGCGTCTCCCGGCTCCAGGAAATCAGACTCTAGTCTCTCAACACATCTCGACCTGTTGCAGCTGGAGGAAGAAGTAGCGGAGCTGCACAGGAAACTGCAGGAGAAACAGGTTTTGCTGGAGCGACAACTCCAGGCTGCCCAGGAGGAGTCTGCCATCTTGGTACCCTCACCACTGGTACCCTCTTGCACCTCCCCAGTACCACCATCACCGGTACCCGTTGCCCTGCCAGTCTCCCCATCACCGGAGGCTGATGAAGATCACTGCGCCCTGGAGGAGCAGGTATGTCAGCCGCCCTTGGGACACGCCACGGGGCCCCATTGGAATGCTACCATCTGTCCCAGAGGGTCTTCACTGCAGTGCTGGTCATCTCTGGCCAGATACCACAGGTGGCATCATGAACTATCTACCTATAAAATTTATTCCACTCCACCTATTTTACATGGACACCCAGGGCCACAGGCCGGGTCACCGCCACTGCGGCACATCCCTTTGAGACACCGGCCCGGTACCGAGTGATCCCCACAGCCCTGGGATGATCTATATATATATATATATATATATATATATATACATATACAATATATATATATATATACATATACAGTATATATATATATATATATATATATATACAGTATATATATATATATATTTATATATATTGATCCATTTCCTATTTCCTTCTTGTGACTAACATTTTTCTTTGCTGAAAAGTTATCTTTTCATAATAAGCTGTTACGTGTGTGTACGGAATAACACTTTCTCTGACCATTATATGTGTTGTATCCTGCTTGCAAGATTTCCACTCTGTAAGCTCTATTTATTAAAACGGTTTAATAATATTATTCTTCATGAGTCCATTGCTCACCTGCTTCCCAATGTGCTGCTTGCTAGGGTCAATGCAGCCCTGTAGATTAACAGTTAGGACAAGCGTCATTCTTCTACTGTTGGTCCAAACTGTGTGTTCCTTAATGACATCATCACAAGCAGCTGCGCCTCTGCAACATGAGAGGTGCACAGGAATACCAATTCTGGATGACTGCAATGGTCAGACAGCTTCAGAGCAAAGCAAGCTCAAGCTCCTTTCCTCGGAAACTGGCCACCTCAGGCTAAAGTATTCAGTCATCTGGAAGGTGATCTGTTTACAATTCAACTAAAAAACCCTAAGGCTATGTGCACACGGTGCGGATTCTGCTTCGGATCCGCAGCGGATTTGTCCCTGCGGATCTGCAGCAGAACTTCAGGTAATGTACAGTACCATTCTAGCCTATAGAAAATTGAAACCGCTGTGCAGACGGTGCGGATTTTTCCACGCGGTTTTACTTGCGGTTTCAAATCCGCAGAAAGAATTGACATGTCATTCTTTTCTGCGGATTCCACTGCGGTTTGCCATCTCTTCCATTGTGGAGGTGATAAACCGCAAGGTAATCCGCAGGTAAACTGCAGGTCTTTGACCTGCGGATTTACCTGCGGATTGTGCAAAATCCGCGCGGAAAAAACCACGGCTGAATCCACACCATGTGCACATAGCCTAAGTTCTTCTGAATTATGAGTATTTTTTTATCATGAAGTACATTATAAAGTTTCTTGTAATTTTATCCATTTAAAGGGTTAGTATCAAAATCATAATGTGGTCTTATAATAATGTACACAAATATTTATTCTTTTTTTGCCAATAAAATCCATTTTAATCTGCCTTTTTTGCACATTTTAGCCAATAAGGATAACCATCCAAGCTCTATTGGACAAAATTTTGTTGCGCAGTTTCTCTTAAAAGCAGCAATACCCATATGTGATGGAAGTCTATTCTTTGGACGCATGGCAGGGCTTGGAAGGAAGGAGCACTGCTTATCTTTTGAAGGGCAAAATTGGCTGGAATAGAGGAAGACGTCATATTTGCAGAGCACCTAATGTGCTTAAACTGTGGAAGCTCCCAACAAGTGACCCCATTTTGGACACTACAACCCTCAAGGAATATATCTAGAAGTGTGATTGGCACCTTGAATACACAGGTGCTTCACAAAATTTTACAACTCTGAGCTGTGAAAATGAAAATATATATTTTTCCCACAAAAATCTTGCTTTAGGCCTAAATTTTTCATTTTTATAAGATAATCAGGAGCAACAGAACCACACCATTTGCTATGCAACTTCTCCAGAGTATGAGCTAGAAGACAGCAGCATCTGGTTTCTCCTACTCCTGCATTGATTAGAGGCATTTCACCTTCTTATTGATCTATGTAAATTTATTTTAGTAGTGCAGGGGTTAATTTGCTCTGTTGAGAGCTCCTGGAGCTAAGGCTCTTAGCTGTAAGTACAGTAGTTAGCCACTTCCATGCCCTATATACTCTGGACCCTGGCTAGCACTCATTAACAGAGTAGCGTTTGTTGCATGGCTGGAGGTTGTTGTTAGTTGTTGATGGAGAAGGAGTTTGGTGTATTTACCTGTGACTGTTGCTAGGTTTTGAATGTGTGATATTTCCATTTCTTCTCCTACCTTGATTTTACCCCATCCTCCACTCCCCAGTGTAAACCTCTGTTGTTTATATTTGTATGATTAGTATTTTCCTTTATGCCTGCTGGTATTACCTTGTTAGTCTGGTTGGGGTATTACGGTACACTACTAGTCCTCTCTTCCCTGGGTTGAGGAAGGGTACAGACTTGGGGGCGAACTCAAGAGCTAAGGCAAGGTACATGACCCCGGCATCTTCACCATCAGAAGTAATCCAGGGAACAGGACGATCTAGGGCACCCCTAGTATTAGGGAGAGTGAAGTATCCACTGGTACTGGGACACCCAACAACAGAGTCGTGACACTCCGTTTGAGGAGGAAATCTACTCTGGGCACACAATTAGCAAAGTTGAAACCAATTGTACAAAAATAGATTGTCAAGCACAAATATGAAATAAAATCCGACAAAAAAATGTGCAAAGAAGACAAAAGTATCTAAAAATATTAACAAATAATTTTTATTGAGTAATAATGAATAAAATCAGAATTAAAAATACACCTGAATTAAAATGGAGCACGTTTTGAGAGATATATAGATAATACAAAAAATATAGCTGTAAAACAAGCCACAATATTCACAATAAAGTGGAAAAATCACAATATACACTGTCTGCATTAAAAGCACAACTTGTAAAATACCCTTATATATAACATTAAAATTGTGCATAAATGTGAATTACTTGAAGTACAACCTAGCATACAAAATAAATAAATATATGATAAATTTCATGATAAAGTATCTAAACAATGAAAAAAAATCCCGAACTCCTGGGGTGCCACATTCCCCCTAGTACAATTCAGTACTCCCGGACTGTGGAAGCATAAAAGAAATAGAACATAACTATTTACAAAATTTTATCAACAGATATCTAAATTCGGTGAAGTCCTGAAATGGGGTGCTCTTTTCACCCTACAAAGTACAATATGAGGGAATCCGTCTCAAACCCTCAACGTAGGCCTTGGGTGGGCTACAAGGCATGACTGTTCTCCCTTTTGGACCACATCTTCAGCCACGCCAGATGATTTTTGTTCTGTAGTCATTAGTGCTAACTATTTGCAAAGCATTGCACTGGTCACTACGAGTCCGGTGACCCAATCTTTCATAAGAATGCTCAAAAGTTCTTACAGTAGTCTCTGTAGGCTCATATGCTTAGTATTTGCAGTTATAAACATTATTAACTTATTTACATTTCCTATCTACACAGTTTACTTATAGGCGGAACTATGATAATGTCTGTGCTCATTACATAAATAAAGTGCAATTGCAATTCAACAATACACCATTAGGTGTCAGTGTGTCTATGCAGATCATACATATAATACTAAGAGACACACATGGTGTGTAAATTGTTAGCAAAAGTGACTTACAAAATAATTATGTGTTACTGCTCCAGGTCATCTGAGATAGCCGCCCAGCCCCAATGCGCGTTTCGGCGCTATGCCTTCATCAGGCACTTTTGCTAACAATTTATTTAATTGGTTTCTTCACTGACTGTTTCCTTGGTCTGCAGACATACTGACTGAATTGTGACACCATGTGTGTCTCTTAGTGTGCATATGCAGATCATACATATAATACTGACACCTAATGGTGTATTGTTGAATTGCAATTGCACTTTATTTATGTAATGAGCACAGACAGTTATGTTTTTTATTTATTTTATTGCACAGCACTTTATTTTTATTGCACAATGTGTTAAGTATATATAGATTTAGAATCAACATTTTCGTATATTTAATATTGGTGTGTATTTATCACAATTTTGCACTATTATATGTAAATGGTATAATTTATGTCTGGGTAGTTTCCCTTTTAATATTACATCTGTCAGCATATACTCCTATTGATATGTAATTTTAATATATGATTTTGTTGTATTAATAAATATTTTAATCATCAGGGACTTAGGGTCGTTATGTGGTTCTTTTGTGCTATCTTAACTACCACTGGTGTAATGCGCTTTCTACTGGCTACGCTGCAGGTGACTCTACATAGCACGGGTATACCTGATTTTCTAGGACCACTTCTGCTCACTGTGGGCATGGCAGATTCACCGCTAGCAGGGTGAGGATTCTCTTGCTCCACTGCTGGTGCCTCATCTACTGCTTAAGGTTGTTGATCTTCAGGCTGGTCTTGAGTCACATCTCTTTCTGGCCCTACTAGTTGGGGAAAGGTCAAGACGGGAACTACTATGGCCTGATTCACTCTTGCCCAATTTGAAGGGAACTCGCTGAATACACTACTGACTAGAGTTGAGCGAAACGGGTCGGTCATATTCAAAAGTCGGCGACTTTCGCTGAAGTCGGGTTTCATGAAATGAAACCCGACCATAGCGTGAGGTCGGACACGAGGTCGACGACCAGAGCGCCAAAGTCACATTTCAAAAGATGCTTCCAGCGCCCTTTTTCAGCCAATGATGGAGGACGCACACTGTGGGCAATGCGATGACATAGGCATCGGTCACCACCATCTTTGAGAAGGGCATGCAAGTGATTGGCTGGCTTTGTGTGGCGTCACAGGGGCTATAAAAGGGAGTGAACGCCGACCATCATCTTACTTCTGCCGATCTTAGCATTAGGGAGAGGTTGCTGCTGCTGACTCAGAATAAGGGAGAGCGTTAGGCAGGGAAGAAGAACCAAAAAACTGCTTCTGCTGTTAGCGATTTCCACTTACAACACAACACTTTGTGTGCAGTGACAGGGGAGGCTCTATTTTTGTGCATCATCTCTGTTGGTTAGTAGGCTGCCTTATAAGGCTCCCTGATAGTTGCATTGCTGTTTGCACACTGCTGTGCAAACTGCTTTTTTAAAAGCAAAAATACTTTTCTTCCTCTTTTCTGCACAGTTACCAAGCGTTCATTTTTCCACCCTTTTGTGTGTGCAGCAGTCCTGCTTATTAGGCTGCCTGCGTCCATACTTGGACTGAGAGCATCATTGTCAGCGTCCTCAAATCTCTAGTGAGATCCAAATTCTCACCAATCCTATAGACACCCTCCACCTTGTCATACACCATCCAATTTCAGCCTGTTACATTGAGGTGTAATCTCTCCTGGGTCTGAGACAATAGTTCTGCGTCCTCAAATCTATAGTGAGATTCAAATTCTCACCAACCCTATAGACACCCTACACCTTGTCTTACACCATCCAATTTCAGCCTGTTACATTGAGGTGTAATCTCTCCTGGGCCTGAGACAATAGTTCTGCATCCTCAAATCTATAGGGAGATTCAATTTCTATCTGTCATGATCCAGGTTGGATCTGACAGTTTAAATGCACAAAGTAACCTTTTTTTTTCCCTTGGCTGTCTGCCAAAGGTGGTTTGGCCCCTGGTGGCCATTAGGGTCATTGCACTGTGGTGATTTCAGTTGTAGTTTTCCCCCCGGTGGCCATTAGGGTCATTGCACTTTGGTTACCTTGCCTTGTCGGCAAGGAGTTTGTGCATGGATTGGTGGAGTGGCAGCTGCGGTGTAGAGCTGCACGTAAAATGCTGGACTTGGTTGCTGAGAGCTTGACTCAAACATGCTGGACTTTTTGGCAGAAAAGCTGGACTCATTTGCAGGACTCTGTTTCTGGACAGCTGCATGCACGTGTGGACTCTGTTTGCTTCAAGGCTGCACTATGATGCTGAGAAGGTACGTTTCTGGACAGCGCACCCAGATGTCGGACACGGTGGAGGAAAAGATGCACGCAGGTGGTGGGCTCTGTTGCTGGGAGCGTAAGCAACAGAGCAAAGCTAAGTGGCGTTCCCCTGTTTTGTCACTTTTCCTTATGTGTGTTTAGTGCAGTGGTGGGATTAGTTTCCGCACCGACCAATTCCCTAGTGAGGGTTTAGGTGCAGGGCGAGTCAGGGTTTTGAGGTTCCTGATCATCGCCCGGTGCGGAACCTACCTAGGGAACGCTAGGAGTGTAGAGATACTGACTCAGGGTAGTGCAGGAGGTCTCCACTTCTCCATTTCCCTATCGCAGGGCCACCATTGTTATTGTTACCCAGGTTTTCCCTATTTCCCTTTGTCTTATTGTATTAGTTACCGGCCTGTGGGCCGCGTCACATAGGACAAGTACACGTGCTGCGTCCTGTTGTATCAGTTACCGGCCTGCTGGCCGTGTCACTCAGGACGGGCACGTGACACTCACCAATCCTATAGACACCCTCCACCTTGTCATACACCATCCAATTTCAGCCTGTTACATTGAGGTGTAATCTCTACTGGGCCTGAGACAATAGTTCAGTGTCCTCAAATCTATAGTGAGATTCAAATTCTCACCAATAGTAGATACAACTTCTACCTTGATTTACAGTACCATATAGCTGGTGGTATTTTGGGTACATTTTCACAAAAATGAGGAAGTATGGTGGAAGACGCCATGGAAGTGGGCGGGGGTTGCCAGCTGGTCCCGATGGTGGTGGTGTTGCATCTGTTGGTAGTGGCAAAAGCACAATAGCACCTAAGGCAGGAGGTGTTGAGCCTGCGTCATCGTGTGGCTCCACAAGTCCTCGAAGGCTCTCTTCTGGGAGTAGGTAAACCACTTTTAAAGCCGGAACTTCAGGAACAAGTTTTGGCTTACATTGCTGGCACAGCCTCCAGCTCTCTCGCCTCCTCTTCTGAAGTTTCAAAAAATAAAAGCACTGAGTCGTCAGTGGAGGCTCCTGGTCAGGAACAACACCTTTCCTTGTGTCCTTCACCCCTACCAAAAGTGAAGGATGTGGCAGGCCACACTACCGATTACTCCATGGAGCTCTTTTCACATACCATGCCTGGGTTAGCAATTCAAATCGTGAATTCCCCAGTCCAAGATGAATCTGACATGGAGTGCACTGATGCACAGCCACTGCTAGATGTTTCTGCTGGTACATTCACTCAGAGCACTACATTGTCCTCGCAGTGTACTGAGGCAGAATCAGACCCTGATGAAACTCAGGTGCCCCTTCCCGCAAAGTATACCACATTACACAGTGACACAGAGGAAGGTTCACATGAAATTGAAGAGGAGGTGATGGATGACCCAGTTGTTGACCAAGATTGGCGTCCATTGGGGGAAGAGGGTGCCGCTGCCAATACCTCAGAAGAGGAGGAGGAGGATCCGCAGCAGGCAACGACATCGCAACAGCTGTTATCTGGCATGACCGTCGCAGTCCAAAAATGTGTAAAAAAAACCAATAGAGTTGCCGGACAGCTTGGCCAGACTGTCAAATTAGCACAGCGTGCAAGGTCTCAAAATGTCTTCCATAGTAGGAAGAGTGCAGTGTGGCACTTTTTGAACAAAATCCTAATGATCAGGCAAAAGTTATCTGTAAGAAGTGCGCAAAGACCTTTAGTCGAGGGAAAAATCTGAGAAATTTGAATACCAGTTGCATGCTTAGACATTTAACCACCATGCACTTGCAAGCGTGGACGGACAACCAAACCTCACGCACCACATGGCACCTGCTCCGAATGAAGGTAGTCAGCAATGCTACATCGCTTCCCCCACTGTAAGCCCACCAGTTAGCACACCACCAGCAGCAAATGTCGAGGTGTCGTCGCAAGGGCAAAGCAGTCATGGAATCACAATGTTATAGCTACGAAAGACTGAATCTAGGCCATCAGCAACACCACCAACGCCATCACCATCAACAACCCTCTCAGTCTGCCATGTCCACCGCTAGTTCCACCATATGCAGCTCTCAAGTCCAGCTCACCCTACCAGAGACTCTGAGTAGGACAAGAAAGCACTCATCCTCTCATCCGCGTACACTGGCTTTGGACGCCCACATTGCCAAACTAATCTCGTTAGAGATGATGGCCTACCGGTTGGTTGAAAGCAAAGCTTTCTGCAAGCTCATGGCCTACGCAGTACCATGCTATGAGCTACCCAGTCTTTTTGCGAAAAGCCATCCCAGCCCTCCACGTGCATGTGAAAGACCACATTGTCCATGCACTCAAGCAATCAGTGAGTGGAAAGGTGTACCTCACAACAGATGCATGGTCCAATAGGCATGGCCAGGGCCGTTACATGTCCATCACTGCGTACTGGATTAATGTGGTGGATGCAGGGTCCACAGGGGACAGCGGCGGTGGGACAGTGCTGCCTAGCCCACGGTATAGGAAACAGTTGGCTGTAGGCGTTCGACTCTCCTCCTCCTCCAGAGGTGAAAGCTCGTCCACAGAGCGCAGTCGCACGAGCACTCCATCCACAGCTGCCAGTGTTGCACACAAGGTGTCCCACTATCGAACAGCTAGTGGTAAGCGTCAGCAGGCTGTGTTGAAGATGATGTGTTTGGGCGACAACAGACACACCGCGGAGGTACTGCCCGACTACATGCTGCGACAAACTGATTCATGGCTGGGCAGTCTACATCTTGAGGCAGGCAAGGTAGTTATTGATGACGGTCAGAATTTTGTGGCAGCCATAGCCCTTTCAAAACTCAGACACATACCTTGCCTGGATCACACCTTGAACCTGGTGGTGCAGTGCTTCCTCAATAGTTATCCGGAGTTAACACCCCTGCTCCTTAAGGTGTGAAGACTGTGCTTGCACATCCGCCAGTCACCCGTACACTCCAGTCGTATGCAGATGCTGCAGCGATTCCTCCACCTTCCCAAGCACCGCCTAATTATCGACGTTGTAACAAGGTGGAACTCCACCCTACACATGGTTTAGAGGCTGTGCAAGCAGAGGCAGGCTGTAATTCATTTGTAGGAGGATACACGGGCAGGCAGTTTGCAGGCAGACATGGAGTTGTCTGGTGTGCAGTGATCGAAGCTGAAAGACCTCTGTAAAGTCCTTCAGTGTTTTGAGGAATGCACACGGCTGGTAAGTGCAGACGACGCCATCATAAGCATGAGCATCCCACTTATGCATCTGCTCATGCAAACTTTGACGCACATTAAGGAGCAGGCATCTGCAGTCGAGGAGGAGGGAAGCCTTGATGACAGTCAGGCATTGTCTAATCAGGAAAGTCTAGTGGATGTGGTGGAGGAAGAAGAGGAAGAGGAGGAGGAAGGGGATGATTATTTTGGGGAGGAGGATGCTTCTCAGGGGGCAAGAAAAAATGTTGGCGTGGCAAGGTCAGGTACAGGGTTTGTGCATGACTGGAGGGATGTGGATTTGCCTGAAAGTGCTCCTCCACCCAGCACTCGCAGTGCATCATTGACACCTGGAACATTGGCCCACATGTCTGATTATGTCTTGCAGATCCTAAAAAGGGACCCTTGCCAAAATGATGACCGATGACAACTACTGGTTGGCCAGCATCCTGGATCCACTCTATAAAGGCAAATTCCAAAACATCATGCCACAGGAGAACCTAGAGCTAATATTGGCTAACAAACAAGCCACTCTGGTAAACCGTTTGTTTGAGGCATTCCCAGCACACAGCGGTGGTGATGTTTTTCCAACGAGCCGTAGGGGGCAACATGGAAGAGGTGTTCGTGGTGCACACAACCGAAGTGGCGTTGGACACAGGGGTTTCATGACCATGTTGTGGACTGATTTTTCAAGTACCACTCACACGACTGGTAATACTGCATCGATCGAAAGTGACAGGAGACAGCAGTTGTCAACTATGTTAACAAACTACTTCTCCTCCCATATCGATGTTCTCCCTCACCGGTCATTCCCCTTTGACTATTGGGCCAGTAAACTTGACACCTGGCCTGAATTGGCACAATATACCTTACAGGAGCTCGCTTGCCCTGCTGCTAATGTGGTATCTGAACGAGTCTTCAGTGCTGCTGGATCAATCCTGACAGAAAAAAGGACCCGTCTGTCGACCCAAAATCTTGGTGATCTAACCTTCATTAAAATGAACCATGTATGGGTTTCAAAGGATTTTGTCCCACCCTCCCCTGCTGACACGTAGATTGCCAGAAAAATGGCTTGCTTTTGTCCTCCTCTTCCGCGGACTTCTCCAATTACTCCATTTGCAGCTGCTGATTGTCCAACATCAACATATGCCATTTTTTCCATCTCCTTAACTGGGCTGCCTCCCCCCACAGGGCCGGGGTCAACACCTGGCTCATGCACCCGTGCGAGTGCCATTGCCCTGGACAGGTGGGTGGGCACACTGTTTTGCAACGGCACTGGCACAAGGTCCCTCATAGTACAATCAAGTGTCTCTGATGGTGGGAGTGCACACCCGCCGTCAGACACACCGGCGTACTATGAGGGGCCCTGTGCCAGTACCGCCACCCACAAGTGCACCAGCACTTGCAATACTTACCTCTCCCTGCTCCACCACTGTGTAGTCTGGCCTGTTAAATACCTCACTGGGACTGCCAATACAAATTTGGTGAAATGATAGATGATGGTTAAGATGTAGCTATACCCTGTCCTGCTGGGCTCTATCTTCAGATGATCAATGGCTTGCATCTGTTATGGACGTCGACTCACAATGAGATGCAGTGGTGGTTTATCATCAGCTTTCATGGTTTTCCGACTCACAGACATGTGACATTCCTGCCCACATTTTTAAATGTGTCCTCTCATGCCAATCCAATAGAATTGCCTACGGCCTGTGGCTTGTGTCTTTTGCACTCCAAAGTTACCTGACAGATCATGATAGGCAGTGAGGACAATGTCTACATCTGTCCCTGTGATCACAATTTGATGGAGATGAGTAACCATGAAGGGTTCCACGGTACTGCGATACAGCAAACCTTTCTTCACAAGAACTGTTTTCGCTGTCTCCACAGACAAAGTAATTGAGGGTCAGCATCACCTCTGAGAATTCTCCTGGGAGTTTTTAACGTGATTAGTAATTCCAAAATTTCTGCAATCAGTCGACTTTCCGTCTGTACTTGTATCCATCTCGTTTCCTCTTGCGGAGAGTCTGGACTGTCTTAACTGAGACTGAAATATATATGAAGATTGAAAAATACCCCAACAGTGTATACTGGTGTACGCTTCGAATACATAACCCTTTTTCTACTTTTTAGATTCTTGTCTAGTCCATACTGAGGCTGTGATTGTCTTTGTCGGACTCCGGAAATATACACACAGATTTTTAATGTTTAAACTATGCTATATATACCTGTTATCCAGTGGTACTGTACCCTTTCTCATCTTTCTACAATCAAGTCGATTCCATACTGGGCCTGAGACCGCCTGAGTCTGCCTCCTGATATATGGACATAGGTATATATAGCATAGTTTAAACATTAAAAATCTATGTCCATATATCAGGGGGCAGACTCAGGCGGTCTCAGGCCCAGTATGGAATCGACTTGATTGTAGAAAGATGAGAAAGGGTACAGTACCACTGGATAACAGGTATATATAGCATAGTTTAAACATTAAAAATCTGTTATCCGGTGATACTGTACCCTATCTCAACTTTGTACAATCACGTCAAATCCATACTGGGCCTGAGACCCTCTAAGTCTGCCTCCTGATATATAGACATAGGTTTTTAATGTTTAAACTATGCTATATATACCTGTTATCCGGTGATACTGTACCCTTTCTCAACTTTGTACAATCACGTCAAATCCATACTGGACCTGAGACCCTCTGAGTCTGCCTCCTGATGTATAGACATATATTTTGAATGTGTACGCTATCCATACATGTTATCCGGGGATACGGTACCCTTTCTAACCTTTGTGCAATGACGTGCAATCCATACTGGGCCTAACACCGTCTGAGCCTGCCTCATGCTGTATAGACATATATTTTGAATGTGTACGCTATCCATACATGTTATCCGGGGATACGGTACCCTTTCTAACCTTTGTGCAATGACGTGCAATCCATACTGGGCCTAACACCGTGATATATAGACATAGGTATATATGTAGCCTAGTTAACACATGAAAAACCTGTTATCGGGTGATACTGTACCCTTTCTCAACTCTCTACAATCTTGTCGAATCCATACTGGGCCTGAGAACGTCTGAGTCTGCCTCCTGATTAGAGATGAGCGGTGTTCGAGTCGACCTGTTCGCCAAGTTAAAATTCCTGCTGTTTTGGGCGGTGTTCGAGCTGTTCGTCTAACTCGAACACTTTGCTTAAAATTCGGCTGTTCGAGGTTCCGTTGGAGAACGGTTCGTTCACCAAAAGCGTAACTTCATTTTCACATTAATAATGGTTTTCAATGCTAATAGACTTTTTCATGGCATAGTAGCGGTGTATGGTAGCAAGCGGTGTAGTACACCTGTCAAGGAGCTACACCGTGTGTGTTTCTAATTATTTTTTACCGCATCTTGTCCAGAAAATCCTTTTGGGCCTTGGAGCACTGTCTGCTACTCAGTAGAGGAGCCCACCAGTGAACCAAGCTATGCCGCCTGTTTATGTAAGAACTGCGTGCTACTCAGCAAAGGAGCCCAGCTGTTAAGAAATCTACAGCACCTGTGGTTTGGAAACTTAATTTTTTCATTTTTTCTGGAATGGCGATTAGGCCTAATTGAGGAATTCCGGTTGACCTGCACTTACTGGGAAATCCTCATTCGCGGGGAAGAATTGTAATCCCAGATCCCCATCACTAACGGGGTTCAGCGGATTATCTGCACCTGTAAGCGACACACGCTGGACCTTTCAGTGTAGCGCGCATGCAGCCCTGGACATGTAAGGGCATGACAGACCTGTTATTGATCGATCTCGCGTGCCAGAGCCTCGCGTGTCCCTCTAGTAAGCTTGACGTGTACCGCGGGGGATGCCGGAGTCTCATTCATTAACGGAATTAAGCTGACAAGTCGCTAGCACAACTAAAAATCAACATACACCACCACCCACAGAATCAACAAAGCTTGCAATCTGTCAATCTTTTCTGTAGCTGGCATGGTTGAGGTTTCCCGGGTGGAGTCGAATTAAGCCGCAGGCTCCACTCCTGGTGGTGCCCTTCTGGACATTCCTTTAAGGTTAGGCTTTGCAGCCATACTGCCCCCAGAAACCAAACACTTTGCCTTCATGGACGCTGTTCGGAAGTTCGTGGGAATAACGCCGCCTGATCAGCAGTTGGCCTAATTTATGGTAGGAAGTCCGACGGTATATGATCGTCTTCGATTTCAGATGTTTACTGTTTTTTGGTCATTTACATTTTTATTCCAGCCTTTCTTGACTTCATAAGGGCATGACATGCCGAAATCTGTGTCTCCTCCTCCTCCTTTTACTCCTCCACCTCTTTTCTAAATGTAGTTGCCGTTTTCCATATGTTATTTTTGTATTCTGAGCATTTTGTATAATTACCACAATCTTCTTTCATTCTCTATAAAGAACTGCCAGGCTGCTCAGGTCACCCCCACTGTCCAGACGTATAGAAACATACAGGCCATTAACACCCAGAAACTTATGAAGAACTTGCAGTCTTCATTGGCCCCTATCTCCTCCCTCTCATGTCCTGATTCTGCATTGAAGCATTACAATGAAACACTTCAAACTGCCCTGGATGAATTTGCACCCCCTATAAATAGAACACCACAACACAGATGGCGACAACCCTGGCACACGGTGCAAACACGTTTCCTGCAGCGGTGCTCCAGGTGCGCCGAACGTCTGTGGAGAAAATCCAATCTACACGAAGATTTCATCCATTTTAAGTTTATGCTTAGAACATACAACACTGCCCTTCACCTCTCCAAACAAACCTATTTCAACACCCTCATCACCTCACTGTCCAAAAACCCGAAACGTCTCTTTGACACTTTTCATTCTCTACTCAATCCAAGAGTACAGGCCCCAACCACGGAGCTCCGAGCTGACGATCTGGCCAATTACTTCAAAGAAAAAATTGACCAGATCCGACAGGAAATTATCTCCAAATCCCCTCATACCATGCACTGTCCTCCCTCCCCCACTGCATCTAACTCACTCTCTGATTTTGAACCAGTCACAGAAGAAGTAGTAAGCAGGCTCCTTGCATCTTCTCGCCCAACTACTTGCACCAGTGACCCATTTCCGTCACATCTCCTCCAGTCCCTTTCCCCTGCTGTCACCCCTCACCTAACTAAAATATTTAACCTCTCTCTCTCTCTCTTCTGGTATTTTTCCCTCCTCATTTAAGCATGCCATCATAAATCCACTACTTAAAAAACATCCCTCGACCAAAACTGTGCCGCTAACTATAGACCTGTCTCTAATCTTCCCTTCATCTCTAAACTCCTGGAACGCCTGGTCCACTCCCGTCTTATCCGCTATCTCTCAGAAAACTCTCTTCTCGACCCTCTCCAATCCGGTTTCCGCTCTTTACACTCCACTGAAACTGCCCTCACTAAAGTCTCTAATGATCTGCTAACAGCTAAATCAAATGGTCATTACTCCATGCTAATTCTCTTGGATCTCTCTGCAGCATTCGACACTGTGGATCATCAGCTCCTCCTCACTATGCTCCATTCCATTGGCCTCAAGGACACCGTTCTCTCCTGGTTCTCCTCCTATCTCTCCGACCGCTCCTTTACTGTTTCTTTTGCCGGTTCCTCCTCCTCTCACCTTCCCCTTACTGTTGGGGTTCCTCAAGGATTGGTTCTAGGCCCCCTCCTCTTCTCCTTGTACACTGCCCCTATTGGTCAAACAATCAGTAGATTTGGTTTCCAGTACCATCTCTATGCTGATGACACCCAATTATACGCTTCTTCTCCTGACATCACGCCAGCCTTTCTAGAAAACACTGGCGATTGTCTAAACGCTGTGTCTAATATCATGTCCTCACTATATCTGAAACTGAACCTGTCAAAGACTGAAATCCTGGTGTTTCCTCCCGCTACTAATGCACCTATACCCGACATTGCTATTTCTGTGTGTGGTTCCACTATTACTCCCCAGCAACATGCCCGCTGTCTTGGGGTCATACTTGATTCCGAGCTTTCCTTTGCCCCCCACATTCGATCACTGGCTCGCTCTTGTCATCTGCACCTCAAAAACATTTCTAGAATTCGACCTTTTCTTACTTTTGACTCTGCAAAAACTCTTACTCTTTCTCTTATTCATTCTCATCTCGACTAGTCTAACTCTCTTCTAATCGGTCTCCCTCTTACCAAACTCTCCCCTCTCCAATCTGTCTTGAATGCTGCAGCCAGGATCATATTCCTCACCAATCGTTACACTGATGCCTCTACCTTGTGCCAGTCATTACACTGGCTACCCATCCATTCCAGAATTCAGTATAAACTTATTACCCTCACCCACAAAGCCCTCCATGGCTCAGCACCACCCTACATCTCCTCCCTTGTTTCAGTATACCACCCTACCCGCGCCCTCCGTTCTGCTGAAGACCTGAGGTTAGTATCCTCAATAGTCAGAACCTCCCACTCCCGTCTCCAAGACTTTACACGTGCCGCGCCAATTCTTTGGAATGCACTTCCCAGGTCAATACGATTAGTCCCCAATCCCCACAATTTTAAGCGTGTCCTGAAAACGCATTTATTCAGACTGGCCTATCGCCTCAACACATTAACCTAACCTATCCCTGTGTGGCAGAGCCAAAAGTTTTACCATAACCAGGTTCCCAGCATCATGTTCCCACATGTTTTATGCATCCATTAGCCCTCTGTGTCTGTACTGTTACACACTTAACATTATGGCTGGTCCATACAATCAGAGCAACTGTTACCACCCACCTTTCGTGTCTACCTCTTTCCTCATAGACTGTAAGCTTGCGAGCAGGGCCCTCACTCCTCTTGTTATTTGTTATAATCTACTGTATGTGATTATTGTTATGCTGTAATGTCTATTGTCTGTACAAATCCCCTCTGAAATGTAAAGTGCTGCGGAATATGTCGGCGCTATAAAAATAAAATTTATTATTATTATTATTATTATTTTGTCTGCTTTGGGACACCTTTTAAGGTGTTTTGTAATTGTTTTCTATGTGTTTGTATGTGTTTGTGTTTGCCTGCCATTGTTTTCAATGGTGTTCGACGTTGTTCGTCGAACGTTCGACAAACATTCGACGAACTTGCCTCATGTTCGACGAACCAAAACGAACTGGAACACTAGCGTGGTGGCTCAACACTACTCCTGAATATATAGACGTACATTTTTAATGTTTAAACTATGCTATATATACCTGGTATCTGGTGATACTGTACCCTTTCTGCCAGGAAGTCCTCCTCCACCCACCACTCTAAGTGTATCATTGACACCTGGAACATTATACCAAGAAGATCCACAAGAAATAATCACACATGTGGGACATTGTGGTGTTATCCATCCTGAGCGTGTGACAGTCTGTGGGTTACTCCTGCAATTTAGATGTACATTTAAAAATTACCCCAACACTAGTGTATACAGCTCTACGCCTGTGATACATTACCCTTTTACTGCTTTTTATATTCTGGTCTAATCCAAACTGACCAAGTGAGAGTTATTTTCTGACTGTGGAAATAAATACTGAGATTGACAACAATGACCCCTATACTGTGTACAGCTGTACTCTTTAGATCCATTACCGTTTTTCGGCTTTTTATATTGTGTTGTAATCCACACTGAGCCTGAGAGCGTCTGTGTCTGCCTCCTGAAATATCTACGGAGATTTAGAATGATTAAACTATACTATACACTCACTGGCCACTTTATTAGGTACACCTGTCCAACTGTGTGTTAAGACTTAATTTCTAATCAGCCAATCACATGGCGGCAACTCAGTGCATTTAGGCATGTAGACATGGTCAAGACAATCTCCTGCAGTTCAAACCGAGCATCAGTATGGGGAAGAAAGGTGATTTGAGTGCCTTTGAACGTGGCATGATTGTTGGTGCCAGAAGGGCTGGTCTGAGAATTTCAGAAACTGCTGATCTACTGGGATTTTCACGCACAACCATCTCTAGGGTTTACAGAGAATGGTCCGAAAAAGAAAAAAAATCCAGTGAGCGGCAGTTCTGTGGCCGGAAATGCCATGTTGATGCCAGAGGTCAGAGGAGAATGGGCAGACTGGTTCGAGCTGATAGAAAGGCAACAGTGACTCAAATTGCCACCCGTTACAACCAAGGTAGGCAGAAGAGCATCTCTGAACGCACAGTGCGTCGAACTTTGAGGCAGATGGGCTACAGCAGCAGAAGACCACACTGGGTACCACTCCTCTCAGCTAAGAACAGGAAACTGAGGCTACAATTTGCACAAGCTCATCGAAATTGGACAGTAGAAGATTGGAAAAACGTTGCCTGGTCTGATGAGTCTCGATTTCTGCTGCGACATTCGGATGGTAGGGTCAGAATTTGGCGTAAACAACATGAAAGCATGGATCCATCCTGCCTTGTATCAACGGTTCAGGCTGGTGGTGGTGGTGTCATGGTGTGGGGAATTTTTTCTGGGCACTCTTTGGGCCCCTTGGTACCAATTGAGCATCGTTGCAACGCCACAGCCTACCTGAGTATTGTTGCTGACCATGTCCATCCCTTTATGACCACAATGTACCCAACATCTGATGGCTACTTTCAGCAGGATAATGCGCCATGTCATAAAGCTCGAATCATCTCAGATTGGTTTCTTGAACATGACAATGAGTTTACTGTACTCAAATGGCCTCCTCAGTCACCAGATCTCAATCCAATAGAGCATCTTTGGGATGTGGTGGAACGGGAGATTCGCATCAGGGATGTGCAGCCGACAAATCTGCGCCAACTGTGTGATGCCATCATGTCAATATGGTCCAAAATCTCTGAGGAATGCTTCCAGCACCTTGTTGAATCTCTGCCACGAAGAATTGAGGCAGTTCTGAAGGCAAAAGGGGGTCCAACCCCTTACTAGCATGGTGTACCTAATAAAGTGGCCAGTGAGTGTATATACCTGCTATCTGCTGATACTGTACACTTTTTCTACTTTTTATATTCTTGTCTAATCCATACTGAGCCTGTGAGTGTCTCTGTCTGACTGATAGTATTTATAGGGAGATTGACAATCATCCTTTGACTGTATAGAGCTGTATGCTTCTGATTCAGTACAATATATCTGATGTTATTTTGGGTTCATGTTCTGCAACATTTTGAAGTTTGATGGAAGAGGCTGCGGACGTGGGGGGGCAGCTGGTGCTGATGGTGGAGGTGCATCTGCTGGTAGTGGCAAAAGCACAATAGCAGCTAAGGCAGGACGTGTTGAGCCTGCGTTATGGTCTGGCTTCGGAACGCCTGGAAGGCTACCTTTTCTGGGAGTAGGTTAACCGCTTTATAGGCGGCGCATCAGGAACTGGTTTTGGCTTACATTGCCGAAACAGATTTCAGCAAATATGCCCTCCTCTTCTGAAGCTTCAAAAAATGCAAGTACTGAGTCGTCAAGTGCTGGCTCCTGGTCAGGAAGAACCCCTTTCCTTTTGTCCTTCACCCCCACAAAAAGTGAATGATGCAGCAGGCCACACTTCACATTAGTCCATGTAGCTCTTTCTATCATACCATGCCTGAGTTATCAAGTCAAATCATGAATTCTCCAGTCCAAGATGAAGCTGACATGGAGTGTGGGTGGGCAGCCAGGGCAGTGGGGTTAATCGGTACCGGGCCGGTGTCTCAGAGGGATGTGTCACGTTGGTGGTGATGACCCGTTCCGTGGCCCTGGGCGTCCATGCAAAGGGGTGAATAACGTTTATAGGTGAATGATACGTGACGCCACCTGTGGTTTCTGATCAGATTGACCCGCGCTGCAGTGTCGATTCTCTGGGACAGATGTTTTGGTGCAGCTAAGATGTAGAAGACCTGCACAGGTAGGGCTGTAGTCGCAGGGCAGATGAAAGAGTTGGTAGATGGTGTGCAGTGCAGGATGTAGCAGAGCCGTGCGCCAGGTGCAGGAGAAAGATGACAGACACAGTCGTGCAGTTCCTTTACCTTTACTTGGTAAGTGCCGTCCAGGACCCAGAGTACAGATGGAGAAGGAGTTGGTCAGTCTGGAAGCAAATTTGGAATTCTCTCTCTGCAGATAGGTAGTGTGGCCTCCGTTCTAGCACTTTTCTGAGGTACTTGCAGTACTGAGTTCAGTGAAGTTCCCCCTGTTGACTCTCTTTTGGAACTTTCTCGTATGGCAGGCAGCCATAGCCTTTTCCTTCTGGCTCACACACGTCGCTGCTGGGGCCTCCGAGCCTTAGTTGGGAATAGAGCATTTACAGCTGCTATTTCCTCCAGTTTCTGCTGCAGGACCGTCAGTGTCCCTACAAACTTGGAGACCGGAATCCCGACCATGCACTCCAGCTAGGAGTGAGCCTTAAGTCTGCTCATCCTCCAGCTCCCCTTCTCACGTCCACACACTTCCCCTTCCCTTCACAGACTGTCCTAACTTACCTCCTCCCGACCACAGAGAGCAGCTCCTCAGCAGTCAGGTTCAGAGGTCTCCCTGCTGGCCTGGAGTGGGAACTGTGTTGTGTGTTGGTTTAACTGCTAGAGAGATCCTTCGTTGCTCCCAAGCATGACATCACACTCCCTAGGAGGAAGGTAATTCCACTGTGGCGACCGTACTCCTGGGGGCGCCACAAGTGCACTGATGCCCAGCCATTGCTAGATGATTCTGCTGGTACATTGACCCAGACCACTACATTCCCTTCGCACTCTACACAGCCAGAATCTGACCCTGATGAAACTCAGGTTCCCCTTCCCACATACTATACCACGTAACACGGTGACAAAGAGGAAGGTGCAGATGAAAGTGCAGGTTCGTTGAGCAGGTGGGGGGGGCATACTCATGGGCGACAGCTCTGGCACAGGGCCCCTCATAGTACGCAAAAGTGTCTCTGCTGGTGGGAGGGCCCACCTGCCGTCAGACACACTGCCGTACTATGAGGCAGAGGCATATCTAGGCTTTCTGGCACCCGGGGCAAGAATTCGGTCCGGCGCCCCCCCCCAAGTACATATGCGACTTGCACACTTAGCCATGTACCCACGAGCTGCTCCTCCTAATGCTCTCAATGTTCAGTAAAAAACTGAGAGAAGCAGGAAGAGAAGCTCATTGTCACAGGACCATAACTATGAAAATCGCATATGAGTGAAGTGTCCATGTAATGACTACTGGAACCTGCAGAGCTGAATCCTGACACTGCAGCTTCTGAATTCTCACAACGAATGCACTGCACACTTTTAGGATTCTCCCTTGCTGATGTACCGTCATGTCAGCACAAGTATGTGATTTATATACTTCTGGCCACATTAAGACTAGACGTGCCCGGCCTCGCTCCGTTCATTTTCATTGAGTGAGGCCACACATGTCTAGTCAGCATGTGACAGCATGTATGTAAATTTCCGGCACGAGAGAATACTAACAGCGTTCAGTGGGCACTGTGAGAATTCAGAAGTCTGCAGTCACATAGAATGACTGCAGACTCCGTACAAACCTGGACAACCCCTTTAATGCTCCTAACAAATAAAAACATGAGAATTAGTCAGTATCACAAATAACATTTACATCCAAGTACCTTATAGATGACGTCGTCTCTGCAGTCAGTCACCTTTTCTTCTAGACCCCATGATGAGTTTTCTCATCCACATCTCGTCTCTGTAGACTTCCATCTTCTCCGGTCTTCTGCAGCAAATCTCCACATGACGCCCTTAAAGATAGAAGTGTCATTATAATGCCCCTAAATAAAAATATCTGCAATATACTGTCCCCTCACACTATTCCCCTCCCTCCTCATACGGTCTCCTCTATCATCCCACCTGTTCACCAAACTGTCTCCTCATATATTTACCCCCTCACTCTCTATACTGTCTGCTCACACATATCCCCGACTCCCCATACTGTGTCCATCCACATACATTAACCCATTCGCTCCCCATACTGTCTGCACCAATCTCCCATACTGTTTCCTCATACATACTCTTTATTTTGTGTCCTCAAATATCCCCACACATTAAATCCCCCCATCCCCATTCCAAATCCCCCCCACACATTAAATAACCCCCCATCCCCACTCCAAATCCCCCCCACACAATAACCCAATCCCCACTCATTAACCCCCATCAGCACTCCAAATACCCCCACACATTAACCCCAACCCCACTCATTAACACCCCCATACATTAACCCCCCATACATTAACCCCCAACCCCATTCATTAACCCCCGCACACATTAACCCAATCCCCACTCATTAACCCCATCACCACTCCAAATCCCCCCACACATTAAATAACCATCTGCACTCCAAATACCCCCACACATTAACCCCCATCCCCATTCATTAACCCCCACACACATTAACCCCCATCCCCACTCATTAACGCCCCCACACATTAATCCCCATCCCCATTCATTAACCCCCGCACACATTAACCCAATCCCCACTCAGTAACCCCATCACATTAAATAACCCCCATCTCCACTCCAAATCCCCCCACACATTAACACCATGGCATCCCCACTCATGAACCCCCACACACATTAACCCCCATCCCCACTCTAAATACCCCCACACATTAACCGCCATCCCCTCTACAAATCCCCCCCATCTCCACTCATTAACTCCCCCTCATCTCCCATCTTCGGTGGTTCTTCAGCTCCACAGAGGAGCACACTTACCACCAGCGTTTGCTTTGGGCGCCGGGGAGTGACGTCAGCAGCGTGATCACATGACCTGATCACGCTGCTGACGTCGCTCTGGCTCGGCGGTCAGAGCTTCAATTGTACAGGCGTCTGTATAGACGCCAGTACAATTGCTCCCTGGGAGCCGGCACGGCCTCCTTCTCTGCGCCGGCTGTCAGCTTGACAGCTGACACAGAGAACCGCCGACTCTCAGGCGGGGGGCGGCAGAACGCAGCCGCCAGGGAGGACACTGCGGACCGCTGCATTAGGCGGCCCGACTGCGCCCCCCTGCTGGCTGCGCCCGGGGCAACTGCCCTGGCTGCCCCCCCTAGATACGCCACTGCTATGAGGGGCCCTGTGCCAGTGTCGTCGCCAATGAGTGGGCCCCCCCTGCTTGCTCAGGATCACAGCACTTGCAAAATTGAAATACTTACCTCTCCCTTCTCCACCGCCGTGACGTCTTCTGTGTTTCCTGACAGTGACATTCTGGTCAGAGAGCGCGATGACATCACGTCTGTACGCCCTCTGCCTAAACAGTCCAAGAGCAGTGAGATGGAAAATGGGGACGGCGAGGAGTCCAGACTAGTACAGGGATTCCCTAGCGAGGAGACTTATTTAATTGTTTTCAATGTTAGGACAGCTATTTTTGGGGAGCACTATACTCTGGAGAATGATATGAGGCCCACCATACACTGGAGCATTCCAAAGGTGGACATCAGACACTGGAGCAGCATTTACAGGGCCCATTATGCATTGGAGCATTAGAAATGGGGCCCACTATATATGGAGCATTATTTGGGCCCATAACACAGTGGAGCTTCATCCATGGGGACCAACATATACTGTAGCATTATGTGGAGCTCATCATATACTGTTTCAAACATTATATGGGACCAATGATTCTGTATGGAGCAATATATGGGCCTACACCAAAAATGAAAACGGATGGCACTCACCGGTTAAAATCTTCTTTATTCCAATACTTTAAAACA
Organism: Dendrobates tinctorius; assembly: GCF_039654945.1. Classification (NCBI taxonomy): domain Eukaryota; kingdom Metazoa; phylum Chordata; class Amphibia; order Anura; family Dendrobatidae; genus Dendrobates; species Dendrobates tinctorius. The sequence goes on along the minus strand of NW_027362012.1, from coordinate 534,525 downwards.
TCGGCATAGGGAGGATGGGAGCGGGAGTGGAAATGACAACAGCCGTTTCACGCTGCAGTAGCGCTTCTACTGGTCTCACAGGAGAGTGGGACTGGCCTCACCTCTTAACAGAGGAAGATAGCCAAACCCCACCCCCGGTGTTTACACACATGTGCAGCAGCTACTCATGACAATTAAAATGCTTTTGAAAAACAAATGCAAAAAACACACAAATACAAAAAAATCGACTTATTACAAAGAAATAGACATGTCCAATCTTTCATTTAAACCAGCGGATTCCTGCGCTCGAGTGCGCATAATCCATATGGCCTCTCTTTTTAACAGAGATTTTATGTAAATCTCCTCCTTGTACTGGAAGAGACACCCTTTCCAGGCCAGCAAAAGGAAGCATCTCTGGATTTAACATGTTTAATTAAACGTGGAACACCCTTACCTGACCCAATCGAGTAGTAGTGCTCTCTGAACCTCACGTACAGAGGGCGAATGGTCTTACCGATATAAAAAGCCTTTACTTCACCTGGCCCTCCAGATAGAGTCCATGCTAGTTCAACAGAGCCTGTCCCGGTGCCCCCTTTAGGCGGAGAACGTGCAGAGGGGGGAAGAGGAGAAAACGCAGGACGCCAATGGAAAAGGAAGCGTGTGTCTCTGGAGACAGAAACAGCAATAAACTCTTGTAATAACATGGTGTTGAATCTAACTGACCATATTTTGAATAGCTCACAATTTTCTGTTCTTTCAAAAGGACTGGGCTTCTGTGTTTTGGAGGTTTTTAATTTTGTGGACTTTAAAATAGATCTTTTTAGGGCTATTCGGAAAATCCATTTGCATAAGTGATATGTATCGAGTGTCACGGAGGTGACAGCATCAGAAGGAGATAGTCCGTGTCAGGTGGGCCCTTTGGGGTTCCTTGCCGGCACTGACTCACTGGCTGATGTAAGAGCGGTTGCCCAGATTTTGTGTGATCCATAGATGAGGAATCTTTCAAATCTTTTACATGGGGGATGCCATCTACGTTTATGCCCCAAGTGACCCCTGGGAATGTAATTGATTTATTCGAAACACAGGTATTGAAAGATGTTGAATCTATCATATATCCGATTGCGCCACCTTACCTCACAGCTCTAGAGAAACGCGCCCTCTCTGAAATTAGAGAATGGCCTGATGTGGTTGTGAGGAATGCTGACAAGGGCAGTAACGTAGTCCTATTACCAAAAGAGCAGTATTTGGCGGAGGCCATGAGACAGTTATCGGATACGTCTACTTATTTAAGATTATCACAAGATCCTACAACTAGGTTTAAGAATGAATTGCGGAGTTTTTTACGTAAAAATGTGGAATTGGGTGTGTTGTCTAAGAAAAAGGCTGAGAAATTGCTACCGGAGTTCCCACGTCCCCCCCATTGGTATTATATCCCAAAGGTCCATAAATCCCTTACTACCCCGCCGGGACGCCCCATCGTGTCAGGGATTGGATCCCTTACAGAGCCATTGTCACAGTATATGGATTGGTTGTTGCGCCCATTGTTGCATGACATTCCTTCTTATATTAAGGATATTGATGAGTTTTTGGGGGTCCTTAGAGGTATTACGTGGCAAACAGGTTTTTCCTTGGTTTCTATTGATGTAAAAAGTTTATACACAAGGATTCCTCAGGATTTAGGTGTAACAGTTTTGAGGAAAATTTTGAGGTCACTAAAGAGAAGTGATAGTTTTGTCAATTTTGTATGCGAGGGCGTGGACTTCATATTGAAGCATAATGCGTTCAAATTTGAGGACTCCTGGTTTTTACAATGTACTGGGACCGCGATGGGAACTCCGGTCGCTTATACTTTTGCAAACCTTTTTTTAGCTTTGTTGGAGGAGGATTATGTGTACAATGTTGGAAACAATTTTCTAAGACACATTAGACTTTTTGTTCGCTATGTGGACGACATATTCATGATATGGGATGGACCTCATGAAACATTTGATGAATTTGTTCAGTATCTTAATGAGTCTAACCGAATGAATATGTCGTTCACATCGAGATATGGAGGTCTCGATCTAGATTTTTTGGACGTACAAATTAATGTTGTAGACAAAGAGATGTATACCAAGGTATTTCGAAAACCATCTGCCACAAATTCTGTTCTACGGTTTGATAGTTTCCATCCGAACCACGTAAAACGTTCTCTCTCCTATAGCCAACTATTAGGATTGAAGAGGATCAATAACACTCAGGAGGGTTACACTCAGCAAGCGGAGGAGTTGTGCGATAGGTTCCTCCACAGGGGTTATCCTAATGAACTTTTAAATAAGGCTAAAGATAGAGTTAATCAGGTAGGAGACTATAATCGTGGTTCTGCCCATAGACTTGATAAAAGATTTGTTTTTTGTTTTAAATTTGGCCCTATGGATGGTATTATACGATCTGCTATTTGTAGGAATTGGCAAATTCTGGAGCGCGACAAGGATATTGTGGAGGTGGCAGCAAGGGGTCCTATTATTTCTAACAGACGTAGCACCACTCTGGGTGACATAATAGTGAAAAAACGGATGGTGAAGCAACAAAGTAATTGGTTAAGTAAGGGGGTTCCGGGTGGTAATTTCAAGTGTGGACATTGCCCTTACTGTAATTACCATGATGTAAGTCGAACACTTTGTATTGGAGGAGTGTCCCATGTTGTCAAGGATTTTATTACCTGCAAAACGACCCATGTGGTTTATGTTGTTTTGTGTCGCTGTAAGGCTTTTTATATCGATAAGGCCATACGCCCTCTGTATGTGAGGTTCAGAGAGCACTACATCTCGATTGGGTCAGGTAAGGGTGTTCCACGTTTACTTAAACATTTTAGGGAATTCCATGGAGGAAATCCATAGATGCTTTCTTTTGCTGGCCTGGAAAGGGTGTCTCTTCCAGTACAAGGAGGAGATTTACATAAGCTTCTGTTAAAAAGAGAAGCCATATGGATTGTGCGCACTCGAGCGCAGTAATCCGCTGGTTTAAATGAAAGATTGGACATGTCTATTTTTTTGTAATAAGCTGCTTTTTTTGTATTTGTGTGTTTTTTGCATTTGTTTTTCAAAAGCATTTTAACCCCTTAGCGACCAAGCCATTTTGTAGGTTAAAGACCATGCCTTAATTTTGAAATCGGACCACTGTCACTTTATGTGGTTATAACTCTGGAACGCTTCAATGGATCCCGCTGGTTCTGACAATGTTTTTTCCTGACATATTGTACTTCATGTTAGTGGTAAAATTTCTTCGATATGACTTGCGCTTATTTATGAAAAAAATGGAAATATGGCAAAAAAATTTAAAATTTTGCATTTTTCAAACTTATAATTTTTATGCCCTTAAATCAGAGAGATATGTCACAAAAAATAGTTAATAAATAACATTTCCCACATGTCTACTTTACATCAGCACAATTTTTGAACCAAATTTTTTTTTCTTAGGAAGTTATAAGGGTTAAAAGTTGACCAGCAATTTCTCATTTTTACAACAAAATTTACAAAACCATTTTTTTTAGGGACCACCTCACATTTGAAGTGAGTTTGGGGGGTCAATAAAACAGAAAATACTCAAAAGTGATACCTTTCTAAAAACTGCACCCCTCAAGGTGTTCAAAACCACAGTCAAGAAGTTTATTAAACGTTTAGGTACTTCACAAGAATTGAAGCAATGTGGAGGGAAAAAATGAACATTTAACTTTTTTTCCCCAAAGTTTTTGTTTGAACACAATTTTTTTTATTTTGGCAAGGGTTTCAGGAGAAAATGAACCACAATATTTGTTGTGAAATTTCTCCTGAGTACACCGATACCCCATGTGTGGAGGAAGACCAATCTTTAGGCGCACGGCACTGCTCAGAGGGGAAGGAGCATCATTTGAGATTTTGAACGTCAAATTGGCTGGAATCGACAGCGGACGCCATGTCGCGTTTGGAGAGCCCCTGATGTACCTAAACAGTGGAAACCCCCCATAAGTGACCCCATTTTGGAAACTAGACCCAAAAGGAACTTATCTAAATGTGTGTTGAGGACTTTGAACCCCCAAGGGCTTCACAGAAGGTTATAACGTAGAGCCGTAAAATTAAAAAATCATATTTTTTCCACAAAAATGATCTTTTCACCCCCAATTTTTATTTTCCCAAAGGTAACAGGACCCCTAAAGTTATTGTGCAATTTGTCCTGAGTACGCTGATACCCCATATGTGGGGGTAAATTACTATTTGGGTGCATGGCAGAGCTCAGAAGGGAACGAGCACCATTTGACTTTTTTTGCTGGAATTGAGATCGGACGCCATGTCGCATTTGGAGAGCCCCTGTGTGCCTAAACAGTGGAAACCCCCCACAAGTGACCACATTTTGGAAACTAGATCCCCAAAGGAGCTTATCTAGATGTGTGGTGAGCACTTTGAACCCCCAAGTGCGTTACAGAAGTTTATAATGTAGAGCCGTGAAAATAAAAAAATCATTTTTTTCCACAAAAATGATCTTTTTTCCCCAAAATTTTTTTTTTCACAAGGGTAACAGGAGAAATAGGACCCAAACAGTTGTGGTGCAATTTGTCCTGAGTACGCTGATACTCCATATGTGGGGTGGATCCACTGTTTGGGCGCATGGCAGAGCTCAGAAGGGCAGGAGCACCGTTTTGGAATGCAGACTTTGATGGAATGTTCTGCGGACATCATGTTGCGTTTGCAGAGCCCCTGATGTGCCAAAACAGTAGAAACCCCCACAAGTGACTACATTTTGGAAACCAGACCCCCCCATGGAGCTTAACTAGATGTGTGGTGAGCACTTTGAACCCCGAAGTGCTTCACAGAAGTTTATAACGCCCGGGCGTGAAAATAAAAAATCATATTTTTTTCCACAAAAATGATCTTTAATGAGCTATAATTTTTCCATATTTCGGCTGACAGAGTCATGTGCAGGCTTGATTTTTGCGGGAAGAGCTGATGGCTTTATTGGTACCATTTTCAGGCACATAACGTTTTTTGATCGCTTTCTATTCTGATTTTTCTGTTAATTTTTTGAATTAACAAAAACCAGCAATTTAGGAATGCTTTTTTTTTTCCCCTCTGTTCCGCATGTGGTAAAATTAGTATGGCAGCTTTATTCTTCGGGTCACTACGATTACAGCGATACCTCATTTATATCGTTTTTTTATGTTTTAGTGTTTTTTACATAATAAAAACTTTTATAGAAGAAATAATTATTTTTGCATCACTTTATTCTACGAGCTATAACTTTTTTATTTTTTCGCTGATGATGCTGTATGGTGGCTTGTTTTTTGCGGGACAAGATGACGGTTTCAGCGGTACCATGTTTATTTATATCCGTCTTTTTGATCGCGTGTAATTGCCCTTTTTCCAAGCGGTATGATGATACCGCTTAGAAAAAGAATAATTTGCTACTTTTTTGTGTTTTTTTTTAACGGCGTTCACTGAAGTGGTTAACTAGGGTCACGCTTTTATTGATGGGATTTTTACGGATGTGGCAATACCAAGCATGTGTATTTTTTTTGTTTATTTTATTTTTTTTACATAAAAATGTGTAATTTTGAGGGGATTTTTTAGGGAATTTTTTTATTTTTTATTATTTTTTAATACTTTTTGTACATATTTTTTTTTAAATTGTTTTGTTTTGTTTTTACCTTGGCGCTTCATGGGACTTTGACTTTCACATTAGGTATAATACATTGCAATGCTCCATCATTGTAATGCATTATACCAATGCTGAAAGCTGGTGTCACCATGCTATGAGCATGTTCTCACCAGCTTTCCATAGGTAAATGACCCGGAGGCTGTCATGACACCTCCGGGTCATCATTGCACAGGTCGGGCCCCGCGATTACATTGCGGGGACCGACTTGAGGCAGAGGGAGCCCCCTACCCTCTGCCTCCCCCTCTGAACTCTGCGATCACAGCAGTGATGGGGTTAACAGCCAGGGGCGGTGGGTGCTCAGCTCCTAGCTGTCAGTGCAGGATGCTCAGCCACTGCAGCGCTGAGCTCCTTCACTGATCGGGCAAGGAGAAGCTCAAATTTCAGCTTCTCCTGCTCATCACTGCTGTGTTTGGTCTGTCAGATTGGCTGACCAATCACAGCGCTGTGGGTGCAGGGACCAAGTGCAAGGGTCCCTGCTCCCCTTGCTGTGCCTCTCTCAGCTGTCATAGACAGCTGTCGGCACTGAACTGAAACTGCATGTTTACACGCAGTGACAGTTCAAAGGCAGGACGTGCAGAGTCCGTCATGGTGCGGGAAGTCACCTCCTGCCATGACGGACTCTGCACGTCTATAGACATTAAGGGGTTAATTGTCATGAGTAGCTGCTGCACATGTGTGTAAACACCGGGGGTGGGGTTTGGCTATCTTCCTCTATTAAGAGGTGAGGCCAGTCCTACTCTCCTGTGAGACCAGTAGAAGCGCTACTGCAGCGCAAAATGGCTGTCGTCATTTCCACTCCCGCTCCCATCCTCCCTATGCCGATGTTTTAAAGTATTGGAATAAAGAAGATTTTAACCGGTGAGTGCCATTCGTTTTCTTTTTTGGTGTAGCCGCTGTGACTAATTGCTTTGGAGTAGCACCCCGGTTTATGGAGCACTTCTCATAGTACGCATATTTGCAGTACCAGCTTATACAGCTATTTGTGCAATGAATGAGCTTCCCGGCTGTGCGGATTAACACTTTGTTGGAAATATATGGGCCTCATTACTCTGTATAGTGCACTATGCGGTGGCCATAATACTGTATGGAGTAATATACTGTCCGTTTTTAGAGCTATTGGAGAATTTAAAATGGATATCAGTCATGAGATGTAAGAAGTGAAGTATTTTTCATTGTACTGTAATGCTATTTCTCTGCCGTATCAGAGGATCATGAATTGTGGCATGTGTCAAAAGAGCCCAGTGACACGCTTTGGTCCAGGGCCCACGAAAATCTGGAGCCAGCCCTACCCCCCCACAACTTTAGCCAAATAACCCCCAGTTTTCAATGCCTAACTATTATTATAAAGTAAATTAAGGTTGACAAGCTTAAGTAATAAGAATTGATGTTTTTGGCATTAAAATGGGCACTGTAGGTGTGTTTCCTGTCCTCCACTCCCTGCCGACCTTGGTTCCCCATTGACTTGCATTGGGTTTCGTGTTTCAGTCAGCCTTCGACTTTTCACGATAATCGGCTGATTTCGTTCGACCCGACTTTTGAGAAAGTCCGGTTTCATGAAACCCGACTTGACCCGAAAAAAGGCAAAGTCGCTCATCTCTAGTACTGACTTTTCCTTCTTCTTTTACTGGCTGAAGAATGTCCTTATCTCCAATCTTTTCCTTCAGTTGGTCAGGGCATGGTTTTAGGTGATCCCTTGACACTGCCATGGAGCTTTCTCCTCCATCTTTGCTGATAAGGCACACCTTGGTATTGTCAAAGTTTGAAGGCATGATGGTATATGGTTCAGCTTCCCACTGATCATCAAGTTTGTGTACTCGTCTTCTTTTGAGTACCTGTTCTCCAGGTGACAAGGGAACTGCAGGTGCATGTTGATTGTAGTTCCTTTCTTGTCTCTGTCTTGCTTGGGCTAGACTCTTCTCTACGCATTCTTGCACTTTGTGGCACTGCCGCTGCCGCTCTGCATCCCAACCTGCATCTGGCAATGTCGCCTCAGGTGTGAGAACTTTCATGTCCAAGTCAATGGGTAACTTGCCAGGTCTTGCTCTCAACAAGTAGGCAGGAGTACAGTTGGTGGAGTTTACAAGGATATGATTGTGGAGATCTACCAGATCTGGCAACTTCTCTGGCCACAGGTTTCTCTTTTCCAAGGGCAAGGTCTTTAATAGGTCAATTACCACTTGGTTCATTTTCTCACACATGCCATTTGTATGTGGATGGTATGGCGTTGTCCTGATTTTGCAGCCATACAGGTTACAGAACTCCTGGAACACTTCTGCTTCACAGGCTGGGCCTTGGTTGGTAAGCACTCTTCAGGGTAACCGTGCAGGCTACAAAAGTGTTGTTGACTTGCTTTGATCGCTTTCTTTGCTGTTTGGTCCATGACAGCTTCGACTACCAGGAGCTTTGCGTAGTGGTCAATAGACTTGAGCGAAACAGGTCAAAAAAATTCAAAAGTCGCCAACTTTCGCCAAAGTCGGGTTTCATGAAACGAAACCCGATCTTAGCGTGAGGTCGGCCATGAGGTCGGCGACTTTAGCGCCAAAGTCGCGTTTCAAAAGATGCTTTAGCACCCTTTTTCAGCCAATCAGCAAGAACGGACACTGTGGGCAACGTGATGACATAGGCAGCGGTCACCACCATCTTGGAGAAGGACATGCAAGTGATTGGCTTGCTTTATGTGGCGTCACAGGGGGTATAAAAGGGCAGGGATGCCGACCGCCATGTTACTCATGCTGATCTCAGAATAGGGAGAGCTGCTGCAGCTGCTGATTCTGTAAGGAGAGTGTTAGAAAGGCAAAAAGATAAAAAAACTGCTTCTGCTTCTAGCGCTTTTCACTGTAGTTACTGTGCAGTGAAAGGTGAAGATTTTTGCTTTTTTGCAGCAGCGCTGGTGGTGATTAGCCTGCCTTTTAAGGCTAGCTGCATTGCTGTGTGCACACTGGTGTTCAAACTGCTTTTTTAAAAGCAATCCAAATTGTATTGTTTTGTCCTGGTGAGGTAGTGAGCAGGGCCGGACTGGGACTAAAATTCAGCCCTGGCATTTGAAGTTACACAGGCCCACTAGTCACATGGTGACTATATAATATCTTTGTACACTTGTAGGTTACAAGAAGTGAGAGGAGATTAACACGACTATATAACATGTAGTCACAGCTGTGCCCAGTATTTCAGCTCAGTCCTATTTATTGCTTTTAGGTACAGTACTCCTCCCAAACCTCTGTCCCCTTTTGTATGCATGATTACAGAATTCCTGGCAGAACTGCTCTCTATTGGGCAACCAAACCCCCTGGTCATAACTGCCCCTATCATACCCCCCAACTTTTGAAGAAGGGAAAGATGGACAAAGACTGCGGCGCACGCAGCTGCAAATTTTGGCCACGCCCGGCCACACCCATTTCACAACTAGTCACACCCATGTCCACGCCTAATCGCACCCATTTAGCACTGCTGATCACACTGACTGGTACTGAGGGCACAGTGGCTGGCATTATGGGCACACTGACTGGCACTAAGGAAGATAGAAAACAGAGAGAGAGAGAAAAAAGAAAACAGAGAGAGCGAGAAAGAAAGGGGAAATAAAGAAAGAACAGTGAGAGACAAAGAAAGAACAGTGAGAGACAGAGAAAGAACAGAGAGAGAAAGAAAGAGGGGAAAGAAAGAACAGAGAGAGACAGAGAAAGAACAGAGAGAGAAAGAAAGAAGTAAAGAAAAGAAAGAAAGAACAGAGAGAAAGAGAGGAAAGAAAAAGAAAGAAAGAGGGGAAGAAAGAACAGAGAGAGAAAGAAAGAGGGGAAAGAAAGAACAGAGAGAAAGAAAAAAGAGAGAAAGAAATAAAGAAAGATTCTACAAAGATACTATAGCAGCCCGGCTCCCATTGTACTGCCCACCTGAGCCTCCCGGTGCAGGACCTATCATGATCCGCTCACATGGCCGGCATCCCCGATTCCAAGGTGATCCTGCTGTCTGCGCTGTCGGAGGAGGACACGGTGATGGATCTGAAGCATTCCTGGTTCCGTCACAATCTCCTCAAGAAATTATCTCATTTCCGGTCAGCTTCCAGCACATCACTTCAGGTGGAACGTCATGTGTGTGTTTTAAAATGCTCCTCGGGGCTCCGCCGTGTACTCCTGTGTCCGTGGGAAAAGCCCACTTTGTATGCTTTGTACACACTTGGCTCCGCTCCGTACATCCCGTACACATATGGCTCAGCTCCGTACATCCCGTACACACGGCTCCTCTCCGTAAACCTCATACACACACGGCTCCTCTCCGTACACCTCGTACACGCGCGGCTCCACCTCGTACACACACACGGCTCCTCTCCGTACACCTCGTGCACGCACGGCTCCACCTCGTGCACGCACATGGCTCCGCTCCGTACACCTCGTACACGCGCGGCTCCTCTCCGTACACCTCGTACACGCGCGGCTCCACCTCGTACACACACACGGCTCCTCTCCGTACACCTCGTACACGCGCGGCTCCGCTCCGTACACCTCGGACACGCGCGGCTCCTCTCCGTACACACACATGGCTCCTCTCCGTACACCTCGTACACGCGCGGCTCCTCTCCGTACACCTCGTACACGCGCGGCTCCACCTCGTACACACACGGCTCCGCTCCGTACACGCGCGGCTCCTCTCCGTACACCTCGTACACGCGCGGCTCCACCTCGTACACACACACGGCTCCGTTCCGTACACCTCGTACACGCGCGGCTCCTCTCCGTACACCTCGTACACGTGCGGCTCCGCTCCGTACACCTCGTGCACGCGCGGCTCCACCTCGTGCACACACACGGCTCCGCTCCGTACACCTCGTACACGCGCGGCTCCTCTCCGTACACCTCGTACACGCGCGGCTCCTCTCCGTACACCTCGGACACGCGCGGCTCCTCTCCGTACACACACATGGCTCCTCTCCGTACACCTCGTACACGCGCGGCTCCTCTCCGTACACCTCGTACACGCACGGCTCCACCTCGTACACACACACGGCTCCGCTTCGTACACACACACGGCTCCGCTCCGTACACGCGCGGCTCCTCTCCGTACACCTCGTACACGCACGGCTCCACCTCGTACACACACACGGCTCCGCTCCGTACACCTCGTACACGCGCGGCTCCTCTCCGTACACCTCGTACACGTGCGGCTCCGCTCCGTACACCTCGTACACGCGCGGCTCCTCTCCGTACACCTCGTACACACAGGGCTACGCTCCGTACACCTCGTCCACACACGTGGCTCCGCTCCGTACACCTCGTACACACAGGGCTACGCTCCGTACACCTCGTCCACACACGCGGCTCCGCTCCGTACACCTCGTACACACGCGGCTCTTCTCCGTACACCTCGTACACACGGCTCCGCTCCGTACACCTCGTACACACATGGCTCCGCTCCATACACCTCGTACACACGGCTCCGCTCCGTACACCTCGTTCACACACTGCTCCTCTCCGTACACCTCATACACACACGGCTCCTCTCCGTACACCTCGCACACACGCGGCTCCTCTCCGTACACCTCGCACACACGCGGCTCCGCTCCGTACACCTCGCACACACGCGGCTCCTCTCCGTACACCTCGCACACACGCGGCTCCTCTCCGTACACCTCGCACACACGCGGCTCCTCTCCGTACACCTCGCACACACGCGGCTCCTCTCCGTACACCTCGCACACACGCGGCTCCTCTCCGTACACCTCGCACACACGTGGCTCCTCTCCGTACACCTCGCACACACGCGGCTCCTCTCCGTACACCTCGCACACACGCGGCTCCTCTCCGTACACCTCGCACACACGCGGCTCCTCTCCGTACACCTCGCACACACGCGGCTCCTCTCCGTACACCTCGCACTCACGCGGCTCCGCTCCGTACACCTCGCACACACGCGGCTCCTCTCCGTACACCTCGCACACACGCGGCTCCGCTTCGTACACCTCGTACACACGCGGCTCCTCTCAGTACACCTCGCACACACGCGGCTCCTCTCCGTACACCTCGCACACACGCGGCTCCTCTCCGTACACCTCGCACACACGCGGCTCCTCTCCGTACACCTCGCACACACGCGGCTCCTCTCCGTACACCTCGCACACACGCGGCTCTTCTCCGTACACCTCGCACACACGCGGCTCCTCTCCGTACACCTCGCACACACGCGGCTCCGCTCCGTACACCTCGGACACACGCGGCTCCGCTCCGTACACCTCGCACACACGCGGCTCCTCTCCGTACACCTCGCACACACGCGGCTCCTCTCCGTACACCTCGTACACACGCGGCTCCTCTCCGTACACCTCGTACACACGCGGCTCCGCTTCGTACACCTCGTACACACGGCTCCGCTTCGTACACCTCGTACACACGGCTCCGCTCCGTACACCTCGTACACACACGGCTCCGCTCCGTACACCTCATACACACACAGCTCTGCTACATCCACACTGTAAATCCTGACCCCACACATACTTACCTCAACCAGCACCATGACAACAGCAAAGAAGTCTTGCAGACACCAAGAGGCAAGGCTGTGCGCACAGGACCTGTGATGAGGTCACAGGAGGGGCGGAGTCAGGGGGTGACATGATCGGAGGTCTGGACAAAGGCTCCTGATCATGTGACCCCCTGACTCCTCCCCTCCTGTGACCTCATCACAGGTCCTGCGAACAGAGCGAGCAGGCAAGCGAGTGCGACACTGTGAGTGGCTGGGGGGGGGAGTCTCATGCTAGGGCGAGGATGGGGTGCGTGAGGGGGGCGTGGCGGCAGAGCCACAGTGGCCGCAGCAGCTGGCAAGTGACCAGATGATCGGGCGCTGCCGCCCGCGGTCCACGTGACAGTGGCCCAGCGGGAAAATGCCCGGTTGGTTATATTGCCAATCCGGGCCTGGTAGTGAGCGTTCATTTTTTCACACACCGTACAGCGGTGTACGCTCCTCACATAGTACCGTGTAATGGCTGTTATCATGGCCAAATTGAAGCTATCTACATGTGTGACTCTGTAAGGAAAAGTCGAGGAGTTTGTCCATTCTTACATACCTACACCTTATAGTTTTGTCCGTTTTTCAAACAGTTTAGTATATTTGCTGTTTGATTACATTCAAAACTAGAGAGAGACAGCGTGTGTCAGTCTGTATACAAAAGCACGGAGCTTGACAATTTTACATACATCATACAGCAGTGTACGTGCACGCTCCTCTCAGTACCGTGTAATGGCTGTTATCACGGCCAAATTGAAGCTATCTAAGTGTGTGACTCTGTAAGGAAAAGCCGAGGAGTTTGTCCGCTCTTACAGACCTACACTTTAGGGAGATTCCAATTCTGCCCAATTCTATATACACCTTGTAGTTTGTCATACACTAGGCAATTTCTGCCGGTCACATTGCGGTGTTATAGACACAGGGCCTGACAGAATCCAACTGTGTCCTGAAGTGTAGAGAGATTCCAATTCTCCACAGTCCTCTATCCACCTTTCTTACAACATCCAGAATCTGCCTGTCACATTGCGTTGTAAAATAAACAGGGCCTGACAAAATCCAACTGTGTCCTGAAGTCTACAGAGATTCCAATTCTCCACAGTCCTCTATCCACCTTTATTACACCATCCATAATCTATCATATTTATTAAATGCAATTAAATATAAATCACTAAAAATTGCCCAATAGGAGGCATGGTATGCCCAAATAACAATTACAGGTGGTTAAATTCAAAGCCACAAAAAATTATTGCAAAAACTGCCATTTTGTAGGATTACATATAGCGGTGACAAGATCTGCCAAAAGCGCCCTATATCCATATTGTGCCGAACAATAGAATTGGCAAAAATTGAATGAGCTACAAAGCAGGTCATAAATAACAAATTAAATGCCCATGGAGATATAGCGGCAACATGACTAATCAGTCTAAGTCCACCAAACCCTCCTAATAACTAAACCGCTCCAATGTGACAAAGATTATGTGAGAAAAAAACATACCTGGATAATAAAGATACCGTAAACAATGGGCACCACAACCTCCTCCACCCCAACGCGCGTTTCGCATTAAGCTTCTTCCGGGGACGTGTCCCAGTGACGGGCTGGCTGTGTTTAAATACCCCAAGTAGCCAATCATAAAGCGCCATACAAAAAGTGCATGAATGAGGTAAGGATTCTGCCCGATGTGGCAATTTAGTTATCTGGCCAGTTTGTCTATATGAGAAACAGGCTAATTTACTCCTTAATGATACTAGTTGTTACCGTAAGTTAACTTATAATCCATTGTCTTCATTCCAGGCTAAATTGGTCACTATTCTCGAGGAGGCCTTTTCACAGGGCATTATTTCTAAGAAACTTTTGGACAATATACGGAATCTACATCCTAAATTAGCCACCTTCTATCTCATCCCCAAATTGCACAAGAATTCACTTGATCCACCGGGACGCCCTATAGTGGCAGGTAATTCTAGTCTATGTGAAATTATCTCTGACATTGTAGATTTTTTTCTAAAACCATTGGCTGCAGAATTACCATCTTTTATTAGGGACACCACATCTGCGTTACAAAGAATTGATCAGATTCAATTGGAGGATAATATGTTGTTGGTAACGGCAGATGTGGAGTCCCTATATACGTCTATTAAACATCAGGATGGATTGGCAGCAGTCAAGTTATTCTTGGATTCTAGTAACATTGATTGTTCCATGGCCGATTTGATTTTGATTTTATTGGAATTTCTTCTGTATCATAATGTCTTCACTTTCAATGGAGGAATTTTTTTGCAGTTACAGGGCACTGCCATGGGTGCTTCTTGTGCCCCGGCTTACGCTAATTTATTTTTGGGAGCCTGGGAGCGTAGCATTTTTCAGGGTGACCTCATCCAGGATGTGGACCATGTCCATAACTGGATGAGGTACATCGATGATATTTTATTTATATGGGAAGGCTCCGGTGATGATCTATGTGCTCTTTTTGACAGGCTCAATAAAAATGACATTAATGTGAAACTTACGTTTAAATATGGAAGAAGTTTGGAATTCCTGGATATTCTCATTTCGACATCCTCTGATGGTCATTTGAATACGGATGTTTTTCGTAAACCTACGGCAACCAACACTTTTCTCTTGGCGCAATCCTCTCACCCAAGATCTATGATAAAAGGGATACCTATAGGTCAGTTCCTCCGAATTAAAAGGATTTGTTCAGATAATCAGACTTTTGAGAAACAAGCAGTGGATTTGTCAAGGAGATTTACTGAAAGAGGTTATAGTAACAAATCGATTAAACGGGGATATCTAAGAGCATCTAAGGCTAATAGAGATCAATTGCTTTATGGGCCGTCTAAAAAACAAGAAGAATCTGTCAATACAAATACAGTGCGTTTTATATCAACGTTCAATAATCAATGGAATAATTTGACAGATATTGTACGAAAGCATTGGCATACACTTCTCATTGACCCTATCTTGAAGAAATTACTCCCCTCGGCTCCCGCTTTTGTAGCTAAAAGATCCAGAAACTTGAAAGACATTTTAGTGCATAGTCACTATATATCTAGTGACCATAAGAAGAAAATGATTAAAAATTCAGGTAAATCAGGTTTCTTTCCATGTGGTATGTGTAAGGGCTGTTTGAATATGACTAGAAGTAACTCCTTTTCCACTCAGGATGGATCTAGAGTTTTTGAGATTAGGAAGCACATTACCTGTTCATCACATGGTGTTATCTATTATGCTCAATGTCCATGTGGTAGGATATATGTTGGTCTTACCACACGTGAAATTAAAAAAAGAGTACGAGAACATGTGAGAGACATTGAAAAGGCAGTTAATGTAGAAGATGAATCTAGCCTCAAAACCTTGCCTAGGCATTTTAGACGTTATCATCAATCCAATGCCAGTGGGTTGGTAGTCAAAGGAATCGATTTACTCACGTTAGACATCAGAGGTGGGGATCTAAGTAGGATTTTGGCTCAAAAAGAAAGCCAATGGATTTATCGGTTGGGCACTATGAGTCCATTAGGCCTTAATGAAAGCTTGGGATTTGCCTCTTTTCTGTAATTTGTGCTGCATGATATTTCCTTTTTAGGTCCTGTAGTGGTATTTTTTATGGGTGGGTTGGTGCTTTTATGTTTTATTCATTTATTCTGTTTGTTTCATTTAGATTTTGTTGTGTCCATCATCTCTTTTCCCGGGTTATCCAGTTGTATAGAATTCCTCATTTTTCATCTGGAGAGTTGCTGGGATATCTTTCTAGGACCTATGGATATATCTTCAATCAAGACACTTCTCCATGCGTCTCTTTGTTCGTAGTTTGAAATGTTGTTATATTGTTGTAAGGTCGCATGGAATGGTCAGTGTTAGGTATTTTGATGGATAACTTTGTTAGGATATATCCCTATCCATTCATTTTGTTTCATATATTGAGAAATTTGTGGCAACTTATTCTATATTTTGCTATATTATGGTAATTGTGCAGATATACCTTTGTTTTCTGTTATTTTATTTTGGATCTGAGCATGCTTAGATAATTGGGATGTACTATTAATGGGATTAACAATGTTGATCCTCTTTACATATGGCCTATATTTAGATCCTGTTGATTATAGTTAATATTTGAGCATGCTTAGATAACAAAGGTGTACTGTTGGTTTAATCGGGATTAGAGGATTTTATGTATATGTAGATATATTATATGTAATACCTAGCAAATAAATGTCTAGGATATTTATGGGTTTTTTGTAATTATTTTTATAGATGGAAGGGTCTCTTTCATAAGCGCCGGTGCCTTCGGGCACTTGTAAGTAATTTTCTTACACTTTAGCTCAGCTATCTGAGCATTTATAATAGAAAAAATCTTTTTCACTTATAGTTATATTTATGTAATATATTTATATTTATTTGTCACTTTTTTATTATAATACACTGGTTCTTATGGCCAATTTATTTTGCACTTTTTATTTTTTCCTTTTTCAAACACTATTGTTATAGGACTATTGATTTCTGCTCTGATGGTGCGCTTGCGCAGTTGTGTCATGCCGCTCGCTTCCGTGAGTGATCCCAGCCGTGTATCCTCGGCTCAGCCCTTGATGCCGGTGAGCGCGTCATCGGAAGTGACGTTTGGCGGCGGTGTCCAACAGCGCATGCGCCGCTTGTCATCGGGCAGAATCCTTACCTCATTCATGCACTTTTTGTATGGCGCTTTATGATTGGCTACTAGGGGTATTTAAACACAGCCAGCCCGTCACTGGGACACGTCCCCGGAAGAAGCTTAATGCGAAACGCGCGTTGGGGTGGAGGAGGTTGTGGTGCCCATTGTTTACGGTATCTTTATTATCCAGGTATGGTTTTTTCTCACATAATCTTTGTCACATTGGAGCGGTTTAGTTATTAGGAGGGTTTGGTGGACTTAGACTGATTAGTCATGTTGCCGCTATATCTCCATGGGCATATAATTTGTTATTTATGACCTGCTTTGTAGCTCATTCAATTTTTGCCAATTCTATTGTTCGGCACAATATGGATATAGGGCGCTTTTGGCAGATCTTGTCACCGCTATATGTAATCCTACAAAATGGCAGTTTTTGCAATAATTTTTTGTGGCTTTGAATTTAACCACCTGTAATTGTTATTTGGGCATACCATGCCTCCTATTGGGCAATTTTTAGTGATTTATATTTAATTGCATTTAATAAATATGATATTTTAACTCTTTCTGGATCTCTTTATTCATTTCGGCACGGGTTATATGTAAGTCCGAAATAGTTTCTGTGTGTATATGCATTTAGAAAGTGCCAGAGCCTAGTAACTAATTAAGGACAATATTGATATATTTACCATCCATAATCTGCCCGTCACATTGCATTGTAAAATAAACAGGGCATGACAGAATCCAACTTTGTCCTGAAGTCTACAGAGATTCCAATTCTCCACAGTCCTCTATACACCTTTCTTACACCATCCAGAATCTGCCTGTCACATTGCAGTGTAAAATAAACAAGGGCTGACAGAATCCAACGGTGTCCTGAAGTCTAGAGAGATTCCAATTCTCCACAGTCCTCTATCCACCTTTCTTACACCATCCATAATCTGCCTGTCACATTGCGGTGTAAAATAAAAAGGGCCTGACAGAATCCAACTGTGTCCTGAAGTCTAGAGAGATTCCAATTCTCCACAGTCCTCTATCCACCTTTATTACACCATCCAGAATCTGCCTGTCACATTGCGGTGTAAAATAAACATGGCCTGACGGAATCTCTGTAGACTTCAGGCAAAAGTTGGATTCTAATTCTCCACAGTCCTCTATCCACCTTTATTACACCATCCATAATCTGCCTGTCACATTGCGTTGTAAAATAAACAGGGCCTGACAGAATCCAACTTTGTCCTGAAGTCTACTGAGATTCCAATTCTCCACAGTCCTCTATCCACCTTTATTACACCCTCCAGAATCTGCCTGTCACATTGCGATGTAAAATAAAAAGGGCCTGACAGAATCCAACTATGTCCTGAAGTCTAGAGAGATTCAAATTCTCCCCACTACTATATACAACTTGTACCTTGTTTTACAGTACCATATAGTTGGTGGTTTTCAGGGGACATTTTCCCCAAAAATGAGGAAGTGTGGTGGAAGAGTCTGTGGAAGTGGGCGAGGGTTGGCAGCTGGTAATGATGGTGTTGGTGGTGGATCTGCTGGTTGTGGCAAAAGCAAAATAGCACCTAATGCAGGAGGTGTTGAGCCTGCATCATCGTCTGGCTCCACAAGGCCTCAAAGGCTCCCTTTTCAGGGAGTAGATAAACCGCTTTTAAAGCTGGAGCTTCAAGAAAAAGTTTTGGCTTACATTGCTGACTCAGCCTCCAGCTCTATAGCCTCCTCTTCTGAAGCTTTAAAAAATAAAAGCACTGAGTCATCATTGGAGGCTCATGTTCATGAACCACACCTTTCCTTGTGTCCTTCACCCCAACCAAAATTGAAGGATGCGGCAGGCCACAATACAGATTACTCCATGGAGCTGTTTTCACATACCATGCCTGGGTTATCAAGTCAAATCGTGAATTACCCAGGCAAAGATGAATCTGACATGGAGTGCACTGATGCACAGCCACTGATAGATGATTCTGCTGGTACATTCACTCAGAGCACTACATTGTCCTCGCAGTGTACTGAGGCAGAACCTGACCCTGATGAAACTGAGGTGCCCCTTCCCGCATACTATACCACCTTACATGGTGACAAAGAGGAAGGTGCACATGACATTGAAGAGGAGGTGATGGATGACCCAGTTGTTGATTGGCATCCATTGGGGGTAGAGGGTGCCGCTGCCAATAGCTCAGAAGAGGAGGAGGAGCATCCGCAGTGGGCATTGACATCGCAACAGCTGTTATCTGGCAGGCCCGGAGCAGTCCAAAAACGGGTTACAAAAACCAAAAGAGTTGCCGGACAGCTTGGCCAGACGGTCAAAATAGCACAGTGTGCAAGGCCTCAAAATGTCTTCCATAGTAGGAAGAGTGCAGTGTGGCACTTTTTTGAACAAAATCCTAATGATCAGGCAAAGGTTATCTGTAAGACGTGCGCAAAGACCTTTAGCCGACGGAAAAATCTGAGAAATTTGAATACCAGTTGCATGCTAAGACATTTAACCACCATGCACTTGCAAGCGTGGATGGACTACCAAAAATCACGTACCACATGTGCTACTGCTCCCAAAGAAGGTAGTCAGCAACGCTACATTGTTTCCCCCACTGTAAGTCCACCGGTTAGCACACCACCAGCAGCAAATGTTGAGTTGTCGTCACAAGGGCAAATCAGTCAGGGAATCACAATGTTATATCAACGAAAGACTGAATCTAGGCCATCAGAAAGAACACCAACTCCATCACCATCATCAACCCTATCTCAGTCCACCATGTCCACCGCTAGTTCCACCATATGCAGCTCTCAAGTCCAGCTCACCCTACCAGAGACTATGAGTAGGACAAGAAAGTACTCATCCTCACATCCGCGTACACTGGGTTTGAACGTCCACATTGCCAAACTAATATCGTTAGAGATGATGCCCTATCGGTTGGTTGAAAGCGCAGCTTTCCGCAAACTCATGGCCTACGCAGTACCATGCTATGACCTACCCAGTCGCCACTTCTTTTCTCGCAAAGCCATCCCAGCCCTCCACCTTCATGTGAACGATCGCATTGTCCATACACTCAAGAAATCAGTGAGTTGAAAGGTGCACCTCACAATGATGCATGGTCCAGTAGGCATGGTCAGGGCCGTTACGTGTCCATCACTCCGCACTGGGTTAATGTGGTGGATGCAGGGTCCACTGGGGACAGCTGTGATGGCACAGTGCTGCCTAGCCCATGGTATAGGAAACAGTTGGCTGTAGGCGTTCGACCCTCCTCCTCCAGAAGCAAAAGCTCATCCACAGAGCGCAGTCGCACGAGCACTGCATCCGCAGCTGACAGTGGTGCACACGATGTGTCCCACTATCAATCAGCTAGTGGAAAGCGTCAGCAGGCTCTGTTGCAGATGATGTGTTTGGGCGACAGACACAAGGCGGAGGTACTGGCTGACTACTTTCAGCGACAAACTGAGTCATGGCTGGGCAGTCTACATCTTGAGGCAGGCAAGGTAGTTAGTGATAACGGACGGAATTTTGTGGCAGCCATAGCCCTTTCAAAACTCAGACACATACCTTGCTTGGCTCACACCTTGAACCTGGTGGTGCAGTGCTTCCTCACTAATTATCCGGTGTTAACAGGCCTGCTCCATAAGGTTCGAAGACTGTGCTCGCACATCCGCCGGTCGCTGGTACACTCCAGTCATAAGCAGAAGCTGCAGCGATTACTCCACCTTCCCAAGCACCGCCTAATTATCGACGTTGCAACAAGGTGGAACTCCACCCTGCACATGGTTGAGTGGCTGTGCGAACAGAGGCAGGCCGCAATGCATTTGTAGGAGGATACACGGGCAGGCACTTTGAGGGCAGACATGGAGTTGACAAATGTGCAGAGGTTGAAGCTGAAAGACCTCTGAAAAGTCCTTCAATGTTTTGAGGAATGCACATGGCCATCATAAGCATGAGCATCCCACTTATGCGTCTGCTCATGCAAACTTTGACGCACATCAAGGAGCAGGCGTCTGCAGCCGAGGATGATGAGGAAGAGGAGGAGGGAAGCCTTGATGACAGTCAGCCATTGTCTGTTCAGGGAACTGTCGTGGAAGAGGTGGAGGAAGAAGAGGAGAAGGAGGATGATGATGGAGATGATTATTTAGGGGAGGAGGATGCTTCTCGTGGGGCAAGAGAAAATGTTGGCGTGGCAAGGTCTGGTACTAGGTTTGTGCATGACTGGAGGGATGTGGATTTGCCTGAAAGTGCTCCTCCACCCAGCACTCGCAGTGCATCATTGACACCGGGAACATTGGCCCACATGTCAGATTATGCCTTGCAGATCCTAAAAATGGACCCCCCCGCATTGCCAAAATGATGAGCGATGATGACTACTGGTTGGCCAGCATCCTGGATCCACGCTATAAAGGCAAATTCCAAAACATAATGCCACAGAAGAACCTTGACCTAATATTGGCTAACAAACAAGCAACTCTGGTTAACCGGTTGGTTGAGGCATTCCCAGCACACAGCAGCGGTGATGGTTGTCACACTAGCCGTAGGGGCCGGGGGCAACTTGGAAGAGGTGTTGGTGGTGCACATTTCAGAAGTGGCGTTGGAGACAGGGGTTTCATGACCATGTTGTGGACTGATTTTTCAAGTCCCGCTCACACGACTGGTAATACTGCATTAATTGAAAGTGACAGGAGACAGCACTTGTCAACTATGGTTACAAACTACTTTTCCTCCCATATCGATGTTCTCCCTCACAGGTCATTCCCATTTGACTATTGGGCAGCTAAACTGGACACCTGGCCTGAATTGGTACAATATGCCTTACAGGAGCTCGCTTGCCCAGCTGCAAGTGTGCTATCGGAAAGCGTCTTCAGTGCTGCTGGATCAATCCTGACAGAAAAAAGGACCCATCTGTCGACCCAAAATGTGGATGATCTAACCTTCACTAAAGTAAACCATGCATGGGTTTCCAAGGATTTTGTCACACCTTACACTGATGACACATAGGTTGACAGAAAAATGGCTTTCTTTGGTCCGCCTCTTCCTGGGACTTGACCAATTTCGCCTTTAGCAGCAGGTGAATGTCCCACATCAACATATGCCATTTTTAAACCTCCCTAACTGGGCTGCCTCCTCCCCCCATGGCCGGGGTCACCACCTGGCGCACGCAACCGTGCGAGTGCCGTTGCCCTGGACTCGTGGGTGGGCCGACTCTTGGGCGCGGGCACTGGCACAGGGTCCCTCATAGTGCAATCAAGTGTCTCTGACGGTGGGGGTGCACACCCGCCGTCAGACACACCAACGTACTATGAGGGGCCCAGTGCCAGTACCGACGCCCAGCATTTGCAATGTTTACCTCTCCCTGCTCCTCCACTGTGTAGTCTGGGCTGTCAAATCCTTCACTGGGACTGCCACTACAAATTTGGTGAACTGATAGAAGATGATGGTTAATACATAGCTATGCCCTGTCCCGCTGGCCGGGATCTAGCTTCAGATGATCAATGGCTTCCATTTCTTATGGACATCGACTCACAATGGATGCAGTGGTGGTTTCTCATCAGCTTTCACAGTTTTCCTACCCACAGACGTGTGACATTCCAGCGCACATTTTTAAATGTGCCCTCTCATGTCAATCCAAATGAATCGCCTACGGCCTGTGGCTTCTGTCTTTTGCACTGCAAAGTTACGTGAAAGAGCATGATAAGCAGTGAACACCATGTTTACATCTCTCCCTGTGATCAAAATTATATGGATATGAGTAATGGCGATGGGATCAACGGTACTGCGATACAGCAACACTTTCTTCACAAAGAAAGGTTTTCGCTGTCTCCACACACTAATTAATTGAGCGGCTGCATCGTCTTTGAGAATTGTGACGGAAGTTTATCCCATGATCCCTAGATTTCTTCAATCACTAGAATTTATGTCAGTAATTGTATGCATCTCATTTCCTATTGCGGAGAGTCTGGACTGTCTTACTGAGACAGAAATATATATGAAGATTTAAAAATACCACCAAAAGTGTATACTGGTGCACGCTTCAAATGCATTTCCTTTTTTCTACTTTTTAGATTGTTGTCTAATCCATACAGAGAACATGGAGATTTTAAATATTTAAACTATGCTATATATACCTGCTATCCAGTGATAATGTACCCTTTCTCAACTTCGTACAAGCTGGTCAAATCCATACTGGGCCTGAGACCGTCTGAGCCTGCCTCCTGATCTATAGACATATATTTTGAATGTGTACACTATGCTATCCATACATTTTATCCGGTGATACGGCACCCTTTCTCACCTTTGTGCAATCACGTGTAATCCATACTGGGCCTGACACCATCTGAGCCTGCCTCCTGATCTATAAACATATATTTTGAATGTGTACACTATGCTATCCATACATGTTATCCGGGGATACGGTACCCTTTCTCACCATTGTGCAATCACGTGTAATCCATACTGGGCCTGACACCGCTTGAGCCTGCCTCCTGATCTATAGACATATATTTTGAATGTGTAAACTATGCTATACATACCTGTTATCCTGTGATACGGTACCCTTTCTCACCTTTGTCCAATCACATCTAATCCATACAGGGCCTGAGACCGTCTGAGCCTGCCTCCTTATATATAGACATAGGTTTTTAATGTGTAAACTATGCTACATATATACGTGTTACCCGGTGAAACTGTACCCTTTATCAACTTTGTAGAATCTTGTCGAATCCATACTGGGCCTGAGAACGGCTGCCGAGCTGTTAAGCAAGCTGCAGCAATTGTGGTTTGGACACGTAATTTTTTGCATTTTTTCAGGAATGCCGGTTAGGCCTAATTCAGGAATTGCGGTTGACCTGCACTTACTGGGAAATCATCATTCGCGGGGAATAATTGGAATCACAGATCCCCATCACTAACGGTGTTCTGCTGGTTATCTGCACCTTTAAGCAACAAAAGCTGGTCCTTTCAGTGTAGCGCGCATGCAGCCACGGACATGTAACGCCATGAAAGACCATGATAGTGCCAGAGCCTCGCGTAACCCTCTAGTAAGCTTGACACGTACCGCGGGGGCATGCTGGAGTCTCGTTCGTTAACGGAATAAAGCTGACAAATTGCTAGCACAACTACAAACGGACATACCACACCACACACACAATCGACAAAGCTTTCAATATGTGCATCTTTTCTTGAGGTGGCATGGTTGTGGTTTCCCGGGTGGAGTCCAATTAAGCCGCAGGCTCCACTCCTGGTGGTGCCCTTTTGGACATTCCTTTAAGGTTCAGCTTTGCAATCATACTGCCCCCGGAAAGCAAACGCTTTACCTTCATGGACGCTGTTTGGAGGTTCATGGGAATAATGCCGCCCGATCGCCAGTTGGCATAATTTATTGATGGGAAGTCCGACGGTATATGATCGGGTTCGATTTCAGAAATTTTTTTTTGGGTTGGTATATTACATTTTTATTCCAGTCTTTCTTGACTTCATAAGGGAATGACAAGCCTATATCTGTGTCTCCTCCACCTCCTCCTTTTACTCCTCCACCTCTTTTCTAAATGTAGTTGCCCTTTTCCATATGTAATTTTTGTCTTCTGAGCATTTTCTCTGCTTTGGGACACCTTTTAAAGTGTTTTGTAATTGTTTTCTATGTGTTTGCATGTGTTTGTGTTTGCCTGCCATTGTTTTCAATGGGGTTCGATGAACTTGCCTCCTGTGTGATGAACCAAAATACTAGCGTGGTGGCTCAACACTACTCCTGATATATAGACGTACATTGTTAATGTTTAAACTATGCTATATATACCTGCTATCTGATGATACTGTACACTTTGTCTACTTTTTATATTCTTGTCTAATCCATGCTGAGCCTGTGAGCGTCTCTGTGTGACTGATGGAATATATATGGAGATTGACAATTATCCTTTGACTGAATAGAGCTGTACATTTCTGATACAGTGCCATATATATGATGTTATTTTGTGTCTATTTTGTGCAAAATTTTGAAGTTTGGTGGAAGAGGCCGTGGACGTGGGCGCTGGGGGGCCAGCTGGTGATGATGGTGGTGGTGCATCTGCTGGTAATGGCAAAAGCACAATAGCAGCTAAGGCAGGAGGTGTTGAGCCTGCATCATGGTCTGGCTCCGGAACGCCTGGAATGATACCTTTTCTGGGAGTAGGTTAACCGCTTTTAAAGGCGGAGCATGAGGAACTGCTTTTGGCTTACATTGCCGAAACAGACTCCATCAAATATGCCCGCCTCTTCTGAAGTTTCAAAAAATGCAAGCACTGAGTGGTCAAGTGCTGGCTCCTGGTCAGGAAGAACCCTTTTCCTTGTGTCCTGCACCCCCACCCAAACTGAATGAGGCAGCAGGCCACACTTCACATTAGTCCATGTAGCTTTTTCTATCATACCATGCCTGGGTTATCAAGTCAAATCGTGAATTCCCCAGTCCAAGATGAATCTGACATGGAGTGTGGATGGCCAGCCAGGGCAGTGGGGTTAATCAGTACAGGGCCGGTGTCTCACAGGGATGTGTCACGGTGGTGGTGACCCGTTCCGTGGCCCTGGAAGTCCATGCAAAGGGGTGAATTACACTTATAGGTGAATGATACGTGACGCCACCTCTGGTTTCTGATTAGATTGACCAGCGCTGCAGTGTCGCTTCTGTAAGACAGATGTTGTGGTGCAGCTAAGATGTAGAAGACCTGCACAGGTAGGGCCGTAGTCGCAGGGCAGATGAAAGAGTTGGGAGATGGTGTGCAGTGCAGGATGTAGCTGAGCCGTGTGCCAGGCGCAGGAGAAAGATGACAGACACAGTCGTGCAGTTCCTTTACCTGTACTTGGTAGGTGCTGTCCTGGACCCAGAGTACAGATGGAGAAGGAGTTGGTCAGTCTGGAAGCCAATTTGGATTTCTCTCTCTGCAGATAGGTAGTGTGGCCTTCGTTCTAGCGCTTATCTGAGGTACTCGCAGTGCTGAGTTCAATGAAGTTCCCTGTTATGATTGAGTCACCGTAGGAGGCAGACACAAAAATAGAAGCTACGTCCAGAAAACCAGAGAAGTTGGCAACTATCAGATTGCAGACCCCTGAACCTATCAACACAACTAGCAGTAGCCGTGGGGGGTTCCTACGGTGCCCTAGACCCCTCGATCACAGCCGGAGAGCTAAATAGCCTAAAGACAGAAAAGGAAATCTAAACTGCCCCAGAGCAGACCCCAAAGTAAAAGGCAGCCCCAACATATAATGACGGTGAAGCAAGATGAAAAAACACTCACACAGATAGAAAGATAGGCTGAGCAAACGATGGGGCCCAAGCTAACTAAACAGAACAGGAAAGGAAGGTTGCTGTCTGCAATCTGCCAAAACCCTATCAAAGACATAAGCCAACAAGCTGATATGGAAAAAGACCCTGAAGCAGCTAGGCTTCAAAAACTAAATCAGCACTCAGGTATTTTCAGAAGACAGAGCTAAAGGAATTCAGCTCACCCCAGCAGGGAATGGCAGAAATCCAGAAAAACAAAGCAAAACAAAGTCAAAGCACAAATGCAAAAAGCCGAGCAGAAAACTTAGCTTTAGAAGAGCAGGAATTCAGACTGGTCTCCAAGGATCCCACAGAGAAATCATCCGCAGGGCAGAAGGGCGTCGGCAGCCTTATATCCAGTCAGTAACTCCACTCAGCCAGTCATCATCATCAGGCTCAGGTGTTTGATAATCAGGCTCACTACCTTTCTTCACCAGAAGAGGGAGTTCCTCAGGCCTCAGCAGTGAAGGGGAAAATGAACTCACAACAGTACCTCCCCCTTGAGGAGGGGTCACCGAACCCTCATCCATGCCACCAGGGCGATCCGGGTGAGCCCGATGAAAGGCACGCACCAATCTTTTGGCATGAATATCAGAGGCAGAGACCCAGGAATTATCCTCCTGACCATAACCCTTCCACTTAACCAAATACTGGAGTCTCCGTCTAGCCAGACGGGAATCCAGTACTTCCTCTACCTCATATTCCATGTTACATTCAACCAATACAGGGTCTGGAGGTGCCACCCCCGGAACAACAGGTTCAACAAACCTCTTCAACAGAGATTTATGGAACACATTATGGATTTTAAATGTGACAGGAAGAGCCAAACGAAAAGAGACCGGACTAATAATCTCCAAAATCTTGTAAGGTCCAATAAATCTAGGCTTAAACTTAGGAGAAGCCACCTTCATAGCAATATTTTTTGATGATAACCACACCATATCACCAACCTTAAATTGGGGACCAATGGTCCTATGTCGGTTGGAAAACCGCTGGGCCTTTTCCTGGAAGAGAGATAACTTATCCACCACTTGGTCCCAGATCTGATGCATTCTCTCCACCACAGTGTCAACACCTGGGCAGGCAGAGGGCTCCACCTGCCCTGAAGAAAATCGAGGATGAAACCCAAAGTTTCAAAAAAAAGGTGACATCAAAGTGGCAGAACTAGCTCTATTATTTAAAGCAAATTCGGCCAAGGGCAAAAATGAAACCCAATCATCCTGATCAGCAGAAATAAAACATCTCAAATATGACTCCAAGGTCTGGTTTGTTCTCTCTGTCTGCCCATTGGTCTGAGGGTGAAAAGCAGAGGAGAAGGACAACTGAATTCCCAGCTTGGAACAGAAAGTTCTCCAAAATCTAGACACAAACTGAACTCCTCTGTCAGATACAATGTTCTCAGGAATCCCGTGCAAGCGAACCACCTGTTGCAAAAACAGGGGCACCAACTCAGAGGAAGACGGCAACTTAGGTTCTCTAAGATGGTTCATCTTGTACCACTCCCTATCACAAATCACCCAAATAACAGTCATCCTTTGAGAGACAGGCATATCAGAGATGAAATCCATTGAAATATGGGTCCATGGCCTCTTGGGGACAGGCAAAGGCATCAACAACCCACTAGAGCGAGAACACGATTTAGACCGGGAGCATGTCCCACAGGACTGCACAAAATTCCTGACATCACGAGACAAGGAGGGCCACCAAAAAGACCGACTCACCAGATCTCTAGTACCAAAAATACCTGGATGACCAGCCAAAGCAGAGCAATGAACTTCAGACATCACTCTCTTCTTCCACTGGTCAGGAACATACAACTTTCCACTGGGACAGCGCTCAGGTTTGTCCTCCTGGAACTCTTCCAGAGCACGTCTCAAATCCGGCGAGATGGCAGAAAGAACTACCCCTTCGCCTAAGATGGTAGCAGGCTTGGTCACCACATGAGAATCAGCAAAGAAGCTCCTAGAGAGGGCGTCTGCCTTGACATTCTTAGTTCCAGGAAGAAAAGAAGCCACAAAATCAAAACGTGTAAAAAACAAGGCCCACCTAGCCTGTCTAGGGTTCAAGCGCTTAGCCGACTCTAGGTAAATCAAATTCTTGTGGTCAGTGAGGACCACGACTTGATGCTTAGCTCCCTCCAACCAATGTCTCTACTCCTCAAATGCCCATTTCATGGCCAACAGTTCCCGATTCCCCACATCATAGTTACGTCCAGATGGAGAGAACTTTCGGGAAAAGAAAGCACAGGGATTCATTTTAGATGTTACAGGATCCTTTTGGGACAAAACAGATCCTGCACCAATCTCAGAAGCATCCACCTCTACCTGGAACGGAAGTGAGACATCAGGTTGCCGCAAAACCGGGGCGGAGGTGAATCTTCGCTTCAGCTCCTGAAAGGAAGAAACAGCCTCCGGAGACCAATTTAACACATCAGCACCCTTCTTAGTCAAATCAGTCAATGGCTTCGCAATACTAGAAAATTTTGCTATAAATTTCCGATAAAAATTAGCAAAACCCAAAAACTTCTGGAGGGCCTTCAAAGAAGTGGGCTGAACCCAATCGTAAATGGCCTGTACCTTGGCCGGGTCCATTTCAATAGTTGACGGGGACAAAATAAATCCCAAAAAAGAAATCCTCTGTACTCCAAAAAGGCATTTAGATCCTTTGACATACAGGGAATTCTCCCTCAAGATCCGGAACACAGTCCGAATATGTTCCACATGAGAATCCCAATCCTTGGAGAAGATCAAAATATCATCCAGATAGATAATCAAAAATTTATCGACAAAATCTCGGAAAATATCGTTCATGAAGCACTGGAAGACAGAAGGGGCATTAGTGAGCCCAAAAGGCATCACCAGGTACTCAAAATGTCCCTCCGTAGTATTAAATGCCGTCTTCCATTCATCCCCACGCTTAATGCGAATAAGATTATACGCCCCCCTGAGGGCAAGCTTGGTAAACCAGCAAGCACCTTTAACTCTTGAGAATAGATCAGAAATCAGGGGTAACGGATACTGATATTTAACAGTAATTTTGTTGAGGGCACGATAATCAATACAAGGTCTTAATGATCCATCCTTTTTGGCTACAAAAAAAAACGGCACCTAAGGGTGACGAGGATGGTCTAATATGACCCTTCTCCAACGCCTCCTTAATATAGGATCGCATAGCCTCGTGCTCGGGTACAGATAAATTGAAGAGCCGACCCTTGGGAAATTTACACCCCAGGCTCAGTTCAATTGCACAGTCATAACTCCTATGAGGAGGCAGAGAGACGCAGACTCATTCTCACTAAATACATCATAAAAGTCCGCCAAATAATCAGGAACATCATGCGACTGAGGAGAGGTGGAAAACACCGGAGCCTCATTAAAGGCACACCGACAACCCCAACTCACCACAGACACAGATTTCCAATCTAAAACTGGATTATGAATTTGTAACCAGGGAAACCCCAGAACAATAGTATCATGCAGATTATGCAACACCAAAAATCTGCAATTTTCTTGATGGTCTGGGGCGACCCGCATTACCACCTGGGTCCAAAACTGAGGTTTATATTTAGCCAAAGGAGTAGCATCAATCCCCCTCAAAGGGATAGGCGTCTGCAGAGGTGTCATCGGAAATCCACAACGTTTAGCAAAATCCAAGTCCATTAGGTTTAGGGCTGCTCCCGAATCCACAAAAGCCTTGGCGGAAAATGTGGACAGGGAGCAGATCAGCGTAATAGCCAGAAGAAACTTAGGTTGAACACCACCAACAGAAAACATGTGTGCAAAGCGTTTCTCTCGTTTAGGACAGACAGAAATAATATGCGAGGCATCTCCACAGAAAAAAAACAACTTATTATGCCTTCTGAACTCCTGACGCTGCTCTCTGGACAAAACTCTATCACATTGCATAGGTTCAGACATTTGTTCAACAGGTGGCAACACCTCTCGTGCAGCTTTGCGTTCGCGCAAACGCCGATCAACCTGAATGGCTAATGACATAGAATCGTCAAGACCAGAGGGAACTGGAAATCCCACCATAGTATCTTTTACGGCTTCTGACAACCCCTTCCGAAAGAGAGCAGCCAAGGCATTATCATTCCAGGTAGTAAGTACTGCCCACTTTCGGAATTTTTGACAGTACAATTCTGCAGAATCTCGACCCTGGTTCAATGCCAGCAGGGTCTTTTCAGCCTGATCAATGGCATTAGGTTCGTCATACAACAACCCCAAGGCCTGAAAAAATGCGTTCACATTAGTCAGAATAGGATCATCTGGTTTCAAAGAAACCGCCCAATCCTGGGGATCGCCACGCAGCAAAGAGATGACAATTTTAACCTGCTGCGCGGAGCTCCCTGACGAGTTAGGCTTCAAGGCAAAAAATAATTTACAATTATTTTTGAAATTCAAAAATTTAGACCGATCCCCAAAAAATACATCAGGTGTAGGAATCTTTGGTTCAGCAGCATGTGAATGAGCAAGGTAGGCGGAAATTCCCCGCACTTCCGCAGCGAGCTGCTCCACACGATCAGACAATTGCTTTATCTCCATTGAGAGAAAAAAAAAATTCCCCCTACGGCCTCAGAGATATAGAGGAAAAAATATACACACCTTTTTTTTTTTTTTTTTTTACAGTTCTTTCCTGCTATTGAGTACCCTAGGATCTGCGGTATGGCGGGTGATTCTGTTATGATTGAGTCACCGTAGGAGGCAGACACAAAAATAGAAGCTACGTCCAGAAAACCAGAGACGTTGGCAACTATCAGATTGCAGACCCCTGAACCTATCAACACAACTAGCAGTAGCCGTGGGGGGTTCCTACAGTGCCCTAGACCCCTCGATCACAGCCAGAGCGCTAAATAGCCTAAAGACAGAAAAGGAAATCTAAACTGCCCCAGAGCAGACCCCAAAGTAAAAGGCAGCCCCCAACATATAATGACGGTGAAGCAAGATGAAAAAACACTCACACAGATAGAAAGATAGGCTGAGCAAACGATGGGGCCCAAGCTAACTAAACAGAACAGGAAAGGAAGGTTGCTGTCTGCAATCTGCCAAAACCCTATCAAAGACATAAGCCAACAAGCTGATATGGAAAAAGACCCTGAAGCAGCTAGGCTTCAAAAACTAAATCAGCACTCAGGTATTTTCAGAAGACAGAGCTAAAGGAATTCAGCTCACCCCAGCAGGGAATGGCAGAAATCCAGAAAAACAAAGCAAAACAAAGTCAAAGCACAAATGCAAAAAGCCGAGCAGAAAACTTAGCTTTAAAAGAGCAGGAATTCAGACTGGTCTCCAAGGATCCCACAGAGAAATCACCCGCAGGGCAGAAGGGCGTCGGCAGCCTTATATCCAGTCAGTAACTCCACTCAACCAGTCATCATCATCAGGCTCAGGTGTTTGATAATCAGGCTCACTACCTTTCTTCACCAGAAGAGGGAGTTCCTCGGGCTTCAGTAGTGAAGGGGAAAATGAACTCACAACAGTTCCCCCTGTTGACTCTCTTTTGGAACTTTCTCGTATGACTGGCAGCCGCAGCCTTTTCCTTCTGGCTCACACACGTCGATGCTGGGGCCTCCGAGCCTCAGTTGGGTACAGAGCATTTACAGCTGCTACTTCCACCGGATTCTGCTGCAGGAACATCAGTGTCCCTACAAACTCGGAGACCGGAATCTGGACCATGCGCTCCAGCTAGGAGTGAGCCTTAACTCTGCTCATCCTCCAGCTCCCCTTCTCACGTCCACACACTTCCCCTTCCCTGCACAGAATGGCCTAACTTACCTCCTCCCGACCACAGAGAGCTGCTCCTCAGCAGTCATTTTCAGAGGTCTCCCTGCTGGCGTGGAGTGGGAAATGTGTTGTGTGTTGGTTTAACTGCTAGAGAGATCCTTCTTTGCTCCCAAGCATGACATCACACTCCCTAGGAGGAAGGTAATGCCACTGTGGCAACTGTACTCCTGGGGACGCACGAGTGCACTGATGCCCAGCCACTGCTAGATGATTCTGCTGGTACATTGACCCAGACCACTACATTCCCCTCACACTCTACACAGCCAGAATCTGACCCAGAGGAAACTCAGGTTCCCCTTCCCGCATACTATACCACCTTACACGGTGACAATGAGGAAGGTGCAGATGAAAGTGCAGGTTCCTTGAGCTGGTGGGGGGGCATACTCATGGGCGACGGCACTGGCACAGGGCCCCTCATAGTATGCAAAAGTGTCTCTGCCAGTGGGAGGGCCCACGGGAGGGGGAGGGGGAGGACCCGCCCTCCACCCGCCGTCAGAAACACCGCCACACACCGAGTACTATTAGAGGGGCCCTGTGCCACTGCCGTTGCCAACGAGTGGGCCCCCTCTGCTTGCTCTGGATCACAGCACTTGCAAAGTTGAAATACTTACCTCTCCCTGCTCCACCGCCATGACGTCTTCCGCGTTTCCTGACAGTGATAGTCTGATCAGAGAGCGCAATGACATCACGTCTGTACCCCCTCTGACTAAACGGCCAAGTGCAGTGAGATGGACGATGGGGACGACGAGAAGTCCAGACTAGTACAGGGGTTCCATAGCGAGGAGACTTATTTAATTGTTTTCAATGTTGGGACAGCACTTTTTGGGGAACATTTTACTCTGGAGAATGATATATGGGGCCCATCATACACTGGAACATTCCAAAGGTGGACATCAGACACTGGAGCAGCATATACATGGCACATTATACACTAGAGCATTAGAAATGGGGCCCATTATGTATGCAGCATTATTTGGGCCCATAAAACAGTGGAGCTTCATCCATGGGGACCAACATATACTGTAGCATTATGTGGAGCTCATCATATACTGTTTCAAACATTATATGGGACCAATGATTCTGTATGGAGAAATATATGGGCCTCATTACTCTGTATAGCGCACTATGCGGTGCCCATAATACTGTATGGAGTAATATACTGTCCATTTTTGGAGCTGTTAAAAATGGATATCAGTCATGAGATGTAAAAAGTGAAGTATTTTTCATTGTACTATGCCACTATTTCTCTGCGGTATCGGAGCATCATGAGTTTTGGTATGTGTTAAAGGGGCGCTCTTTGGCCCAGGGCACATGAAAACCTGGAGCCAGCCCTACCCCCCCACAAATTTAGCCAAATAACCCCCATTTTTCAGTGCGTAACTAGCATTATGAAATAAATTAAGGTTGAAAAGCTTCAGTAATCAGAATTGATGTTTTTGGCATTCAAAAGGGCACTGTAGGTGTGTTTCCTGTCCTCCACTCCCTGCCGACTTTGCTTCCCCATTGACTTGCATTGGGTTTCGTGTTTCAGTCGGCCTTCGAATTTTCACGATAATCGGCCAATTTTGTTCTACCCGACTTTAGCGGAAGTCGGGTTTCACGAAACCCGACTCGACCCGAAAAAAGGCAAAGTCGCTCATCTCTAGTGGTCAACGATGGTGAGGGCGTAGGCACAGCCTTAATGGCTTGGGACCAGCTTCACATGGTCTAAGGCTACCAACTCAAGCAGCTTTTTGGAGATTATTGGCTGTAGTGGGGCAGGCTGGCTGTTATGGTCCTTCCTGCGCAGGTTGCATGGTCCACACTCTCGGCACCAATCTTCAATGGTCTTCCTCATACCAGCCCAGTAGAATCTTTCACGAAGTAGGACCTCCAACTTCTTCCATCTGAAGTGTCCTGCTCCATCGTGGTACGCTTCCAAGACCATTGACTCATCCTGCTTCGGGACTACCACCTGCCAGACAGAGTTCGTGAGTTCGGGCGTTGACACTCCTCTGACACAGCTTTCCCTCGTAGATGAGTAGCCTGCCCCTTTCCTTCCACAACTGTTGAATCTCTTGTGGAGCATCTGCACCCGGGCGTGAGTCAGCTTGCATCAGTAACTCCTTCACCAGATGGACTGCTGGGTCGCTATCCTACGTCTTTGCCCACTTTTGGTGGGGCAATGTATTTAGCGTGGTTTATTTTGAGAAGTATCGCTTGTCTTTCACCTCTTGGGCGCGTTGGGCCGCAACTTGCCAGTGAAAGGCAGGTAACTCGATTTCTTTGAGTGCCTCTGGATCTTCTTCCCCATCTGGCAAGTTGGGCATTCTGGACAGTGCATCAGCATTGGCGTTCTTATGCCCCGCTCGGTACTTGATGGTAAACTCGTAGTTGGACAGCCGGGCCATCTATCGCTGCTCCAGCGCACCAAGCTTTGCGATTTCCAAGTGAGTCAGCGGATTGTTGTCCTTGAAGATGGTAAACTTTGCTGCAGCTAGATTGTGTTTGAATCACTCAGTCACAGCCCAGACTATGGTGAAGAACTCCATTTTAAAGGAGCTGTAGTTGTCAGGGTTCCTTTCAGTGGGAGGAAGCTTCCTGCTGGCGTAGGAGATCACTCATTCTTTGTCTTTCTGCACCTGCGACAGTACTGCTCCCAGTCCCACGTTGCTTGCATCAGTATAGAGGATGAATGGTTGGTCATAATCTGGATAGGCCAGAACTTCATCCCCTGTGATAGCCAACTTCATCCGAGTGAAGGATCTTTCTAGTTCGTCATTCCAGTCAAACGTAGGACTCTTCTTCCTGGCCTTCTTGGGCTGGCCCACAAGAAGGTTTTTCAGTGGTGTGGCTATTTCAATGAAGCCCTTGATAAACCTTCAGTAGTAGCCTACCAAACCTAGGAACTGACGTATTTCATGAATGTTGCTGGGTCTCTGCCAGTCCCGGATAACGGTGACTTTGTCGGGATCCGATGCCATATCTTCCGCGCTCACTACGTGGCCCAGGTACTGCACCTTGGGCTTCAGGAGGTGGCAATTGGACTGTTTCACTTTCAGGCCAACGTTGGACAGGGCTTCAAACACCTCGGCCAGCTGCTCCAAATGGTCTTCGTAGGTCTTGGAGAAGACAATGACGTCATCTAGGTGCAACAGAACTGTCTCGAAGATCTTGTGCCTGAGGCAGCACTCCATCAAACTCTGGAATGTTCCTGGAGCGTTGCAAAGCCCGAATGGCATGTATTTGGCATGTCTTCTCTTTGTCCGCCTCCACCATGGGAACCTGCCAATACCCACTAGTGAGATCTAAAGTAGAGAAATAGTTAGCAGTTCTCAGTGCAGCTAGTGATTCCTCTATCCTAGGTAACGGATAGGCATTCTTGTGGGTAATGCTGTTAATTCGCCTTTAGTCAACACACATCCTCATTGTACCATCTTTTTAACGAAGACTAGCAGAGCTGCACAGGGGCTACAACTGTCTCTGATCACCCCAGCCTCCTTCATCTCTCATAACATACTCTTGGCACATTAATAGTGAGCTGGGAGTACAGGCCGGTACCTCTCTTTATTGGGCAGATGATTTCCAATGGGGATATGATGTTGGACCCCTTTTACCTGCCCAAAGTCTAAAGGGTGTTTGCTGAATACCCTTTCAAACTCTTGGACTACTCGGTAAACCCCATTCTTTTGGTTCGGAAAGGTGGAGTCAGTGCCTACATGCAGCTGCTGACACCAATCCTCCAGCTGTTTTGCAGAGCCATTGTCCTCCTCCTGGTTGGATGAGACCAAAGGTTCTGCTGTCTGAATTGCGTTGTGATTGACAGTGAACAGCTTAGCAAAGGTGGCATACCAAGGTAGTGCAGCCTCCTCCACCCCACAATTTAAGATGCATACTGGCACCCTCCCCTTGCAGTCATCAACTACCCCTCTAGCTGTCAGGACAGTAGGCCTACTATCAGAGTACACTGGTTCCACCAGGGCTTGGTAATCCCTTCCCCTGAGGCCTATGGCTGCCCGACACCAGATTAACATTTCACTCCTTGGGGGTATTGCAATGGGGAATGAATCACTCACTCTGAACTGCTGACTTCTCCGCCAGATAGCTCTACATGCTGCCTTTGCATCAGGGCCTTGATCTCCTTCTGCAGGACCCCTTGCTCACTGGAACCAGCAGCTTCAGCTACCTGTTGCAACAAAACAATAACCTCGGCAAGACAATTTTCCATCACATAAGTACCTAAGGTCATTATGGGGTTACATTCTCGAGGGTCAATGTCTACAATTATCAGGCCTTGGGCTTTTAATTCTACTTGCCCCACCTTAATGGACACTTCCTTATACCCCACTTGTGGAAAGGACCGACCAATGCTAGCAACTACTGTCAGCTCATCATCTGTGCCGTGAGTAATTTCAGAGTCAACCCAATACCGTTTGTAAAGCACATATGGCATAGCTGTCACCTGAGAGCCGGTGTCCAGTAAAGCGTCCATCGGGATGCCGTCAATCACAACTGGGAGGACCGGTCGCCCTCCGATGTACTTGGCTCACCAGTTCGTGGGCCTGGTTGTCCTACTCTTGGGGTTGGCCCTCTGTCCCAGGGGTTGCTCATTTAAATTGCAGAATCTTGCGATGTGCCCCGCTCTGCTGCAGTGGCAGCAAATGGGTTGTCTGTTCTGGTCGTAGCGATCGTTGTCTCTCCCTCTGATCAGTGGGATCCTCTTCCATGGGACATCATCTGGACTGGAGGCCAACTGGATCGTCTCCTTCAGGGGCACTTGCATGGACTGCATGGTTTTGGTTAGTGCAGCCACACTTTTGGTCAGCTCTTGGACCTGAAGGCGTAGTTCTGCAGATGAATCATTATCCAGGGTCTGTGCGTCAGCCTCAACAGGGGCCTGAGGGAAAGATGCCGCCTGGTGGTATGTAAATGCTGGGCGCCTTGGGGGCGCTGGGCAGCTGACATTTCATTTGTGCAGCACCCTGATAGCCCTATCTTTAAAGTCTGCAAAGTTCAGGTCAGGGATTTGTAGGGCTATGATGCGTAGCTGTGTTCTGTGGGTGCTGGATAGGAGTCCCTCAATAAATTGCTCCTTTTATAATCTGTCTCCATCCCGCACACTGTCTGGGTCAATCTGCTTTATGGTCTGTAGTGCCTCCTGAGGGTTAAGAGCATAGTCCCATATACTGTCCTGCACTCTTTGTTTGCACCCAAAGAACCTCATCTTTATTTCTGCTGCAGTGCCGGTGTCTAAGGTGCTCCTCAGCTTAGCCTGGATTTGCTCAACAGTCCCTTTATCAGTGTCCTGCCAGGTCTTTACTTCTCTTTGAGCTGCACCAGTTAACTATACAACGAGAATGCTTATTTTTTGGCTTTCAGACAGGAGGTACACTTCAAATAAACTGCACAAGCTCTCCTTGAAATTGTTCAGGGTATGCAACTCCCCTGAGTATTGTGGTAGCCAAGCTGCTCCTGGTATATATGATATTGATAGCGGCATTATAAGGACTGCAGCAGCGGTTGCCAGATCTTGCTGCGCTCTAGGGACTGTGGTCACAACGACTGCTGGATTCTGCTGTTCTATGGGGGCTGCAGCTGTGCTTGCAACTGGATCTGGCGGCACCATGGGGGCTGCGGCAGAGTCCGCCACTAAATCTTCTCCTGCTTTAGACATTTTCTTCCCCCTAGTTAATCTTAGCCAGGCTCTGAATTTCTGCTGACTTACCAGGCTGTTGCTCTGTCGGCGGGCTGAACTGTGTGAGCCGGGAATCCAGGCCTCAGCTTCCTGTTCTCTGCCAGCTGATGTCTTCCGTGCAGCACTTCTCTTTTCGCACTCTCTCTCCGGCTCCGCCCATGACAGCACACCCCTTCTGCTTCCCGCGCGCTGTGTGGCGCTGTAATGGCGGTGATCACACAGTTCAATACAGTCCATGGCACACAGTACCCGGTGATACCAGGCTTCGATATTCTGTTAGTGAAGCCAAGTTGAATCGCCTGCCAGGGCAGTGGGGTACTTGGTACCGGGCCGGTTATCAAAGGGATGTGTCACAGCAGCAGTGACCCGGTTCGTGGCCCTGGGCGTCCAATTTAAGGGGTTATTTACAGGGGAAATAAGAGTTTGTAACAAAGTGCTCAGGACGCCACCTGTGGTGTCTGGCCAGAGGGGACCAGCGCTGCAATGCAGATCCTCTGGGACTGATGATGTGATGCAGCAGAGTGGAATAGCTCTCCACAGGCAGGGCTTAGTCCCAGGGCAGATGAAAGATGTTGAAAGAGATGATGATGTAGTGTTTGGCAAGAGATGTAGCAGTGCTGAAAAGGTGTTGCAGAAAGAATTCAAAGAACAAAACAGAGTGAAGTTTCCTTTACATTTTACTGAGCAGTGTAGGTATAGTCCTGGGCTCAGGTTACAGATGGTACAGGAGTCGGTCAGCCTGAAAGCAATTTGGGAATCTCCTTATTCGGGTGGGTTGTGAGGCCTCCTCTCTAGCGCTATTCTCTGAGGTGCTTGCTGTTGTTAACTCTACTCAAGTTCCTCTCTCTGTCTGCTGCTTAGGTAGAACTCCACTCGTCTGACTGGCAGCTGTGGCCTGCTTCAGGGATCACTCCTCTCTGGCGTCCCTTGCTCACACATGCTGCTGTGTAATTGAGTATCAGTTGGGGACAGAGAATCTGCGGTCTTCTGTCCTCTGGTTTCTGCTGCTGGGATGTCAGTTTCCACACAGCCTCAGACTCCAGTGTCCGGTCTCTGGTGCTCAAGCCTGGGGGTGAGCTCAGCTATAGCTCCCATCTCCAGCTTCTCTCCGCACATCCTCCCTTTACCTTGTTCAGGCTCTAATTAACTACTCACGTCCTCCTTCTGACCACAGAGAGCAGCATCCCTGAAGTCAGGTTTAGAGCTCCCTCTGCTGGCCTGGAGCAGGAACTGTGTTGTATGCTGGAACTACCTGGTAAAGAGATCCCTTCTTTGCTTACAGGCATGACATCACTTTCCCCTGGAGGGAGGCAAGGCCACTGTGGCATCCAACCTCCTGGGATGCCACAGTCTGTTTTCCAGAAACGCTTATATTGTGGTAGCTGAATTTTTGGTAACTTGCGATCCAGTGTCTGGTAGTGCTGGGAAAGGGATACCATCTATTGTGATCTGAATGATGGGGTGACAGTCGACATATTTCAGGCCCTAGTCAGGGACATCTGAACCTAGGCATTGTTCTCCTGAGGGTCGGTCCTTGGCCTCAGAAAATTCCAGTTTAATGACCCAAATTCCCTTTCTATGTGACCACTACAGTTGCATCTGCGGCAAATCGGTCGACCTAAGGAATCAAATCTGTTAATAGGTTTCCTACCTGTCCGGAAGTAGTTGTCTCTAGGACTGTAGGGTGGCACTTTCTGCATAAAATGAGGATGGTTTTCTTGAATGGGGGCTCGATGCTTCAACTTCTTTACTACTTTGCATAGAAGTGCAAGACTTTTGGTTAATTCCGCAATTTGATTATGTATCTCTTCAGTAGAGCTGTGATGGTCAACGTGTGACTGGACACACCGCCTCCAGCAGGGCGAATTTCTATGGCAGACGTGACCCTGGATGCACCACCTCCAGTAGGGCAAATTGAAATAATAAAGAGAAACACCAGGGAAACTGATACAATGGAGGGCCCTGTGATAGGGAACAGGGACGTGGAGACCTCCTGCACTCCCCTGAGCCAGTCTCTACACTCCTAACAGTCCCTATACTATACTATAATGGCCACCGGGGGCAAAACTACCTTAAAGCACACAGCTTAAGGAAAAAAAAAAGGTTACTAGTGCATTTATCTGTCATGATCCAGCATGGATCATGACAAGAGCCTTC
Source organism: Dendrobates tinctorius (assembly GCF_039654945.1). NCBI lineage: Eukaryota > Metazoa > Chordata > Amphibia > Anura > Dendrobatidae > Dendrobates > Dendrobates tinctorius. The sequence continues at coordinate 494,861 of NW_027362012.1, read as the reverse complement.
TACCTGTTGGGGATCACACTGAACAACAACAGGTTTGGAAAGGGCAAACACAGCACTTTCTTGATCGTTCAACCCTTTATCCCTTGGACTCAATATTTTAATGACAGATTCTTTAAAATCCATAAAATTACGGTGCTATCAGTGTGTGGTAGTGCCAGCATTCTCAATTGTAACATGGTAGTATCAGACATTACTCCTTCAATAAGTTGTTCCTTTAAAATTTTATTAGCATTAACAGCTTCAGTGGGATCAGCTTGATTAAGGGCATACCAGGCTTCTTGTAAGCTGAGGGCAAAATCTCTTAAATATTCATGGGACTGTTGTCTTCTCCCAGAGAATCTCATCTTTAAGTCTGACAGGGTTTTGGTTTCAAATATAACTCATAACTAGTGTTGAGCATTCCGATACCGCAAGTATCGGGTATCGGCCGATACTTGCTGTATCGGAATTCCGATACCGACTTCCGATATTTTTTCAATATCGGAATTCGGCATCGGAATCGGAAGTTCAAAGTTGATTGACAGCCTGACGTCATCATGATGCGCGGTGTGTGCGCATCATGATGCGCCGTCATTTCGGGCCTTCCGGGGGTCTCTGCCGGCCTGCCGGGGGGCTGTGTGGACTGCCCGGGGTCTATACCGGCCTGCCGGGGGGCTGTGCCGGCCTGCCGGTGGTCTGTGCACCCTGTGGGGGTCTGTACCGGCCTGCCGGGGGGCTGTGCCGGCCTGCCGGTGGTCTGTGCACCCTGTGGGGGTCTGTACCGGCCTGCCGGGGGGCTGTGCCGGCCTGCCGGGGGGCTGTGCTGATGTCCGGGGGTCTGTGCAAGCATCGTCCGATGGGACTACAAGTCCCATCTGGCGATGCCTGCTGCCATGACAGTGATTGACACATTAGCCAATGATGGGACAGTAGTAGTCCCATCATCCGGCTAATGTGTTAAATGTTAAAAAAAAAAAAAAAAATACTACATACATACTACATGCTGCATACATACTACATGCTACATACATACTACATATATACTACATGCATGCTACATACATACTACATGCTACATATATACTACATGCTACATACATACTACATGCTACATACATACTACATATATACTACATACATACTACATACATGCTACATACATGCTACATACATACTGCATGCTACATACATACTACATACATACTACATACATACTACATGCATGCTACATACATACTACATACATACTACATACATGCTACATACATACTACATGCATGCTACATGCATGCTACATACATACTACATGCATGCTACATACATACTACATGCATGCTACATACATACTACATGCTACATACATACCACATACATACTACATACATACTACATACTACATGCATGCTACATACATACTACATGCTACATACATGCCACATACATACTACATACATGCTACATGCTACATACATACTACATATATACTACATGCATGCTACATACATACTACATATATACTACATGCATGCTACATACATACTGCATACTACATGCATGCTACATACATACTACATACATACTACATGCTACATACATACCACATATATACTACATACATACAATACATTCATACAATACATACATAGACATACAGTACATATAACATAGAGTAACATACTTACCAATACTTGTCACATTGTTCCCCGAAGCCATTGTCTTTTCCGGAATAAATATTAACATAACAAACCACAAAAATACTCACCCACGATCCGAAGCAGTCCACGAGTGTGTCCCACGACGATCTTGGGTAGAGAACTGCAGCATCAGATGATGCTGCCGTTCTCTACGGGCTGCAGGAATCCAATGACGGAAGGTAGGTATCCTTCCGCACTGTATTCCTCCGCCACTTAAAAAAAAAAAAGTCCCTAGTCTCACTTTATGCCATTGCTGCGTGGGAATTTCCCACACAGCAATGGCATAAAGTGAGACTAGGGACTTTTTTTTTTTTTAAGTGGCGGAGGAATACAGTGCGGAAGGATACCTACCTTCCGTCATTGGATTCCTGCAGCCCGTAGAGAACGGCAGCATCAGCTGATGCTGCAGTTCTCTACCCAAGATCGTCGTGGGACACACTCGTGGACTGCTTCGGATCGTGGGTGACTATTTTTGTGGTTTGTTATGTTAATATTTATTCCGGAAAAGACAATGGCTTCGGGGAACAATGTGACAAGTATTGGTAAGTATGTTACTCTATGTTATATGTACTGTATGTCTATGTATGTATTGTATGAATGTATTGTATGTATGTAGTATATATGTGGTATGTATGTAGCATGTAGTATGTATGTAGTATGTATGTAGCATGCATGTAGCATGCAGTATGTATGTAGCCTGCATGTAGTATATATGTAGTATGTATGTGGTATGTATGCAGCATGTAGTATGTATGTAGCATGCATGTAGTATGTATGTAGCATGCATGTAGTATATATGTAGTATGTATGTAGCATGCATGTAGTATGTATGTAGCATGCATGTAGTATATATGTAGTATGTATGTAGCATGTAGTATGTATGTAGCATGCATGTAGTATATATGTAGTATGTATGTAGCATGTAGTATGTATGTAGCATGCATGTAGTATATATGTAGTATGTATGTAGCATGTAGTATGTATGTAGCATGCATGTAGTATATATGTAGTATGTATGTAGCATGTAGTATGTATGTAGCATGCATGTAGTATGTATGTAGCATGCATGTAGTATATATGTAGTATGTATGTAGCATGTAGTATGTATGTAGCATGCATGTAGTATATATGTAGTATGTATGTAGCATGTAGTATGTATGTAGTATATATGTAGTATGTAGCATGTAGTATGTATGTAGCATGCATGTAGTATGTATGTAGCATGCATGTAGTATGTATGTGGTATGTATGTAGCATGTAGTATGTATGTAGCATGCATGTAGTATATATGTGTTATGTATGTAGCATGTAGCATGCATGTAGTATGTATGTAGTATGTATGTCGTATGTATGTAGCATGCATGTAGTATGTATGTAGTATATATGTGGTATGTATGTAGCATGTAGTATGTATGTAGCATGCAGTATGTATGTAGCATGCATGTAGTATATATGTAGTATGTATGTAGTATATATGTAGTATGTATGTTGCATGTAGTATTTATGTAGTATGAATGTAGCATGTATGTAGTATGTAGTATGAATGTAGCATGTATGTAGTATGCATGTTGTATGCATGTAGCATGTAATTTTTTTTTTTTTTTTTACATTCAACACATTAGCCGGATGATGGGACTACTACTGTCCCATCATTGGCTAATGTGTCAATCACTGTCATGGTAGCAGGCATCGCCCGATGGGACTTGTAGTCCCATCGGACGATGCCTGCACAGACCCCTGAAGCCTGCACAGACCACCGGCAGGCCGGCACAGCCCCCCGGCAGGCCGGCACAGCCCCCCGGAGCCTGCACAGCCCCCCGGCAGGCCGGCACAGCCCCCCCGGCAGGCCGGCACAGCCCCCCGGAGCCTGCACAGCCCCCCGGCAGGCCGGCACAGCCCCCCGGCAGGCCGGCACAGCCCACCGGAGACTGCACAGACCCCCCGGCAGGCCGGCACAGCCCCCCGGCAGGCCGGCACAGACCACCGGAGCCTGCACAGACCCCCTGGCAGGCCGGCACAGCCCCCCGAAAGGCCCGTACAGACCCCAGAGAGGCTGTACAAGGCAAAAACAGGGTTTTTCTTATTCCGATACCGGAAGTCCCATAGACTTGAATGGGACTTCCGGTATCGGAATCGGCGATACCGATACTTTTTTTAAAGATCGGCCGATCCATTCCGATCCGATACTTTGAAGTATCGGACGGTATCGCTCAACTCTACTCATAACCTGACTAGTATCTGCTTAGGAGTGTTACTTATACTGCAAGGCCAAGACTTAACTTCCTTTAGTGCAGTGCTCCCTAGCTGACCAATCAATAGCTCTGTTTTTTGTGCAATGCTCACTGGGTACAGTCTGAACATTGCCTGCATTTTCTCTTTAAAGTCTTTTACTGTGTGAGGTTCTCCACTGTAGCTGGGGAGCCAGGGTGCCCCAAAATAATAAGGCATTGTTAATAGCATTGCTTGAGCCATAGGAGTGGATGGGCTAGTCACTTCACTCTCCACTTCTGAAGACATGTTTATAACACTGTATGTACAGTATAATGCAGTATTTCCTCTTACCTTACTGGCGGCTGAATGTCTCTCCCCTTTTTTTAGGGTACAGCGGAGAAAATTTCAACTTCAGATGCTTATGCCTGCAGGACACTGACTTTATATAAAAGATATCTGTGCAACAACTAAGAAAAGCACAGTTTAAATCACAGGGTATTTCAGCCAAATCAGATTACAGTTCTCAATAAAGTAGCCAATTGGAGGTGTACAGTCCAACAGCAGCTGCAGTGTAGTACAAATTCTTTACAGCAGTAAAGATTGACACATTCTAAGGTAATATTCTCTTCAACTTCCCTCAATATTAGCAAAATTTATTTACTAAGTCTTCAATAAATATAAGGCACAGAGGATTCATCCTGTTCGTGATGCCAGATTCTTGTGGAGTAGAGTTGAGCGACTTTTGCTTTTTTAGGGTTTAGTTTCGTTTCATGAAACCCGACTTTTCCAAAAGTCGGGTAGAGCAAAATCGGCCGACTATAGGGAAAAGTCAGGGGTCCGACCGAAACACGAAACCCAATGTAAGTCAATGGGGAATTAAAGTCGGCAGTGAGAGGAGGACAGGAAACACACCTACAGTGCCCATTTGAATTACAAAAGCATCAATTCCTTTTACAGTACCTAAGCTTGTCAACCTTAATTAACTTCATAATACTAGTTACGCACTGAAAAATGGGGGTTATTTGGCTAAAGTTGTGGGGGGTAGGGCTGGCTCCAGGTTTTCATGTGCCCTGGGCAAAAGAGCGCCCCTTTAACACATACCACAACTCATGATGCTCCGATACGGCAGAGAAATAGCGGTATAGTACAATGAAAAATACTTCACTTTTTACATTTCATGACGAGGCCCATCTATTTCTCCATACAGAATCATTGGTCCCATATAATGTTTGAAACAGTATATGATGAGCTCCAAATAATGCTACAGTATATGTTGGTCCCCATGGATGAAGCTCCACTGTCTTATGGGCCCAAATAATGCTCCAAACATAATGGGCCCCATTTCTAATGCTCTAGTGTATAATGGGCCCGGTAAATGCTGCTCCAGTGTCTGATGTCCACCTTTGGAATGTTCCAGTGTATGGTGGGCCCCATCTATCATTCTCCAGAGTATAGTGCTCCCCAAAAATTGCTGTCCCAACATTGAAAACAATGAAATAAGTCTCCTCGCTAGGGAATCCCTGTACTAGTCTGGACTCCTCGTCATCCCCATCTTCCATCTCACTGCACAGTATTTCAACCTTGCAAGTGCTGTGATCCTGAGCAAGCAGGGGGGGCCCACTCGTTGGCGACGGCACTGGCACAGGGCCCCTGATAGTACGGTGGTGTGTCTGACGGCGGGTGGGCCGAAACTGCACTTTCATCTGCAGCTTCCTCTTTGTCACCGTGTAAGATGGAACTGTATATGGGAAGGGTAACCTGAGTTTCATCAGGGTCAGATTCAGGCCGTGTAGCATGCGAGGGGAATGTAGTGGTCTGGGTCAATGTACCAGCAGATTCATCGAGCAGTGGCTGGGCATCAGTGCACTTGTGTCGTCCCCAGGAGTACGGTCGCCACAGTGGCATTACCTTCCTCCTAGGGAGTGTGATGTCATGCTTGGGAGCAATGGAGGATCTCTCTAGCAGGTTAACTGATTGGGCGGCGTTATTCCCACGAGTCACGACCCTCCAAACAGCGTTCATGAAGGCAAAGTGTTTGTTTTACGTGGGCAGTATGGTTGCAAAGCTGAACCTTAAAGGAATGTCCAGAAGGGCACCACCAGGAGTGGAGCCTACGGCGTAATTTGACTCAACATGGGCAACCTCAACCATCCAGCAAAAAAAAAGATGCACACATTGCAAGCTTAATTCCGTTAACGAACGAGACTCCGTCAAGCCCCGCGGTCCGAGTCCGGCTTACTAGAGGGACACGTGAGGCTCTGGCACGTGAGATTGGCCAATAACTGGTGTGTCATGCCCTTACATGTCCGTGGCTGCATGTGCGCTACACTGAAAAGGCCAGCGTTTGTCGCTTACAGGTGCAGATAACCCGCTGAACAACGTTAGTGATGGGGATCTGGGATTACAATTATTACCCGCGAACGATGATTTCCCAGTAAGTGCAGGTCAACCGCAGTTCCAGAATTAGGCCTAACCGTCATTCCTGAAAAAATGATAAACTTACGTGTGCAAACCACAGGTGCTGTAGCTTGCTTAACAGCTCGCCAGCCGTTCTCAGACCCAGTATGGATTACACGTGATTGCACAAAGGTGAGAAAGGGTACCGTATCCCCGGATAACATGTATGGATAGCATAGTGTACACATTCAAAATATATGTCTATAGGTCAGGAGGCAGGCTCAAGCGGTGTCAGGCCCAGTATGGATTACACGTGATTGCACAATGGTGAGAAAGGGTACCGCATCCCCGGATAACATGTATGGATAGCATAGTGTACACATTCAAAATATATGTTTATAGATCAGGAGGCAGGCTCAGACGGTGTCAGGCCCAGTATGGATTACACGTGATTGCACAAAGGTGAGAAAGGGTACCGTATCACCGGATAAAATGTATGGATAGCATAGTGTACACATTCAAAATATATGTCTATAGATCAGGAGGCAGGCTCAGATGGTGTCAGGCCCAGTATGGATTTGACGGCCCAGACTACACAGCGGAGGAGCAGGGAGAGGTAAAGATTGCAAATGCTGGGGCCCTGCCCAAGCAAGGGGGGCCCACTCGTGGGCGTCGGTACTGGCACTGGGCCCCTCATAGTACGGCGGTGTGTCTGACGGCGGGTGTGCACCACCACCGTCAGAGACACTTGATTGCACTATGAGGGACCCTGTGCCAGTGCCCGCGCCCAAGAGTCGGCCTACCCACCTGTCCAGGGCAACGGCACTCGCACGGTGTCGTGCGCTAGGTGGTGACCCCGGCCATGGGGGGGGGAGGCAGCACAGTTAGGGAGTTTTAAAAAGTGGCATATGTTGATGTTGGACATTCAGCTGATGCAAAAGGCGAAATAGGTCAAGTCCCAGGAAGAGGTGGACCAAAGCAAGCCATTTTTCTGTCACCCTATGTGTCATCAGGGGAAGGTGGGACAAAATCCTTGGAAACCCATGCATGGTTCATTTTAATGAAGGTTAGATCATCCACATTTTGGGTTGACAGACGGGTCCTTTTTTCTGTCAGGATTGATCCAGCTGCACTGAAGACTCTTTCCGATAGCACACTTGCAGCTGGGCAAGCGAGCTCCTGTAAGGCATATTGTGCCAATTCAGGCCAGGTGTCCAGTTTAGTGGCCCAATAGTCAAAGGGGAATGACCTGTGAGGGAGAACATCGATATGGGAGGAAAAGTAGTTTGTAACCATAGTTGACAACTGCTGTCTCCTGTCACTTTCCATCGATGCACTATTACCAGTTGTGTGAGCGGTACTTGAAAAATCAGTCCACAACATTGTCATGAAACCCCTGTCTCCAACGCCACTTCTGCTGTGTGCACCACGAACACCTGTCAGAGACACCGCACTGAACTTGCTCACGGAGCCAGTGTGCGTGTCCTGAGTAAAGCGAAAGCGTGCTCAAAGCTACCTGTGGAGCGGGCAGCAACCGAATAGATGCGTACTTCAGAGCCGCAGGACCTGAAGCACGTGACTGCTAGAGGCGTGGTCTAAACTCCACAGAGCTAGGAGCTGCAAGACAATTCCTAGCAGAGTAAATGCGAGACAAAGTTACCAAGGGGCATAGTTAGGGAGAATAGTCAGGACGTAGCCAATGAATCACACACAGAGATAGCTGCAAGGTACCAGAGGGGCGAGCAGAGAGTAGTCAGGTCACAGGCAATGAGTCATACACAGATAGCTGCAAGGTACAAGAGGGGCGAGCAGAGAGTAGTCAGGTCACAGGCAATGAGTCATACACAGATAATAACGCAGTACAAAATCAACAGGCAAACTCACAACGGGAAACAGAGTCGGGTCAGAACCATATAAACAAGCTATAGCAACAAACAGGCACACGGGGGTCAGCACACTAGGCCAAAGGCAAAAGTATAACTGGCAGGGATTGAAGCTACCCAGGGGTTTATGAAGCTCTCCCAGAACCAGGAAGAGGCCACAATCATTAACCCAAATGTGCAGGTCAAAACCTGCACAGAGCTCCAGACATTAACCCCCGGTGTGCAGCTCAAAAATCTGCACTGGGATCATGACAACACCTCTGCCAAGCTGCCCCCGGCCCGTACGGCTCGTGTGAGAACCATCACCGCTGCTGTGTGCTGGGAATGCCTCAACCAACCGGTTTACCAGAGTTGCTTGTTTATTTGCCAATAGTAGGTCAAAGTTCTCGTGTGGCATGATATTTTGTAATTTGCCTTTATAGCGTGGATCCAGGATGCTGGCCAACCAGTAGTCGTCATCGTTCATCATTTTGGCAAAGCGGGGGTCCCTTTTTAGGATCTGCAAGGCATAACCTGACATGTGGGCCAATTTTCCCAGTGTCAATGATGCACTGCGAGTGCTGGTTGGAGGAGCACTTTCTGGCAAATCCACATCCCTCCAGTCACGCACAAACCCTGTACCAGACCATGCCACGCCAACATTTTCACTTGCCCCACGAGATGCATCCTCCTCCCCTAAGTAATCATCCCCATCATCATCCTCCTCCTCCTCTTCTTCCTCCACCTCGTCCAGGAGAGGTCCCTGAGCAGACAATGGCTGAATGTCATCAAGGATTCCCTCCTCCTCTTCCTACTCGTGAACATTGGCTGCAGACGCCTGCTCCTTAAGGTGCGTCAAAGTTTGCATGAGCAGACGCATAAGTGGGATGCTCATGCTTAGGATGGCGTCGTCTGCACTTACCAGCCGTGTGCATTCCTCAAAACACTGAAGGACTTTACAGAGGTCTTTCAGCTTCGACCACTGCACACCTGTCAACTCCATGTCTGCTCTCAAAGTGCCTGGCCGTGTATCCTCCCACAAATGCATTATGGCCTGCCTCTGTTCGCACAGCCGCTCAACCTTGTGCAGGGTGGAGTTCCACCTTGTTGCAATGTCGATAATGAGGCGGTGGCTGGGAAGGTGGAGCAATCGCTGCAGCTTCTGCATACGAATGGAGTGTACAGGCAACCGGCGGATGTGCGCGCACAGTCTTCGCACCTTATGGAGCATGGCTGTTAACTCCGGATAATTGTTGAGGAAGCACTGCACCACAAGGTTCAAGGTGTGAGCCAAGCAAGGTATGTGGCTGAGTTTTGAAAGGGCTATGGCTGCCACAAAATTACGGCCGTTATCACTAACTACCTTGCCTGCCTCAAGATGTATACTGCCCAGCCATGACTCAGTTTGTCGCTGAAAGTACTCGGCCAGCACCTCCGCGATGTGTCTGTCGCCCAAACACATCATCTGCAGCACAGCCTGCTGACGCTTTCCACTAGCTGCTCGTTAGGGGGACACCTCGTGTGCAACAGTGGCAGCTGCAGAAGGAGTGCTCGTACGACTTCGCTCTGTGGACGAGCTTTCGCTTCTAGAGGAGGAGGAGGAGGAGGAGGGTCGAACGCCTACAGCCAAATGTTTCCTATACCGTGGGCTGGGCAGCACTGTCCCACCACCGCTGTCCCCTGTGGAACCTGCATCCACCACATTAACCCAGTGCGCAGTGATGGACACCTAATGGCCCTGGCCATGCCGACTGGACCATGCATCTGTTGTGAGGTGCACCTTTCCACTCACTGACTGCTTGAGTGCATGGACAATGCGGTCTTTCACATGATGGTGGAGGGCTGGGATGGCTTTGCGAGAGAAGAAGTGGCGACTGGGTAGGTCATAGCGTGGTACTGCATAGGCCATGAGTTCGCGGAAAGCTGCGCTTTCCACCAACCAATAGGGCATCATCTCTAACGAGATTAGTTTGGAAATGTGGGCGTTCAAACCCAGTGTACACGGATGAGAGACTGAGTACTTTCTTGACCTACTCATAGTCTCTGGGAGGGTGAGCTGGACTTGAGAGCTGCATATGGTGGAACTAGCGGTGGACAGAGCGGACTGAGAGAGGGTTGATGATGGTGATGGAGTTGGTGTTCTTTCTGATGGCCTAGATTCAGTCTTTCGTTGATATAATAGTGGGATTCCCTGACTGCTGTGGCCTTGCAACGACACCTCAACATTTGCTGCTGTGCTAACCGGTGGACTTACAGTGGGGGAAACAATGTAGCGTTGCTGACTACCTTCTTTGTGATCAGTTGCACATGTGGTACTTGAGGTTTGGTGTAGTGTCCACGCTTGCAAGTGCATGCTGGTTAAATGTCTAAGCATGCAACTGGTATTCAAATTTTTCAGATTTTTCCCTCGGCTAAAGGTCTTTGCGCACTTCTTACAGATAACCTTGGCCTGATCATGAGGATTTTGTTCAAAAAAGTGCCACACTGCACTCTTCCTACTTTGGAAGACATTTTGCGGCCTAGCACGCTGTGCTATTTTGACTGTCTGGACAAGATCCAGCAACTCTTTTGATTTTTGGAACCTGTCTTTGGAGTGCGCTGGGCCTGCCAGATAACAGCTGTTGCGATGTCGATGTCTGCTGTGGATGCTCCTCCTCCTCATGTGAGCTATTGGAAGCAGCACCCTCTTCCCCCAATGGATGCCAATCTGGGTCAACAACTGGGTCATCCATCACCTCCTCTTCAATGTCATGTGTACCTTCCTCTGTGTCACCGTCTATGGTGGTATAGTATGCGGGAAGGGGCACCTGAGTCTCATCAGGGTCAGAATCTGGCTCATTACACTGTGAGGACAATGTAGTGCTATGACTGAATGTACCAGCAGAATCATCTATCAGTGGCTGTGCATCAGTGCACTCCATGTCAGATTCATCTTGGCCTGGGTAATTCACCATTTCACTTGATAACCCAGGCATGGTATGTGAAAACAGCTCCATGGAGTAATCAGTTGTATGGCCTGCGTCATCCTTCAATCTTGGCTGTGGTGAAAGACACAAGGAAAGGTGTGGTTCATGAACATGACCCTCTAATGACGACTCAGTGCTTTTATTTTTTACAACTTCAGAAGAGGAAGCGATAGAGCAGGAGGCTGAGTCAGCAATGTAAGCCAAAACTTTTTCCTGAAGCTCTGGCTTTAAAAGCGGTTTGCCAACTCCTAGAAAACTAAGCCTTCGAGGCCTTGTGGAGCCAGACGATGACACAGGCTCAACACCTCCTGCATTCGGTCCTATTTTGCTTTTGCCACTACCATCAGATCCACCACCAACACCATCATTACCAGCTGGCAACCCCCGCCCAATTCAACGGCCTCTTCCACCAGCCTTCCTCATTTTTGGTAAAAATGTACTCAAAATCCCACAAACTATATAGTAATGTAAAACAAGGTACAAGGTGTATATAGGACAGGGGAGACGTCGAATTTCTGAACACACTTGTGGACACAGTTGGATTGTGTGAGGCCCAGTTAATATCACACCGCTATGTCACAGGCTCAATGTTGCAGGTGTGAAAAATGTCACTATAGGACAGGGGAGATGTAGAATTTCTGAACACACTTGTGGACACAGCGGTGTGATATTAACTGTGCCTCACACAACAGTGTCCACAAGTGTGTTCAGAAATTCTACATCTCCCCTGTCCTATAGTGACATTTTTCACACCTACGACATTAAGCCTGTGACATAGCGGTGTGATATTAACTGTGCCTCACACAACAATGTCACAGGCTCAATGTCGTAGGTGTGAAAAATGTCACTATAGGACAGGGGAGATGTAGAATTTCTGAACACACTTGTGGACACTGTTGTGTGAGGCCCAGTTAATATCACACCGCTATGTCACAGGCTCAATGTCGCAGGTGTGAAAAATGTCACTATAGGACAGGGGAGATGTAGAATTTCTGAACACACTTGTGGACACTGTTGTGTGAGGCACAGTTAATATCACACCGCTATGTCACAGGCTCAAAGTCGTAGGTGTGAAAAATGTCACTATAGGACAGGGGAGATGTAGAATTTCTGAACACACTTGTGGACACTGTTGTGTGAGGCCCAGTTAATATCACACCGCTATGTCACAGGCTCAATGTCGCAGGTGTGAAAAATGTCACTATAGGACAGGGGATATGTAGAATTTCTGAACACACTTGTGGACACTGTTGTGTGAGGCCCAGTTAATATCACACCGCTATGTCACAGGCTCAATGTCGCAGGTGTGAAAAATGTCACTATAGGACAGGGGAGATGTAGAATTTCTGAACACACTTGTGGATACTGTTGGATTGTGTGAGGCCCAGTGAATATCACACCGCTATGTCACAGGCAGAAATTGGCTAGTGTATGACAAACTACAAGGTGTATATAGAATTGGGCAGAATAGGAATCTCCCTAGAGTGTAGGTCTGTAACAACGGAACATATCCTCGACTTATTCTTGCAGAGTGACACACAGATAGCTTCGCTGTGGCCGTGATAACAGCCGTTACATGGTACTGAGAGAGGAGTGTGCACGTACACCGCTGTTCGGTGTCCGTAAAATTGTCAGGCTCCGTGTTTTTTAAGTATACGGACTGACACACGCTGTCACTCTATAGTTTTGAATGTGATCCAACAGGAAATATACTTAGGCTGGTTTCACATTAGCGCTTTTTAAGCGCACGCACGGCCGGGGGTAGCTCCGCCCCCGAGCCGGCTCTCTGCCCGGCGTGCCCGCCCCTTGCTTGTAGCGCCGCCTCCTAGCGCACAGCGGCGCCTGCGATCGGCGCACCCTATCTTTAGCATAGGGTGCGCAGATCGTGCGCAGGCCGTGCGCTAGTTGCGCTTTGACCTGCGCTGCGCACTTTTGACGGTGCGCCGTGCGCGCCAAAATCAAACTTTTCGGATTTTGGCGCGCACGGCGCACCGTCAAAAGTGCGCAGCGCAGGTCAAAGCGCAACTAGCGCACGGCCTGCGCACGATCTGCGCACCCTATGCTAAAGATAGGGTGCGCCGATCGCAGGCGCCGCTGTGCGCTAGGAGGCGGCGCTACAAGCAAGGGGCGGGCACGCCGGGCAGAGAGCCGGCTCGGGGGCGGAGCTACCCCCGGCCGTGCGTGCGCTTAAAAAGCGCTAATGTGAAACCAGCCTTAACTGTTTGAAAAGCAGACAAAACTAGAAAGTGGAGGTCTGTAAGAACGGAACATGTCCTCGACTTATTCTTACAGAGTCACACACAGATAGCTTCACTGTGGCCGTGATAACAGCCGTTACACGGTACTGAGAGAGGAGAGTGCACGTACACCGCTGTCTGGTGTCCGTAAAATTGTCAAGCTCCGTGTTTTTTAAGTATACGGACTGACACACGCTGTCTCTCTATAGTTTTGAATGTGATCAAACAGCAAATATACTTAACTGTTTGAAAAGCAAACAAAACTAGTAGGTGGACGTCTGTAAGAACCGAACATGTCCTCGACTTATTCTTACAGAGTCACACACAGATAGCTTCACTGTGGCCGTGATAACAGCCGTTGCACGGTACTGTGTGAGGAGCGTACACCGCTGTATGGTGTGAAAAAATGCACGCTCAGTACCTCACCAGGACAAAAAAAAAAATTTGGATTGCTTTAAAAAAAGCAGTTTGCAGAGCAGTGGGAAAACAGCAATGCAGCTATCAGGAAGCCTTATAAGGCAGCCTAACAACCAACACAGCTGATCCAGCAGAATATAGCCTCCACTTGCACTGCACACACAGTGACTGGTGTGTTGTACAGGCAAAATCGCTAGCAGCAGAAGCAGTTTTTGGTGTCTTCTTCCCTGCCTAACGCTCTCCCTACAGAATCAGCAGCAGCAGCAGCAGCTCTCCCTATTCTGAGATCAGCATGAGTAACATGGCGGTTGGCGTGCACGCCCTTTTATACCCCCTGTGACGCCCCCAAAAGCAAGCCAATCACTTGCATGCCCTTCTCAAAGATGGTGGTGACCCCTGCCTATGTCATCACGTTGCCCACAGTGTCCGTGGATCCTGATTGGCTGAAAAAGGGCAGAAAACAAACTTTTGAAACACGACTTTGGCGCTAAAGTCGCCGAGCTCGTGGCCGACCTCACCCTAGGGTCGTGTTTCGTTTCATGAAACCCGACTTTACCAAAAGTCGGCGACTTTTGAAATTTTTCTACCCGTTTCGCTCAACTCTATTGTGGAGTACTCATGTTGTGTATGAATGATGGCTGTACTCCTGACAGGGAATGATGTATCTTACGGTGGCCAAGCTTTCTGCCAGGAGAAGAGTCTTTCCTTCTCAGATTACACACACACAGGAAACTCCACAATATAATGTTTGCGCAGTAACTGCTTCTAGGCAGAAGATGATGATGGTGGTAGTAGTGGGTACATTTGAGCCCCAGTCATGAAGCAGCCGTAAATATTTAAAACAGAAGTCTTTTTACTGAAGGTAATGGGGTAAATTATTATTTACAAACATCCATAAACTGAGGTACAGGATTACACTAACGGTTGATGATTTCTGTGTACCTGCAGACAGGGAAATCTTAGTAACCTCTGGTTTTATTAAGTCTAAATATCTCTTCTTCAGCACTGTGCTCTGTTTGTGCTCTGTGGCATTTCTTCCTCCTAGAGGTGCAATGGTAGTCTTCCTCATATGAAGACTATTTACTCCCCTTATCGTGTCAGTCCCCTTTTTATGCAAAGCAGGCAGGGAGAAGGTAGGTAATTCCTTCACCTGTAAAATGGCTTCCTCTTCTCAAGATGTCTGACCACCAACTGCACTTCAAATTAAAACTATTTCACAGGACTTGGCTCCTCCTTCTTCTTTATGACGGTAGAGCTGCAGTCATTGGCTGATTGCCCTGAGGCATTTTTCCAGAACCTTCTGCATATTTAAACAGAGCTGGGTCACCTGATAAAGCCTGTGAGGATAAGATCAACCCTTTTTGTGCTGCCTGTCATCAGGTCTCACAATGTATTTAAAGGGAATCTGTCACCCCTTTTTTGAGATATCATATAATGATATCATTCAATTCGCATATGAAGACTTCCAGGTCATAGACGCAGGGAAAAATACCGGCGCATGCGCAGTAATGATTATATACTTTACCCACAGTTTGGCAAAGCATACTGCGCAAGCGCCGAAGGCCTTTGCAATGCGCAAGCATTGAAACAATATGTGAACGCAGGAAGAAGAAAGAAGAAATGCGTAGAGCAAGACAGGGAGGGGGGAGCAGGCAAATAAGCCGCACCCATCGGACCGGACCGCGGCAATTTACATATATCTGAACCAATATAAAAAAGGTATTTATGCATGAAAGGTGCGGGGTCAGGGGGAAGCAAAAGTACTAAGAGAATCCTTATGTGACACACAATTGAATGATATCATTATGTGATATCTCAAAAAAGGGGTGACAGATTCCCTTTAAAATGCACAGTCCACATAACAATTAACAGCATTTATATGAAAACACACTATATATCTAGTATCCCATAGAAATGGCCACTTTGTGGAATACCACATATGGATAAAAATAAAATTTCTATCCCTAATTCCTCCACTAATTCCTCCCAAGCTACAAGGCGAACTTTCCATCTCTCCTTCTTGTGGCGGAGAGGTCTAATAAAATGTTACAGTACCAGAAGGCCTTAGTTGATGAACTATTAAAAAATTCCCATCTGACAATGCTGGCGGTAGAGGTCACAGTTTCTTGGACAACCAAGGAGTGGAGACAAGGGAGGCACACACCAGATTCAGCAGAGGAAGGGGAACTCTATCTAGGGTCTGGGACAGTTTTCGCAGACTCTCCCAGAGCCCAAGCCCTGATGCGCTGGGCACTCTGACAAGGAGGAAAGAGTTTTGGAAGATGCTGAAAGAGTAACTTGACAACCGTACGTCATACTTGATTCCTCTGTGCCTTACAACTATTGGGTATCCAAGCTAGACATGTGGCATGAATTGTTTCTCTACAACTTGGAGGTCCTGGCTTGCCGTCCCGCTGACATTTGGTCAGAGCTGGTTTTTAGTGCCGCTGGAGGAAATATAACTGATAGGCACAACAGCCTGTACACTGAAAATGCTGACAGGCTGTCTCTTATCAAAATGAATAATGGCTGGATTGGGCCAGACTTCTGTTTACCACCGCATGACAACAGCGTAGCATAAATTCAAATCCAGCGGTTTTTTTTTTTTTTTTCTGGTCTATTCCCATGCAATCCTTTCCACCCAATAATGGGTACACGTCAGGATTTTGTCTTTTTAATGACGTCTTTCTCATCCTCCTCCACCACCACCATATCAACAGGGTGATCATGTTACCCTCACTATAAATTTTTTAAGGGTGTTTATTATGCTCTTGTGGGGAGGGTGACCTGACAGAGGCACTCAGATCAAGAAAGAGGGTGCCGTACTGAGAGTGACCATTAGAGGGCAGTGGGGAGTTTGTAAAGGGTAGTTATATAGCTGCCATGAGAGAGGTTATGTAACTGCCGAGGTCAAGGTCACTCTCATTGGTCAGAGGTGACTGTCAGGTGACAGTGGGCGGGGCTACTTAGGCTGTGAGTATAAAGACTGAGGTAAGCTTCTAGAAGCTTCAGTCAGGGGAGCTCACTAGTAAGGAGGGTCTGCTGCTCAGTGGAGAGCCCTCAGAGAGCACCAGACAGTAGAGATGGTCACGGGGGTGACCCAGGCACACAGGAGCATCAGACGGAGACAGTCTGAGCAGAATAGGTACCGGTGTACTCTGATCGGGGAAACGCTGTGGTGGAATTGCCTAGTGCAGCCAGAGTGAGGAGAACCGCAGAGGACACCACGACGGTGACAGAGAACAAGTACTGGTACCCGGGTCTGTGTGAGAAGAAAATTGTCAAAGTCCTGTCATGAACTGTGGAGGTCGTCAGGAGGGTGTGAATAAAATACGGACCTGTTGAATATGCTTTCCTGTCTCAGTCTCCAGTCTTTCTGCGTCAAGAGGTGGGTCACACCCCCCAGCCTGTTGGATCAGCACCGCCTAAGCACAGCACACCTTCCCCGCCTATCAGCATCATCACTAGCATCACCTCCTAATTTACTCATACTCGCCACCCCCTACATTTGGCGTAGTCGGCAGGATCGTTGCCGCCAATACAACATCTTCAGCGGCAGTCCTGCCACCAAGTAGCAAAGGCCCCAAGTTGTATGGGGTGAAGAATTGTTTGGTTGCTGTTCCCTGTGGATTACAAATAGAAAAATAAACTGGACTGTGCATTGCTGGCTACCAATAAAATGGCTGTGGTGATTTGGCGCCCAAAGAAAGAGAAACAGACATTGCTGATAGTACTGGATGACCCGGGGCTTTATGAAATCCGCCCCTGGGGGGAGTGGTGTTCATCTGAAGAGAACTGTTCCCTCATGTTGGACCCTGGAAAATGGGTGGAGAGGCCCACCACCACACCCCCCCCAAGAACGGGTGGAGAGACCTGCTGCAGCTGTTTGGCGCCAGGAAAGGCAGTGGCGCCAAGAATTGGAAACACGTCGGGAGACCTGCTCAGGGAGCCTCCCCGAAGAGCTGTTGGGCCTTGAGGCCAGCCCTGTTGGACGGCGGGGTGAAAATCTACAGCCGATGAAAGAGCAGTGGGAGAGTCTGCTGGAAGCCATGGCGGCTGGGCAGGTGAGCGGGCCCCCGGCCCCGCCGGTGACACTCCAGGCCAACCCCGTCCCCACACACCATGCAGCAGACAGACCACGGGGCCTTGACACTGATCCTCGGCCTCTCCACCCATCTCTTTACGCTGTGCTGCCTCCCGCTCTGAGCGACGGCGTGACCCCCGTCAAGCTGACTTCCAATGCATCGGTCCCACTCCCAGCCACTACTGAAATCGGGCCATCAACTGCAATGTCTGACTTACCGGAAAGTGCAGCCGCTGCTTCATCTGTGGCCCTACCTGAGATTGCATTGCCGGAGCCCGTGGAAGCCTTGGTACCAGCTGCGGCCTCCCCTGTGGCCGCGCCAACGTCGCTGTCAAAGCCTGCTGTGACCTACTCACTATCGGAGCCTGCGGCCGCTTCTGTTCCGTCCTCAACCTCGACCGCGACCCACCCACCGGACTCTGCGGCCTATACCGGACCCTCCGCCTGGGTTGCAGAGGTCATTGAAGGAAAAAGGCCACAGAGCGGGAGATTTGGGGGCTGCTGCATGAAAAAGGAGAAGCAGGCATGGCGGCTCCACGTTCTATCAGGAGGCTGGTGCACTACTGAAATCGGGCCATCAACTGCAATGTCTGACTTACCGGAAAGTGCAGCCGCTGCTTCATCTGTGGCCCTACCTGAGATTGCTTTGCCGGAGCCCGTGGAAGCCTTGGTACCAGCTGCGGCCTCCCCTGCGGCCGTGCCAACGTCGCTGTCAAAGCCTGCTGCGACCTACTCACTATCGGAGCCTGCGGCCACTTCTGTTCCGTCCTCAACCTCGACCGCGACCCACCCACCGGACTCTGCGGCCTATACCGGACCCTCCACCTGGGTTGCAGAGGTCATTGAAGGAAAAAGGCCACAGAGCGGGAGATTTGGGGGCTGCTGCAAGAAAAAGAAGAAGCAGGCATGGCGGCTCCACATTCTATCAGGAGGCTGGTGCACGCAAATCGGGAGAAAAAGTTTGGCTTTATCCGGGACCGCGTCAGTGGAGGGAAAGTTTACCTAAATGTGGCGTCCATCCGGCACGGCCGGGCTTTGCAAGAAGGAGACTGGGTCTCTTACTACTGTATAAGGAGTACTGCCCCTGAGGCTACTACGCTGTGGCTGTAATTGCTTGCCCTGAAAATTACGTGCCCCCATAAAAGGGACTCCCAGAGACACCCCAAGAGTCCCAGGACTTTAAGTCCCTTGCTGTGTTGGCAAAATATCGGCCTCAGGAGATGGCCCGGATTACCGGGAGTTTGATGCACAGTTGTGCAATTCATCGGACAGTTTCACGTTCGCGTTTATAGAAATGCTTTTGTTGTTGTTCATGTTTATCTCCTGATGCAGTGGGAACGCATAAGGGGGATGCTCAGGTCAAAGGAAGGGGGAGTATGTCAGTATGACAGTTTTTATGTTAAAAAAGAAAGAAAAAAAAAAGAAGAAGCTCTGTTTTGATAAAACATATTGCAACAAATATGAAAAGTGTGTAGTGCATTTGAAATGTTAAAGTGTTATTTAATGTAAAAAGAAAATGTATGTTCAGCAGGTCGCAGGTCCCGAGTACAAACGGTATGACGACCACGACTTTTCCAGGTTGAAAGGACGACGTGACAAGAAGGGGACAGACAGACAGTGTACATGTGTAAGGGGTCTGTGTGACCAGGAGTCTGTGTGACAAAGGGGTCTGTCATGAACTCATTTTCTGCTCCACCAGTTGAGAGTTCCCCTTCCGTTCTCCCTCTGGTGGTGACAGGAGGTAGTGCAGTTGGTTTAAGTGGTAGTGATCTGCCACCTGATGAGGAAGATAACGATTGGATCTCTGGAGTATCAGACTGGATGCTGGTGATTCAGTCTGCTTCTCAGATCCTGGACTTCAGCTCTCTTCCAGTCTTCTCAAGTTAAGTTTATTTTTTGCTAATGTTCACACTTGCGCTTGTTGGTCAATTCAGTTTGTTGTGTAATCAGCCTGCCCCTGCTGGGGCTATGCTGAAATTCCACTCCTATTAATCAGTATTTGCCAATCTGCTTTTTGTCCCTTATTACATTGGCCTCTTTTTTGCTCTGTCTCAGAATATTTCAGAGTGCTGATATAGGTTTAGAAGTCTAGTGACTTCAGGGTTAATTTTGCTATCAGAAGTTTTGGACAATATTTTTGTAGATTTTTTTGGCAGATTGCAGACAGTGTCTTTCCTTTTCTGTCCTTTTTAGTTAGCCGGGCCCCATCGTTTGCTCAGCCTATTTTCCTGCCTTTGTTTGTATTTTCATCTTGTTTCACCATCAATACATGTGAGGGGCTGTCTTTCCTTTGGGGTCTGCACTGGGGCAGTTAGTTTTCCTCTTTTCCTGCTTTAAGCTTATGTAGTTCTCCGGTTGTGACGAGGCATCTAGGACCAACGTAGGAATGCTCCACGACTGCTGCTAGTTGCCCGGTTAAGATCAGGGATCTGCAATCTGCATAGTTACCAACTTCTCTGGTTTTCTGAGACTTAGCTTGTTGTCTTTTTTTCCTCGTCGGGAGTTTAGAAGGCGTAATAAGCTGTGTTTTTTCTGTGGAGACGCCTCTCATACTATTTCTGTCTGCCCTAAACGAGAGAAACGTTTTACACACACATTTGCTGTGGGCAGTATACAACCTAAGTTCCTTTTGGCAATTACTCTGATCTGCTCCTTGTCCACATTTTCCACTAAGGCTTTTGTGGACTCAGGAGCAGCTCTGAATCTGATGGATTTGGACTTTGCTAAAAATTGTGGTTTGTCCATGACGCCTCTGCAGATGCCCATTCCTTTGAGGGGTATTGATGCCACTCCTTTGTCGGAGAATAAACCTCAGTTTTGGACCCAGGTGATAATGCGAGTTGCCCCAGACCACCAAGAAAATTGTAAATTTTTGGTGCTGCATAATTTGCATGATACTATTGTTCTGGGGTTCCCCTGGTTGCAAACTCATAACCCAGTTTTGGATTGGAAATCTGTGTCTGTGGTGAGTTGGGGTTGTCAGTGTGTTCTTAGGGACGCTCTTGTTTTCTCCACCTCTCCTCAGTCTTGTGATATTCCTGATTATCTGGCTGATTTCTCTGGTGTTTTTAGTGAGAGTAAGTCTGTGTCTTTGCCTCCTCATAGGAGTTATGACTGTGCAATTGAGTTGATGCCTGGGTGTAAATTTCCCAAGGGTCGGCTTTTCAACTTATCTGTACCCGAACATGATGCTATGCGATCCTATGTTAAGGAGTCGTTGGAGAAGGGTCATATTAGACCATCCTCGTCACCGTTTGGCGCTGGGGTTTTTTTGTGGCCAAGAAAGATGGTTCATTAAGACCGTGTATTGATTATCATTCCCTTAACAAGATGACGGTTAAATATCAGTACCCGTTACCTCTGATGTCTGATTTATTCTCTCCAGAGTTAAGAGTGCCTGCTGCTTTACTAAGCTTGACCTCAGGAGGGCGCATAATCTTATTCGCATCAAGCACGGGGATGAATGGAAGACGGCGTTTAATACTCCGGAGGGACATTTTGAGTACCTGGTGATGCCTTTTGGGCTCTCTAATGCCCCTTCTGTCTTCCAATCCTTTATGAATGATATTTTCCGAGACTTTGTGGATAAGTTTTTGATCATCTATCTGGATGACATTATTTTGATCTTTTCTAGTGATTGGGATTCCCATGTGGAACATGTCCGGACTGTGTTCCGGATTTTGAGGGAGAATTCCCTGTTTGTTAAGGGATCGAAGTGCCTCTTTGGTGTACAGAGGATTTCATTTTTGAGATTTATCTTGTCTCCATCGACTATTGAAATGGACCCGGCCAAGGTACAGGCCATTTATGATTGGGTTCAGCCTACTTCTTTGAAGGCTCTCCAGAAGTTTTTGGGTTTTTCTAATTTCTATCGAAAATTTATAGGTAATTTTTCTAGTATTGTCAAACCACTGACTGATCTGACCAAGAAGGGAGCTGATGTGCTGAATTGGTCTCCTGAGGCTGTCTCAGCATTTCAGGAGCTTAAGCGGAGATTTACTTCAGCTCCAGTTTTAGGCAACCTGATGTCTCACTTCCATTTCAAGTGGAGGTGGACGCTTCTGAGATTGGTGCAGGAGCTGTGTTGTCCCAAAAAGACCCTGTGACTTCTAAGATGAATCCCTGTGCCTTCTTTTCGCGAAAGTTTTCCCCATCTGAACGCAACTATGACGTGGGGAATCGGGAATTGTTGGCCATGAAATGGGCATTTGAGGAGTGGAGACATTGGTTGAAGGGAGCTAGACATCAATTTGTGGTCCTCACCGATCACAAGAATCTGATTTATCTGGAGTCGGCCAAACGCTTGAATCCTAGACAGGCTAGATGGGCCTTGTTTTTCACGCATTTTAATTTTGTGGTCTCTTTTCTTCCGGGCACTAAGAATGTTAAGGCAGACGCCCTTTCTAGGAGTTTCTTTGCTGATTCTCTTAATGTGACCGAGCCTACTACTATCCTAGGTGAGGGGGTAGTTCTTTCTGCCATTTCGCCTTATTTGAGACGCGCCCTGGAGGAATTTCAGGAGGATAAACCTGAGCGTTGCCCTATGGGAAGATTGTATGTTCCTGACCAGTGGAGAAAGAGAGTGATGTCTGAAGTCCATTGCTCCGCATTGGCTGGTCATCCGGGTATTTTTGGTACCAGAGATTTGGGGAGTCAGTCGTTTTGGTGGCCTGCCTTATGATGTCAGGAATTTTGTACAGTCCTGTGGGACTTGTTCTCGGTCTAAACCCTGTTCTCGTTCTAGTGGGTTGCTGATGCCCCTGCTGGTGCCCAAGAGGCCATGGACCCATATCTCAATGGATTTTATTCCTGATCTTCCTGTCTCTCAGAGAATGACTGTTATCTGGGTGATTTGTGATAGATTTTCGAAGATGGTCCATCTTGTACCACTCCCAAAGTTTCCATCTTCCGCTGAGTTGGTGCCCTTGTTTTTACAACAGGTGGTTCGGTTACACAGGATTCCTGAAAATATTGTGTCCGATAGAGGGGTCCAGTGTGTTTCCAGATTCTGGAAAGCCTTTTGATCCAATATGGGAATTCAGTTATCCTTCTCCTCTGCGTTTCATCCCCAGACCAATGGGCAGACTGAAATAAGACTCCAGGTTCTGGTTTGTTCTCTAAGATGTTTTATATCTGCTGATCAAGATGATTGGGTCTCATTTTTGCCTTTGGCCAAATTTGCGCTGAAAAATAGAGCTAGTTCTGCCACTCTGATGTCACCCTTTTTCTGTAATTTTGGGTTTCATCCTCGATTCTCTTCAGAGCAAGTGGAATCTTCGTCCTGCCCAGGTGTGGACACTGTGGTTGTGAAAATGCAGCAGATATGGGACCAAGTGGTGGATAAGTTGTCACTCTCTCAGGAAAAGGCCCAGCGTTTTTCCAACCGGCGTAGGACCACTGGTCCCCGGTTTAAAGTGGGTGACATGGTTTGGCTGTCGTCTAAGAATATTCCTATGAAAGTTGCATCTCCAAAATTTAAGCCAAGATTTATTGGACCTTATAAGATTTTGGAGATTCTTAATCCTGTTTCTTTTCGATTGGCTCTCCCAGTTACATTCAAAATCCATAACGTATTTCACAAGTCACTGTTGAAGAGGTTTGTTGAGCCAGTAGTTCCTGTGGCGGCACCTCCTGATCCTGTATTGGTTAAAGGCAATGTGGAATATGAGGTAGAGAAAATATTGGATTCTCGTTTGGTTAGACGGAGACTCCAGTATTTGGTCAAATGGAAGGGTTATGGCCAGGAGGATAATTCTTGGGTCTCTGCCTCTGATACTCATGCCAATAAATTGGTTTGTGCTTTTCACCGGGCCCATCCTGATCAGCCTGGTGGCATGGATGAGGGTTCGGTGACCCCTCCTCAAGGGGGGGTACTGTCATGAACTCATTTTCTGCTCCACCAGTTGAGAGTTCCCCTCCGTTCTCCCTCTGGTGGTGACAGGAGGTAGTGCGGTTGGTTTAAGTGGTAGTGATCTGCCACCTGATGAGGAAGATAACGATTGGATCTCTGGAGTATCAGACTGGATATAAGACAGCCGACGCCCTATCCGGGTGCTGGTGATTCAGTCTGCTTCTCAGGTCCTGAACTTCAGCTCTCTTCCAGTCTTCTCAAGTTAAGTTTGTTTTTTGCTAATGTTCACACTTGTGCTTGTTGGTCAATTCAGTTTTTTGTGTAATCAGCCTGCCCCTGCAGGGGCTATGCTGAAATTCCACTCCTATTAATCAGTATTTGCCAATCTGCTTTTTGTCCCTTATTAGATTGGCCTCTGTTTTGCTCTGTCTTAGAATATTTCAGAGTGCTGATATAGGTTTAGAAGTCTAGTGACTTCAGGGTTAATTTTGCTATCAGAAGTGTTGGACAATATTTTTGTAGTTTTTTTTTGGCAGATTGCAGACAGTGTCTTTCCTTTTCTGTCCTTTTTAGTTAGCCGGACCCCATCATTTGCTCAGCCTATTTTCCTGCCTTTGTTTGTATTTTCATCTTGTTTCACCATCAATACATGTGGGGGGCTGTCTTTCCTTTGGGGTCTGCTCTGGGGCAGTTAGTTTTCCTCTTTTCCTGCTTTAGGCTTATGTAGTTCTCCGGTTGTGATGAGGCATCTAGGACCAACGTAGGAACGCTCCACGACTGCTGCTAGTTGTGCGGTTAAGATCAGGGATCTGCAATCTGCATAGTTACCAACTTCTCTGGTTTTCTGAGACTTAGCTTGTTGTCTTTTTTTCCTCCTCGGTTTCCCATTCATAACAGGGGTCTGTGTGACCAGGAGTCTGTGTGACAAAGGGGTCTGTGTGACCGAGGGTCTGTGTGACAGAAAGTCTGTGTGACCCAGACGCTGACCGTGACAGTGCCAGGTCTCTGACACCACTTTTACCCCAGGATGAGATTGTCGAGGATGACAATGGTTAAAGGAAGGGGGAATGTGGGGAGGGTGATCTGACAGAGGCACTCAGATCAAGAAAGAGGGTGCCGTACTGAGAGTGACCATTAGAGGGTAGTGGGGAGTTTGTAAAGGGTAGTTATATAACTTCCATGAGAGAGTTTATGTAACTGCCAGAGGTCAAGGTCACTCTCATTGGTCAGAGGTGACTGTCAGGTGACAGTGGGCGGGGCTACTTAGGCTGTGAGTATAAAGACTGAGGTAAGCTTCTAGAAGCTTCAGTCAGGGGAGCTCACTAGTAAGGAGGGTCTGCTGCTCAGTGGAGAGCCCTCAGAGAGCACCAGACAGTAGAGATGGTCACGGGGGTGACCCAGGCACACAGGAGCATCAGACGGAGACAGTCTGAGCAGAATAGGTACCGGTGTACTCTGATCGGGGAAACGCTGTGGTGGAATTGCCTAGTGCAGCCAGAGTGAGGAGAACCGCAGAGGACACCACGACGGTGACAGAGAACAAGTACTGGTACCCGGGTCTGTGTGAGAAGAAAATTGTCAAAGTCCTGTCATGAACTGTGGAGGTCGTCAGGAGGGTGTGAATAAAATACGGACCTGTTGAATATGCTTTCCTGTCTCAGTCTCCAGTCTGTCTGCGTCAAGAGGTGGGTCACACCCCCCAGCCTGTTGGATCAGCACCGCCTAAGCACAGCACACCTTCCCCGCCTATCAGCATCATCACCTCCTAATTTACCCATTCTCGCCACCTCCTACACTCTCATTAACAATATGTATACCCCCCCAGGAGTAAATGTTTCTCAGCCCATGCACATAGTGCATTCACATTACCACTCCTTAATTTTGGGAAAAAAAATGTTTTTCTGAGTCTTCATCTTCTAGTTAAGGGAACATTTTTGGAACCCAAAAGAGTTGGTGGGTTCTATTAATACATAGTCCAGTGCCTTGTTATGGGCTGTCAGGAGGATGTTAAATAGGGAGTTCTCACACTGAATAGAGGATTTCACAGCATGGAGAGGAGACTTTGTACAGTAAGCACAGAAGATCCTGATCTCCTCCATATCAGGCTGAGTAGATGCAAAATACCCCACTCTATTCCCCCCACAGGGAACTTTGACTTGTACTTGATCCTCCACAGTTTGATAAGAAGTCATGTGCTGCCAAGAATAATAAACGATCAATACTGGCATGAACAATACATTCACTTGAAGAATGAATGAGCATTTTGCTTGTTATCCTGTGACTTCCAGTAAGTTTACATAAGACGATAATTGGTGAACAAGCATTCTAGTTCACATCTCCTGTAAATATGCCCTATGATATGGCCAGGTTTTACATACAGGTAGCAAGTCCACAACAATTCTGATGCCTAAAAATTCAATGTTGTATGCACAAAAAGAGGCAGTACCCCTATCCTAGGTAGATATCACTTGACGCATCCCTTTTCACCCACAGTACCAGGGAAGAGCTGCCACATCACCAACTTTTACATCATCACCACCTTTTACTTTATGTGTGTTCCTTGTTAAATGGATATACAAATGTATAAATATTCCATATATTAAAAAGATACAAAGTACAGAAAATAGA
This sequence comes from Dendrobates tinctorius, assembly GCF_039654945.1. Lineage (NCBI taxonomy): Eukaryota > Metazoa > Chordata > Amphibia > Anura > Dendrobatidae > Dendrobates > Dendrobates tinctorius. Next base: position 468,535 of record NW_027362012.1, on the reverse strand, counting down.
CTTTATTTTTTTAATATTACAATAAAATGTTGTAACGTATATGATTATTTTCACACCATACAAAATATTGACACTGTGAAAAGAGCCCCGGGGGAAAAACAGTATAAGCCATAGCTATATGCACAGTTGAGGGATACATATTAGCCTCCTAGTAATACCACAAAGAGCTATGAAGCCCAGGTCATTTACAGTACTTAATAAGTGATTATTAGTCATTTCACACTCTTTTCACACAGCAAATTGAATTGCCTAAAACTTGTAATGTCAACAGATTTGGATTAGACACTGTAGGTAATTGCATCAAAGTAAAAAAGAAAGACTATTTAACCTCTTAATGGTTGAAAATGTGTTTGTACACAACTCGCTTTTCAAAAAAAAAATCTTACAGCTGTAGCAGTGCAACATTGGTAGTATAAAATGGTGTCCAGTATTTGATGGGTGGCAGTGAGGAGATGGATCTAATTTGAATGATTTGTTTGTTTTGGAGTAAATATTTTAACTTGAGTGATGACTGCCTAAGCTGATATGGTCCCAATACTAGGTCAACATACTGCTAAGAATGGTCAATGAATGCATGCTTGATAGCTATCATCAATGTAAAGGTTTAGTGAAAATGTCAATGCACCTTCTTTTTCACATGTCCCTTACTGTTATTGATGCTGCACAAGCCAACGTACATGCAGAGGAGCCCACTTCTGCCTATGCCCTCTACAAGGTCATAGGAGATTGGGTGGTGGCGCTTGTGAAGGGTGGATTATACATGTACTAGTATTAGTGTGATCAGACTCACCTCTATACGTGGACTGCTACACCTTTCTCCTTCCCGATCAGTCCCTATATCAGGTGTTAGTACGTTGCGGCTAGGTACTGATCAGATAAAACCGTGCACTGTCCATGATGAATTAAAGGTACTGTATAGCTGAAATGTACATGTTTTTATAACACAAACTAATTGTTTAACATGTTTGAAATACCAGTCCAGACATCTGAATCTGTATTTTCTTCAAGATTCACAGATATTGATATTTAAAAAACGCTTTCATGATTTTTGATAACTGTTTAGTGTTTAGCTCACTGCCATATTCTCGTTGTGGGCAGCACTAGTTATGGAAGAGACAATGTGGCACATATTGGAAAGGATGGCAGGCTCTGTCCAGCTGTTTAGCAAGGGATACTGGTAGCTAACCACAGCACTCAATATTGATCACTAGAGATGAGCGACTTTTCCTTTTTTCGGGTCGAGTCGGGTTTCATGAAACCTGACTGTGAAGAAACCAGAGTATATCTTAATTGCCCAGACGGCTATGTTTTTTAACAGGCCTGGAGGCATTGACTTTTTGTCTGTATATTTGGCCTGTGGATTTAAGTGTGGATTCAGGTGGGTCAAGAAAGCTGACTTGCACAATGATATACCATTTAACATAGTGTGTGCTTATCTGATGCTTGTTTATATTCTGGAATCAGTTTTTTTTACTTTGAATGTAGATACGGATGGCTGTGAGTGTGTACTGAAGGACACTGGGTAATTCTGAAAATAGCTTACCTGCCTTGGGTATAAAGACCCTGAGACAGAAAAATGGTGTCTCATCTTATCACATAGAGCTACTAGCCGGACATTCTGCTAAACACTTAACGGACAAGAAACTGTTCAGGATCCCAGCTGAGGGTATGTCAGACCCGGTTGAAAGAACACAGGACTGCTCTCGGTTATCTCTCTATGCTTGTCGTGACCTCCTCTCTGTGTGTTATCACAGGTGGAATAGCGACCCTGGGAGCTCTAACATAACATCCACTAGCATCCCTATCAGCCAGCGGAGGAGAGAGACCTTGTAATGTGCACCATCTTGGGGGAAATTGCTGGAATTGTTGTTTGCTACTGGGTGTTGTGGTTCAATAAAGCTTGGCCACACTGTTTTACCCTAACCCTGTGTTGTCTGCGTAGTGTTCATCCCACAAGGAGATAGAGCTGGCGTTCAGTGGTATGAGCCCTGGTCCATGCAGTCTTGCAAAAGACAGCCGGGCCAGCGAACGAGATCACCCACTAACCCCATCTCTCCACACCGACTTTCTAAAAAGTCGGGTCGAACAAAATCGGCCGACTATAGGGAAAAGTCAGGGTCAGACTGAAACACGAAACCCAATGCAAGGCAATGGGGAAGCAAAGTCGGCAGGGAGTGGAGGACAGTAAACACACCTACAGTGCCCATTTCAATGCCAATGACATCAATTCTTATTACTCAAGCTTGGCAACCTTAATTTACTTTATAATAATAGTTACGCATTGAAAACTGGGGGTTATTTGGCTAAAGTTGTGGGGGGGTAGGGCTGGCTCCAGGTTTTCGTGTGCCCTGGGCCAAAGAGTGTCAGTACGCCCTTTTAACACATACCACAATTCATAATGCTCCGATACAGCACAGAAATATAGGTATAGTTCAATGAAAAATACTTCACTGCTTACATGACATGACTGATATCTATTTTAAATTCTACAATAGCTCAAAAAACGGACAGTATATTACTCCATACAGTATTATGGCCACCACCTAGTGCGCCATACAGAATAATGAGCCCCATATATTTTTCCATACAGAATATTTGGTCCCATATAATGTTTCATACAGTATATGATGAGCTCCACATAATGCTACAGTATATGATGGTCCCCATGGACGATGCTCCAGTGTGTTATGGGCCCAAATAATGCTCCATATATAATGGGCCCCATTTCTAATGCTCCAGTGTATAGTGGGCCCAGTAAATGCTGCTCCAGTGTCTGATGTCCCCTATTTGGAATGCTCCAGTATATGTTGGTCCCATATAATGTTTCATACAGTATATGATGAGCTCCACATAATGCTACAGTATATGTTGGTCCCCATGGATGATGATCCAGTGTGTTATGGGCCCAAATAATGCTTCATATATAATGGGCCCCATTTCTAATGCTCCAGTGTATAATGGGCCCCATAAATGATCCTCCAGTGTCTGATGTCCCTCATTTGGAATGCTCCAGTATATGATGGGCCAAATGGATGATGCTCCAGTGTATGATGGGCCCCATATATAATTCTCCAGTGTATATTGCACCCCAAAAACTGCTCCCAACATTTAAAAAAATTAAATACATCTCCTCACCGGGCACTGCTCTACTCTGAACTCCTCAGCATTGCCATTTTAAAGCTCTCTGCACTTGTACTGTTTCGGTAGAGGGCATACAGACGTGATGCCATCGTGCACTGTAACCTGAATGTCACTGTCAGGAAAGGCGGAAGATGTCACGGCGGTGGAGCAGGGAGAGGTAAGTATTGCAAGTGATGTGGCCCTGAGCAAGCATGGGGGGCCCACTTGTGGGCGATGGCACTAGCACAGGGCCCCTCATAGTCCGATGGTATGTCTGACGGCAAGTGGGCCCTCCCACCGGCAGAGACACTTTTGCGTACTATAAGAGGCCCTGTGCCACTGCCGTCGCCGAGTAGGACCCCCCAACTTGCTCAGGGAATCGGCACTTTCATCTGCACCGTCCTCTGTGTCACCGTGTAAGGTGGTATAGTATGCGGGAAGGGGCACCTGAGTTTCATCAGTGTCACATTCTGGTTCTATAGAGTGCGAGAGGAATGTAGTGCTGTGGGTCAATGTACCAGCAGAATCATCTAGCAGTGGCTGTGCATCAGTGCACTCCATCTCCAATTCATGTTGGACTGGGGAATTCAGAATTTCACTTGATAACACACGCGTAGCCTGTGAAAAGAGCTCCATGGAGTAATCTGAAGTGTGGGCTGCCGCATCCTTCACTTTTAGTGGGGGTGAAGGAGACAAGGAAAGGGGTGATTCCTGACCAGAAGCCAGCACTGACGACTCAACTTCAGAAGAGGAGGCGATAGAGCTGGAGGCTTTTTCGGCAATGTAAGGCAAAACCAGTTCCTGATGCTCCGGCTTTAAAAGCAGTTTACCTACTCCCAGAAAAGGGAGCCTTAAAGGCCTTCTTGTGCCAGACGATGACGCAGGCTCAACACCTCCTGCCTTAGCTGCTATTGTGCTTTTGCCAGAACCAGCCGATGCACCACCACCACCATCAGAACCAGCTGCACCCCCCCGCTCACGTCCGTGGCCTCTTCCACCAGACTTCCTCATGTTTGGGAAAATGTACCAAAAATACCAGCAGAGAAATGGTACTGTATGAGTAGCGTACAGCTGTGTAAGGTGTATGTAAGAAGTGAAATCTCCATATATATTTTGTGAGTCACAGACGCTCACCCAGTATGTATTTCACCGTAATCCAACAAGCAGATGTACGGTACTGTATCAGAGGTGTACAGCTGTATACGTTGTTGGTGAAACTGTCAATCTCCGTATATGTATTTACGGAATGTCACACACACACGCTGACTCTGTGTAGATGTGACAGTAATAAGAACACCAGATATCCGATACTGTTTGACAATCGGGCTGCTCAATACGGTGTATAAAGAAATGGAAATGTCCGTACATGTATTTATGGAGTGTCACACACACACGCTGACTCTGTGTAGATGTGACAGTAATAAGAACACCAGGTATCCAATACTGTTTGACAATCGGACTGCTCAATACGGTGTATAAAGAGATGGAAATGTCCGTATATGTATTTATGGAGTGTCACACACACGCTGACTCTGCATAGATGTGACAGTAATAAGAACACCAGATATCCGATACTATTTGACAATCGGACTGCTCAATACGGTGTATAAAGAAATGGAAATGTCCATATATATATTTATGGAGTGTCACACACACACGCTGACTCTGTGTAGATGTGACAGTAATAAGAACACCAGATATCCGATACTGTTTGATAATCGGATACCTCTATATGGTGTATGTATGGAAAAATGTTAATCTCCGTGTATTTTTTTACAGAGTCACACACATAGAGCATGTATTTGTCCGTGATACCAGCCGGTACACGGTAGTGTGTGAGAAGCGTACACCTCTATACAGTGTGTGAAAAAATGTACGCTCAGTATCTACTGTGCAGAAAAAAGGAATAAAAGGATTTTTGCTTTTAAAAAAGCAGTCTGCACAGCAGTGTGCAAACAGCAATGCAGCTATCAGGGAGCCTTATAAGGCAGCCTAATCACCAACAGAGCTGCTGCACAAAAAAGTGTGAAAAAATGAAGGATTGGTAACTGTGCAGAAAAAAGGAATAAAAATATTTTTGCTTTTAAAAAAGCACTCTGCACAGCAGTGTGCAAACAGCAATGCAGCTATCAGGGAGTCTTATAAGGCAGCCTAATAACCAACAGAGCTGCCGCACACAAATATATCCTCCCCTGTCACTGCACACTATACAGTAGTGTTTTACAGTGACATTCGCTATCAGCACAAACAATTTTTTTTTCTTTTTGCCTGCCTAAACACTCTCCCTATTGAGAACGAACAGCAGCATCCTCTCCCAATGCTAAGATCGGCAGAAGTAAGATGGCGGTCGGCCTTTTATAGGCACTGTGACGCCACACAAAGCCAGCCAATCACTTGCATGCCCTTCTCTAACATGGTGGGGGGCGCTGCTGACGTAATCGCGTTGCCCACAGTGTGCGTCCTTCATGATTGGCTGAAAATAGGTGCTGGAAGGATTGTGGGAAACGCGACTTTGGCGCTCAAGTCGGCGACCTTCACGCTATGGTTGGGTTTCGATCGGTGAAACCCATCTTTAGCAAAAGTCGGCAGATTCTGAATTTGGCCGACCCGTTTCACTCAACTCTATTGTTCACTTAGATGTCAACACTTTACTTAAACCAGAGTCTCAACCATTGTGAGACTCTTCTCATGATTATATAAAGTTAAACAGTCATTGGGTTGAGACCTTCTAAATCTAATATTACTTGATATCTCAATTCTGCATATGCAGATTGAGATCTCGGGAGCTTCCTACTGCTGGGACACTCCCTCATTCCAGCCCGGGGGACACAGCATTGCCCTACTCTTGCCACCTCCGGCCTCCTGTGAACCCGCTCCTGTGACTTCACTCCACCACCGCCACCCTCAGGTCAGATATCTTTGGATAATAAGATGCACCCCAATTTCTCTTCCAAATTTGGGGGGGGGAAAGTGTGTCTTATAATCCAAAAAATGTGGTGCTTCATTTTCTAGAACAATATCAAGGGTGCCAAAACTTTCCGCCATGACTGTATACATATGTATACAGTGGGAATGGAAAGTATTCGGACCCCTTTAAATTTTTCACTCTTTGTTTCATTGCAGTCATTTGATAAATTCAAAAAAAATCATTTTTTTCTCCTTAATGTACACTCTGCACCCCATCTTGACTGAAAAAAACAGAAATGTTGAAAATTTTTGCAAATGTATTAAAAAAGAAAAGCTGAAATATCACATGGTCATAAGTATTCAAACCCTTTGCTCAGTATTGAGTAGAAGCACCCTTTTGAGCTAGTACAGCCATGAGTCTTCTTGGGAATGATGCAACAAGTCTTTCACACCTGGATTTGGGGATCCTCTGCCATTCTTCCTTGAAGATCCTCTTCAGTTCCATCTGGTTGGATAGTGAACGTTGGTGGACAGCCATTTTCAGGTCCCTCCAGAGATGCTCAATTGGGTTTAGGTCAGAGCTCTGGCTGGGCCAGTCAAGAATGGTCACAGAGTTGTTCTGAAGCCACTCCTTTGTTATTTTAGCTGTGTGCTTAGGGTCATTGTCTTGTTGGAAGGTGAACCTTTGGCAAAGTCTGCAGTTCAGCGCATTCTGGAAGAGGTTTTCATCCAGGATATCTCTGTACTTGGCCGCATTCATGTTTCCTTCAATGGCAACCAGTCATCCTGTCTCTGCAGCTGAAAAACAACACCCCCATAGCATTATGCTGCCACCACCATGTTTCACTTTTGGGATTGTATTGGGCAGGTGATGAGTAGTGCCTGGTTTTCTCCACACATACCGCTTAGAATAATCACCGAAAAAGTTTATCTTTGTCTCATCAGACCAGAGAATATTATGTCTCATAGTTTGGGAGTCCTTCATGTGATTTTAGCAAACTCTATGCAGGCTTTCATATTATCTTGCACTGAGAAGAGGAAGATCCATCGGACCACTCTGCCATAAAGGCCCGACTGTTGGAGGGCTGCAGTGATAGTTGACTTTGTGGAACTTTCTCCCATCTCCCTACATTTCTGGAGCTCATCCACAGTGATCTTGGGGTTCTTCTTTACCTCTCTCACCAAGGATCTTCTCCCTTAATTGCTCAGTTTGGCTGGACAGCCAGGTCCAGGAAGACTTCTGGTAGTCCCAAACTTCTTCCATTTTAGGATTATGGAGACCACTGTGCTCTTAGGAACCTTGAGTACTGCAGAAATTCTTTTGTAGCCTTGGCCAGTTCTGTGCCTTTCCACAATTCTGTCTCTGAGCTCCTTGGCCAATTCCTTTGACCTCATGATTTTCATTTGGTCTGACATGCACTGTGAGCTGTGAGATCTTGTATAGACAGATACATGCCTTTCCAAATCAAGTCCTATCAGTTTAATTAAACACAGCTGGACTCCAATGAAGGAGTAGAACATATCAAGGAGGGTCACAAGGAAATGGACAGCATGTGACTTAAAAATGAGTGTCCGAGCAAAGGGTCTGAATACTTCAGTTTCAGTTTTTCTTTTTTAATAAATTTGCAAAAATTTCTACATTTCTTTTTTTTCGGGCAAGATGGAGTGCAGGGTGTACATTAATAAGAAAAAAAATGACCTTTTTTTTGAATTTACCAATTGGCTGCAAATGAACAAAGAGTGAAAAATTTAAAGGGGTCTGAATACTTTCCGTAACCGCTGTATATATTTGTCATTATGGAAAATTAGATATTTAGAAGAATAAGCAATACAACTTAAAAGAAAAATGGTTAAGGATACTGTAATAGAATATGATGTTCATCTTTAGGCCTAAGCATCTTCATTGCTTTAGGAAACAGCTATATTTTTATTGCATGCTATATGATGTTTTATCTTGTCATATATAAATGAGATCATTCGATTCACAGAGTTGGTGAATCTCCATGGCAGATGTGTCTAATCCGCAGGGATTGCTACTTTAACGACACTATCTATGATTCATAAATTACTTGCATAACCTTAAAAATAAAAAGGCAGCACTGAAATAAGCAAAGAGATTGCAACCTTCAACTCGTGATTGGAGTTTTTGCATAAGAAACTTGCTTATTTTATAAACAGAAAAACATGGTAATCTAGAACACGTTCTAGAGATATTCACACAATATTTGCTGCCAACAGATTTACCTTAATTCCAGCTAATCTACATGCTTGTGATCAGGCTCCAAGTAAATTTCAATGACTAGTTTACCCAAACATTTTTCTTCCATGGTACCCAGGAACTCTGTGTTACTTTTTGGGTTCAGCATCATAAAAATCATGTGTTTCCCATGCTGCCATCTGCATGGCAGCACAAGAAACACAGGTGGCTCTGATCAGTGGTAAGATCATTACCACCAGTAAGAGAGCTGCAGTTCTTCTGAGAGCCAGCAGATGTGACCGGCAGTAAAAAGTTTACCTCCAGTCAGAGAGGTATCAGCTTATCAGAGAGTATTACTCCCAGCAGCGTATGCCTGATGCCGCTAATATCAGCAAGAGCAGGTGCGGCTGATGGGAGAATTCAACAGCCAGTACCTGCTCAATAAATAAATAAATAAATTTAAAAAAAGACAAGACGTGTGGCTTTCTAATTTTGATAACCAGCATGACAAAACTGACAGCTGCAGGCTGCAACCCTCAGCTGTCATCTTTATTATGGCTGGTTATCAAGAATAAAGGGGGTTCCCATGCTGTTATTTTACATTTTTTAAATAAATAATTTAGAAAAAAGACTTGGGGTCATGGATATTGGCCACCCACCCTAAAAATAGCAGCCTGCAACCGCCCCAGAAAATGAGCATCTATTCTGGTGCTTTGTCCTGTGGCATTGGCAATTAGGGTTCATATTTGAAGGGCTGATGTCACCTTTGTATTTTCAGGTGACATCAAGCCCAGGAGTTATTAATGGGAGGCATCTATAAGATGCCTATCCATTACTAACCCCATAGTCATATTGTCAATAAAAAAACACCCAGAATAATATTCATTATTTGAAATAAAAATACCCACCATTTTACAAATTTATTTAAAAATAACAAGCACTGTTTTAATCAATTTGCACCCATTCCATTCTCAACATTTTATCTAATCCTGAGAAAAAGAGGGAGGGAAGGAAATGGACAACCTGATATTACAGCCAGGTCAAGACTTTTTGTGGACTGTGTCCTTATCTTTACGACTGACAAAGGATCTATGGACTGTGCTCATGGACTAATGGGCCATTGTTGTGTTGGCCTGGGGACTCTCTTTTTGACAAATATGAATATGCAAATAAAGTCCGTGGAGCCTCATTTAACACTAGAAGTCCCAGAAATTTTGAGCTCCCCCCTGAAGTCCCGAAAGAGGGTCAAATGACCCTTAGTCTCAACTGATGACTCTGATGGCTCCAATTAGCATCCTTTCATTTGTAAATGTGGCCATTGTCTGAGGAATCTGCAAGGGTGAGTAGAGCTGAAAAGAATGTAAGCTGCTCCTGAGTGTGTCTGCCCACCCCCCAGCTGCATTGTTAGAATCATAGAATCATAGAGTTGGAAGGGACCTCTTGGGCCATTTGGTCCAACCCCCTGCTCAAAGCAGGATTCGCTAAATCATCCCAGTCAGATGTCTGTCCAGCCTCTGTTTGAAGACTTCCATTGAAGGAGAACTCACCACTTCTCATGGCAGCTTGTTCCACTCATTGATCACTCTAACTGTCAAAAAGTTTTTTCTAATATCTAATCTGTGTCTCCTCCCATTCAGTTTCATCCCATTGCTTCTAGTCTTTCCTTGTGCAAATGAGAATAAAGTTGATCCTTCTACAATGTGACAGCCCTTTAGATATTTGTAGACAGCTATTAAGTCTCCTCTCAGTCTTCTCTTTTTTTTTTTGCAAACTAAACATTCCCAAATCCTGCAACCTTTCCTCATAAGACAGGGTTTGCAGACCGGTCACCATTCTGGTCGCTCTTTTCTGAACTTGCTCCAGTTTGTTGATGTCTTTTTTAAAATGTGGTGCCCAAAACTGGACACAATATTCCAGATGAGGTCTGACCAAAGAGGAGTAGAGGGAAATAATGACTTCACGTGATCTAGACTGTATGCTTCTGTTAATACATCCTAGAATTGCATTTGCCTTTTTTGCTGCTGCATCACACTGTTGACCCATATTCAGTCTGTGATCTATTAGTATACTCAAGTCTTTTTCACATGTGCTGTTGCTTAGCCCTATTCCTCCCATTCTGTATATTCTTTTTTCATTTTTATTGCCCAGATGTAGTACTTTGCTTTTTTCCCTATTAAAAACCATTCTGTTAGTTGCTGCCCACTTCTCCAGTTTATTTATATCTTTTTGAATCCTCTCTCTCTCTTCTCTAGTATTAGCTATCCCTCCTAGCTTTGTGTCATCAGCAAATTTAATCAGTTTACCCTCAATTCCTTCATCTAAATCATTGATAAAGATGTTGAACAATATAGGGTCCAGGACAGAGTGTGTGGGGATATGCATAATGATGCTAACACCTTAGCAAATTTGCATGCAGCCTTTTGTGCTGTGGAGGATAAATAGGTGACTGCTTCACCTATTTTCTTCACCAGAAACAAAATGCAGAGAAGGCTCACCACTCAACTTGTGACTCAGATGGAGATGACATAGTCCTTCAACCGGATTCGGACTCTGAGCTGTCTTCAGGTTATATTTTTCAAATTACCTATTTTTATTTCCTGACTATCTTTTTTATTTATTATTATTATTATTTCTTTATGTAGCACCATTGGTTCCATGGTGTTGTACATGAGAAGGGGTTACATACAGATTACTGATATCACTTACAGCAAACAAACTAACAATCACAGTCTTATACAGAGGGGAGAGAGGACCCTGCCCTTTCGGGCTTACATGCTACAGGATGGTGGGGAAGGAGACAGTAGGTTGGCGGGTTACAGCAGTTCCAGTGATGGTGAGGCAGTAGCTCCAGTAGTGGTGAGGAGGCAGCGGGGATCACTGCATGCTGTAGGCTTTCCTGAAGAGGTGGTTGATAGCCGGACGTGTTGGGGCAGGGAATTCCAGAGGATGGGGGCTATTCATGAGAAGTCTTGGAGGCGGATGGGTGAGGAGCAGAGCCTTGGGGGACTCCAACATTGAGTGGGTGGGATGAAGAGGTAATGTGGGAGTGGGAGACGCTAAATGTGCGGTTTGAAAGTTATGAGGAGATCCAGGATAGGGCTAGGTCTTTGATGCCAAAGGAGGAGAGGATCTGTAGTAGGAGGCAGTGTTCAACTGTGTCGAAAGCAGAGGACAGGTCTAGAAGCAGAAGTATAGAATATTGTCCGTTTGCTTTGGCTGTAAGTAGATCATTAGTGATTTTGGTCAGGGCTGTCTCAGTAGAACCAAAACAAAATGTTAATTTGATATTATTTATCTTGCAGATGATGAGACTCCTCCTCTACCATAAAAGAGAGCTCGGTTGGCGAGTGAGCCGACAGAGACCGCAAAAGATGGCACAGTGTGGCGTGAAGTACAAGTGGGGAAACGTCTCCATTTCACCCCAATAGAACCATACCCTACAGATGGAGAGCCAAGTGCTAAGGCCAGACAAAGTGTCCGGAGTCGCCTTCAGAGCTTCCTCTGTTTTATCACTCTTGACATGCTTCGTAGCATTGAAGAATGGACTACTCAACATGCACGTCACACGGAACAGGTGGATTGGTTCATGGGTCTCCCAGAACTAATGCCATTTATTTCAGTCATTATCTTGCGGGGGGTGACCAAGGTTCCATCACTACGTGACAGCTGGTCAGCAAACCTGGCAAACCCAAGGATTATTGCAACTATGGCCCGAAACCGCTTCCAAGACATCATGCAACACCTACGCTTTGATGACATGTTCACACGCAGTGAGCGAGCGGAGACCGATAAGTTTGCTGCAATCTCCTATGTGTGGAGATCGTTTGTCACCAACTGCATCGCATCCTACAACCCTGGTCGACACATCACTATTGATGAACAGCTTTTCCCGTCAAAAATTCCCTGCCGTTTTCTGCAATACATTGCAACAGAACCAGACACGTTTGGCCTCAAGTTTTGGGTGGCTTGCGACTTGAAATCAAAGTACATCTATAATGTCCTCCCATATCTTGGCAAGGACCCCAGTCGTCCCAGTGGGGAGAGACTGTCCGAAACTGTAGTGATGAGGCTGATGGAACCATTCATGGACAAGGGCAGAACTGTAACCACGGACAATTTCTTTACATCATTGTCACTTGCACAATGACTGCTTAGCCGGAAAACCACTATCCTCAGCACAGTCAACAAGGGTCGCTGGGAAATTCCTCAATCTGCTAGTCAGATGGACTGCACTGAATTCACCACTCAGGTGTTTTCATCCACTGGTGCCACACTGACAATGTATGCACCCAAACGAAAGAAGGCCGTCTACATTCTCAGCAGCATGCACAGCGTGGTTGAGACTGAGGATACCAACAAAAGGAAGCCAAACACGGTCACACAATACAACCACACAAAGTGCGGTGTGGATGTAATGGACCACATGGTGCGAGAGTACAGCGTGCGTGCAGGAACACGGAGACGGCCAGTCGCCGTGTTCTACAACATGATTGACATGGCAGCACTGAATGCGTATGTCCTTTATCAGGCATGCTCTGTGGTGCATGAGAGATGGGTGGACTTCCTGGTTGAGCTTGCAAAAGAGTTAGGTGGCTCTCATGTGAGTGAAAAGAAGGCACGCAAGGAGAAAGTCCTTCGGCAACAACCTTCCACACCCAGCCCTGGCAAAAGGGCGAAGTGTCAGGTCAACCATAGATGCACAAACAATTGTGCAACTGAGAGATGTGTTGACTGCTACAAATACACGTGTGGCAAATGTACCAGGGACATACCCAGGCAGTGCCAGGTATGTTCCGACAGTGCAGACAGACTGCTCGGTGAGTGCTGAAATGCTAGTCACACAAGAAGGACATGCCACTCACACACACACATGCAGCCCAGCCACTGTAGCCTATTGTAAATATGTGTGGAATTGTTTTATTCCTTGTATTTTTTTATTATTTTTATATCAAAAATAAAAAGCATGGAAACAAATAACAGTTGTTCTTTTGTATATTTTTCACACTGAAATTTCAGTCCTCTTGACTTAGACGCAAAGGCTTCTGGTCATTGCTCACAGCTGTACCTTGCTCTAAAATTTCTAATTCTCTATTTAAAATATATAAAAATGATTCATTGTTTCAGTGCTTTTTGCTCAAATAAAACTAAACTAATAGCTGTGTGACTGTGCACTATTTGGCGGTACAGGCCCCTCATAGCTGTGTGACTGTGCACTATATGGTGCTTCAGGCCCCTCATAGCAGTGTGACTGTGCACTATATGGTGGTACAGGCCACCCATAGCAGTGTGACTGTGCACTGTATGGTGGTACGGCCCCTCATAGCTGTGTGACTGTGCACTATTTGGCAGTACAGACCCCTCATAGCTGTGTGTCTGTGCACTATATGGTGCTACAGGCCCCTCATAGCAGTGTGACTGTTCACTATATGGTGCTACAGGCCCCTCATAGCAGTGTGACTCTGCACTATATGGCGGTACAGGCCACCCATAGCAGTGTGACTGTGCACTATATGGTGGTACGGCCCCTCATAGCTGTGTGACTGCACTATTTGGCGGTACAGGCCCCTCATAGCTGTGTGACTGTGCACTATATGGTGCTACAGGCCCCTCATAGCAGTATGACTGCACTATATGGCGGTACAGGCCCCTCATAGCTGTGTGACTGTGCACTATATGGCGGTACAGGCCCCTCATAGCTCTGTGACTGTGCACTATATGGCGGTACAGGCCCCTCATAGCTCTGTGACTGTGCACTATATGGCGCTACAGGCCCCTCATAGCTGTGTGACTGTGCACTATATGGTGCTACAGGCCCCTCATAGCAGTGTGACTGTGCACTATATGGCGGTACAGGCCCCTCATAGCTCTGTGAAAATAAAAAGCATGGAGACAAATAACAGTTGTTTTGTATATTTTTCACACTGAAATTTCAGTCCTCTTGACTTAGAAATTTTAGAGCAAGGTACAGCTGTGAGTAATGACCAGAAGCATTTGTGTCTAAGTCAAGAGGACTGAAATTTCAGTGTGAAAAATATACAAAAGAACAACTGTTATTTGTCTCCATGCTTTTTATTTTCACAGAGCTATGAGGGGCCGGTACCGCCATATAGTGCACAGTCACACTGCTATGAGGGGCCTGTAGCACCATATAGTGCACAGTCACACAGCTATGAGGGGCCTGTAGCGCCATATAGTGCACAGTCACAGAGCTATGAGGGGTCTGTACCGCCATATAGTGCACAGTCACAGAGCTATGAGGGGCCTGTACCGCCATATAGTGCACAGTCACACAGCTATGAGGGGCCTGTACCGCCATATAGTGCAGTCACACTGCTATGAGGGGCCTGTAGCACCATATAGTGCACAGTCACACAGCTATGAGGGGCCTGTACCGCCAAATAGTGCAGTCACACAGCTATGAGGGGCCGTACCACCATATAGTGCACAGTCACACTGCTATGGGTGGCCTGTACCGCCATATAGTGCACAGTCACACTGCTATGAGGGGCCTGTAGCACCATATAGTGAACAGTCACACTGCTATGAGGGGCCTGTAGCACCATATAGTGCACAGACACACAGCTATGAGGGGTCTGTACTGCCATATAGTGCACAGTCACACAGCTATGAGGGGCCGTACCACCATACAGTGCACAGTCACACTGCTATGGGTGGCCTGTACCACCATATAGTGCACAGTCACACTGCTATGAGGGGCCTGAAGCACCATATAGTGCACAGTCACACAGCTATGAGGGGCCTGTACCGCCAAATAGTGCACAGTCACACAGCTATTAGTTTAGTTTTATTTGAGCAAAAAGCACTGAAACAATGAATCATTTTTATATATTTTAAATAGAGAATTAGAAATTTTAGAGCAAGGTACAGCTGTGAGTAATGACCAGAAGCATTTGTGTGTAATTCTCTATTTAAAATATATAAAAAATGATTCATTGTTTCAGTGCTTTTTTGCTCAAATAAAACTAAACTAAATACAATATGTATTGTATATTATCAAATACAATAAACTGAATAGAACTAACTAGAAACTAAATGGTTAAACCCAATGGAAAACAACCTCCTGTGGTGCTACAGTAGTGGCCTTAATTATATAACAAAAGACGGTGATTATAGGATGTTAGATAAAATCCTTCAGGTCATTGACCAGTCTCTGGGTTACAAAGGTAGAAATGTTAAATGACCCCTCTCTGGGACTTCTAGTGTTAAGAGTCTCAAACACGGGACTAGCCAGATCTTCCTCCAGGGAAGGACCCAGCCAAGGAGTGGCTCCTTTCGGAAACCACCATTACCAACATATTAAGTGGCCCTTTAAGTCAATATCCAGCTCTTTATGAGTTTACAGATATGACAAGGGAAATACCAAGGCCAGGTATCCATCCACAGACAGCTGTTTCGGGGTGTTGCCCCTCATCAGTGTGGAGTAGGATTCTGGCTAGGTGGGAGCAATGCCTGGTAGACCAACATCACAAAACAATCACTGACCTCAGGGAGACCAGTCAAAGAAAACACTGCAGCAGCCGGCAAAGGCGCTCAATCAGTGAAATCCTAGGTGCCTTGCTCCCAGGGAAATACGAATATGCAAATAAAGACCTTGGCTGGGTCCTTCCCTGGAGGAAGATCTGGCTAGTCACGTGTTTGAGACTCTTAAATGAGGCTCCACGGACTTTATTTGCATATTCGTATTTCCCAGGGGGCAATGCACCTAGGATTTCACTGATTGAGTGCCTTTGTCAGCTGTTGCAGTGTTTTCTTTGACTGGTCTCTCTGAGGTCAGTGATTGTTTCGTGATTTTGACAAATATGGACTCAGATGTACATAAGTTCTATGGCCCTAACTGATAGGAAGGGTTGCTTTAAGACAAGTGCAGAAGGAGGAAATAGCAGGACATGCCCATAGACTATTGGGCAAACTGTTGTGTGTTGGCCTACAGGCCCAAGGAACTGGGATTCTGTATTCTGGGGATCAGTGCATCTCTGACAGTGGACACTATATAGCCCCTGGAGAAAGAGTCTTTTTGTATTGTGTTTTGCAGATTTTATGTTAATTGGTGTATTTCAGGTTCCCGAATGGTCGAGGATGACCATTGCTAAAGAGGGAAGAAATGTAAAAATGATGGGTAGAGTTGAGCGAAACGGGTCGGTCATATTCAAAAGTCTCCGACTTTCACTGAAGTCGGGTTTCATGAAACAAAACCCGACCATAGCGTGAGTTCGGCCACGAGGTCGGCGACCAGAGCGCCAAAGTTGCGTTTCAAAAGATGCTTCCAGTGCCCTTTTTGAGCCAATGATGGAGGACGCACACTGTGGGCAACGCGATGACATAGGCATCGGTCACCACCATCTTTGAGAAGGGCATGCAAGTGATTAGCTGGCTTTGTGTGTCATCACAGGTGCTATAAAAGGGCGTGAACGCCGACCGCCATCTTACTTATGCCGATCTTAGCATTTGGAGAGCTGCTGCTGATTCTGTAGGGAGAGTGTTAGGCAGGGAAGAAGAACCAAAAAACTGCTTCTGCTGTTAGCGATTTCCACTTACAACACAACAGTTTGTGTGCAGTGACAGGGGAGGCTCTATTCTTGTGCATCAGCTCTGTTGGTTATTAGGCTGCCTTATAATAAGGCTCCCTGATAGCTGCATTGCTGCTTGCACACTGCTGTGCAAACTGCTTTTTTAAAAGCAAAAATACATTTCATCTTATTTTCTGCACAGTTAATAAGGGTTCATTTTTCCACCCTTTTGTGTGTGCACTGTGCAGCAGTCCTGCTTATTAGGCTGCCTGTGTCCATACTTGGACTGAGAGCATCATTGTCAGCGTCCTCAAATCTCTAGTGAGATCCAAAATCTCACCAATCCTATAGACACCCTCCACCTTGTCATACACCATCCAATTTCAGCCTGTTACATTGAGGTGTAATCTCTACTGGGCCTGAGACAATAGTTCTGCTTCCTCAAATCTATAGTGAGATTCAAAACCTCACCAATCCTATAGACACCCTACACCTTGTCATACACCATCCAATTTCAGCCTGTTACATTGAGGTGTAATCTCTACTGGGCCAGAGACAATAGTTCTGCGTCCTCAAATCTATAGTGAGATTCAAATTCTCACCAATCCTATAGACACCCTACACCTTGTCATACACCATCCAATTTCAGTCTGTTACATTGAGGTGTAATCTCTACTGGGCCAGAGACAATAGTTCTGCTTCCTCAAATCTATAGTGAGATTCAAAATCTCACCAATCTTATAGACACCCTACACCTTGTCATACACCATCCAATTTCAGCCTGTTACATTGAGGTGTAATCTCTACAGGGCCAGAGACAATAGTTCTGCATAGAGATAAGCGACTTTGCCTTTTTTCGGGTGGAGTCGGGTTTCATGAAACCCGACTTTCGCAAAAGTCGGGTCGAACGAAATCGGCCGATTATTGTGAAAAGTCGAAGGCCGACTGAAACACGAAACCCAATGCAAGTCAAAGGGGAAGCGAAGTCGGCAGGGAGTGGAGGAAAGGAAACACACCTACAGTGCCCTTTTGAATGCCAAAAACATCAAATCTTATTACTGAAGCACTTCAACCGTAATTTACTTCATAATACTAGTTACGCACTGAAAAATGGGGGTTATTTGGCTAAATTTGTGGGGGTTAGGGCTGGCTCCAGGTTTTCATGTGCCCTGGGCCAAAGAGCGCCCATTTAACACATAGCACAACTCATGAGGCTCCTATACGGCAGAGAAATAGCGGTATAGTACAATGAAAAATACTTCACTTTTTACATCTCATGACTGATATCTAGAGTTGAGCGAAACGGGTCGAAAAAATTCAAAAGTCGCCGACTTTTGGCAAAGTCGGGTTTCATGAAACGAAACCCGACCCTAGGATGAGGTCGGCCACGAGGTCGGCGACTTACGCGCCAAAGTCGCGTTTCAAAAGTTTGTTTTGCGCTCTTTTTCAGCCAATCAGGATCCACGGACACTGTGGGCAACGTGATGACCTAGGCACGGGTCACCACCATCTTTCAGAAGGGCATGCAAGTGATTGGCTTGCTTTGGAGGGCGTCACAGGGGGTATAAAAGGGCGTGCACGCCGACCGCCATCTTACTTCTGCCGATCTTAGTATAGGGAGAGGTTGCTGCTGATTCTGTAGGGAGAGCGTTAGGCAGGGAAGAAGACAAAAAAACTGCTTCTGCTGCTAGCGATTTGGCCTGCACAACACACAAGTCACTGTGTGTGCAGTGCAAGGGGAGGCTATATTGTGGTGTATCAGTGGTGTTGGTTGTTGGGCTGCCTTTTAAGGCTTCCTGACACGCTGGCATTGCTGTTTACCCACTGCTCCGCAAACTGCTTTTTTAAAAGCAATCCAATCTCCCTTATCCTCTAGTCACTTTTGTCACAGCTGTGCCATCGAGCGTGTCACATAGCGCTCAGATATCAGTGGGCCTCACACAATCCACAAGTGTCCAGTGTCCAAAAGTGTACGCAGAGATTCAAAATCTCCATTATCCTCTCGTCACTTTGGTCACAGGCAGCTGTGCCATCGAGCGTGTCACATAGCGCTCAGATATCAGTGGGCCTCACACAATCCACAAGTGTCCAGTGTCCAAAAGTGTACGCAGAGATTCAAAATCTCCATTATCCTCTCGTCACTTTGGTCACAGGCAGCTGTGCCATCGAGCGTGTCACATAGCGCTCAGATATCAGTGGGCCTCACACAATCCACAAGTGTCCAGTGTCCAAAAGTGTACGCAGAGATTCAAAATCTCCATTATCCTCTCGTCACTTTGGTCACAGGCAGCTGTGCCATCGAGCGTGTCACATAGCGCTCAGATATCAGTGGGCCTCACACAATCCACAAGTGTCCAGTGTCCAAAAGTGTACGCAGAGATTCAAAATCTCCATTATCCTCTCGTCACTTTGGTCACAGGCAGCTGTGCCATCGAGCGTGTCACATAGCGCTCAGATATCAGTGGGCCTCACACAATCCACAAGTGTCCGGTGTCCAAAAGTGTACGCAGAGATTCAAAATCTCCATTATCCTCTCGTCACTTTGGTCACAGGCAGCTGTGCCATCGAGCGTTTCACATAGCGCTCAGCTATCAGTGGGCCTCACACAATCCACAAGTGTCCAGTGTCCAAAAGTGTACGCAGAGATTCAAAATCTCCATTATCCTCTCGTCACTTTGGTCACAGGTAGCTGTGCCATCGAGCGTGTCACATAGCGCTCAGATATCAGTGGGCCTCACACAATCCACAAGTGTCCAGTGTCCAAAAGTGTACGCAGAGATTCAAAATCTCCATTATCCTCTCGTCACTTTGGTCACAGGCAGCTGTGCCATCGAGCGTGTCACATAGCGCTCAGATATCAGTGGGCCTCACACAATCGACAAGTGTCCAGTGTCCAAAAGTGTACGCAGAGATTCAAAATCTCCATTATCCTCTCGTCACTTTGGTCACAGGCAGCTGTGCCATCGAGCGTGTCACATAGCGCTCAGATATCAGTGGGCCTCACACAATCCAAAAGTGTCCACTGTCCACAAGTGTGTGCAGAAATTCTAAATCTCCCCTGTCCTATAGACACCTTGTACCTTGTTTTACATTACTATATAGTTTGTTGGATTTTGTCTACATTTCTACCAAAAATGAGGAAGGCTGGTGGAAGAGGCCGTGGAATTGGGCGGGGGTTGGCAGCTGGTAATGATGGTGTTGGTGGTGGATCTGATGGTAGTGGCAAGAGCAAAATAGGACCGAATGCAGGAGGTGCTGACCCTGCGTCATCGCCTGGCTACATAAGGCCTCGAACGCTTAGTTTTCTAGGAGTTGGCAAACCTCTTTTAAAGGCAGAGCATCAGGAAAAAGTTTTGTCCTACATTGCTGACTCAGCCTCCAGCTCTATCGCCTCCTCTTCTTCAGTTGTAAAAAGTAAAAGCACTGAGTCGTCATTGGAGGCTCATGTTCATGAACCACACCTTTCCTTGTGTCCTTCACCCCAACCAAGATTGAAGGATGACGCAGGCCATACTACTGATTACTCCATGGAGCTGTTTTCACATACCATGCCTGGATTATCAAGTCAAATGGTGAATTACCCAGGCCAAGATGAATCTGACATGGAGTGCACTGATGCACAGCCGCTGATGGATGATTCTGCTGGTACATTCACTCAGAGCACTACATTGTCCTCGCAGTGTACAGAGCCAGATTTTGACCCTGATGAGACTCAGGTGCCCCTTCCCGCACACTATACCACCATACACGGTGACACAGAGAAAGGTGCACATGACATAGAAGAGGAGGTGATGGATGACCCAATTGTTGACCCAGATTGGCATCCATTGGGGGAAGAGGGTGCTGCTTCCAATAGCTGAGATGAGGAGCATCCACAGCAGACATCGACATCGCAACAGCTGTTATCTGGCAGGCCCGGAGCACTCCAAAGACAGGTTCCAAACAGCAAAAGAGTTGCTGGATAGCTTGTCCAGAGGGTCAAAAGATCACAGCGTGCTAGGCCGCAAAATGTCTGCCAAAGTAGGAAGAGTGCAGTGTGGCACTTTTTTGAACAAAATCCTCATGATCAGGCCAAGGTTATCTGTAAGAAGTGCGCAAAGACCTTTAGCCGAGGGAAAAATCTGAAAAATTTGAATACCAGTTGCATGCTTAGACATTTAACCAGCATGCACTTGCAAGCGTGGACACAACACCAAACCTCAAGTGCCACATGTGCAACTGATCACAACGAAGGTAGTCAGCAACGCTACATTGTTTCCCCCACTGTAAGCCCACCGGTTAGCACAGCAGCAAATGTTGAGGTGTCGTTGCAAGGCCACAGCAGTCAGGGAATCCCACTGTTACAGTGGGGCAAAAAAGTATTTAGTCAGTCAGCAATAGTGCAAGTTCCACCACTTAAAAAGATGAGAGGCGTCTGTAATTTACATCATAGGTAGATCTCAACTATGGGAGACAAACTGAGAAAAAAAAATCCAGAAAATCACATTGTCTGTTTTTTTTTCATTTTATTTGCATATTATGGTGGAAAATAAGTATTTGGTCAGAAACAAGCAATCAAGATTTCTGGCTCTCACAGACCTGTAACTTCTTCTTTAAGAGTCTCCTCATTCCTCCACTCATTACCTGTAGTAATGGCACCTGTTTAAACTTGTTATCAGTATAAAAAGACACCTGTGCACACCCTCAAACAGTCTGACTCCAAACTCCACTATGGTGAAGACCAAAGAGCTGTCAAAGGACACCAGAAACAAAATTGTAGCCCTGCACCAGGCTGGGAAGACTGAATCTGCAATAGCCAACCAGCTTGGAGTGAAGAAATCAACTGTGGGAGCAATAATTAGAAAATGGAAGACATACAAGACCACTGATAATCTCCCTCGATCTGGTGCTCCACGCAAAATCCCATCCCGTGGGGTCAGAATGATCACAAGAACGGTGAGCAAAAATCCCAGAACCACGCGGGGGGACCTAGTGAATGAACTGCAGAGAGCTGGGACCAATGTAACAAGGCCTACCATAAGTAACACACTACGCCACCATGGACTCAGATCCTGCAGTGCCAGACGTGTCCCACTGCTTAAGCCTGTACATGTCCGGGCCCGTCTGAAGTTTGCTAGAGAGCATTTGGATGATCCAGAGGAGTTTTGGGAGAATGTCCTATGGTCTGATGAAACCAAACTGGAACTGTTTGATAGAAATACAACTTGTCATGTTTGGAGGAAAAAGAATACTGAGTTGCATCCATCAAACACCATACCTACTGTAAAGCATGGTGGTGGAAACATCATGCTTTGGGGCTGTTTCTCTGCAAAGGGGCCAGGACGACTGATCCGGGTACATGAAAGAATGAATGGGGCCATGTATCGTGAGATTTTGAGTGCAAACCTCCTTCCATCAGCAAGGGCATTGAATATGAAACGTGGCTGGGTCTTTCAACATGACAATGATCCAAAGCACACCGCCAGGGCAACGAAGGAGTGACTTTGTAAGAAGCATTTCAAGGTCCTGGAGTGGCCTAGCCAGTCTCCAGATCTCAACCCTATAGAAAACCTTTCGAGGGAGTTGAAAGTCCGTATTGCCAAGCGAAAAGCCAAAAACATCACTGCTCTAGAGGAGATCTGCATGGAGGAATGGGCCAACATACCAACAACAGTGTGTGGCAACCTTGTGAAGACTTACAGAAAACGTTTGACCTCTGTCATTGCCAACAAAGGATATATCACAAAGTATTGAGATGAAATTTTGTTTCTGACCAAATACTTATTTTCCACCATAATATGCAAATAAAATGAAAAAAAAACAGACAATGTGATTTTCTGGATTTTTTTTTCTCAGTTTGTCTCCCATAGTTGAGGTCTACCTATGATGTTAATTACAGACGCCTCTCATCTTTTTAAGTGGTGGAACTTGCACTATTGCTGACTGAGTAAATACTTTTTTGCCCCACTGTATATCAACGAAAGACTGATTCTAGGCCATCAGAAAGAACACCAACTCCATCACCATCATCAACCCTCTCTCAGTCCGCCCTGTCCACCGCTACTTCCACCATATGCAGCTCTCAAGTCCAGCTCACCCTCCCAGACACTATGAGTAGGTCAAGAAAGTACTCAGTCTCTCATCCGCGTACACTGGGTTTGAACGCCCAAATTGCCAAACTAATCTCGTTTGAGATGATGCCCTTTCGGTTGGTGGAAAGCACAGCTTTCCGCGAACTCATGGCCTATGCAGTACCACGCTATGACCTACCCAGTCGCCACTTCTTCTCTCGCAAAGCCATCCCAGCCCTCCACCATCATGTGAAAGACCGCATTGTCCATGCACTCAAGCAGTCAGTGAGCGGAAAGGTGCACCTCACAACTGATGCATGGTCCAGTCGGCATGGCCAGGGCCGTTACGTGTCCATCACTGCGCACTGGGTTAATGTGGTGGATGCAGGGTCCACAGGGGACAGCGGTGGTGGGACAGTGCTGCCTAGCCCATGGTATAGGAAACAGTTGGCTGTAGGCGTTCGACCCTCCTCCTCCTCCTCCTCCAGAAGCGAAAGCTCGTCCACAGAGCGCAGTTGTACGAGCACTCCATCTGCAGTTGCCACTGTTGCACACGATGTGTCCCCCTATCGAGCAGCTAGTGGAAAGCGTCAGCAGGCTGTGTTGCAGATGATGTGTTTGGGCGACAGACACACCGCTGAGGTGCTGGCCGAGTACTTGAAGCGACAAACTGAGTCATGGCTGGGCAGTGTACATCTTGAGGCAGGCAAGGTAGTTAGTGATAACGGCCGTAATTTTGTGGCAGCCATAGCCCTTTCAAAACTCAGCCACATACCTTGCTTGGCTCACACCTTGAACCTGGTGGTGCAGTGCTTCCTCAAAAATTATCCGGAGTTAACAGCCCTGCTCCAGAAGGTGCGAAGACTGTGCGCGCACATCCGCCGGTCGCCTGTACACTCCGTTCGTATGCAGAAGCTGCAGCGATTGCTCCACCTTTCCAACCACCGCCTCATTATCGACATTGCAACAAGGTGGAACTCCACCCTGCACATGGTGGAGCGGCTGTGCGAGGCAGGCCATAATGCATTTGTGGGAGGATACACGGCCAGGCACTTTGAGAGCAGACATGGAGTTGACAGGCGTGCAGTGGTCGAAGCTGAAAGACCTTTGTAAAGTCCTTTAGTGTTTTGAGGAATGCACACGGCTGGTAAGCGCAGACGACGCCATCCTAAGCATGAGCATCCCACTTATGCGTCTGCTCATGCAAACTTTGACGCACCTTAAGGAGCAGGCGTCTGCAGCCAATGTTGATGAGGAGGAAGAGGAGGAGGGAATCCTTTATGACATTCAGCCATTGTCTGCTCAGGGACCTCTCCTGGACGAGGTGGAGGAAGAAGAGGAGGAGGAGGAGGAGGCTGATGGGGATGATTACTTAGGGGAGGAGGATGCATCTCGTGGGGCAAGTGAAAATGTTGGCGTGGCATGGTCTGGTACAGGGTTTGTGCGTGACTGGAGGGATGTGGATTTGCCAGAAAGTGCTCCTCCACCCAGCACTCGCAGTGCATCATTGACACTGGGAAAATTGGCCCACATGTCAGGTTATGCCTTGCAGATCCTAAAAAGGGACCCCCGCTTTGCCAAAATGATGAACGATGACGACTACTGGTTGGCCAGCATCCTGGATCCACGCTATAAAGGCAAATTACAAAATATCATGCCACACGAGAACTTTGACCTACTATTGGCAAATAAACAAGCAACTCTGGTAAACCGGTTGGTTGAGGCATTCCCAGCACACAGCAGCGGTGATGGTTCTCACACGAGCCGTACGGGCCGGGGGCAGCTTGGCAGAGGTGTTGTCATGATCCCAGTGCAGATTTTTGAGCTGCACACCGGGGGTTAATGTCTGGAGCTCTGTGCAGGTTTTGACCTGCACATTTGGGGTTAATGATTGTGGCCTCTTCCTGGTTCTGGGAGAGCTTCATAAACCCCTGGGTAGCTTCAATCCCTGCCAGTTATACTTTTGCCTTTGGCCTAGTGTGCTGACCCCCGTGTGCCTGTTTGTTGCTATAGCTTGTTTATATGGTTCTGACCCGACTCTGTTTCCCGTTGTGAGTTTGCCTGTTGATTTTGTACTGCGTTATTATCTGTGTATGACTCATTGCCTGTGACCTGACTACTCTCTGCTCGCCCCTCTTGTACCTTGCAGCTATCTGTGTATGACTCATTGCCTGTGACCTGACTACTCTCTGCTCGCCCCTCTGGTACCTTGCAGCTATCTCTGTGTGTGATTCATTGGCTATGTCCTGACTATTCTCCCTAACTATGCCCCTTGGTAACTTTGTCTCGCATTTACTCTGCTAGGAATTGTCTTGCAGCTCCTAGCTCTGTGGAGTTTAGACCACGCCTCTAGCAGTCACGTGCTTCAGGTCCTGCGGCTCTGAAGTACGCATCTATTCGGTTGCTGCCCGCTCCACAGGTAGCTTTGAGCACGCTTTCGCTTTACTCAGGACACGCACACTGGCTCCGTGAGCAAGTTCAGTGCGGTGTCTCTGACAGGTGTTCGTGGTGCACACAGCAGAAGTGGCGTTGGAGACAGGGGTTTCATGACAATGTTGTGGACTGATTTTTCAAGTACCGCTCACACAACTGGTAATAGTGCATCGATGGAAAGTGACAGGAGACAGCAGTTGTCAACTATGGTTACAAACTACTTTTCCTCCCATATCGATGTTCTCCCTCACAGGTCATTCCCCTTTGACTATTGGGCCACTAAACTGGACACCTGGCCTGAATTGGCACAATATGCCTTACAGGAGCTCGCTTGCCCAGCTGCAAGTGTGCTATCGGAAAGAGTCTTCAGTGCAGCTGGATCAATCCTGACAGAAAAAAGGACCCGTCTGTCAACCCAAAATGTGGATGATCTAACCTTCATTAAAATGAACCACGCATCGGTTTCCAAGGATTTTGTCCCACCTTCCCCTGATGACACATAGGGTGACAGAAAAATGGCTTGCTTTGGTCCACCTCTTCCTGGTACTTCACCTATTTCGCCTTTTGCATCAGCTGAATGTCCAACATCAACATATGCCACTTTCTAAAACTCCCTAACTGTGCTGCCTCCCCCCCCATGGCCGGGGTAACCACCTAGCGCACGACACCGTGCGAGTGCCGTTGCCCTGGACAGGTGGGTAGGCCGACTCTTGGGCGCGGGCACTGGCACAGGGTCCCTCATAGTGCAATCAAGTGTCTCTGACGGTGGTGGTGCACACCCGCCGTCAGACACACCGCTGTACTATGAGGGGCCCAGTGCCAGTACCGACGCCCAAGAGTGGGCCCCCCTTGCTTGGGCAGGGCCCCAGCATTTGCAATCTTTACCTCTCCCTGCTCCTCCACTGTGTAATCTGGGCCGTCAAATCCATACTGTGCCTGACACCGTCTGAGCCTGCCTCCTGAGACATATATTTTGAATGTGTACGCTATCCATACATGTTATCCAGGGATACGGTACCCTTTCTAACCTTTGTGCAATGACGTGCAATCCATACTGGGCCTAACACCGTCTGAGCCTGCCTCATGCTGTATAGACATATATTTTGAATGTGTACGCTATCCATACATGTTATCCGGGGATACGGTACCCTTTCTAACCTTTGTGCAATGACGTGTAATCCATACTGGGCCTAACACTGTCTGAGCCTGCCTCATGCTGTATAGACATATATTTTGAATGTGTACGCTATCCATACATGTTATCCGGGGATACGGTACCCTTTCCAACCTTTGTGCAATGACGTGCAAGCCATACTGGGCCTAACACCGTCTGAGCCTGCCTCATGCTGTATAGACATATATTTTGAATGTGTACGCTATCCATACATGTTATCCGGGGATACGGTACCCTTTCTAACCTTTGTGCAATGACGTGCAATCCATACTGGGCCTAACACTGTCTAAGCCTGCCTCATGCTGTATAGACATATATTTTGAATGTGTACGCTATCCATACATGTTATCCGGGGATACGGTACCCTTTCTAACCTTTGTGCAATCACGTGCAATCCATACTGGGCCTAACACTGTCTGAGCCTGCCTCATGCTGTATAGACATATATTTTGAATGTGTACGCTATCCATACATGTTATCCGGGGATACGGTACCCTTTCTAACCTTTGTGCAATCACGTGCAATCCATACTGGGCCTAACACCGTCTGAGCCTGCCTCATACTGTATAGACATATATTTTGAATGTGTACGCTATCCATACATGTTATCCAGGGATACGGTACCCTTTCTAACCTTTGTGCAATCACGTGCAATCCATACTGGGCGTGAGAACGGCTGGCGAGCTGTTAAGCAAGCTACAGCACCTGTCCAGACAAGTACAGGGATTCCCTAGCGAGGAGACTTATTTGATTGTTTTCAATGTTGGGACAGCAATTTTTGGGGAGCACTATACTCTGGAGAATGATAGATGGGGCCCACCATACACTGGAACATTCCAAAGGTGGAAATCAGACACTGGAGCAGCATTTACAGGGCCCATTATACACTAGAGCATTAGAAATGGGGCCCATTATGTTTGGAGCATTATTTGGGCCCATAAGACAGTGGAGCTTCATCCATGGGGACCAACATATACTGTAGCATTATGTGGAGCTCATCATATACTGTTTCAAACATTATATGGGACCAATGATTCTGTATGGAGAAATAGATGGGCCTCGTCATGAGATGTAAAAAGTGAGGTATTTTTCATTGTACTATACCGCTATTTATCTGCCGTATCGGAGCATGATGAGTTGTGGTATGTGTTAAAGGGGCGCTCTTTCGCCCAGGGCACATGAAAACCTGCAGCCAGCCCTCCCCCCCCACAACTTTAGCCAAATAACACCCATTTTTCAGTGCGTAACTTATATTATGAAGTTAATTAAGGTTGACAAGCTTAAGTAAGAAGAATTGATGCTTTTGGCATTCAAATGGGCACTGTTGGTGTGTTTCCTGTCCTCCTCTCACTGCCGACTTTTATTCCCCATTGACTTACATTGGGTTTCGTGTTTCGGGACGACCCCGACTTTTCCCTATAATCGGACGATCTTGCTCGACCCGACTTTTGGAAAAGTCGGGTTTCACGAAACGAAACGCGACCCTAAAAAACCAAAAGTCGCTCAACTCTACTGATATCCATTTTAAATTCTCCAATAGCTCCAAAAACGGACAATATATTACTCCATACACTATTATGGCCACCGCATAGTGCGCTATACAGAGTAATGAGGCCCATATATTTCTCCATACAGAATTATTGGTCCCATATAATGTTTGAAACAGTATATGATGAGCTCCACATAATGCTACAGTATATGTTGGTCCCCATGGATGAAGCTACACTGTGTTATGAGCCCAAATAATGCTCTATATATAATGGGCCCCATTTCTAATGCTCTAGTGTATAATGGGCCCTGTAAATGCTGCTCCAGTGTCTGATGTCCACCTTTGGAATGCTCCAGTATATGGTGGGCCCCATATATCATTCTCCAGAGTGTAGTGCTCCCCAAAAATTGCTGTCCCAACATAGAAAACAATTAAATAAGTCTCCTCAAATAAGTCTCCTCACTAGGGAATCCCTGTACTAGTCTGGGCGTACAGACGTGATGTCATTGCGCTCTCTGATCAGAATATCACTGTCAGGAAACGCGGAAGATGTCATGGCGGTGGAGCAGGGAGAGGTAAGTATTTCAACTTTGCAAGTGCTGTGATCCTGAGCAAGCAGGGGGGGCCCACTCATTGGCGACGGCACTGGCACAGGGCCCCTCATAGTACGGTGGTGTGTCTGACGGCGGGTGGGCCGAACCTGCACTTTCATCTGCACCTTGCTCTTTGTCACCGTGTAAGGTGGTACAGTATATGGGAAGGGTAACCTGAGTTTCATCAGGGTCAGATTCTGGCTGTGTAGAGTGCGAGGGGTATGTAGTGGTCTGGGTCAATTTACCAGCAGAATCATCTAGCAGTGGCTGGGCATCAGTGCACTTGTGGCGCCCCCAGGAGTACGGTCGCCACAGTGGCATAACCTT
Source organism: Dendrobates tinctorius (assembly GCF_039654945.1). NCBI lineage: Eukaryota > Metazoa > Chordata > Amphibia > Anura > Dendrobatidae > Dendrobates > Dendrobates tinctorius. The sequence continues at coordinate 439,717 of NW_027362012.1, read as the reverse complement.
CCTCCTAGGGAGTGTGATGTCATGCTTTGGAGCAACGAAGGATCTCTCTAGCAGATAAACCAACACACAACACATTTCCCATTCCAGGCCAGCAGGGAGACCTCTGAACCTGACTGCTGAGGAGCTGCTCTCTGTGGTTGGGAGGAGGTAAGTTAGGGCAGTCTGTGAAGGGAAGGGGAAGTGTGTGGACGTGAGAAGGGGAGCTGGAGGATGAGCAGAGTTAAGGCTCACTCCTAGCTGGAGCGCATGGTCCGGATTCCGGTCTCCGAGTTTGTAGGGACACTGACGTTCCAGCAGCAGAAACCGGAGGAAGTAGCAGTTGTAAATGCTCTGTACCCAAATAAGGCTTGGAGGCCCCAGCAGCGATGTGTGGGAGCCAGAAGGAAAAGGCTACGGCTGCCTGCCATACGATAAAGTTCCAAGAGAGTCAACAGGGGGAACTTCATTGAACTCAGCACTGCGAGTACCTCAAATAAGCGCTAGAACGGAGGCCACACTACCTATCTGCAGAGAGAGAATTCCAAATTGGCTTCCAGGCTGACCAACTCCTTCTCCATCTGTACTCTGGGTCCTGGACGGCATTTACCAAGTCCATGTAAAGGAACTGCACGACTGTGTCTGTCCTCTTTCTCCTGCGCCTGGCGCACGGCTCTGCTACATCCTGCGCTGCACACCATCTACCAACTCATTCATCTGCCCTGCGATAACGGCCCTACCTGTGCAGGGCTTCTATATCTTACCTGCACCACAACATCTGTCCCAGAGAAGCACCACTGCAGCGCTGGTCAATCTAATCAGAAACCACAGGTGGCATCACGTATCATTCACCTATAAACGTAATTCACCCCTTTGCATGGATGCCCAAGGCCACGGAACGGGTCACCACCATCGTGACACATCCCTGTGAGCCCGGTACCGATTAACCCCACTGCCCTGGCTGGCCACCCACACTCCATGTCAGATTCATCTTGGACTGGGGAATTCACGATTTGACTTGATAACCCAGGCATGGTATGATAGAAAGAGCTACATGGACTAATGTGAAGTGTGGCCTGCTGCATCATTCACTTTGGGTGGGGGTGCAGGACACAAGGAAAGGGGTTCTTCCTGACCAGGAGCCAGCACTTGACGACTCAGTGCTTGCATTTTTTGAAACTTCAGAAGAGGAAGGCATATTTGCTGGAGTCTGTTTCGGCAATGTAAGCCCAAACCAGTTCCTTATACTCTGGCTTTAAAAGCGGTTAACCTACTCCCAGAAAAGGTAGCGTTGCGGAGCCAGACCATGACGCAGGCTCAACACCTCCTGCCTTAGCAGCTATTGTGCTTTTGCCACTACCAGCAGATGCACCACCACCATGAGCACCAGATGGCCCCCCCACGCCCACATCCGCGGCCTCTTCCAACAAACTTCCAAATTTAGCACAAAATAGACACAAAATAACATCAGATATATGGCAATGGCACTGTATCAGAAGCGTACAGCTCTATTCAGGCAAAGGATAATTGTCAATCTCCATATATATTCCATTTGTCACACAGAGACGCTCACAGGCTCAGTATGGATTACACAAGAATATAAAAAGTAGACAAAGTGTACAGTATCAGCAGATAGCAAGTATATATAGCATAGTTTAAACATTAACAATGTACGTCTATATATCAAATAAAAAAAAAAATGAAATCGAACACGATCATATACCGTCGGACTTCCCACCAATAAATTATGCCAACTGGTGATCGGGCGGCGTTATTCCCACGAACATACAAACAGCGTCCATGAAGGCAAAGTGTTTGCTATCCGGGGGAAGTATGATTGCAAAGCTGAACCTTAAATGAATGTCCAAAAGGGCACCACCAGGAGTGGAGCCTGCGGCTTCATTGGACTCCACCCGGGAAACCACTACCATGCCACCTCAAGAAAAGATGCACACATTGAAAGCTTTGTCGATTGTGTGTGTGGTGTTTTATGTCCGTTTGTAGTTGTGCTAGCGATTTGTCAGCTTTATTCCGTTAATGAACGAGACTCCGGCATGCCCCCGCGGTACACATCAAGCTTACTAGAGGGATACGCGAGGCTCTGGCACGCGAGATCGAGCAATATCAGGTCTATCATGGCCTTACATGTCCGGGGCTGCAGGCGCACTACACTGAAAGGACCAGCTTTTGTCGCTTACAGGTGCTGATAACCCGCTTAACACCGTTAGTGATGGGGATCTGTGATTCAAATTATTCCCCGCAAACGATGATTTCCCAGTAAGTGCAGGTCAACCGCAATTACGGAATTAGGCCTAACCGGCATTCCTGACAAAATGAAAAAATTACGTGTCCAAAACAAAGCTGCTGTAGCTTGCTTAACAGCTCGGCAGCCGTTCTCAGGCACAGTATGGATTCGACAAGATTCTAGAAAGTTGATAAAGGGTACCGTATCACTGGATAACAGGTATGTATAGCATAGATTACACATTAAAAACCTATGTCTATAGATCAGGAGGCAGGCTCAGACGTTCTCAGGCCCAGTATGGATTTGACCAGATTGTACAAAGTTGAGAAAGGGTAAATTATCACTGGATAGCAGGTATATATAGCATAGTTTAAACATTTAAAATCTCCGTGTTCTCAGTATGGATTAGACAACATCTAAAAAGTCGAAAAAAGGAAATGTATTTGAAGCATAGACCAGTATACACTTTTGGTGGTATTTTTTAATCTTCATTTATATTTCTGACTCAGTAAGACAGTCCAGACTCTCCGCAATAGGAAATGAGATGCATACAATTATTTACCTAATGTCTAGTGATTGCAGAAATCTAGGAATTACTATTCACGGGAAAATCTTCCGTCACAATTCTCAGAGGCGATGCTGACCCTCAATTAATTAGTGTGTGGAGACAGCAAAAACCTTTGTTTGTGAAGAAAGTGTTGCTGTATCGCAGTACCGTTGATCCCATCGCCGTTACTCATATCCATCCAATTTTGATCACAGGGAGAGATGTAAACATGGTGCTCACTGCCTATCATGATCTGTCACGTAACTTTGGAGTGCAAAACACAGAAGCCACAGGCCGTAGGCGATTCAATTGGATTGGCATGAGAGGGCACATTTAAAATTGTGCGCTGGAATGTCACACGTCTGTGGGTAGGAAAACTGTGAAAGCTGATGACAAACCACCACTGCATCTCATTGCAAGTCGACGTTCATAAGAAATGGAAGCCATTGATCATCTGAAGCTAGATCCCGGCCAGCGGGACAGGGCATAGATACGTCTTAACCATCATCTTCTATCAGTTCACCAAATTTGTAGTGGCAGTGCCAGTGAAGGATTTGACAGCCAAGACTACACAGCGGAGGAGCAGGGAGAGGTAAACATTGCAAATGCTGGGGCCCTGCCCAAGCAAGGGGGGCACACTCATGGGCGTCAGTATTGGCACTGGGCCCCTCATAGTATGGCGGTGTGTCTGACGGTGGATGTGCACCCCCACCGTCAGAGACACTTGATTGCACTATGAGGGACCTTGTGCCAGTGCCCACGCCCAAGAGTCGGCCCACCCACCTATCCATCGCAACGGCACTCGCACGGTTGCGTGCGCTAGGTGGTGACCCCGGCCATGGGGGGAGGAGGCAGCCCAGTTAGGGAGGTTTACAAAATGGCATCGTTGATGTGAGACATTCATCTGCTGCTAAAGGCGAAATTGGTCAAGTCCCAGGAAGAGGAGTGCCAAAGAAAGCCATTTTTCTGGCAACCTATGTGTCATCAGGGTAAGGTGTGACAAAATCCTTGGAAACTCATGCATGGTTCATTTTAATGAGGGTTAGATCATCCACATTTTGGGTCGAGAGATGGGTCCTTTTTTCTGTGAGGATTGATCCAGCAGAACTGAAGACTCTTTCCGATAGCACACTTGCAGCTGGGCAAGCGAGCTCCTGTAAGGCATATTGTGCCAATTCAGGCCAGGCGTCCAGTTTAGCGGCCCAATAGTCAAATGGGAATGACCTGTGAGGGAGAACATCGATATGGGACGAGAAGTAGTTTGTAACCATAGTTGACAAGTGCTGTCTCCTGTCACTTTCAATCTATGCAGTACAGTATTACCAGTCGTGTGAGCGGGACTTGAAAAATCAGTCCACAACATGGTCATGAAACCTCTGTCCCCAACGCCACTTCTGATGTGTGCACCACCAACACCTCTTCCAAGTTGTCCCCGGCACCTACAGCTCGTGTGAGAACCATCACCGCTGCTGTGTGCTGGGAATGCCTCAACCAACCGGTTTACCAGAGTTGCTTGTTTGCCAATATTAGGTCAAGGTTCTCCTGTGGCATGATATTTTGGAATTTGCCTTTTTAGCATGGATCCAGGATGGTGGCCAACCAGTAGTCGTCATCGTTCATCATTTTGGCAATGCGGGGGTCCCTTTTTAAGATCTGCAAGGCATAATCTGACATGTGGGCCAATGTTCCCGGTGTCAATGATGCACTGCGAGTGCTGGGTGGAGGAGCACTTTCTGGCAAATCCACATCCCTCCAGTCACGCACAAACCCTGTACCAGACCTTGCCATGCCAACATTTCCTCTTGCCCCTCGAGAAGCATCCTCCTCCCCTAAATAATCATCCCCATCATCATCCTCCTCCTTTTCCTTTTCTTCCTCCACCTCCTCCAGGAGAGGTCACTGAGCAGACAATGGCTGACTGTCATCAAGGCTTCCCTCCTCCTCTTCCTCATCATCCTCGGCTGCAGACGCCTGCTCCTTAACGTGCGTCAAGGTTTGCATGAGCAGATGCATAAGTGGGATGCTCATGCTTATGATGGCGTCGTCTGCGCTTACCAGCCGTGTGCATTCCTCAAAACACTGAAGGACTTTACGGAGGTCTTTCAGCTTTGACCACTGCACATCTGACAACTCCATGAGTGCCCTCAAAGTGCCTGCCCGTGTATCCTCCCACAAATGCATTACAGCCTGCCTCTGTTCGCACTGCCGCTCCACCATGTGCAGGGTGGAGTTCCACCTTGTTGCAACGTCGATAATTAGGCGGTGCTTGGGAAGGTCGAGCAATCGCTGCAACTTCTGCATACGATTGGAGCGTACGGGTGACCGGCGGATGTGCGAGCACAGTCTTCGAACCTTATGGAGCAGGCCTGTTAACGCCGGATAATTATTGAGGAAGCACTGCACCACAAGGTTCAAGGTGTGAGCCAAGCAAGGTATGTGTCTGAGTTTTGAAAGGGCTATGGCTGCCACAAAATTTCGGCCGTTATCACTAACTACCTTGCCTGCCTCAAGATGTAGACTGCCCAGCCATGACTCAGTTTGTCGCTGAAAGTAGTCAGCCAGTAGCTCCGCGGTGTGTCTGTCGCCCAAACTCATCATCTTCAACACAGCCTGCTGACGCTTTCCACTAGCTGATCGATAGGGGGACACCTCGTGTGCAACAATGGCAGCTGCGGATGGAGTGCTCGTGCGACTGCGCTCTGTGGACGAGCTTTCGCTTCTGGAGGAGGAGGGTCGAACGCCTGCAGCCAACTGTTTCCTATACCGTGGGCTAGGTAGCACTGTCCCACCACCGCTATCTCCTGTGGACCCTGCATCCACAACATTAACCCAGTGCGCAGTGATGGACACGTAACGGCCCTGGCCATGCCTACTGGACCATACATCAGTTGTGAGGTGCACTTTTCTACTCACTGATTGCTTGAGTGCATGGACAATGCGGTCTTTCACATGAATGTGGAGGGCTGGGATGGCTTTGCGCAAAAAGAAGTGGCAACTGGGTAGGTCATAGTGTGGTACTGCGTAGGCCATGAGTTTGCGGAAAGCTCCGCTTTCAACCAAGCGATAGGGCATCATCTCTAACGAGATTAGTTTGGCAATTTGGGCTTTCAAACTCAGTGTACGTGGATGAGAGGATGAGTACTTTCTTGTCCTACTCATAGTCTCTGGTAGGGTAAGCTGGGCTTGAGAGCTGCATATGGTGGAACTAGCGGTGGACAGGGCGGACTGAGAGAGGGTTGATGATGGTGATGGAGTTGGTGTTCTTTCTGATGGCCTAGATTCAGTCTTTCGTTGCAATAACAGTGTGATTCCCTGACTGATTTGCCCTTGCGACAACAACTCAACATTTGCTGCTTGGGGTGTGCTAACCGGTGGGCTTACAGTGGGGGATACAATGTAGTGTTGCTGACTACCTTCTTTCTGAGCAGTTGCACATGTGGTAGGTGAGTTTTGGTAGTCCGTCCACGCTTGCAAGTGCATGGTGGTTAAATGTCTTAGCGTGCAACTGGTATTCAAATTTCTCAGATTTTTCCCTCGGCTAAAGGTCTTTGCGCACTTCTTACAGATAACCTTTGCCTGATCATTTGGATTTTGTTCAAAAAAGTGCCACACTGCACTCTTCCTACTAGGGAAGACATTTTGAGGCCTTGCACACTGTGCTATTTTGATCCTCTGGCCAAGCTATCCTGCAACTCTTTTGGTTATTGTAACCTGTTTTTGGACTGCTCCGGGCCTGCCAGGTAACAGCTGTTGCGATATCGATGCCTGCTGCGGATGCTCCTCCTCTTCTGAGCTATTGGCAGCGGCACCCTCTTCCCCCAATGGATGCCAATCTGGGTCAACAACTGGGTCATCCATCACCTCCTCTTCAATGTCATGTGCACCTTCCTCTGTGTCACCGTGTACGGTGGTATAGTATGCGGGAAGGGGCACCTGAGTTTCATCAGGGTCAGATTCTGGCTCAGTACACTGCGAGGACAATGTAGTGCTCTGAGTGAATGTACCAGCAGAATCATCTATCAGTGGCTGTGCATCAGTGCACTCCATGTCAGATTCATCTTGGCCTGGGTAATTCACGATTTGACTTGATAACCCAGGCATGGTATGTGAAAACAGCTCCATGGAGTAATCTGTAGTGTGGCTTGCCGCTTCCTTCGATTTTGGTTGGGGTGAAGGACACAAGGAAAGTTGTGGTTCATGACCATGAGCCTCCAATGATGACTCAGTGCTTTTTTTTAAAAAATTACAGAAGAGGAGGCGATACAGCTGGTGGCTGAGTCAGCAATGTAAGCCAAAACTTGTTCTTGAAGCTCCGGCTTTAAAAGCAGTTTACCTACTCCCAGAAAAGGGAGCCTTCGAGGCCTTGTGGAGGCAGATGATGACGCAAGCTCAACACCTCCTGCATTAGGTGCTATTTGCTTTTCCCACTACCAGCAGATCCACCACCAACACCATCATTGCCAGCTGCCAACCCCTGCCCACTTCCACGGACTCTTCCACCACACTTCCTCATTTTTGGGGAAAATGTTCCCAAAAAAACAACAACTCTATGGTCCTGTAAAACAAGGTACAAGGTGTATATAGTAGTGGGGAGAATTGGAATCTCTGTAGACTTCAGGACACAGTTGGATACTGTCAGGCCCTGTTTATATTACACCGCAATGTGACAGTCAGATTCTGGATGGTCTTAGAAAGGTGTATAGAGGACTGTTGAGAATTGGAATCTCTCTAGACTTCAGGACACAGTTGGATACTGTCAGGCCCTGTTTATATTACACCGCAATGTGACAGTCAGATTCTGGATGGTCTTAGAAAGGTGTATAGAGGACAGGTGAGACTTGGAATCTCTCTAGACTTCAGGACACAGTTGGATACTGTCAGACCCTGTTTATATTACACCGCAATCTGACAGTCAGGTTTTGGATGGTCTTAGAAAGGTGTATAGAGGACAGGTGAGAATTGGAATCTCTCTAGACTTCAGGACACAGTTGGATACTGTCAGACCCTATTTATATTACACCGCAATCTGACAGTCAGGTTTTGGATGGTCTTAGAAAGGTGTATAGAGGACAGGTGAGAATTGGAATCTCTCTAGACTTCAGGACACAGTTGGATACTGTCAGGCCCTGTTTATATTACAACGCAATGTGACAGGCAGATTCTGGATGGTGTAAGAAAGGTGTATAGAGGACTGGTGAGAATTGGAATCTCTCTAGACTTCAGGACACAGTTAGATTCTGTCAGGCCCTGTGTATATTACACCGCAATGTGACAGGCAGAAATTGCCTAGTGTATGACAAACTACAAGGTGTATATAGAATTGAGCAGAATTGGAATCTCCCTAGAGTGTAGGTCTGTAAGAATGGACAAACTCCTCGGCTTTTCCTTACAGAGTCACACACGTATATAGCTTCAATTTGGCCGTGATAACAGCCGTTACACGGTACTGTGTGAGGAGCGTACACAGCTGTATAGTGTGTGGAAAAAATGAACGCTCACTACCTCACCAGGACAAAACAATACAATTTGGATTGCTTTTAAAAAAGCAGTTTGAACACCAGTGTGCACACAGCAATGCAGTTAGCCATAAAAGGCAGGCTAATCACCACCAGCACTGCTGCACAAAAGCAAAAAATCTTCACCTTTCACTGCACACTAACTACAGTGAAAAGCGCTATCAGCCGAAGCAGTTTTTTTTTCTTTTTGCCTCCCTAACGCTCTCCCTACAGAATCATCATCAGCAGCAGCTCTCCCTATTCTGAGATCAGCATGAGTAACATGGCGGTCGGTGTGCACGCCCTTTTATACCACCTGTGACGCCTCACAAAGCAAGCCAATCACTTGCATGCCCTTCTCCAAGATGTTGGTGACCGCTGCCTATGTCATCACGTTGCCCACAGTGTCCGTTCTTCCTGATTGGCTGCAAAAGGGCGCTAAAGCATCTTTTGAAACGCGACTTTGGCGCTAAAGTCGCTGACCTCGTGGCCGACCTCACGCTAAGGTCAGGTTTCGTTTCATGAAACCCGACTTTGGCGAAAGTTGCGACTTTTGAATTTGTTCGACCCGTTTCGCTCAACTCTAGTTCTGCGTCCTCAAATCAATAGTGAGATTCAAATTCTCACAAATCCTTTAGACACCCTACACCTTGTCATACACCATCCAATTTCAGTCTGTTACATTGAGGTGTAATCTCTACTGGGCCAGAGACAATAGTTCAGCGTCCTCAAATCTCTAGTGAGATTCAAATTCTCACCAATAGTAGATACACCTTCTACCTTGTTTTACAGTACCATATAGCTGGTGGTATTTTGTGTACATTTTCACAAAAATGAGCAAGTATGGTGGAAGACGCCATGAAAGTGGGCGGGGGTTGCCAGCTCGTCCCAATGGTGGTGGTGTTGCATCTGTTGGTAGTGGCAAAAGCACAATAGCAACTAAGGCAAGAGGTGTTGAGCCTGCGTCATCGTCTGGCTCCACAAGGCCTCGAAGGCTCTCTTTTCTGGGAGTATGTAAACCACTTTTTAAGCAAGAGCTTCAGGAACAAGTTTTGGCTTACATTGCTGACACAGCCTCCAGCTCTCTCGCCTCCTCTTCTGAAGTTTCAAAAAATAAAAGCACTGAGTCATCATTGGAGGCTCCTGGTCAGGAACAACACCTTTCCTTGTGTCCTTCACCCCTACCAAAAGTGAAGGATGTAGCAGGCCACACTACCGATTACTCCATGGAGCTCTTTTCACATGCCATGCCTGGGTTAGCAAGTCAAATCGTAAATTCCCCAGTCCAAGATGAATCTGACATGGAGTGCACTGATGCACAGCCACTGCTAGATTTTTCTGCTGGTGCATTCACTCAGAGCACTACATTGTCCTCACAGTGTACTGAGGCAGAATCAGACCCTGATGAAACTCAGGTGCCCCTTCCCGCATTCTATACCACCTTACACGGTGACACAGAGGAAGGTGCACATGAAATTGAAGAGGAGGTGATGGATGACCCAGTTGTTGACCCAGGTTGGCATCCATTGGGGGAAGAGGGTGCCGCTGCCAATAGCTCAGAAGAGGAGGAGGCGGATCCGCAGCAGGCAACGACATCGCAACAGCTGTTATCTGGCAGGACCATAGCAGTCCAAAAACGTGTTACAAAAACCAAAAGAGTTGCAGCACAGCTTGGCCATACGGTCAAATTAGCACAGCGTGCAAGGTCTCAAAATGTCTTCCCTAGTAGGAAGAGTGCAGTGTGGCACTTTTTTGAACAAAATCCTAATGATCAGGCAAAGGTTATCTGTAAGAAGTGCGCATGGACCTTTAGCCGAGGGAAAAATCTGAGAAATTTGAATACCAGATGCATGCTTAGACATTTAACCACCATGCACTTGCAAGCGTGGACGGACTACCAAACCTCATGTACCACATGTGCACCTGCTCCGAATGAAGGTAATCAGCAATGCTACATCGCTTCCCCCACTGTAAGCCCACCGGTTAGCACACCACCAGCAGCAAATGTCGAGGTGTCGTCGCAAGGGCAAAGCAGTCATGGAATCACAATGTTATTGCTACGAAAGATTGAATCTAGGTCATCAGCAACACCACCAACACCATCAACATCACCAACCCTCTCTCAGTCCGCCATGTCCACCGCTAATTCCACCATATGCAGCTCTCAAATCCAGCTCACCCTACGGGAGACTCTGAGTAGGACAAGAAAGTACTCATCCTCTCATCCACGTACACTGGCTTTGAACGCCCAAATTGCCAAACTAATCTCGTTAGGCCTCTTTCACACTTCCGTTTTTGACCATCAGTCAAAATCCGCCAGGTTTTAAAAAAAACGGATCTGCCATTTTTTTTTGCGGATCCGTTTTCTTCCCCATTGAGTTGCATTACTGGCAGATCTTGACGGATGGCCATCCGTTGGATCCGTTTTTGTGAGGATCCGCCACATTTTTTTCATCCGCCGGCATGCCTGGACGGACCCTGCAACGTTTTTTTTGTTGTTGGATCCATCTCTCTCTCTCTCTCTCTCTCTCTCTCGCCAGCGGTTCCTTTAAAATTCTTCATTCTGCGGATCCGTCAAAAAACGGATCCTGTTGCATCCGTTCACATCAGTTAGAGACGGATCGGCTTTTCCGCCTTTTTGGCGGATTTTGACTACACAAATAACTGAAGTGTGAAAGAGGCCTTAGAGATGATGCCCTACTGGTTGGTTGAAAGCAAAGCTTTCCTCGAGCTCATGGCCTATGCAGTACCACGCTATGACCTACCCAGTCGGCACTTCTTTAAGCGAAAAGCCATCCCAGCCCTCCACGTGCATGTGAAAGACCGCATTGTCCATGTACTCAAGCAATCAGTGAGTGGAAAGGTGCACCTCACAACAGATGCATGGTCTAGTAGGCATGGCCAGGGCCGTTACGTGTCCATCACTGCGCACTGGGTTAATGTGGTGGATGCAGGGTCCACAGGGGACAGCGGCGGTGGGACAGTGCTGCCTAGACCACGGTATAGGAAACAGTTGGCTGTAGGCATTCGACCCTCCTCCTCCTCCAGAAGCGGAAGCTCATCCACAGAGCGCAGTCGCACGAGCACTCCATCCGCAGCTGCCAGTGTTGCACACGAGGTGTCCCACTATCGAACAGCTAGTGGTAAGCATCAGCAGTAGTGATGAGCATTCCGATACTGAAAATATCGGGTATCGGCTGATATTCGCTGTATCGGAATTCCGATACTGAGTTCCGATACTTTTTGCATATCGAATACCGGAATCGGAAGTTCCCATAATGCAATGAGCCAGTTTGATTTTATTCAGCCAATGAGGAATCCTAAGAAGTGTGGGCACATTCTGTTATGCATGTTAGGCATGTTAACTAATGGCATGGCTGTGATTGGCTGCGAGCAGACCACCCAGCTGCTCCTCCCCCAGACACATGCTGAGCAGTGATCTATGGAAAGTGAAACTAGTGAGGGAGGAGAAAACGACCAGTTCTTATTTCAATGCCAGAACACCCCCCCCCCCCCCCCCCCGGACGTTTATCTTAGAAGCAAGAGATGATATCTTGGAAACCGTGCAGACTACCCACAGAAGGTAAATTACTTAATCTCAGTGCATATCTAGGCTGCAGAATGCTGACAATATGTGAAAAGCCCAGACAACCTGTTCTGTTATGTATTTCTGCCAAGTTGGATCGCCCGCCAGGGCTGGTGGGGTACTCGGTACCGGGCCCGTTGGTTCAATGGGAGATGTCACGGTAGCTGTGACCCGGTCCGTGGCCCTGGGCGTCCATTGTAAAAGGGAAATGTTAAACGTGTGGATGATGATTAAAGTTTATGAGTGAATGATTCGTGACGCCACCTGTGGTGTTTGGCAATGAAGATGTTAAGCCGACGCTGCAGACAGACCCTCTGGGACAGATGGTGTGGTGCAGCTTTGATGTTGTGGACCTCCACAGGTAGGGCAGTAGTCCCAGGGCAGAGTAGATGGAGAGGTAGTGAAGAGACATAGATGGTGCAGTTCCAGGCACAGAGATGTAGCAGTGCTGAGTGTGTTGGTGCAGGAATAACTGGAGGACACCAGGGCATGTAGTTCCAAAGCTTTACTCACAGTCTGTTGTGCATACAGGTGCCCACATCTGTGCCGTGTCCTCCGGGTCAGGGGCTCAGTCAACCTCCAAGCTAGATGAAGCACTCCGTTCCAACACTCCGCCAACATGTGCCTTTTCTGAACGTCTCCCTCTATTGCTACACAACCCCTTTAACATAGTCAATATCTTTGTAACTCCGAAAGTCTTAAAAAAAAAATTAATTCCTGCTATTCCATTTGATTGGGCTAAACCTCTATGCCTTTAATGTCTCCTCCACCTCCCCCAATACATTCTACATTATTCTTAGTTGTTTTCCTTCATGTAGAATTAACCTACAAGGAAAGTAAGGGTTTATTTTCATTCCGATATTTGAGTCCCATTGACTTGCATTGGTTTCTGGTATTGGAATCAGCGATATCCGATATTTTTGGGGTATCGGTCCAATCCAATCCGATCTGATATTTCCCGATATTGGAAGATATCGCTCAACACTAGTCAGCAGGCTTTGTTGAAGATGATGTGTTTGGGAGACAACAGACACACCACGGAGGTACTGGCCGACTACTTGCAGCAACAAACTGAGTCATGGCTGGGCAATCTACATCTTGAGGCAGGCAAGGTAGTTAGTGATAATGGCCGGAATTTTGTGGCAGCCATAGCCCTTTCAAAACTCAGACACATACCTTGCCTGGCTCACACCTTGAACCTTGGTGGTGCAGTGCTTCCTCAATAATTATCCGGAGTTAACACCCCGGCTCCATAAGTTGCGAAGACTGTGCTCGCACATCCGCCGGTCGCCCGTACACTCCAGTCGTATGCAGAAGCTGCAGTGATTGCTCCACCTTCCCAAACACCGCCTAATTATTGACGTTGCAACAAGGTGGAACTCCACCCTGCACATGGTTCAGAGGCTGTGCGAACAGAGGCAGGCTGTAATTCATTTGTGGGAGGATACACGGGCAGGCAGTTTGCAGGCAGACATGGAGTTGTCTGGTGTGCAGTGGTCGAAGCTGAAAGACCTCTGTAAAGTCCTTCACTGTTTTGAGGAATGCACACGGCTGGTAAGCGCAGACGACGCCATCATAAGCATGAGCATCCCACTCATGCCTCTGCTCATGCAAACTTTGACGCACATTAAGCAGCAGGCGTCTGCAGCCGAGGAAGAAGAGGAGGAGGGAAGCCTTGATGACAGTCAGCCATTGTCTGCTCAGGGAAGTCTCATGGATGAGGTGGAGGAAGAAGAGGAAGAGGAGGATGGGGATGATTATTTTGGGGAGGAGGATGCTTCTCAGGGAGCAAGAAAAAATGTTGGCGTGGCAAGGTCAGGTACAGGGTTTGTGCGTGCCAGGAGGGATGTGGATTTGCCAGAAAGTGCTCCTCCACCCAGCACTCGCAGTGCATCATTGACACCTGGAACATTGGCCCACATGTCTGATTATGCCTTGCAGATCCTAAAAAGGGACCCCCGCATTGCCAAAATGATGAACGATGACAACTACTGGTTGGCCAGCATGCTGGATCCACGCTATAAAGGCAAATCCAAAACATCATGCCACAGGAGAACCTAGAGCTAATATTGGCTAACAAACAAGCAACTCTGGTAAACCGTTTGTTTGAGGCATTCCCAGCACACAGCGGCAGTGATGTTTTTCCAACAAGCCGTAGGGGGCAACATGAAAGAGGTGTTCATGGTGCACACAGACGAAGTGGCGTTGGACACAGGGGTTTGATGACCATGTTGTGGACTGATTTTTCAAGTACCGCTCACACGACTGGTAATACTGCATCGATCGAAAGTGACAGGAGACAGCAGTTGTCAACTATGGTAACAAACTATTTCTCCTCACATTTCGAAGTTCTTCCTCACCGGTCTTTCCCCTTTGACTATTGGGCCAGTAAACTTGACACCTGGCCTGAATTGGCACAATATACCTTACAGGAGCTCGCTTGCCCTGCTGCTAGTGTGTTATTTGAACGAGTCTTCAGTGCTGCTGGATCAATCCTGACAGAAAAAAGGACCCGTCTGTCGACCCAAAATGTTGATGATCTAACCTTCATTAAAATGAACCATGCATGGGTTTCAAAGGATTTTGTCCCACCCTCCCCTGCTGACACGTAGGTTGCCAGAAAAATGGCATGCTTTTGTCATCCTCTTCCGCGGACTTCTCCAATTACTCCATTTGCAGCTGCTGAATGTCCCACATCAACGTATGCCAATTTTTCCATCTCCCTAACTGGGCTGCCTCCCCCCACAGGGCAGGGGTAACCACCTGGCGCATGCACCCGTGCGAGTGCCGTTGCCCTGGACAGGTGGATGGGCACACTGTTTGGCAACGGCACTGGCACAAGGTCCCTCATAGTACAATCAAGTGTCTCTAACGGTGGGGGTGCACACCCGCCGTCAGACACACCGGCGTACTATGAGGGGCACTGTGCCAGTGCCATCGCCAACGAGTGGGCCCCCCCTGCTTGCTCAGGATCACAGCACTTGCAAAGTTGAAATACTTAGCTCTCCCTGCTCCACCACCGTGACGTTTCCGCGTTTCCTGACAGTGACATTCTGGTCAGAGAGCACGATGACATCACGTCTATACGCCCTCTGCCTAAACAGTCCAAGTGCAGTGAGATGGAAGATGGGGACGACGAGGAGTCCAGACTAGTACAGGGATTCCCTAGCAAGGAGACTTATTTAATTGTTTTCAATATTGGGACAGCTATTTTTGGGGAGCACTATATTCTGGAGAATGATATATGAGGCCCACCATACATGGGAGCATTCCAAAGGTGGACATCAGACACTGGAGCAGCATTTACAGGGCCTATTATACACTGAAGCATTAGAAAGGGGGCCCATTATATATGGAGCATTATTTGGGCCTATAAGACAGTAGAGCTTCATCCATGGGGACCAACATATACTGTAGCATTATGTGGAGCTCATCATATACTGTATGGAACATTATATGGGACCAATGATTCTGTAAGGAGAAATATATGGGCCTCATTACTCTGTATAGCGCACTATGTGTTGGCCATAATACTGTATGGAGTAATATACTGTCCGTTTTTGGAGCTATTGGAGAATTTAAAATGGATATCAGTCATGAGATGTAAGAAGTGAAGTATTTTTCATTGTACTATACCGCTATTTCTCTGCTGTATCAGAGGATCATGAATTGTGGCATGTGTTAAAGGAGCCCATTGACACACTTTGGCCCTGGGCCCAGAAAAATCTGGAGCCAGCCCTACCTCCCCCCCCCACAACTTTAGCCAAATAACCCCGAGTTTTCAATGCCTAACTATTATTATAAAGTAAATTAAGGTTGACAAGCTTAAGTAATGACAATTGATGTTTTTGGCATTAAAATGGGCACTGTAGGTGTGTTTCCTGTCCTCCACTCACTGCCGACTTTTCTTCCCCATTGACTTGCATTGGGTTTCGTGTTTCAGTCGGCCTTCGACTTTTCACGATAATCGGCAGATTTCGCTCGACCCGACTTTTGAGAAAGTCGGGTTTCATGAAACCCGACTCGACCCGAAAAAAGGCAAAGTCGCTCATCTCTACTAATGAGATTATTTTCTCAATGTAGGCATTCAAACACAGTGTACGCTGATGAGAGGATGAGTACTTTCTTGTCCTACTCAGAGTGTCTGGTAGGGTGAGCTGGACTGGAGAGCTGCATATGGGGGAAGTAGCGGTGGACCGGATGGAGTGAGAGGGGGTTGGTGATGATATTGGTGGTGATGGCCTAGATTCAGTGTTGTGTTGCAAAACCATTGTGATTCCCTGAGTGCTTTGGACTTGCGACGGCACCTCCACATTTAGTTCTGGTGGTGTGCTTAATGGTGGCAGTGGTCTTACAGTGAAGGTAGCGATGGAGCGTTGTTGGCTACCTTCAGTTGGAGCAGGTGCACATGTGCTACCTGAGGGTTTGTAGTCCATCCACACATGCAAGTGCATGTTGATTAAATGTCTAAGCATGCAACTGGTATTCAAATTTCTGAGTTGTTTACCTCGGCTAAAGGTCCTTCCACACTTCTTACAGGTAACCTTTGCCTCATCAGTAGGATTTTGGACAAAGAAGTGCCACACTGCACTCTTCCTACTATGGTAAACATTTTCTGGCCTTGCACGCTGTGCTAAGTTGACCATCTGGTCAAGCTGTCCTGCAACTCTTTTAGTTTTTGTTCCACGTTTTAGGACAGTAGCGGGCCTGCTAGATATCCGCTGCTGTGATGTCAATGCCTGCTGTGGATTCTTCTCCTTATCTGAACAATTGCCAGCACCACCCTCCTCTCCCAATGGATGCCAATCCGGGTCCAGAACTGGGTCACCCATCACCTCCTCTTCAAAGTCATCTGCACCTTCCTCTTTACCTTCCTCCGTGTCACCGAGTAAGGTGGTATAGTATGCGGGAAGGGGCACCTGGATTTCATCAGGGTCAGATTCTGGCTCAATAGACTGCGAGGACAATGTAGTGCTGTGGGTCAATGTACCAGCAGAATCATCTAGCAGTGGCTGTGCACTCCATGTAAGATTCATCTTGGAATGGCGAATTCAGGATTTGACTGGATAACCCAGGCATGGTATGTGAAAAGAGCTCCATAGAGTAATCTGAAGTGTGGGCTGCCGCATCCTTAACTTTTGGTGGGGGTGAAGGACACAAGGAAAGGGTTTTTTTATGACCAGAACCCTGCACTGACGACTCCGTGCTTGCAGGTTTCGACCGTTCAGAAGAGGAGGCAATAGAGCTGGTGGCTGTTTCGGCAATGTACGCCAAAACATATTCCTGATGCTCCAGCTTTAAAAGCGGTTTTCCTACTCCAAGAAAAGGCAACCTTACAGGCCTTCTTGGGCCAGAGGATGACGCAGGCTCAACACCTCCTGCCTTAGCTGCTATTGTGCTTTTGCCAGAACCAGCCGATGCACCACCACCATCAGTACCAGCTGCGCCCCCCTGCCCACGTCCGTGGCCTCTTCCACCATACTTTCTCATGTTTGGGAAAATGTACCAAAAATACCAGCAGAGAGATGGTACTGTATGAGGAGCGTCCACCTGTGTAAGGTGTATTAAACAAATTAAATCAACGTATATATTACGCTAGTCACAGACGCTCCCACAGTATGTATTGGACCGTAATCCAACAAGCAGATATACGGAACTGTATCAGAAGTGTACAGCTGTATACGATTTTTGTGCAACTAAGAATCTCCGTATATGTATTTACGGAGTGTCACACACACACGCTGACTAGGTATAAAAGTGACTGTAATGCGAACAGCAGATATACAATACTGTTGGAAAATTGGACAGCTCTATACGATGTGTGTAAGAAAAATTGTCAAGCTCCGTGTATTTGTATGCAGACTGACACACGCTGTCTCTGTCTAGTTTTGACCATAATCAAACAGCAGATATACGAAACTGTTTGAAAAACGGACACGACTCTAAGATGTAGGTCTGGAAAAACTGACAAACTCCTCGGCTTTTTCTTCCAGAGTCACACCCAGATAGCTTCTATTTGTCCATGATACCAGCCGGTACACAGTAGTGTGTGAGGAGCATACACCACTAGACGGTGTCTGTATGGAAAATTGTCAAGCTCCGTGTATTTGTATACGGACTGACACACGCTGTCTCTGTCTAGTTTTGACTGTAATCAAACAGCAGATATACGAAACTGTTTGAAAAACAGACACAACTCTAAGGTGTAGGTCTGGAAAAACGGACAAACTCCTTGGCTTTTTCTCCCAGAGTCAAACCCAGATAGCTTCTATTTGTCCAAGATACCAACCGGTACACGGTAGTGTGTGAGGAGGGTACACCGCTAGACGGTGTGTGAAAAAATGAATGCTCAGTAACTCACCAGGACAAAATAATAAAATTTGGAGTGCTTTGAAAAAAGCAGTTTGAACAGCAGTGTGCACACAGCAATGCAGCTAGCAGGTAGACTTAAAAGGCAGCCTAATCACCACCAGCGCTGCTGCACACAACAAAAATCCTCCCCTTTCACTGCACACTAGCTGTACAGTGAAAAGCGCTATCAGCAGAAGCAGTTTTTTTTTCTTCTTCCCTGCCTAACGCTCTCCCTGTTCAGAATCAGCAGCAGTACTTCTCCCTATTGTAAGATCGGCAGAAGTAAGATGGTGGTCGGCGTTCCCAGCCTTTTATACCCACTGTAACGCCACACAAAGCCAGCCAATCACTTCAATGCCCTTCTCTAAGATGGTGCTGGCCACTGCGCATGTCATCGCGTTGCCCACAGTGTGCGTCCTCCATCATTGTGTGAGAAAACGCGCCGAAAGCATCATTTGAAATGTGACTTTGGCGCGCTGATCGGTGACCTCATGGCCGACCTCACACTAGGTTCGGGTTTTGATCAGTGAAACCCGACTTTGGCGAAAGTCGGCGATTTTTGAATCTGACCGACCTGTTTCGCTCAACTCTACTTATAATGGCTACATCATTCCAAGTCTGTGCGGCAAGCCGCAATTTAACTTCCTTGTCTTCTTCCTCCACCACCTCCTCTGCTGAGCTACTCAGCTGCATGCCTCTGGGTTCACACCAACTGGGATCTACAACCTCATCATCATCCTCTCTGTTCTCCCACTCCTCACCCTGAGAGTCATCCTCTTCCTCTTCCTGCCCTGACAGCACAATACAGTCCACGTGTGCCTCAGGTATCTGAGTCTCTTCAGAAACACCTCCACCTCCAGTGGTTAGCATCTGGTGATGAGGGTCTGGATTCTGCTCGGACAATACTTTGTCCATCTCTGGAACCAACGGAAAAATTTTTTTGACATCAGTGCAGTTGTTTTCCTCCTCTTGAGTCTGCAAATCTTTGGAGCAGACCTCTGATGCCCCTGGAATATAATGTGTGAACAGCTCTGCAGACTCGCCCATCTATGGTTCTCCACAGTCAGTTGGGCAGTTGGAGAGTTGTGACATGGGGAGAAGCAAGGTTAATCGGGGTGCCCCCTCTAAGGACTGTACTGTGGGATAGTACAGTCCTTGCAAGATTTCTCCAGTGCTTCCCCTCTACTCTGGAACTCTCTATCACAACATATTAAACTTTTGCCTACCATGAAAACCTTTAAAAGGAATCTGAAGAACCACCTTTTCTGACAAGCCTACAACCTACAGTATCCATCATTCCACCATACTGCTGCACAACCAGTTTTGCCCTCACCAATTGTATCCTTATCCATCCCTTGTAGACTGTGAGCCCTGACGAGCAGGGTCTTCTCTCCTCCTGTACCAGTCAGTGACTTGCATTGTTTAAGATAATTGTACTTGTTTTTATTATGTATACCCCTTTTAATATGTAAAGTGCCATGGAATAAAAGGCGCTATAGCAATAAATAATAATAATACTGCTGTGTGGCTGCCAAAGAAAGGGAGTCAAGTAGCCCATCCAGTAACAGAAGTTCTCAAAATGCTGCACAATTATACTATTTATATTCTGAGGAAATTGATGCCTCTTTATTGGTGTGTGGCAATAATTTTTTGAAGTGTGGAGACTGTAAGTTGGGTCTCCATCTGGTGGGTTGCATGTGGTGGAAGGTGTGTCAGAGTCCCATTATTCTATTTCTACTCTGGGGAAATTTATGACTGCCCCTAATTTTTTTAAATGTTTGGACTCCAAATTGGGTCTTCGTCATGTGTGTTGCCTGTAGCAGTAGATCTCCCAGATCGGCAATCCTGCACTTAATTTCAGTCAACTACCCTTGTTACTATCCTTACATTTTTTAAACAATAGTAGTCTACGAAGCAGATGCATGTGCCATCTGAGTGTCGCTGATCATGAAATGACTTTGAGCTATTGCATGAAGTATCAGGGCTCCCAGCACAGCAGGCTTACATCGGTCCGTCACCCAACTCTTCTTAATTTAAATTTAAAGTCAAAGCTCTAAATGCTGGTCCAGGCCCAGATACCTCATGAATGGCCCTTTGCAGACTGCTGCTGTGCCATTATCAAATTTCTACTGTGGGACAATTGATGTCACATTTTCATGGTGACTGGCGCTAATTTTTGGAAATGTTTGGACTCAAAGTTGGGTCTCCTTCATGTGTCTTGCCTGAATTTAGCAGACCTCTCAGAGCACCAGGCCTACACCTGTCACTCATCCACCTGTTACTGATCAATGTTTGAGCTAGAAATACTAGTCCATGCCCTGTCCCATACATCCATGCTGCACAATTATAATATTTGTACTCTGAGTCAATTGATGCCACTTTACCTGGTGTCTTCCCCTAATCTGAGCTGTTTTTGCAGGTTTTTGGCCACCCTCTAGGTGTTGTCCATGCATTTTGTTTGCCACCCATTGAATTCAGTGGGGTCCGGATATGTTCAGCGAACTGTTTGGCGAACATCGAGACGTATTCGAACTGAACTGAACCTTGAAAGGTTCGCTCATCTCAAGTGCTAAGCACCTTCATTATTTAACATGTTTTCTACAGCAATAATGCAGCTCCAATTTCATATTTTCAATGTTTACGTATGATAGCATTTCAGAGTGCAGCTTAATTTGATAATAATGAAGATGGAAGTTAGGTACATGTACAAAAGTGAGTACCAAGTAGTTTTCTTGGAGTGGCATGTACAGTTGTAAAATTTGACTGGCAAAATAGATATACAAAACAAAATATTTGCCTGTTTGCCACAAACTCATTTTGTAAGGTAGACAGTTCGAGTTAAATGTCAGAACTTAGTAAATTTTTCTTTTGCATTGAAAGAAAATAATAATTATATTTCCCTTCACAACATCAATTGCACGAGGAATGGAAAAACTTAGTCTGCTGTTTGTGACAAAGCAGGTACATTGACTTTTTCTGAAAATTGCTTCCTTGCCTCTGCTTCTATTTTGCAGAATAAAGAAAAGATGAATGAATGTGTAATTATAATTCAAATGCAGTAGGACCAGCTACACCATATTATTGATTAATCACACCGAGTCTCTCACTGCCATTGAGACCTCTCCTATCTTTCTCCCCTTGTCAATTGAATCTCTGTTTTATTCACTGACTACTACACTCATTTTCTTCACTCCTACAGTTTTTAACACATTATAGTTTGGAATATTTGACCAGTGTTTTAGGGCTTTCTCTTCTTATCTCTATAGCTGAGCTGTAAGCTCTGACATCCTCTCACTATACTAGACCACCCTAAAATGGCTTCTGCATTCCCTGCCTGGGATTTTATATGCTTGAATAAAATTATGAATTTTTTGAACTTTCCAAAACCTACAAATTTCATAAAATTCAATTCACATTTAATTCACATAAAATCAATTAGATTGTCTCTATTAGTGATGCATGCCAAACATTTAGCGCCCGATTCATCAAGACCGACGTTCATGCTGGTCTTGAAAAGGAGGTGTACTGGAGTCAGAAGCTCCTGATTCATGAGGAAGCATATGCTTCTTCATGAATCAGGTGTGCCAGTCGAGTCATATGCATCTCTTTGTGCACCTAATCCCTGCTGGAGCAAGATTTGAACACCGTTATTCATTATGAATTTGATGATCGCCTGTCGCCATGTCCACAACTATTTTATTGGAACTAACTGAAATTGTCATTAGAACACCAATAAGTCACAAAATTTTAGCACAGCCTTGAGTTGCGCAAAAATTCTATGATGTTTCAAAGCTTTTACACCAGAATATTGGTACAAAAGCTTAAAAGAATCAGATCAATTGTGTGCTGAGAAGATAATAGTTTTCGATCTTGACTGTACAGTAGATTTATCAGTGATTTAGTTTTTTGGAAAGTGATCAAAAATAGAGGGGGGCTATGAACATGTTATCCTTTTTATCCTCTTCAATAACTGGAGTTGCCTTGTTCATAAAGTATTTTTTATAATGTTCTTTTAGGGATTTGTGACTTAACATTGCCAAGTAAAGAAAATAAAACTTGGCACTCAAATTATTAATGGAATTCAGAAGTAATTTTAATGCAGTCAAATCAATATGAGACGTTTCGGTCCCACACGGACCTTCATCAGTCCAACTGCTTAAATACGGAAAACAGAGGTGAGTATATAATTACTCATTTGTAGCATGCCTGTGAAAGGGACAGGTATATGTGGGTGAATGGGAATCCACATTAAATCTGCATTGGCATGCAGTGGAGGAGGAGTGCTGCCTACACCAACGCGGCGTCCACCACTAGTCAGATTTGATTTGACTGCATTAAAATTACTTCTGGATTCCATTAATAAGTTGAGTGCCAAGTTTTATTTTCTTTATATACTCGCCTGGGAATCTACTTGTGCACCACTACACGGTTGTACGGTTGTGCTACGTTTCTTCATTAACATTGCAAAGTCACTGAATGGACAAAACAAAAATTAGCTTGTGGGTTTGTAAGGGTGTTGGATTGTTCTGCTGTGCTCCTACACCTGTAGACAACAATCAAGTTATGTGCACAGTGTCATTCAGTTTAAAATGTAATGTGAATAATGATGTGCATTTTTTATATTGTGTGATATACAATGTGAGTAGTGTATAGTGCAGGGTAAGCACAGGATTAGACTTGGGATAGTATAAGTACTGTTCACTGTACGGTCTGTGTGTACTTAAACGTGCATGGCTTAATCTTTGAGACAAGCATATGCTACTGGCAGGATCAACCATGTAATATATAGTTAAAATATAGAACTAGCCCAGTGGGTTGGAACTAGTGTCAGTATAAAGTGGACACTTCCTGATAGTGACTCAGATAGGTAAGTACAATGACAAACGATTGGTACATGTTGGCCCTGGCAGCCAACTGTATTTGAACTTGGCCTTGAGGTATACTAGAATGGCCCTGTCTCGTTCTGGAGCCCAAGGTCTATCATAGGGGCTCCTGAGCACATCGTGCCCTTTGGTATACAGTGGAAGATGCACAGTGCCTCGTGTAGACGGAAAGTCGTGGATCCTGGGTGCATTGCTTAAGTGAATAGGAAATTCCTGGGGCTGATGGCATCAGTGGGCTTGGGGATAATCTAGGAGGAAGGAGTGGTAGGGCTGAAGATGTGTTGTGCTAAAGAACTAAGAAATATGAAGTGCTGTGCTATCCCACATTTTCCAACCTGATGAACTTGAGCTGAACAGTAAACATTTGTTTGTTGCAATGAACTTGGTGTCCCCAAAAATGTGTGGTTTGTGCGGTGGCTAATGAGGATGGAGACCTGCGGACAGTGGAGGTCTACGGCTTACAAGTGAGGGGTAATGCACCCTACACTTGACACCTCACAAGGACTGTTTCACTGTTTTCCTGTAAATTTCCAGAATGTAACAGGAAAGCATCTCGGTCATGACTACCGCTCTCGGCAACTTTACAGGTACCGTAGATTATATAAAGTTTCCATACATTTCAATGTTGGGGGTTGTGAATGCCTCACACCACTGTTGCTAGATTCCTGCTTTCAGATTTAGGTTGTGTTTCTCAGCAAAATGACTCTTATTTTTGAGGGGACCATCTTGCAAAATGAGATTGACCAACATGGACCATGCTCAATCATGGAAAATCTACATAATACCTAATACTAATTAATATAAGTATATCATCTATTGGTCACTGCCAATTCTCAAGTACTACAGATGGAATACACATTTTTGTACTTGGTGCAGTAAAACAACTGAACTACTTTAAATTAAAGAGTTTGATGTTTATTTTATGGAATAAGTGCAGCATCCCCTTTTTCGATTATAAAGATAAAGGTTATTTGTGAAATGTTGACTAATGATTAACAGCCATTCTTCCCAAAACAACTTTATGAGCTTCATTTTTTTTTAAAACATCGGAGCTGTTCAATATATTTTCCCATTTACTGGTTGACTGTTTTACAGCTAACAGATGTTTTATGTTATAGTTTCTCATTGTCATTAAATCAAAGGTTTTCGCCCCACTATTGATTTTATTTCTTCTGTATGACATTCATAGGTATTCTGGTACTTTTGTTCAGAACACTTAAATATATTTACTAATTTGGAGATAATGATCACAAGTTGTGTTTCTCCTATGTATTAGTCGATGCATTAGTCGTGGTTCAGAGCAGCACATCTAGTGGTGTGAAAATATTAGATAGGTTTTTATTTAATCTGATTTCTGCTTATTTGCATCTGTAAATGTTTTACAATGTTGCACAAAATTTAAAGGGGTTGTCCACCCAGCCTGTGCGAAAATAAGAAAAGGAAGCCAACTCACCTTACCTATGCCTCTCCACTCTTCCTCTGCCAGTCTCCATGCTTCCACTTACTTCTGTGCAACGGTCAAATGTCTGAAATATAAAATATTCAATGATGGGCAACTCTTTAATAAGAATAAAGCACAACCTGAGTGAAATGAAAATACAACAAACCATACCATCAAGTAAGCTGTCTTGTTTGAGGATATGAGAAATAATACAATTGATAGTCATATAATGAACAGAAGTAGTATGTAATACAAACATGTTGCCCCATATTTTTCTTAAAACCCGAGGAACATGATGTGTCACCTCTATCTCCTCTCCATCAGGAAAAGAAGATTGGCATCCTGATCCATAAAGTGTCTGGTGGATGATTCTATGTGTTAAATGTCTTACAAATCTTAAAAAAAAACATAATTGAAAAAACACAAAGTATTTTTTTATTTTAGCTTTTTTCTCTAATCCTCTTTGAATCTTTTAAAAAAAGTTGCATGAACATTTAAAATGTTGCATGAGACCCTCATTCTGTGTGGGGGAACTCATACCGAATAGAGGGCAGTGAGAGCCATCATACTGACAGGTATCATGCGGTGGGGGTATTATATTGTGTTAGTGGCAATTTGGGGACACCATACTTTGCTAGAGGCGCTGAGGATTCATAACATTACATGTGGGGTGAAACTGTGATTGATTATGGTATCCGAACAGTGAATATGCCAGTGTGTGTGTGGGTGGGGACAGTTTTGAGAGCATTATATGCTATAATGGCCACAAAAGGAGAAAACTAAGAGACTTCTATTGTGGCATATACACAGTAACTATGTCTCTATTGATGTCCTTTTCCTGGGTTTTAAAAGTTGGGAGATATGACTTAGCTGATTATATATCTTTTTTCTTTTTAGGGGAGCTCTTTAGAACCTTTTCTATGCTATGGGACCTGTGATTGATATGTACACCACTATTTACAACCCTTTCATGCAGAATTACAATATATATACAGTATATATATATCTATATATATATAAAAATCAATATGTGTGTGTGTGTGTGTGTATATCACCAGCCATTCACGAAGCATCTTTCATTTCACCAGAGCTGTTCAAAAGAAGCTAAGCTGTGATTGGTTGCTATGACCAACAGTTTTCCTTGCAACCAATCACTAAGCATCTCTCATTTCACCAGAGCTGGTTAAAAGTAGCTTAGGTGTGATTGGTTGCTATGCACAAGTTTTCCCACTTGACAACACCTCAGCAGACACTGACATGGTGGGAGAAATCTAGCATCCCCAGGAACATAAGCTCCAGCCATCGTCTGTCCCCCAGAAAGGAGCAGTGAGTACATGACAAATGAAACCCCCTCTCCCATGTGGTATCATTAAGTGACACACATGAATGTAGGAAAGTGCACATATTAAATGTCATGTGGATTTAGTATTTTCTCACAGACACTTTTATGCACTATTGATGTGTTACTGTGCTCTGATGCTGTGAGTTTTTTTAAAGTACTACTTTCCCCATAATTCTCCTGAATATACCCATATAACATGTAATGCTTTTCCCATAACAACCCATTAAATATGATACTATACTGCATACAGATGCTGTGCATCCATGAGCAACTCAGACGGACAAATTACAAGTTGACAGTGCATGAAAATGTGTGTGAAGGTTTCTCTACCGTACTAATGTATAAGGTTTGTGCCTGCCCATTGGTGAAAAGCATGACTGTGATATCTATGGTGGAAGATAAGTGAGAATATCAGCCTGATCAGTTGAAAACCTGGGATCTTAGTGAACCATGTTTCTGTGCAATTTCACTATTCTACTATTACTGGCTTTGACGGGATGATGTGGGATATAAGGGGTAGTAGTCTGGTAACTCTGACTGACGGGATGATGTGGGATATTATAGTGAATGTGGTTATGCGTAGTGGGCGGGGCTCTACACTCAGCTTTATATATATATATAGATATAATCATTATAACTTGTTATAACTAACTGTAGTTAGTTACTATGCCTGGGCAGCGGTGGGCTCTTCAGCTAATATATATATATATATATATATATATATATATATATATATATAGCAGTACACATTCTGTCCCTTCCACAGATGCCACAAATATAATCAGGGCCGAAGTGCCCATCTGGCAACTTTTGCAAAGCTAGAAGGGCCTGTCTGGCAGTGGGCTGCCTTGTGTGCTGCTTTGTTATCAGAGTCTGCACCCTCAAGATTTCCACACTGTTAACAGTTGTGACAGAGCACAAAGTCGTTGGCTCCATCACTTGCCATGCCAGGCCACATCCCTGCTGTCTGTGATTTGCTGGAGGTCTGACATAAATCACTTTGCAGCCGGGGTAGGAGGGTTATAGGCTATGGCTACTCCTTCCTATCAGATTCATTACTAGCAGTGGCATTTCTTTATGCAAGAAATGTTGATGCACTGTGGCTAAATTGGACTGTAATTTCAGTAACATTTCTGGAGAAGTGCACAGAGATGCACACCACTAATAAAATGTGCCAAAATGTGCCAATAAGTGGCGTGCGCCACTTAATGACTTCAGCGCATCTTATTTTTACTTGCCAAATTCCTGCATGTATGAAACACCATTCTTAATTAATCGGGTTCAAAGTATTTAATTAATATCATTATTTTTATATATATATATATATATATATAATGTATAAATCTCCTTCAATTATAGCGACATTACCCAATATTTCCAACACTCGTATAACATTGAACCATGAAAATGTAAGAAACTTAAGCAATTCCCTAACAGGACTGACACTTTTTGTATTTTACTGACCTTAGAAGTTAGATTAGAACAATTTAGTTTTTATTGTAGCATTGATATTAGGATGAGGGGATAGCAGCCGTTAATTTAATATATACCCTTCAATTCCAGTTAACGTATTAAGCAGTGGGACGATACGAACCTTGTAGTATTTGAAATCTTGCTAAAAGTGAATCAATTAGTTTATTTGCCTGTTTGCTTCAAAATGATATTGACAAGTGTTTACGAACGAAGACAATCCTAAATCCATTAGCGGTTATTTTCAAAGTAATACAAGCCTGTAGTTATAATTATAGCCGATCTACAGGACATAAGTATTTCATTATCAACTACCAGTCGTGTTTTGACTGAAAGGGTAAAGCTGGTGTTGATACGTTTTTTGGAGGCCTCAGAAAATATTTCTGTTTTCATTCCTTGTTAATATTAATGTGTCTATTATCTTTATACGTGCCTTCCTCCCCCATAACGATATAATTATTGGCTCATGCAGCCATTTAAATGCTGCTCAGGTGCAGAGTAAAAGCAAGAATGTGATTGACAGCTCCTTTATACAAAAACATAGAAAATGTTGTCAATCACTTTGTGTTAGTGGGACAGAACTCGTTGGCTTTTAATGATTCCTGAAAACATTTTAATAGCTTTGTTAGATGAAAAACAACAACACATTGAAAATAAGGCATTTAGTAGTTTTGAAAAAAGTCTTGAATATACCATGATGTATACTGATTAGCCATAACATTACAACTACTAACGGCTGTGATTAATAACCTTAATTCTGATGTCCCAAGGTCATCTGGCACGGTGTGAAATATGAAGGATAAGGGCGCAGACAGACGGCCATATAACTCATGCGAGGATTGTTTCGCAATGCTCGTACTGGCCGTCTGCTCTCCTGAGCTTGACAGCCACGTAGAAATACACCACGCCGTCACTCACCAGTCCGGAGAGGTGGCGGGCCAGTCTGTGTGGTGCGATGCAATCATCACACGAGTTATACGGCCGTCTGTCTACGCCATTAGAATCAGAGTCACACAGAAGCAGTCACGCAGTCATTGAGAACTGCACTTAGATATCACTCACTGTGGTTTTGCAGTTTTCAGTGGCAGCATGATTTTGCAGGTATTTTCCAGCTGTAGCATGGCCATGTTACAACCACCATGATGCAGTAGGCTTCAATATAGGCATGTATAAATCTAAATCTGTCAGAGAGCGTTAGAGGGAGGTGGGATATCTTCAAGAATATAACAAACCAATAAACTGTCGTCACAATGGTGCAAATTCATTAATGTTACTGTTTTTTACACCAGTCCTAAAAGAAGGATTCTGAAATAAGTTGCTACATATTCAGAAAGAGACATTTGTGTTAAAATTTTCAACTATAGCTTGCCACCTCCAATGTGTGGCAGTCAGGGGCTGCTGTACATTTCTTTAGTCATTTATATCATTTTTATGTTGTACATTTTCATAGATTAGCTGGGCCTGCTTAACCCCAACCACCCCAACCAAGCCCCAACAACTATTTTAAAAAATTGGCAGAGCTAGACGAGGTTGAAGTAAACATGGCAAACATTGCGAAAATAAAACTTTGCAAAAGCAGCTTTTACCCAGCATTTTGTATGATGAATAGATTCTTGCATTTCCAGTGTCATCTTCAACGCTCCAAATATCTAAAATCACATTTTGTACTTTTTTTAGCTACAAGAAATAATGATCTGTAGTTGTATATGCTCCTTCCATAGGCCCAACCTTCATAAATTCATCAGAATGTTGGCTATGATAGAAGGGTTTCAGAATACGCAGTGTCCATGCTGGCTCTTGTCTTCTGCATAAAGCACCTACAATGGGCACATGGGTATCAAACCCGACCATGAAGAAAAGATAGAAGGAGTAGTCTGATGAATCACATTTTATTCTCCATCATATGGATATTTGGGGCTTTTTGTATGGCTTATTTAGGAAAGGAGGTGACAACAAGGAAGAAGAGGAAAAGACAACCTTTAGGCAATGGTTTCCTGGGAATCTTCAGAATCTGGTATTCATGTTTCTGTTAATTTGACACATTTACTATTTGCAGTTGCCACACGAAAAACATTGCTCACATCTGGCAGGTTGCTGCTATATCATAGCTTACCAGAGAACACTACAGATTTGCGTCTTCTGCATCTGTGCAGACCTACTATATGTGTCTTTATAGTCACAAACTACTAACATATGTTTTGTTACACTGCAGTTGTCCGGTGGGTTTACATTACTGCAGTGTTAAACAACCACCAATTGGTAAATATTTACTGATCGTTAATGTTATGTATAAAAGAACATTTTCAGTGCTAAAGTTGGGTGAATTTATTCAAGTGGAATTCTGAAATCCAGAAGATTTGGCAAACTCAAATCTCATGAGAGCGGCGCATCTATATCCAATACATATAGACTACATTGTTCTTGCTTACACAGAAAAATGCCCTGCCAAGAATGATGATCTTTTGTGCAAATTAAAAGATCATTTCACCCAATGAATGAATATTTTACTCATTCATGCAGCCTGTTTAGACTAAAAATACACGCGCCCCCAAGGAAGCAATAGCGAAACGGCGCCCGCCGAGTGTGAGGGGATTGCCTGCACGCCATCCTGCCTACACTACCATCTATGTGGAGGTAATCAGGTAATCAATCATTATCCTATGCCCCTATACTGACTTGTACTGTACTGAGGGAAAGGATATTCTTCATTTTATCTACAGGCTCCTTTCATATGGCAATAAGCAACTAGATTTTGCATATTCTGCAGAGCCCCACAAGAGACTGCACAGCATTCACTAGTACCTTAGCTTACTTGCCATAAGCATATAGCCTCATTTTACCACTCTCTATTTTTTGAACTTCCCTTCTTTTGTGATTACCTAACTACTATTACTAATACAATATTTGTCTTGCAGCTGTTTTCCCTCCCTTTACTGGAGGTTTTATACCCTGTCTTTTTAAATGGTTTTAATTTTGTATATCAATAAAAAATATACTATTTTATTTATGATGTTGGGAATCTCTTCTTAGCCGGTGGATTTATTCTCCACCTGCCTTGTGTGTTTTCCATGAATTGTTGAAGTGTCTAACGCTTACTTCCTACATTTGGACTTTATGATTTTTGAGCCTGTTTAGACTGCAAGATTATGGTGAATTCTCTTACTGTTTTTAGATCATCTTGCAGCGTAAGTTGACCTTTCAGCTTCACTTACAGTGAAAGATAATTGTTACATAAGGCCCTGTCACACACAGCGAGATCGCTAGCGAGATCGCTGATTTAGTGACGCATCAGCGATCTCGCCAGCGACATCGCTGTCTGTGACACGCATCAACGACCTGCCACCCCGCCTGGTATCGCAGATCGTGCAGGAATGTCCTGGGCCATTTTTTGACCGTTGGCCTCCCGCTGGCCAGCGCACATTGCTGCGTGTGGCAGCGGGAAACCAGCGATCATCAAGCTCCCAGCGCTTTAAGCAGACGCCGGGAGCTGGTATCCAGGGTAAATTTCGCGTAACTAAGTGCATGCGTCGCTTAGTTACCCACTTTTACCTTGGATACCTGCGTGCTCGCGCTGGGAGCTGGTATCCAAGGTACACAGCGGGTAACTAAGTGACACACTCGCTTAGTTACCTGATATTTACCTTGGATACCAGCTCTCACCGCAAGCACGCAGGTATCCAAGGTACACAGCGGGTAACTAAGCGATGCACGTGCTTAGTTACCCGATATTTAACTTTGATTCCAGCGTCCTTGCTGGTCCTGATTGCTGGTGAGTCTGCTTGTTTGACAGCTCACCAGCGATCATGTAGTGAAGCACCAGCGATCCTGACGAGGTCGTATCGTTGTCGGGATCGC
The DNA here is from genome assembly GCF_039654945.1 of Dendrobates tinctorius. Classification (NCBI taxonomy): domain Eukaryota; kingdom Metazoa; phylum Chordata; class Amphibia; order Anura; family Dendrobatidae; genus Dendrobates; species Dendrobates tinctorius. Next base: position 408,526 of record NW_027362012.1, on the reverse strand, counting down.
TGGTGCATCGTTTAATGTGACGGCACCCATAGTTATATAGGTCAAAAAAGTCCTAGGTCCATCAAGTTCAACCTAGCATTCTTAAGAATCCTTCTGTGTATCCAGGTTGCTGATCACCCAATGAATGAGCAAAACGCTTGTTCTTTGGGTGAAATGATCTGTTGCACAGCACAAAAGATCATTGTTCTTGACCTTCTATTGTCCTATGTAAACAATGGTAGTCTATGCACACTGAGCGATCTATTACATTACTGTGGTCGGCTTGTTTGAATAGTCTAATATACGAGCACCAATCAGAAAAGGCTTTTTAAATGGCAGTCGTTCAGTGCCACTGATCAGTCCCTGTAAATGGACCCTTCCATGTGGTCATTGTATCAGCAGGTCAGCAAGACGAGGAAGAAGGAAGTGAAGAAACTTGTGACCTGAAGTTCTCACGAAACAAAAGTGTAGTTGAAGGCAACTGCAATAATTAAGACTTATCTTAAAAATCTGAAGTTTCAGCTCCACTATGTCAACTAATTTCTGCAATCTTTTTGTCTTGTTTATAATACTGCATCTGCCTAGATGAATGTAAAGTCAGGCCATGTTCACATATCACATATCTTGTAGAATCTTCACTTAAATTCTGAGACAAAATGCAGTACAATGTAGAGAAGATGTAAAAAATACATTTCCATAAAGTGTAAAAATGAATTACAGCATTACTTATCAGTGATACAAGTGAGGTAGATATTGGACTTTACTCATTTCATCCAATGCAAAGAGCGAGATCTTCAGATAAATCTGATCCAAAATAGTGTGACATGCAAGCTGCTTTTCCAGTGGAATATTTCTGCGAGGGTGAACCCCACCTTATGGGAAGAATCATAGTGATGAGATATTGCTAAGTCGGGTCTCTGAGAATTAGTGAAAAGTTAAAAGTAGAAGCCATTTTGGAGGCTTCATCGCATGTAGTCTGATAGACTTTAAGTAATAATAAGAATAGTATCATATTTTGGTTTCTAGAGAACCTTAATAATCAATATTTTTATTCTAATTTGATTAACAATCTAACAGAAGATTACTGTTCTAACTTCACTTTTAATTTGGTTCTTGAAACTTACAGAACATAAGCCTTTCTCTGCTGACCAACATTTATTCTAAATCATTTGTCTACCTTTGACTTCTTGTCCAAGGAAGGCTTAACATTTAATCACAGAATGAATACTTGAGCTTAAGTAATGTAACATGTTGAGTTAATGGAGATGAAAACTCTGCAATTAGCTGATATGATAGCTACACATACACCAGTAGATAATTATGTTCTTTGTCATACCGTGCAAAGAAATTGGAATCCAAATAAGATGAAATAATCATATTACGCTGGGAAGTTGCTGTTTAAGTCAAATATAAATTACTAAGATATTCAACAACACCCAACAATGAATAGGATTAGGGAACAGATTGCTTTTGAATGTAACTTAATCCTAAACAATCATAATTCACATAATTTTTGCAGCTAATACAAGTTTGAAAAGTTTTAGAACTTATTTATCAAAAATAACACTTCTTTTTTAAAACAGTGAACAGTGTTATGTGCCTTCTCAAAAGAAAAGAATAAAAACATAGTATAGCAATAGTTGGTAAAAAGTGAATATCCATCTAATATAATATAATGCTTTCTCAGATTATGGCTCCCTTCCAACAATTAGATCTGGAACAGTTAAGCCTTGTATACACTTTAGATTGGTGTCAGCCAAGATTGTTCGGACGGAAGCTATTTTCCACAACTCTCCAAACACAGGATCACTCAGCTGGCCAAACGTTCCTTTGTACTTTACGAGAGAGTTGTTGCCAGACTTCACTGATGGTGGCTTATATCTTAGATAACAAAAGAGTCAGCTGTTCATAATCAGAGATGTTGGATTCTTCAGTCTCCTGACATCATTTATTAACCGTTAGTGTAGTTACGGTCTCAAATGGGTACACCTTGCTGTGGTGGGACAGCTTTATACTTTTTTGATCAAAACAGTGTTTACCAAGTACCCTATGTTATTTAATGCACTTGCGTTTTACTTATTTATTTTCATTAGGGTATATACATACATTGTTTTTCCTTTGGTTTTGCTTGCTTTTATGGCCAGTGTGAACATGCTTTTACATCATGCATGTCATTCAATTCTACTCTAGTTCAGTTTTTTTTGTTTGTTTTTTTTTGGTTTTTTGTTTTTTCCTCAGGAAAGATGGTAACACCTGACCAGATGATCAGACTCCAGCACCTACACCCAGCACAGACACTATAGAACAGCAGAGCACCCTTTATGGCAGCTGCTTTAGTTCATGAAGGGTGCTGGGAGGTGGGTGGAGATTAGATTGCACTATAGAGGGGAACGCTGACAGGAAGTTAGCAGAGGTTCCTCAGAGGGGGATGGAGAGAGAGGAAGTGTTTAAAGCAGCCTCCTGTGAGCTGGAGCTGCTGGCAAGGAAAGAGAGAAAGAGAAAGATCAGTTCTTCAGAAGAAAGATAGAAAAGTATGGAACGTGAGGAGGAGAGAACGGGGATCGGAGCTAGAGCAGAGCGCTTTCCTAAGATTATTGCGCCAAAGGCTGGGCGCCGGTATCCGAAGCTGTGTGTGATACTAATGAGCCTACAGCAGAAACCGGAGGAATAGAAGTTGTGACCACTTTATTCCCACCTAGTACTCGATGACTCAGCAGCCACTTGTGTGAGCTGGGACATGATTGTAAGGAGTCCCCGAAGTAGGCTAAAGCTGCATGTCATGTGAGTGGAGTTTTGAGTAACAGCAAGAAAGAGGAACTTGAGTGTAATTCATAATAGAATCATAGAATCATAGAATCGTAGAGTTGGAAGGGACCTCCTGGGCCATCTGGTCCAACCCCCTGCTCAAAGCAGGATTCGCTAAATCATCCCAGTCAGATGTCTGTCCAGCCTCTGTTTGAAGACTTCCATTGAAGGAGAACTCACCACTTCTCGTGGCAGCCTGTTCCACTCATTGATCACTCTAACTGTCAAAAAGTTTTTTCTAATATCTAATCTGTGTCTCCTCCCATTCAGTTTCATCCCATTGCTTCTAGTCTTTCCTTGTGCAAATGAGAATAAAGTTGATCCTTCTACAATGTGACAGCCCTTTAGATATTTGTAGACAGCTATTAAGTCTCCTCTCAGTCTTCTCTTTTGCAAACTAAACATTCCCAAATCCTGCAACCTTTCCTCATAAGACAGGGTTTGCAGACCGGTCACCATTCTGGTTGCTCTTTTCTGAACTTGCTCCAGTTTGTTGATGTCTTTTTTAAAATGTGGTGCCCAAAACTGGACACAATATTCCAGATGAGGTCTGACCAAAGAGGAGTAGAGGGAAATAATGACTTCACGTGATCTAGACTGTATGCTTCTGTTAATACATCCTAGAATTGCATTTGCCTTTTTTGCTGCTGCATCACACTGTTGACTCATATTCAGTCTGTGATCTATTAGTATACCCAAGTCTTTTTCACATGTGCTGTCACTTAGCCCTATTCCTCCCATTCTATATATGCTTTTTTCATTTTTATTGCCCAGATGTAGTACTTTGCATTTCTCCCTGTTAAAAACCATTCTGTTAGTTGCTGCCCACTTCTCCAGTTTATTTAAATCTTTTTGAATCCTCTCTCTCTCTTCTCTAGTATTAGCTATCCCTCCTAGCTTTGTGTCATCAGCAAATTTAATCAGTTTACCCTCAATTCCTTCATCTAAATCGTTGATAAAGATGTTGAACAATACAGGGCCCAGGACAGAGCCCTGTGGTACTCAACTTGAGACATTCTTCCAACTGGATGTGCAGCCATTTACGACCACTCTTTGGGTCCGATCACTAAGCCAGTTATGAGTCCACCTAACAGTTGCCTTGTCCATTCCATACTTAGTCATTTTTTCAATAAGGATTGTATGAGAGACTTTGTCAAATGCTTTGCTGAAGTCAAGATATACTATATCTACAGCATTTCCTTGATCCACCCAATCAGTGATACCGTCATAGAAGGAAATTAAGTTAGTCTGACATGACTTATTAGTTACAAACCCATGCTGACTCTGTTTAATCACTTCATTCTTATCCAGGTATTGACATACATGTTGTTTAATAATTTGTTCAAAGATCTTTCCTGGTATAGAAGTCAGACTCACCGGCCTATAGTTCACCGGCCTGGATCCACCTTCTTCCCCTTTTTGAAGATAGGAACAACATTTGCTCTTCTCCAGTCTTCTGGCACTTCTGTTCTCCAAGAATTTTCAAAGATTATGGAGAGGGGTTCAAAAATTTCTTCTGCTATCTCCTTCAGTACTCTGGGGTGTAATTCATCTGGACCTGGAGACTTGAATTCATTTAGGTTAGCTAAGTGTTTCCTCACTATCTTTCTGTTTATAGATATCCTGGATTCTTCTATTCCCTTAATAGGACAGTGAATAACAGTTGATGTTACATTTCCTTTCTGAGAGAAAACAGATGCAAAATAGGAATTTAAAAGTTCAGCCTTCTCAACATCCTGTCTTACCATTTCATCATTTTCATCCTGTAAAAATCCTATAGCATCTTTGACTTTTCTTTTACTTTTGACATATCCCCAAAATCCTTTATTATTGTTTTTGACATCTCTTGCAAGCCTCAATTCATTTTCAGCTTTAGATAATCTGATTTGTGCCCTGCAGGTTCTGCAGACAGCATTATACTACAAGTACTTCAGATTAGCGCTAGTAAGGAGACGTTCAGAAAAGGCACATTCTGAAGGGAGTGCTGGAAGGGTGTATTCCATCTGCCCGGGAGTTGGCTGAGCCCCTGACCTGGAGGACACAGCACTGAAGCGGGCGCTTGTGTATGCCAGAAATGTGAGTACAGCTTTGGAACTACATTCAGCTGTGTCTCTGCCTTCTTCCGGCGTCAACCTACTCAGCACTGTAACATCTCTATGCCTAACACTACACCATCTACCTCAACATCTACTACTGCTGCCCTGGGACTACAGCTCTGCCTGTGGAGAGCTATTACATCTCTGCTACATCCCACCATCTATCCCAGAGGATCTGCACTGCAGCTCTGGTCACTTCTGACCAGATACCACAGGTGGCGTCATAAACTTATCCATGCTTAAACTTTACTTTACGCCACCTATTTTACATGGACACCCAGGGCCATGGACCGGATCCCTGCCACAGCGACCCTGTGCATAATCAGTGCAGGTGTCACTGTTCCCTCCTTCGGACATCTAAGTAAACGTCAGGATGTGAGAGCTGTGGTTGTCCGCTCACTTCCTCTTAATTGCTTATACGTCTGAAGTTGAGAACAGGGATGCCTGCACTGAATGGGCACAGGGCTCATGTGACATAATAACCTCATGTGATCCCTGGGAATACAAGTGCAGACATCGCTGGAACGGTGCTGGATCGGGAGGTGAGTATAAGTGTTTTTTATTTTAGCAAAGGCATATATTCAGAGTGAGAACAGGTTGTTCTAGTTGTGGACAACCTCTTTAATGCTAATGCTACCACAACCTCAGAATTTCACCTATTTGTCCAATTTTTACCAATTCATTAAAATGTGCAGTTTGTGAGCTTGTCTCAAGAATGGAAGTGTTGGTGTTAAGATGTGTCAAATTAAGTAAAAGGCGTGTGCCTCGTAATGAATTTGGTGAGTCTTTCAACATTTGTTCAGCACAGACAGATGCCATTCACCAGGTGCTGTTTATTGCTGTGGTTTTATGGCAATTCTGCTAAAAAGGCATAACAAAACATGTGAATGCAGCCTGCAGGCAAAAGAAGTAAGTTTATCCGTGCATAGGACTCTATATATTATAAAGTTATGTAGGTATTAAGATTGTTAATAAATTTGTATATTCTGGATACCCCATTAAATACATGGAGATCTGTGTATAGAGATAATAAATAATAACTCTCAAAGGATTATTTCATCGCTTCTGCCTTTTCCTTTGAGTAGTCAGCCTGGCCTTAGGACCCGGACCCCCATGAATCCAGACTGCTAAACAGTTGCTACAATGTATTCAAGCAATATTTAAAAGTTGAATTACCCTTTAGATGTCCGTATTCCACAATAAAACAAACTTGCAGCTCCTGGAATTGTTTCAGCAGCTCAAGTTCAGATTCATATAAAACAAGTTTTATTTCTATCTATAGATCAGTTGCTTTATTTTGTATTATGCCCTAGTAGTAAATATGTCAACCAGCATAGCAGCTTAGTAACCTTGGCAAAGTGGTGAACTCGTGCTATATTTTTGCATGATATCTAGTGAAATCGCAGCCATAATCATGTTTACTGCAGAAATCCTGAAAGAATAATAACAGCAAACTGAGCATGGATTAGATGGATTATGTTACTAATGTGTGTGCTGTATACTGATCTGGACGCGCCGTACACCGGAGATGGTAATGTTCTTAGCTAGAACTCTATTTACAATAAAAGTCACCTCCAACTATCCCAGGCAATAATTTACAGTTTGAGGGGAGAACATGATCAGATCAGCTTCATTTACTATTCAGTTTTATTGGCCACTGCACTTTTAGGGTAAAAGCCGCAATGGGAGTCGGAAGATAAATATGTGCAATTATGTTTGACAGGTAACAATTTTTCAACTCACAAATAGAGGAGGAGAAATATGAGCATAATTGTTAAGTTATAAAAATGAGTTTGCAGATTTGCGTGAAATTGTCTGCCTGCTTTAGTAGTTTGCCAATATGAAGACATAATTGCATAAATCTAAAATATTAGAATACAGTATTAACAAAGTCGCAGATGGCATCTAAGAATGAAAGAAGGATATCTTTACTGGCTTATGTAATAAAATCAAGACTAAATGCTACATATTGCTGAATGTTGTCAAGATAATCTCACACATGATAATAATATGAATGGTGTTTGATTGCAATGTGATCATCTGTGCCTGCAAATCTCTCTATATTCCATAAGGATACGTGCTGGACTAGAATCACTACCTTTCTTCCCCAGAGAAGGTTATTTATAAAGCTATCCAAATTTGTCACCACCAAAGTATGTGGCAGAAAATTCCTGCAGTAGTAGTCTGCCTTGCCATAGGTGAGCAGGAGGGCACTGTAACTGTGTTATGTGTGCGAAGAAATGTAACTCCAGCAAAAAGAATTCTTCTAGAAGTCCCTATATATTAGCAGAAGTAGAAAGAACACATAATCCACGAACAAAAAGCAGTAAAACTTGAATTAAAATGACAAATTCAGCGATGCGTTTCGATCTGAAAAGATCTTAGTCCTTGCTATGACATACTGCTCCATTAAAAGAGAGAAAAACTCAGCGTGTGACATCACATCTTGCATGTTATTTAAATCACTGTAGCTATCACACCCAATGCTACAGGTTGCTTCTAATTATGGCAAGGGGTGACGAAGCTAGGTGCGAAACGCGCGTCAGGTGTGGTTCTTTCATTGTCTGGTGACTCCTCCCACTGCCACTTCATGCATGTACTTTCCCATCTATGGGAGTTAGGTTATTAAGTTCCATGATACTACTTTTTTTGTACTAACTTTGTTCTAATCCCATTACCTTAAGCCAATTGGTTTCCATTTGTAATATTGGGCTCAGATTGATTTTTCATTTCATACTGTTATTCACCTTCTATTTCTGATATTCTGATTTTCTGATTACCATACTGGCTTACTATTGTATATTCATCACTGTACGTCTACATATACAGATGTGTGGTTTTTGGTATTCTGCATCAGTTGTAGACATGTCATGTTCTTCAGCTTTTGAATATCCTATGTCTTACTATTTCTCCTTTTAAAATATTTTTTAATTATGTCTAAGAAAAAATAATTTTTATTAAATATATTGATGGCTTGCACTCATCCTTTATAGGTTTTCTCCCTTTTCTCTGCTATTTTCATATTTATTTTGTGCCCATGGTATTCATATAGGTTTTTATTAATTATGGGAAACACCTGATGCTTCTTTGTAACATAAGTGCTTTTCAAAGAGAATCGTATGTAAAGCTCACTATGAAAGAGAGCAAACTTCTCGCTTGTATCTGCATCTACAAAAACAAATAAAATTGGACAACTAACACTAAAAATGCCAAAACAAAAACTGTATATATATATATATATATATATATATATATAGTGAGATAGCGCTCACTGAATGTGTTGGGGGACACTCACCTGGCTGCAGGATTGAGGCACACAAGAACGATTTTACTCTCAAACAGTCCTTCCAGTTCATTTACACAGCATAAGCCGCATAAAGTACAGTTCATTTCACTTCCAGGAGCTCTGCTCCACACACTGACTTCTTGTCAATCCTGAATACAAGGGAAGCTGCCTTACTGGAATCACTGACCTTTACTTGCTTGACTTCCAGGCACATGACCTCCTACATGTGCTCTCCAGGAAAAAAAATGTTCTCTTGCAGGACCTTCCAACACAGAGACCATGTGACCAAACAATCTCATTGAATCCCATGAGACACACCCATTGATGGGAGGTAGACGGTTACCCGCACCCGCCCAGCTCTCCAGCTAACCTGCAAGCCCAACCCACATAAACTAAGTCTCGTTGAACTACAGGTCCCAAAGCAACATTCCATGCTTACAGCGCAGAGGACCTCCACCTCTGCGACACATACCAGTCATTCACAATAACACCAGTTACTGTTTCACTATATATATATATATATATATATATATATATATATATATATATATATATATACTGCTCAGAAAAATAAAGAGAAAAATACCACATCCTAGATATCACTGAATGAAATATTCTAGTTGCAAATCTTTATTCATTCATAGTGGAATGAATTAAATCCAATAAAACCTAAAAATGATCAATTTACCTCAAAACTAATATCACACGGAGGTCTGGTTTTGGAATGTCACTTAAAATAAAAGTGGAAAATCAACTTACAGGCTGATACAACTTCAGTGAAATGCCTCAAGACAAGGAAATGATGTTCAGCAGTGTGTGTGGCCTCCACACACCTGTATCACCTAACTACAATGCCTTGGCATGCTGCTGATGAAGCAACAGATGTCCTCTTGAGGGATCTTTTCCTAGAACTAGATTAAAGCATTAGTCAACTTCTGGACAGTCTGTGGTGAAACATGGCGTGGGTGGATGGAACGAACAAAAAAACAGACCAGCACATCCCAACTAGTGTGAACAGGTGCCAGCTAACATAACTATTCTAAGAAAATACAAAGCTGCACTCTGGATTGTTTAGAATAGGAAATCTAGAAACTTGGAACTGCATAACTGTCCTAGAAAATTGGTAAGTGCTATATTATGCACAGTACATATGCAAATTTGAAAAATTGGAAATGCAGTATTGCTATAGGAAAACTTACAGTAAAAATAAGGTACTTAGCACATATATTGGCCAATTTATACAAGCCCAACTGCTACCATCAAGGTGGATTGAATGAGAAATGATGTCCCAGATGTGTGCCATTGGATTCAGGTCTGGGGAACAGGCAGGCCAGTCCTTGGCATCAATGTCTTCATCATGCAGGAACTGCTGAGCTGACCCACATGAGCCACATGAGTCCTAGCACTGTCATGCACCAGAAAGAATCCAGGGATCACTGAACCTGCACGTGGTCTCACAATGTATCTGAAATCTCATTCCAGTAGCTAATGGCAGTCAGTGTACCTCTGGCTAGCACATGCAGGGCTAGGTGGCCCTTCAAAGAAATGCCTCCCAACACTATTACTAACCCACTGCCAAACTGGCATGCTGGAGGATGATGCAGACAGCAAAACATTCTCCATCGCATCTTCAAACACTCTCATATCAGTCACATGTGCTCAGTGTGAATCTGATCTCATCTATAAAGCGCAGAGGGCGCCAATGTCGAATCTGCCAATCCTGGTGTTCTCTGGCAAATGCCAATCACCCTACACGTTGTTGGGCTGTAAGCATGTAAGGGGAGGCCAGGACCATACTCATGGCCAGAGACACTGAAGCATCTGTGTCCCGACCTTCCCTCATAGAAAACTGTATTCCACTTCTCAGCGTACCAGCGCCTCCAGTTTCAGGTCCTCCTGGGTACTTCTCAGGCGACGATGGCCATTCTTCCAGACGACCCCCAGTAATGGAGACACAGTTTAGGATAACTTGAACATTCTCTTTAGTTAGAACTTCACACATTATATCCACAGTTGGCATCATGGAATTCACATTCAACTTCACTTGTTTCCTCATCTTTCCCTACTTTGCTGACGCTTCTGTGCAACACACGTCTGGACCGAACCGTCTTAGACTGCTCTCCAGATTCTTCCTGGCCTATCCTCGCCATGATGACAATTCCTTCTGCCTGTTTCTCCCCAGTCTTGAAATCATCAGCCACCTGGTTTGGGTGCCCTGGTAAAGCATCCTGCCTGTCTGTACCATTCCCTTCGAAGCTCCAACTTCCTTCAGTTCCTCACTCCAACCGACTCCCGCCCTAAAGGCATCTGCCCAGGCTATGAGTCGCCACATCTTCCTTCTCCTGTACTTGCCCACTGCAATGATGCCCAGTGGCCATGGATAATGTGGGCTGCCGCTACTTAACGGTGTGTGGCTGCCGAATCATTCTGGGCCTACAGCCCATGTGGACACTTCGGGCACCCCGGCCCTGTCTGACTAACTTCCCCTCTGCTCTAACCTAATCTCTTGGCAGCCCCTCCTACACATAACCCAATACTACCTACTAACTATTCTGTATACTAGAGTGCCCCCCTCTAGTGTTCACCTAAGAGTACTACGCTTTCCCTAAACTATACACAAACCATAGTAAACATTATTACACTATATGCAATCAGGAACATGAAAACACGGTAATGGTAATATCCAGAAAGGGTAGCAGTACCATAACACAAATTAGGTAGTATATAAAACATGTAGCAATACCAGCAAGCAAAAAGACATAAATACTGCAATGAATATTATTAAACCAACCCCTTTACAGGCACAACACCCATTTGTTGATGTCGAGTCCTCATACTACCTTCTGTCTGTTTCTGACAGTTTGAGCAGACACAAGGATGTTTGTGGCCTACTGGAGGACTTTTGCAGTGCTCTGGTGCTGATCATCCTTGTGTAAAGTAGGAGGTAGTTGACCTCCTATGGCACCCTTTATGTCTTATGTAGTACTGGCCTGTCCCCTGGCATCTGCTCCATACTCTGGACACTGTGCTGACAGACACTGATACCCTTCTTACCACAACTCGCATACTGGATGAGCTGCACTACCTGAGCAATTTCTCTGGGTTGTAGACACTTCCTCATGCTACTATAGGGGTGAGAGCAATGACAAAATGCAAAAGTGACCAAAACAACAGCCAAAAAGGATGAAACCAGGAAATGGTCTATGGTCACCACCTGCAAAATCATGCCTTTATAGTGGTTGTGCTGCTAATTGCCGATCATTTCTCCCTGTTGTCTGTTCCTTTTGCACAAGAGCAGAAGAAATTAAGTCACATTTGTTGTTACTTCATAATTGGACAGGTTGATTTCACAGAAGTTTGATTGACTTAGAGTTACATTGTGTTGTTTAAGATACTATTGAAGAGAAATAGCGCAATAGCGCATTATCCAGTGTAGGTATATCAATTTAAAAATAATACACTCACCAGATGGGGCTTATTACAAGCTCCATCTGGTGAGTGTATTATTTTTAAATTGGAGGATTCGCTGCTGCAGAAACCACAGATTCACGAGGGACCAACGTAGAAGATGCAGGATAGGAAAAAAGAGGTCAGACAATCCGCGCTGCGAATCACTATGAACAATTATTATTACAGTGGTCTTTATTCGACGCATTTCGAAGTTTCACAGAACTCCTTCCTCAGGTTTTTTCCTGAGGAAGGAGTTCTGTTAAACTTCGAAACGCGTCGAATAAAGACCACTGTAATAATAATTGTTCATAGTGATTCGCAGCACGGATTGTCTGACCACTAGAGTTGAGCGATACCGTCCGATACTTCAAAGTATCGTATCGGATGGTATCGGCCGATCTTTAAAAAAAGTATCGGTATCGCCGATTCCGATACCGGAAGTCCCATTCAAGTCTATGGGACTTCCGGTATCGGAATAAGAAAAACCCTTTCCTGCCCTTGTACAGCCTCTCTGGGGTCTGTACGGGCCTTTCGGGGGGCTGTGCCGGCCTGCCAGGGGGTCTGTGCAGGCTCCGGTGGTCTGTGCCGGCCTGCCGGTGGTCTGTGCAGGCTCCGGGGGGCTGTGCCGGCCTGCCGGGGGGCTGTGCCGGCCTGCCGGGGGGCTGTGCAGGCTCCGGGGGGCTGTGCCGGCCTGCCGGGGGGCTGTGCCGGCCTGCCGGGGGGCTGTGCCGGCCTGCCGGTGGTCTGTGCAGGCTCCGGGGGTCTGTGCAGGCATCGTCCGATGGGACTACAAGTCCCATCGGGCGATGCCTGCTACCATGACAGTGATTGACACATTAGCCAATGATGGGACAGTAGTAGTCCCATCATCCGGCTAATGTGTTAAATGTAAAAAAAAAAAAAAAAAAATTACATGCTACATACATACAACATGCATACTACATACATGCTACATTCATACTACATACTACATACATGCTACATTCATACTACATAAATACTACATGCAACATACATACTACATATATACTACATGCATGCTACATACATACTGCATGCTACATACATACCACATATATACTACATACATACTACATGCATGCTACATGCATGCTACATGCTACATACATAACACATATATACTACATGCATGCTACATACATACTACATGCTACATACTACATGCATGCTACATACATACTACATGCTACATACTACATATATACTACATGCATGCTACATACATACTACATACATACTACATATATACTACATGCATGCTACATGCTACATACTACATGCATGCTACATACATACTACATGCTACATACTACATATATACTACATGCATGCTACATACATACTACATGCTACATACATACTACATATATACTACATGCATGCTACATACATACTACATGCTACATACATACTACATATATACTACATGCATGCTACATACTACATGCTACATACATACTACATACATACTACATGCATGCTACATACATACTACATGCTACATACTACATGCATGCTACATACATACTACATGCTACATACTACATATATACTACATGCATGCTACATACATACTACATACATACTACATATATACTACATGCATGCTACATGCTACATACTACATGCATGCTACATACATACTACATGCTACATACTACATATATACTACATGCATGCTACATACATACTACATGCTACATACATACTACATATATACTACATGCATGCTACATACATACTACATGCTACATACATACTACATATATACTACATGCATGCTACATACTACATGCTACATACATACTACATACATACTACATGCATGCTACATACATACTACATATATACTACATACATACTACATACATACTGCATGCTACATACATACTACATGCATGCTACATACATACTACATGCATGCTACATACATACCACATGCTACATACATACCACATATATACTACATACATACAATACATTCATACAATACATACATAGACATACAGTACATATAACATAGAGTAACATACTTACCAATACTTGTCACATTGTTCCCCGAAGCCATTGTCTATTCCGGGATAAATATTAACATAACAAACCACAAAAATACTCACCCACGATCCGAAGCAGTCCACGAGTGTGTCCCACGACGATCTTGGGTAGAGAACGGCAGCATCAGATGATGCTGCCGTTCTCTACGGGCTGCAGGAATCCAATGACGGAAGGTAGGTATCCTTCCGCACTGTATTCCTCCGCCACTTAAAAAAAAAAAAGTCCCTAGTCTCACTTTATGCCATTGCTGTGTGGGAATTTCCCACACAGCAATGGCATAAAGTGAGACTAGGGACTTTTTTTTTTTTAAGTGGCGGAGGAATACAGTGCGGAAGGATACCTACCTTCCGTCATTGCATTCCTGCAGCCCGTAGAGAACGGCAGCATCATCTGATGCTGCAGTTCTCTACCCAAGATCGTCGTGGGACACACTCGTGGACTGCTTCGGATCGTGGGTGAGTATTTTTGTGGTTTGTTATGTTAATATTTATCCCGGAATAGACAATGGCTTCGGGGAACAATGTGACAAGTATTGGTAAGTATGTTACTCTATGTTATATGTACTGTATGTCTATGTATGTATTGTATGAATGTATTGTATGTATGTAGTATATATGTGGTATGTATGTAGCATGTGGTATGTATGTAGCATGCATGTAGTATGTATGTAGCATGCATGTAGTATGTATGTAGCATGCAGTATGTATGTAGTATGTATGTAGTATATATGTAGTATGTATGTAGCATGCATGTAGTATGTATGTAGTATGTATGTAGCATGCAGTATGTATGTAGCATGTATGTAGTATGTATGTAGTATATATGTAGTATGTATGTAGCATGCAGTATGTATGTAGCATGTATGTAGTATGTATGTAGTATATATGTAGTATGTATGTAGCATGCATGTAGTATGTATGTAGTATGTATGTAGCATGCAGTATGTATGTAGTATGTATGTAGTATATATGTAGTATGTATGTAGCATGTATGTAGTATGTATGTAGTATATATGTAGTATGTATGTAGCATGCATGTAGTATGTATGTAGTATGTATGTAGCATGCAGTATGTATGTAGCATGTATGTAGTATATATGTAGTATGTATGTAGCATGCATGTAGTATGTATGTAGTATGTATGTAGCATGCAGTATGTATGTAGCATGTATGTAGTATATATGTAGCATGCATGTAGTATGTATGTAGCATGCAGTATGTATGTAGTATGTATGTAGTATATATGTAGTATGTATGTAGCATGCATGTAGTATGTATGTAGTATGTATGTAGCATGCAGTATGTATGTAGTATGTATGTAGTATATATGTAGTATGTATGTAGCATGCATGTAGTATGTATGTAGTATTTTTTTTTTTTTTTTTTTAACATTTAACACATTAGCCGGATGATGGGACTACTACTGTCCCATCATTGGCTAATGTGTCAATCACTGTCATGGTAGCAGGCATCGCCCGATGGGACTTGTAGTCCCATCGGACGATGCTTGCACAGACCCCCGGACATCAGCACAGCCCCCCGGCAGGCCGGCACAGCCCCCCGGCAGGCCGGTACAGACCCCCACAGGGTGCACAGACCACCGGCAGGCCGGCACAGCCCCCCGGCAGGCCGGTACATACCCCGAGCAGTCCACACAGCCCCCCGGCAGGCCGGCACAGCCCCCCGGCAGGCCGGCAGAGACCCCCGGAAGGCCCGAAATGACGGCGCATCATGATGCGCACACACCGCGCATCATGATGACGTCAGGCCGTCAATCAACTGAACTTCCGATTCCGATGCCGAATTCCGATATTGAAAAAATATCGGAAGTCGGTATCGGAATTCCGATACAGCAAGTATCGGCCGATACCCGATACTTGCGGTATCGGAATGCTCAACACTACTGACCACTTTTTTCCTATTGTGTTGTTTAAGTGTTCCCCTTTATTTTTTGAGCAAAGTGTGTATATATATATATATATATATATATATATATACTATAACACTTCCTTGTACATTGTGTTGCTTAAGTGTTCCCTTTATTTTTTTGAGCAGTATATATTGTAAGGTAGCGCTTGTTATTCGGTTTGGGGATTCTCGCTTGGCAGCCAAATAACCAGGTCCGGCACGGGTTTTTCATAAAACACCAACAGTCCATGCGGTTTATTCATCATCATAAACCAAAGCAACAGGCTTTTCACATCAAAGCAGCATAACATTCATGACACAGCTCCGCTCTGTTAACCCTGTGGTCACACAGGCTGTGTTATGTCCGTTATGCAGGCTCTCGCCTAAACACAGTTAGCTCACCCTCTCTGGGTTACCTTCTTAGCTGCTTCACACTGCAGAAATCCGTTCCCTCCAGGGAATTGTGAGACACACGTTGCCATTACTCACAGCGTCCCCACATGCACTCAGGAAGGCAGCCACATCTTCCAGCACGTCAGCCAGATGAGACCTTCCAAACGGACCAACTGGGTCCAAGCATTCACTCATGTGACCTACCCTGGTCACCTTATATGGTCTGTAGCCATGCCCACCGGATCACATGGCTATGACCTCATCACAGCTCCTATAGCCATTCACACACATACGCTTTACTATGGGCGTTTTAGACACACGCCCCTGGGTGGATTTGTAGGTGGTTGGTCTCGCTCGTCGCACCAACCACCTAAAGGCTTCTCCCTGACACATTGTACCAGAAACCTCAGCAGTACCTCTGCAGATCAGCACATAATCAAGCCTTCATCCCAAGGCTACCCACCTTGGGAAACATAATGGTCATTTAGCAGCCTACTCCTGTTACCACACTTAATGTGCCTGTACACCCGTCCTGGGACACCCACACAGCGCCCCCTAACGGACACAGTGGTCACTACACCACAATATATACACACACAAGTGGCACAAATAAGCAGAAATGTTGAGAAATAAGCACATGACAAAGTGAGCATATACAGGGAAACCTATCATTCAAAGTGATAAATGAAATCTTGCCATATATTTATGCCTGACGGTAATCTCAACTTTAACCCATAAATGCACCATGTCTCCCTGTTCACTAACTTACATTTCATGTCTACCACCCTAGTGGGCATCTTAACTCATTCAGTACCTATTGCCTCAAAGCTAGGGATGTTGCCATTGTGAATTTGTGCAAAATGCTTAGAGTATGTGGTTCTCTTGTGCAGGTACTTGCTGACAACATCAGACATATCTTCTAATCCTCACTTTCAACACGCCTCCTGTGCATCCCACAAACTATACAAGACAAATATTACTAGTGATCAAATTAATTACATTGACAGATTGACAGTTAATATATGAATTATTGGTATACTCCTTTTGTGTGTTTATAGAGACAAATACTTCTGAGTTCATTGTCTTACAACAATTGCAAGTAGCACAGTTGTGCTCAAAAGTTTACATACCCCGGCAGAATTTTTGCTTTCTTGGCCTTTTTTTTTCAGAAAATATGAATAATAACAACAAAACTTTTCCTCCACTTATGGTTAGTGGTTGGGTGAAGCCATTTCTTCTCAAACTACTGTGTTTTCTCTTTTTTAATCATAATGATAACCGAAAACATCCAAATGACCCTGACAGTTTACATACCCTGGAAATTTTGGCCTGATAACATGCACAGAAGTTGACATCAATTTCTTGATACCATGTATGCATCACATAACCAGATACTTTATTCTAATAAAGAAGCCTCCTAGCCTTTTTGACCAAGATCATGGTCATAGTCCATGCATATTAATTTGTAGGTATGAAAAGGCAACCTTTTGAAAGACTTAACTCGCGGCCTCATTTACAATAAAATATTTACTTAAAATATGTCTTATGGAATCTCTTTATCCAGATCATCTGCAGCTTAGAATAATTGTGCTTCCATATCTGTCCAAGCCAGGTTACAGTTATTTAGAAATCGAAAAGTTGCAATTATCATTAATAGGGACCCAAGCTTTAACACTTTTTTGCCACATTTGGCATCACTCTATTCAGGTCTCTTTGGCTAGAGTAGCTGTTAGGGTCCTTTTACCACTAATTATATTAAGAGCTCAATTAAAAAATGTATCCCATGCAGTGATAAATAATAAAATCATATGTTATGTTGTCACAAAAGGTCTGACCTACAAGATGTAAAAATCAAAAGCAAAAAAATATAAAAAAAAGACGTAATTTTGGCAATATTATATGAAATATTTTATATACAAAATGTTACACCAAACAATTAATTGCCATGCAGAGATTTATTGCCAAGCATTTCCCATAATCACTTTCTGAAATTTGTATTAAGTCATTTCAAACATAGTTTTTTAGTGTTATGAATTAGTCATGATGTCCACTTAGAGGAAGGATAAGCTCTAAATTTTACTATAGATTACTTAGTGCAATTAAAAGAAATATATACCAGAAGCTGCTATGCAGGAGCATCAGACTAATTATTTTTGGCTTTTTTCCTCAGATAATGGACACATTGCTGCCGGTAGGTAAATCCCTATCATAGAAAGGATGCTGTTCTCCCCAGCAAGTCTGATGAAAACTACAGGTGGACGCAGATTATAATGGAAACATCTAATTGAAATTCATCTTACATTTTTGCCTCAGATGGAATACATGCTGATCTATCACAAATCTACTTGAATTCATTCAAATTGATTGCACATTATCAGGGCAAAACTTCAATTTACTATTCAAACAGATTTATTTTTTTATAATGGCTAAAATGTCAAGCCTAAAATTCTAACTGTGTTTCTTGTTGGTTCTTATAGGGTATCACTGTTGTTATTGGGTGGTGAAGCGACAAAGTCTTACACAACTCACTTTTCATACTGCCCTGAGTAAGGAAACATAATCACAGCATTTTTATCTCATTAATTTAAATTGATATCAATATAGTCATGTCATGTTTAGATCCTACCATCAGAGAATCTCGTACACCCCCTAGTATAATGAAGACAGCCTTATGACCAACCTGTAAGTTACTGCTTCTGACGTACAGTGTGAGAAGCTGGTTTGACTGGTGGAAACACAGTATTACATACCAGACACTTAGAAATTAAGGAAAGAGAGCGCACATAGGGCAATAAAAGTGACTTTTTTGGGTGACAATACATGGTTAGTGCACTCACCTTTACAGGTTGTGAACAGTCACAACCCCTTGCAGAATGTATAAGGAACCAGTGGTCGCTGCAGACTCCCATAGACACCAATGTCACAAAAGAGGAAGAAAAAGACCGGAGTTTTCAATGTATCCGCGCTGACCACACAAGGAGAGGAATATTCTTCATAGCTTTATTGTGATGACGCGTTTCTTGGCAAATCTGCTACTTCCTCAGGGCCAAAGAATTCAGTTTCATTGGCCCTGAGGAAGTGGCAGATTTGCCATGAAACGCGTCGGCACAATAAAGCTTTGAAGAATATTCCTGTCCTTGTTTGGTCAGCGTGGATACATTGAAAAACCCGGTGTTTTTCTTCCTCCTTTATACCAGCCACTTAAAAATAGCTAAATATTAGAGATGAGTGATTCAATTCCTTGAAATTTACAGTTGCATGCAAATTCGAACATTTTGAAAATCCAGTTTGCAAAAAAAAACTTGTTCAGCACAATTCCACACCCTGCTGGATCATCAGAATGCATATTAACATCATTTGGCCTCCCCATAAATTCCTACAGCTATGATATCATACAGATTATGTTATCTTGTGTATGAAAATATCAAAAAATTGACAAAAAATAGAAAAATTCGCAAGTGGCCAACGTAAAATTTTATGTCTTTAAATCAGATAGTTATACCACATAAAATGTTAATAAATAACATTTACCACTAGAGTTGAGCGAAACGGGTGGAAAAATTTCAAAAATCGCCGACTTTTGGCAAAGTCGGGTTTCATGAAACGAAACCCGACCCTAGGATGAGGTCGGCCACGAGGTCGGCGACTTAAGCGCCAAAGTCGCGTTTTAAAAGTTTGTTTTGCGCTCTTTTTCAGCCAATCAGGATCCACGGACACTGTGGGCAACGTGATGACATAGGCAGGTATCACCACCATCTTTCAGAAGGGCATGCAAGTGATTGGCTTGCTTTGGTGGGCATCACAGGGGGTATAAAATGGCGTGCATGCCGACTGCCATGTTACTCATGCTGATCTCAGAATAGGGAGAGCTGCTGCTGATTTTGCAGGGAGAGCTTTAGGCAGGGAAGAAGACACCAAAAACTGCTTCTGCTGCTAGCGATTTTGCCTGTACCACACACCAGTCGCTGTGTGTGCAGTGCAAGTGGAGGCTATATTTTGCTGGATCAGCGGTGTTGGTTGTTAGGCTGCCTTCTAAGGCTTCCTGACGGCTGCATTGCTGTTTACCCACTGCTCTGCACACTGCTTTTTTAAAAGCAATCCCAATTTTTTTTTTGTTCTGGTGAGGTACTGAGCGTGCATTTTTTCACACCATACAGCGGTGCACACTCCTCACACAGTACCATGTAACGGCTGTTAGCACAGCCACAGTGAAGCTATCTGTGTGTCACTCTGTAAGGATAAGTCGAGGACATGTTCCGCTCTTACAGACCTGCACCTTCTAGTTTTGTCTAGCTTTCAAACAGTTAAATATATTTGCTGTTTGATCACATTCAAAACTATAGAGAGACAGCGTGTGTCAGTCCGTATACTTAAAAAACACGGAGCTTGACAATTTTACGTACACCGGACAGCCATGTATGTGCACGCTCCTCTCTCAGTACCGTGTAACGGCTGTTATCACGGCCACAGTGAAGCTATCTGTGTGTCGCTCTGTAAGGATAAGTCGAGGACATGTTCCGTTCTTACAGACCTGCACCTTCTAGTTTTGTCTAGTTTTCAAACAATTAAATATATTTGCTGTTTGATCACATTCAAAACTATAGAGAGACAGCGTGTGTCAGTCCGTATACTTAAAAAACACGGAGCTTGACAATTTTACGTACACCGGACAGCCGTGTACGTGCACGCTCCTCTCTCAGTACCGTGTAACGGCTGTTATCACGGCCACAGTGAAGCTATCTGTGTGTCGCTCTGTAAGGATAAGTCGAGGACTTGTTCCGTTCTTACAGACCTACACTCTAGGGAGATTCCTATTCTGCCCAATTCTATATACACCTTGTAGTTTGTCATACACTAGCCAATTTCTGCCTGTGACAGAGCAGTGTGACATTCACTGGGCCTCACACAATCAACAGTGTCCACAAGTTTGTTCAGAAATTCTACATCTCCCCTGTCCTATAGTGACATTTTTCACACCTGCGACATTGAGACTGTGACATAGCGCTGTGATATTCAGTGGGCCTCACACAATCCAAAAGTGTCCAGTGTCCACAAGTGTGTGCAGAAATTCAAAATCTCCCCTGTCCTATAGACACCTTGTACCTTGTTTTACATTACTATATAGTTTGTTGGATTTTTTCTACATTTCTACCAAAAATGAGGAAGGCTGGTGGAAGAGGCCGTGGAATTGGGCGGGGGTTGGCAGCTGGTAATAATGGTGTTGGTGGTGGATCTGATGGTAGTGGCAAAAGCAAAATAGGACCAAATGCAGGAGGTGTTGAGCCTGCGTCATCTTCTGGCTCCACAAGGCCTCGAAGGCTTAGTTTTCTAGGAGTTGGCAAACCGCTTTTAAAGCCAGAGCTTCAGGAAAAAGTTTTGTCTTACATTGCTGACTCCAGCTCTATCGCCTCCTCTTCTGAAGTTGTAAAAAATAAAAGCACTGAGTCATCATTGGAGGCTCATGTTCATGAACCACACCTTTCCTTGTGTCCTTCACCCCAACCAAGATTGAAGGATGACGCAGGCCATACTACTGATTACTCCATGGAGCTGTTTTCAAATACCATGCCTGGATTATCAAGTGAAATGGTGAATTACCCAGGCCAAGATGAATCTGACATGGAGTGCACTGATGCACAGCCACTGATAGATGATTCTGCTGGTACATTCACTCAGAGCACTACATTGTCCTCGCAGTGTACAGAGCCAGATTCTGACCCTGATGAGACTCAGGTGCCCCTTCCCGCACACTATACCACCATACACGGTGACACAGAGGAAGGTACACATGACATTGAAGAGGAGGTGATGGATGACCCAGTTGTTGACCCAGATTGGCATCCATTGGGGGAAGAGGGTGCTGCTTCCAATAGCTCAGATGAGGAGGAGGAGCATCCACAGCAGACATCGACATCGCAACAGCTGTTATCTGGCAGGCCCGGAGCACTCCAAAGTCAGGTTCCAAAAATCAAAAGAGTTGCTGGACAGCTTGTCCAGAGGGTCAAAATATCACAGCGTGCTAGGCCGCAAAATGTCTGCCAAAGTAGGAAGAGTGCAGTGTGGCACTTTTTTGAACAAAATCCTCATGATCAGGCCAAGGTTATCTGTAAGAAGTGCGCAAAGACCTTTAGCCGAGGGAAAAATCTGAAAAATTTGAACACCAGTTGCATGCTTAGACATTTAACCAGCATGCACTTGCAAGCGTGGACACAACACCCAACCTCAAGTACCACATGTGAAACTGATCACAAAGAAGGTAGTCAGCAATGCTACATTGTTTCCCCCACTGTATGCCCACCGGTTAGCACAGCAGCAAATGTTGAGTTGTCGTTGCAACGCCACAGCAGTCAGGGAATCCCACTGTTATATCAACGAAAGACTGAATCTAGGCCATCAGAAAGAACACCAACTCCATTACCATCAACAACCCTCTCTCAGTCCGCCCTGTCCACCGCTACTTCCACCATATGCAGCTCTCAAGTCCAGCTCAACCTCCCAGACACTGTGAGTAGGTCAAGAAAGTACTCAGTCTCTCATCCGCGTACACTGGGTTTGAACGCCCACATTGCCAAACTAATCTCGTTAGAGATGATGCCCTATCGGTTGGTGGAAAGCGCAGCTTTCCGCGAACTCATGGCCTATGCAGTACCACGCTATGACCTACCCAGTCGCCACTTCTTCTCTCGCAAAGCCATCCCTGTCCTCCACCACCATGTGAAAGACCGCATTGTCCATGCACTCAAGCAGTCAGTGAGTGGAAAGGTGCACCTCACAACTGATGCATGGTCCTGTCGGCATGGCCAGGGCCGTTACGTGTCCATCACTGTGCACTGGGTTAATGTGGTGGATGCAGGGTCCACAGGGGACAGCGGTGGTGGGACAGTGCTGCCTAGCCCACGGTATAGGAAACAGTTGGCTGTAGGCGTTCGACCCTCCTCTTCCTCCTCCAGAAGCAAAAGCTCGTCCACAGAGCGCAGTCGTACGAGCACTCCATCTGCAGCTGCCACTGTTGCACACGAGGTGTCCACATATCGAGCAGCTAGTGGAAAGTGTCAGCAGGCTGTGTTGCAGATGATGTGTTTGGGCGACAGACACACTGCCGAGGAGCTGGCTGAGTACTTTCAGCGACAAACTGAGGCATGGCTGGGCAGTGTACATCTTGAGGCAGGCAAGGTAGTTAGTGATAATGGCCGTAATTTTGTGGCAGCTATAGCCCTTTCAAAACTCAGCCACATACCTTGCTTGGCTTTAACCTTGAACCTGGTGGTGCAGTGCTTCCTCAATAATTATCTGGAGTTAAAAGCCCTGCTCCAGAAGGTGCGAAGACTGTGCGCGCACATCCGCCAGTCGCCTGTACACTCCATTCGTATGCAGAAGCTGCAGCGATTGCTCCACCTTCCCAACCACCGCCTCATTATCGACATTGCAATAAGGTGGAACTCCACCCTGCACATGGTTGAGCGGCTGTGCGAGCAGAGGCAGGCCATAATGCATTTGTGGGAGGATACACGGCCAGGCACTTTGAGAGCAGACATGGAGTTGACAGGTGTGCAGTGGTCGAAGCTGAAAGACCTCCGTAAAGTCCTTCAGTGTTTTGAGGAATGCACACGGCTGGTAAGCACAGACGACGCCATCCTAAGCATGAGCATCCCACTTATGCGTCTGCTCATGCAAACTTTGACGCACCTTAAGGAGCAGGCGTCTGCAGCCAATGTTGACGAGGAGGAAGAGGTGGAGGGAATCCTTGATGACATTCAGCCATTATCTGCTCAGGGACCTCTCCTGGACGAGGTGGAGGAAGAAGAGGAGGAGGAGGATGATGATGGGGATGATTACTTAGGGGAGGAGGATGCATCTCGTGGGGCAAGTGAAAATGTTGGCGTGGCAAGGTCTGGTACAGGGTTTGTGCGTGACTGGAGGGATGTGGATTTGCCAGAAAGTGCTCCTCCACCCAGCACTCGCAGTGCATCATTGACACCGGGAACATTGGCCCACATGTCAGATTATGCCTTGCAGATCCTAAAAAGGGACCCACGCATTGCCAAAATGATGAACGATGACGACTACTGGTTGGCCAGCATCCTGGATCCACGCTATAAAGGCAAATTACAAAACATCATGCCACAGGAGAACCTTGACCTAATATTGGCTACCAAACAAGCAACTCTGGTTAACCGGTTGGTTGAGGCATTCCCAGCACACTGCAGCGGTGATGGTTCTCACACGAGCCGTACGGGCCGGGGGCAGCTTGGCAGAGGTGTTCCTGGTGCACACAGCAGAAGTGGCGTTGGAGACAGGGGTTTCATGACAATGTTGTGGACTGATTTTTCACGGCCCACTCACACAACTGGTAATACTGCATCGATGGAAAGTGACAGGAGACAGCAGTTGTCAACTATGGTTAACAACTACTTTTCCTCCCATATCGATGTTCTCTCGCACAGGTCATTCCCCTTTGACTATAGGGCCACTAAACTGGACACCTGGCCTGAATTGGCACAATATGCCTCATAGGAGCTCGCTTGCCCAGCTGCATGTGTGCTATCGGAAAGAGTCTTCAGTGCAGCTGGATCAATCCTGACAGAAAAAAGGACCCGTCTGTCAACCCAAAATGTGGATGATCTAACCTTCATTAAAATGAACCATGCATGGGTTTCCAAGGATTTTGTCCCACCTTCCCTTGATGACACATAGGTTGCCAGAAAAATGGCTTGCTTTGGTCCTCCTCTTATTCCGCGAACTTGACCTATTTCACCTTTTGCAGCAGCTGAATGACCCACATCTACATATGCCACTTTGTAAACCTCCCTAAGTGGGCGGCCCCCCCCCATGGCCGGGGTCACCACCTAGCGCACAAAACCGTGCGAGTGCCGTTGCCCTGGACAGGTGGGTAGGCCGACTCTTGGGCGCGGGCACTGGCATAGGGTCCCTCATAGTGCAATCAAGTGTCTCTGACAGTGGTGGTGCACACCCACCGTCAGACACACCGCCGTACTATGAGGGGCCCAGTGCCAGTACCGACGCCCACGAGTGTGCCCCCCTTGCTTGGGCAGGGCCCCAGCATTTGCAATGTTTACCTCTCCCTGCTCCTCCGCTGTGTAGTCTGGGCTGTCAAATCCTTCACTGGGAGTGCCACTACAAATTGATTGAACTGAAAGATGATGGTTAAGATGTAGCTATGCCCTGTCCTGCTGGCCGGGCTCTAGCTCCAGATGATCAGTGGCTTCCATTTCTTATGGACGTCGACTCACAATGACATGCAGTGGTGGTTTATCATCAGCTTTCACAGTTTTCCTACTCACAAACGTGTGACATTCCGGCGCACATTTCAAAATGTGCCCTCTCATGCCAATCAAATAGAATTGCCAATGGCCTGTGGCTTCTGTCTTTTGCACTCCAATGTTACGTGACAGAACATGATAGCCAGTGAGCACCATGTTTACATCGCTCCCTGTGATAAAAATTGGATTGAGATGAGTAACAGTGATGGAATCAACGGAAGTGCGATACAGCAAGACTTTATTCACAAAAAAATGTTTTCACTGTCTCAACACACAAATTAATTGAGGGTCAGCATCGCCTATGAGAATTGTGACGGAAGTTTTTCCCGTGAATAATAATTCCTAGATTTCTGCAATCAATAGCCTTTATGTCACTAATTGTATGCATCTCATTTCCTATTGTGGAGAGGCTGGACTGTATTACTGAGACAGAAATATATATGAAGATTTAAAAATAACACCAAAAGTATATAATTGTGTACGCCTCAAATGCATTTCCTTTTTTCCACTTTTTAGATTGCTGTGTAATCCATACTGAGAACACGGAGATTTTACATATTTAAACTGTGCTATATATACCTGCTGTCCAGTGATAAAGTACCCTTTCTCAACTTTGTACAATCTGGTCAAATCCATACTGGGCCTGAGAACATCCTGATCTATAGACATATGTTTTTAATGTGTAAACTAGGCTACATATATACGTGTTATCCGGTGAAACTGTACCCTTTATCAACTTTCTACAATGTTGTTGAACCCATACTGGGCCTGAGAACGGCTGCCGAGCTGTTAAGCAAGCTACAGCACCTGTGGTTTGGACACGTAATTTTTTCAGGAATGACGGTTAGGCCTAACTCCGGAATTGCGGTTGACCTGAACTTACTGGGAAATCGTCGTTCGCGGGGAATAATCTGAATCCCAGATCCCCATCACTAACGGAGTTCAGCAGGTTATCTGCACCTGTAAGCGACAAAAGCTGGTCCTTTCAGTGTAGCGTGCATGCAGCCCCGGACATGTACTGGAATGCTAGACCTGTTATTGCTCGATCTCACGTGCCACAGCCTCGCGTATCCCTCTAGTAAGCTTGACGCGTACCGCGGGGCCATGCCGGAGTCTCAGTCGTTAACGGAATAAAGCTGAGAAATCGCTAGCACAACTACAAATGGACATACCACACCACACACAGAATCGACAAAGCTTGCAATCTGTCCATCTTTTCTGTAGCTTGTATGGTAGTGGTTTCCCGGGTGCAGTCCAATTAAGCCACAGGCTCCACTCCTGTTGGTGCCCTTTTGGACATTCCTTTAAGGTTCAGCATTGCAATCATACTGCCCCGGAAACCAAAAACTTTGTCTTCAGGGACGCTGTTTGGAGGTTCGTGGGAATAACGCCGCCCAATCAGCAGTCGGCATATGGGTCGCCCTCCCAGGGCTGTGGAGTACTCGGTACCGGGCCGGTGTCAGTGGGATGTGTCACAACAGTGGTGACCTGGACGGTGGCCCTGGGCGCCCATGTAAATGGCGTGGTATAATGGTAAAGAGTTTATATAGATAGTTTGACACCACCTGTGGTGTTCGGCAACATAGATGTTAGGCCGACGCTGCATGCAGATCCTCTGGGACTGATGGTGTTGTGCAGCAAAGATGGTGAAGCTCCCCACAGGTGGAGCTGGAGTCCCAGGGAAATGTAGATGTAGTGATGGGGGAAAGGCACAGGCAGATGTAGCGGTGTTGGAATAACTGTAGGACACCAGAGCGTGCAGTTCCAAAGCTTTACTCACAGTCTGCAGGTTACACAAAGGCCTGCCTCCGTGCTGTGTCCTCCAGGTCAGGACCTCTGCCAACCTCTGGGACCAGAATGGAAAGCTCCCTTCCAACACTCCGCCAACATGTACCTTCCTGAACGTTTCCTTTCTAGCGCTTGTGGGGGAAGCACTCACAGGACCGTGGTTCACTGAAACGCCTCCTGTCTAACAGATGTTCCTCAGACTTTACTTGTATGGCAGACAGCTGTAGCCTTTTCCTTCTGCCTCGCACACGTCGATGCTGGAGCCTCCGAGCCTTAGTTGGGTACAGAGCATTTATAGCTGCTACTTCCCCCGGTTTCTGCTGCAGGAACGTCAGTGGCCCTACAAACTCGGAGACCGGAATCGGGACCATGTGCTCCAGCTAGGTGTGAGCCTTAACTTTGCTCATCCTCCAGCTCCCCTTCTCTCGTCCACACATTTCCCCTTCCCTGCACAGAGTGCCTAAACTTACCTCCTCCCGACCACAGAGAGCAGCAACTCAGCAGTCAGGTTCAGAGGTCTCCCTGCTGGCCTGGAGTGGGAAATGTGTTGTGTGTTGGTTGAACTGCTAGAGAGATCCTTCGTTGCTCCCAAGCTTGACAACACACTCCCTAATAGGAAGGCAATGCCACAGTGGCGACCGTACTCTTGGGGACGCCAAAAGTGCACTGAGGCCCAGCCACTGCTGGATGATGCTGCTGGTACATTGACCCAGACCACTACATTCCCCTCGCACTCTACACAGCCAGAATCTGACCCAGAGGAAACTCAGGTTACCTTTCCCGCATACTATACCACCTTACACGGTGACAAAGAGGAAGGTGCAGATGAAAGTGCAGGTTCCTTGAGCAGGTGGGGGGCATAAGCATGGGCGATGGCACTGGCACAGGGCACCGCATAGTACGCAAAAGTGTCTCTGCCGGTGGGAGGGCCTAAACAGCCAAGTGCAGTGAGATGGAAGATGGGGACGACAAGGAGTTCAGAGTAGTGCAGGGATTCCCTAGCAAGGAGACTTATGTAATTGTTTTCAATGTTGGGACAGCAATTTTTGGGGAGCACTATACTCTGGTGAATGATATATGGGGCCCACCATACACTGGAGCATTCCAAAGGTGGACATCAGACACTGGAGCAGCATTTACAGGGCCCATTATACACTAGAGCAGTAGAAATGGGGCCCATTATATATGGAGCATTATTTGGGCCCATAAGACAGTGGAGCTTCATCCATTGGGACCAACATATACTGTAGCATTATGTGGAGCTCATCATATATGGTTTGAAACATTATATGGGAATAATGATTCCGTATGGAGAAATATATGGGCCTCATTACTCTGTATAGCGCACTAAGCGCTGGCCATAATACTGTATGGAGTTATATACTGTCCGTTTTTGGAGGTATTGGAGAATTTAAAATGGATATCAGTCATGAGATGTAAGAAGTGAAGTATTTTTCATTGTACTATACTGCTATTTCTCTGCCGTATCTGAGCATCATGAGTTGTGGTATGTGTTAAAGGGGCGCTCTTTGGCCCTGGGCCCACGAAAACCTGGAGCCAGCCCTCCCCCCCACAACTGTAGCAAAATAACCCCCATTTTTCAGTGCGTAACTAGTATTATGAAGTTAATTAAGGTTGACAAGCTTCAGTAACAAGAATTTATGCTTTTGGCATTCAAATGGGCACTGTTGGTGTGTTTCCTGTCCTCCTCTCACTGCCGACTTTAATTCTCCATTGACTTACATTGGGTTTCGTGTTTCGGGACGACTCCGACTTTTCCCTATAGTCGGCCGATTTTGCTCGACCCGACTTTTGGAAAAGTCGGGCTTCATGAAACAAAACTGGACCCTAAAAAACCAATCGTCGCTCAACACTATTTACCACGTCTACTTTACATTTGCATCATTATTGAAACAGTTTTTTTTGCTGGGAAGTTAGAAAGGCACAAAGATGATCATCAATTTCTCATTTTTCCAACAGTATTTACAAAATAAATTTTTTAGGGACCATATCACATTTGAAGTGACTTTGGGGCCCAAATAACAGAAAATACCCAAAAGAGACAGGATTCTAAAATGCGCATCAGCAGTTGTTAAGGGGTTAAAATAGTAATTAAATCTCCATTATTTTTTGGATAAGTGAATAAAATATTGAAATTTGGGTCCACGGCCAGGAGACTCTCAAGATCTCAATCACATTGAGATCCTGTGATCAATTCTCAAAAGCAGGTGAAAAAATTAAATCACTGAAATTGTGATAAACTGTAAGCTTGGATTAGTCAATAATGAGTTGCCATAAGTTAGTATTTGGCCCAGAAGCTGAAATCCAGCATGCCAGGGCGAATTGCAGAAGTTTTGAAAAATAAGAGTCAACACTGTAAATATTGAGTCTTAACATAAATTTTTGTTGTGAAATACATCAAGTTTAACTGCCAAAAATAAAAAGAGGGGGAGTGCACTAAGGCGGTAAATGAGGGACATCAGCGTGTTTAACAAAGGTAATCCACTCACCTGATGTGGTTGTGAAGGGTCCCAACCACCTAAGAAAGTTTTGGCTGCTGCAGATCCCGGGATGCAGATAAAACAATAGAGAAGAGAAAAGCCAGGGTTTGTCTGCGCTAGACCACAAGGAACCAACCGAAGATGCAAGCAAACTTTTATTCACATTCAAGCCCAAGCTTGAATGTGAATAAAGGTTTGCTTGCATCTTCGGTTGGTTCCTTGTGGTCTAGCGTGAACAAACCCCGGCTTTTCTCTTCTCTATTGTTTTACAGCAAAAATTTAAAAACTTCTTAAATGCTCATATTTGTCCAGCAGTGAGCCCACACCTTTCCCGGCACATGTCTGCTGTTTTGAACAGCTGACATGTGCCCGGAACAGCTGAGGGTGGAATCGTGATCCACCCGCAGCTATTAACCAGTTAAATGCTGCTGTCAAACTCTGACAGTGGCATTTAATGTGCGCTTCCTGCCATTGGGTCAGAAATCCATCCATCGGTGACCCCCATCACGTGATTGTGGGCCACTGATAGGTTGGCATGACAACCAGAGGTCTCTTGTAGAGCTCTATTGTAATAATTGCTGGGTTGCTTTGAGTGCCGCCCGGTGGTCAGCGCTCATAGCAAGTCAGCAATTGTGCTTCTATTAGATCAGGCGGGCTGCCGAGCGCTATCTAGATGCATCCCATATGACCAGACACCACAGTTTGTCTTGTAAACTGTGGTGCCTGTTCACATGGGATGCACTTTGATAGCACTGGGCAGCGCGCCTGGTCTAAAAGAAGAGCGTAACTAATAGGCTGTTAACCTGGATGCTGTGCATTGCCATTGTGTAAACAGCACCACATACAAGTCTTCATTGTGCAATCACATGTTAAGCAGCCACTCCCTCCATGGATTGGTAGGTAGTGAGTGGCTGTCTCATCAGTATTTTTGCACCTGTGTTAATGCCATCTTAACTACATGGGCCTGCTGTGCCCTGAGAGTGCATTTGGCTGGGGGCTTAGGCAGGTAAAAACATTGCTGCCTTTTTTCTGCTGCCTTTTTTGAATTTTTGGAGGATTTCAGTCCTTTTTTAGTTGCTGTTTAGCACTCCACAATTAGAGTCTTGATGGTTTCCATGGCAAGTAATGGCCTCAGAGTCTATCAGTTATGGTGGTCGGTGATTGAAACATTGACAGGTCAGTTGCCTTGCATTACAGATTTACTATAGTGTATAAGACAAACAAAGATAAAAAATATTCAAATATTATAGTGGAAATAAATAAGGATAAAAATACAATACAATTTATAAATATGTAAAAAAATAAATGCACAAAAAAATTGTAGAAAAATGTTGTCACTAAATGCCCAGGTTTTATGAAAGCACAAAAAGAAACATAAAAAGTGTTCACAAATGTGGAAAGAGCTAAACTTGAAAACTGCATTTATTTATCTCACAGAGTAAATACCATAAAATAAATAAAAAAAGTTATTGCCAAGAATAAATCACTGAAAACGACATTTCATCAGTAAAAAAACACAAGCTCTCATACGGCTCTGTAAAGAGAAAACTTACAGCTCTCCGAATGTGTCATGCTCGCCATGTCTGTTATGTCCGCCATGTCTGTTTGTCTGTTTTGCCTCATGACTCCTGGAGCGGTGTGCACGTGCATCTCATGTCTGCTATCCTGCATGTTCCCTAGAGCAGTGTGCAAACTCACCTCATGACTGAGCTGCGGGATGCCTGCGTTTCTGCTCTGCCTTCTGTGATCGTCTCGTCATGTCTAGAACCCCTGATCATGTGTCCTTCCTATGTTCCAGCAGAGACTGGTTCTGCATTCATCTCTGCATGTCTGGAACTCTGATCATGTGACCTGCCTAGGTTTCAGCACTGGTTCTGCTATCATCTCTGCATTTCTGGAATCCTGATCATGTGACTGCTCCCTGTGATCCTGGAGGATCTGAACCGGAAGTTCTTCCCTGGTTCTGACCTGGAAGTGGAGGTGCTATGCCCTATTACAGACCGCCCCTTCCTTTGTTCAGTGCCTGACTATTGTGTTGCTTCCCTGCTTGGCTGCTTGGTCTGCTGGGTTGCTCCCTCTATTCTGTGCTCTTGTACTTTGCTCTGTCGTGCGTCTCTGCACACGCTCCTTGCTCGTACTCCGTCTCTTGTCCCGTGCCGTGTCTTATGTTTGTCCGTTGTGCCATGTTCGTCCTTGTCCTGCTTGGACTTGTAGTCCTTCTGTTATTCTCTGCCTTGCCTGTTTCTGCCATATCTTGCCTTCGCTATGCTTTGCCTTGTTCCTCCCTATGGTCTCTGTCTTTCCTTGCTCTGGCTCGCTCTCTCCTATGGTGCTCTGTAGTGCTCCCTGGCACACGCACCATTCCTCCTCTCTTACTTTTGGTGCTCCTTTCCATGTCTAGTCCCAAGGCTCTGCCTTGGCCCGGCTCTGGACTCCGCCCTACGCTCCGCTGCTAGCTCTGTTCTTGCTCTATGTTTCTGCCTATGCTTCCGTTCCTGGTTCCATACTCTGTCTATGCTCTGCCTGGTTTCTTGTCTTGCCTTGCTCTGTTGCTTCGTGTGCCCATTGCATGCGCCTGGCCTTCCTAGCCTGCTGTTTGTGACTCAGCCATGCCCACCCTAGCTGTGCCCGCCTGCTTGTGCCTCAGCCGTGTTCATCGGTCAGTGACAGCCGTGTCACCTGCCATGTCTCAGTCGGGTTCGCTGGAGTCTTGCCCGTCTGTCAGTGCTGCAGCCCGATCAGGTAGCCAGTGCCCCAGCCATGCTCTCTGTGCTTCCTTGCACTTCACGCTGTTTCTGCATTGTGCTGTTATGAAATGAGTCACCGTAGGAGGCAAAAACAGAAATACTAGCTAAGTCCAGAAAACCAGAGAAGTTGGCAGCTATCGGATTGCAGACCCCTGAACCTATCAACAACAACTAGCAGTAGCCGTGGGGGGTTCCTACGGTGCCCTAGACCCCTCGATCACAGCCGGAGAACTACATAGCCTAAAGACAGAAAAGGAAATCTAAACTGCCCCAGAGCAGACCCCAAAGCAATAGGCAGCCCCCAACATATAATGACGGTGAAGCAAGATGAAAAAACACTCACACAGATAGAAAGATAGGCTGAGCAAATGATGGGGCCCAAGCTAACTAGATAGGACAGGATAGAAAAGCTGCTGTCTGTAATCCGCCAAAACCCTATCAAAACAAGAGCCAACAGCTGATAGGGAAAAAAGCCCTGAAGACGCTAGGCTTCAAAAAGACTATATCAGTACTCAGGTATTTTCTGAAGACAGAGCAAAAAGGAATTCAGCTCACCCCAGCAGGAAATGGAAGAAATCAAGGAAAACAATGCAAAACAAAACCAAAACACAAATGCAAAAAGTAGAGCAGAAAACTTAACTTTTGAGGAGCAGGAATCAGACTGGTCTCCTAGAATCCCTCAGAGAGATCACCAGCAAGGCAGAAGGGCGTCGGCTGCCTTATATCCAGTCAGTAATTCCCGTCACCCAGTGTCAGGATTCGTACCGGGGTCTAGTCTGGGTTCCACAGCAAGTTTCGCTGCCTTACTGGCTGTGCCACACAGCCAGTCGGAATATTCAGTTTCTGATCAACTAGTTCTTTTTCGTTCATCATTCTTCCCCGTTCTGGTGATTGGCTGCTTCACTGTTTCCTGTTCGTATGTCCCGCCTTCTTCCTATTTAGCACTCCTCAGGGCTTTCACTCCTTGCCGGTGATTCTTTTGTGGTACGGATTCCTGCCTTCTCCACTGCGCTGCCCGGTACAACCTCTGACAGCCTCCCGGACTCTCTTTCGTCTGAGTACCTCTGGACTCTAGCTTTCCGCTTTGTCTTTGCTGAAGGTTTAGTACTGTTTGGTGTGTTAGTTTTGGGTTTCGTGGATTAACCCTTCAGGTTCGTTCTCTCTTTAGTATCACTCTTGTAGTCCTCCTTGCTGCTGCTTGTCTCCCTTAGGTTGTCCAGCATTAATTCCACCCTCGGTTTACCCTCACTGTAGCTCCCTGCACTTACGCCTAGGAAGGGACCGCCGCCCAGTTGTCGCCCACCGGCTAGGGTGGGGCCGGAAAGTAGGTAGGGTCAGCGGGGGGGTGGAGCTCAGTGGCACCTTCCTTCCCCGCCGTGTGGTGGAATCATAACATAATCACCGGCCCCCCAAATGGACGCTATGACCTCCTTAGTCAATCAGATGCAGGGTCTTGCTCAGCTGGTGCAAGATCTTGCTGCGCAGGTCCAGCGTCAGGAGCAAATTCAAGCAGCTGCCGTGGCAGGGACAACTAATTCTGAGCCTAGAGTTAACTTACCCGAGCCATTTTTCGGAGATAGAAGCCAATTTGTTTCTTTTAGAGAAAATTGTAAATTATATTTTCAATTACGACCTCTTTCTTCTGGTCCTCCAGCTCAAAGAGTCCGTATCATAATCTCTCGCTTACGGGAGGGGCCCCAAGAGTGGGCCTTCTCTCTGCCGCCAGATTCAAATCTCCGTGTTTCAGTAGACGACTTCTTTCAAGCCTTAGGGAATATTTATGATGAGCCTGACCAAGTAGCTCTGGCCGAGGCAAATCTCACCTCCCTGTTCCAGGGTGATCAGGAGGTAGAGATTTATTGCACCCAGTTTCGTAGATGGAGCTTAGCTACCCGTTGGAATGATCCCGCCCTACGGAATCAATTTCAGCGGGGCCTTTCTCCAGCCCTAAAGGATGAACTGGTACATTACACCCTGCCCCAGTCTCTAGAGGAGCTGATGGCCTTAATGGTCAGAATTGATCGCAGGTTAAGGGCGAGGAGATCGGAGCAGGCAGCAGCGCAGGTTTCCGTTTTCTCTAGGGTCACTCCGACTGTTCCGAGTCTGCCAGCTGCCGAACCCATGGAAGTGGGAGCCATGCAAACTACCACAGAACCTAGTCCTTGCCGTCCGCGCCACGCACTTGGAACCTGTTTTTACTGCGGGGATCCTCGGCACTTGATAAAGGATTGCCCGCGGCGCCCTTGCACTCCACAAGAATCTTCTCGGAATACACCACCTAGGCCCGTGGGTGGACAGGTAATTCCTTTAAGTTCTAAGAGACTCTTAGTGCCAATTTCTATCGCTTTCTCCTCCTCTAAGGGAGAAGGAGTGGCCATGATTGATTCAGGGGCTACTGCTAATTTTATGTGTTATGAGTTTGCTGTCTCTTTGGGTATTTCTTTAATTCCACTCGCTCACCCCACTAAATTAGTTGGTATTGATAACACCCCACTAGCTAATGGGGAGATTAGTCTCTGTACTCCATTACTATCATTTCAGGTTGGTGTACTGCATGTGGAACAACTGTCATTTTTGGTTATGCATGACCTCCCAACTAGTGTCATACTGGGGCTCCCATGGCTCCAGCTCCATAATCCCAACATTAACTGGGTTTCTGGTGAATTAGAGAAGTGGGGTGCAGATTGTTCACAGAAATGCCTGTTAACACACGTTTGTGGTATCGTCTCCGTACAAGCTTCTCTTCAGAGTCTTTTGGGCCAATTCGCAGATGTCTTTTCTATGAAGGAGTCTGAGCGGTTGCCACCTCATCGTTCTTATGACTGTACTATCAATTTGGTTCCCAATTGTAAATTCCCTAAGGGACGCTTATACAATTTATCTACTCCTGAAAGAGAAGCTTTACGTGAGTATGTACAAGAGGCTCTAAGAAAGGGGCATATTCGTCCGTCCACCTCACCCCTGGCCGCAGGTTTCTTTTTTGTCAGTAAAAAGGATGGAGGACTCAGGCCGTGTGTAGATTACCGAGGTCTTAATGAGATAACTGTCCGTAACCAATATCCACTACCGTTGATTCCGGACCTGTTTAACCAGGTTCAGGGGGCTCGATGGTTCTCGAAGTTGGACCTGAGAGGGGCGTATAATCTCATTCGTGTAAAGGCTGGCGACGAGTGGAAGACCGCCTTCAATACCCCCGAGGGCCACTTCGAGTGTCTGGTTATGCCCTTTGGGCTGTGCAATGCTCCGGCGATTTTTCAAAATTTCACCAATGATATTTTCCAACATGCTATTGGCCGCTATGTAATTGTCTATCTGGATGATATTTTGGTGTTCTCTCCTGACTGGGACTCACATTTGAATCATGTAAGGGATGTACTCCAGGTACTCCGCAATAACCAACTTTTCGCCAAGCAAGAAAAGTGTATTTTCGGGGTCCAAAGTCTATCTTTTTTGGGTCATATTTTGACACCCCAGGCCATCACAATGGAGCCGGAGAAGGTAAAAGCGGTTCTTAATTGGGCTCGTCCTGCATCTTTGAAAGCTCTTCAAAGATTTCTGGGGTTTGCCAACTTTTACCGCAAGTTTATAAAAAACTTCTCTATTGTGGTGAAACCTCTCACAGATCTTACTGTGAAAGGTTCCGACTTGGTAAACTGGAGTAAGGATGCAGTGGATGCCTTCACGTTTCTTAAGGAGAGCTTTGCCACTGCTCCTGTTCTTACCCAGCCCGATCAGGAGAGACCCTTTGTTGTTGAGGTTGACGCCTCAGAAGCGGGGGTGGGGGCAGTACTTTCACAGGGGACTTCGTCTTTGACTCATTTGAAACCCTGTGCATTCTTCTCAAAGAAGTTTTCCCCAGCGGAAAAAAACTATGATATTGGGAACAGGGAACTGCTCGCTATAAAGTTGGCCTTTGAGGAATGGCGGCATTTCCTGGAGGGGGCCAAACATCCTGTTACTGTCTTCACCGACCATAAGAATCTTGAATATCTCAAAACGGCCAAACGGCTAAATCCAAGACAGGCAAGGTGGGCGTTGTTCTTTTCACGTTTTAATTTTGTGATTTCTTTCAGACCCGGCTGCAAAAACGCCAGAGCAGACGCGCTATCTAGAAGCTTCTTGCCTGAACAACCGTCAAACATCCCACCTGTTCCCATTTTACCTGAGAAAGTGTTTTTGGCTGCTAATACCTCTGATTTGTTTGCTGAAGTTAAACAATTTCAACATTTGTCTCCGTCCGGCTCTCCTGATAATAAATGGTTCATTCCCTGTCATTTGCGTTTGAGACTGCTGAATGAATACCACAACTCTCCTCTTTCAGGTCACCCTGGTATTTCGGGTACTATGGAGTCAATCTCCAGAAATTTTTGGTGGCCGACTTTATGCCGGGATGTCACTGCCTATGTCAAGGCGTGTGACATTTGTGCCCGGTCTAAGGTTAACCGCTCACGGCCTTTGGGAGAACTATGTCCTCTACCTGTTCCCTCCAAGCCATGGACCCATCTGTCCATGGACTTTGTTACTGATTTACCTCCCTCCCTGGGAATGACTACCTTGTGGGTTGTGGTAGATCGCTTTAGTAAGATGGCGCACTTTATTCCTTTACCCAAATTACCATCCGCCAAGCAATTGGTCCCCTTGTTTCTAAATCATGTGGTGCGGCTGCTGGAATTCCTTCTAATATTGTCTCAGATAGGGGTACCCAATTTGTCTCCAAATTCTGGAGAGCTTTCTGTAGTAAAATTGGCGTTTCCCTTGCTTTCTCATCGGCCTTTCACCCGGAGACCAATGGGCAGACAGAACGGGCCAATCAAGCCCTTGAACAATTCTTACGTTGCTATGTGGCTGATAAGCAAGAGACCTGGGCATCTTTTATTGCCTTGGCAGAGTTTGCCATAAATAATAGGGTGAACTCTTCCACAGGGATGTCTCCTTTCTTCTGCAACATGGGATTTCACCCTAAATCCAGCTCTTTCTCTGGGGACCCCTCGGACAGTCCTGAGGTAGAAATTGTTTCCTCTGATCTGCGGTCGGTTTGGGAGCAGGTCCAAAGCAACATCAAAAAGGCTCATGAGTCACAGTGCCGCTTTGCTAATAGGAAGCGGAGGAGAAGTCCTTCCTTTGAAGTTGGGCAGAAAGTGTAGCTTTCTACTAAAAATCTGAAACTGAGAGTCCCCTCTGGTAAACTGGCTCCCCGGTACATTGGGCCCTTTAAAATATCTCAGATAATCAACTCTGTTTCTGTCAAATTGGACCTCCCCCAGGCGATGAGAGTGCATAGGGTATTCCATGATTCTCTCCTAAAACCTTATGTACCTCCAGTTTGTCCTTCTGACACACCTCCTGCTCCTGTTGTTGTACTTGGTCACCCCGAGTTTGAGGTAAGAAAGATCTTGGACTCCAGGAAAGTTCGTGGGGTCCTGCAGTACCTGGTGGACTGGAAGGGGTATGGCCCTGAGGAGAGGTCGTGGGTGTCTCATTCCGAGGTTCATGCCCCCAGGTTGTGTAGGAGGTTCCATGTCGATTTTCCTGAGAAGCCTTGCCCGGGTGAGGGTCCGGAGGGCCCTCATAAAGGAGGGGGTAATGTCAGGATTCGTACCGGGGTCTAGTCTGGGTTCCACAGCAAGTTTCGCTGCCTTACTGGCTGTGCCACACAGCCAGTCGGAATATTCAGTTTCTGATCAACTAGTTCTTTTTCGTTCATCATTCTTCCCCGTTCTGGTGATTGGCTGCTTCACTGTTTCCTGTTCGTATGTCCCGCCTTCTTCCTATTTAGCACTCCTCAGGGCTTTCACTCCTTGCCGGTGATTCTTTTGTGGTACGGATTCCTGCCTTCTCCACTGCGCTGCCCGGTACAACCTCTGACAGCCTCCCGGACTCTCTTTCGTCTGAGTACCTCTGGACTCTAGCTTTCCGCTTTGTCTTTGCTGAAGGTTTAGTACTGTTTGGTGTGTTAGTTTTGGGTTTCGTGGATTAACCCTTCAGGTTCGTTCTCTCTTTAGTATCACTCTTGTAGTCCTCCTTGCTGCTGCTTGTCTCCCTTAGGTTGTCCAGCATTAATTCCACCCTCAGTTTACCCTCACTGTAGCTCCCTGCACTTACGCCTAGGAAGGGACCGCCGCCCAGTTGTCGCCCACCGGCTAGGGTGGGGCCGGCAAGTAGGTAGGGTCAGCGGGGGGTGGAGCTCAGTGGCACCTTCCTTCCCCGCCGTGTGGTGGAATCATAACACCCAGTCATCATCATCCTGCCCAGGTGCTTGGTAATCAGCCTCACTACCTTCCTTCACCAGAAGAGGGAGTTCATCAGACCTCAATGGTGAAGGGGAAATTGAACTCACAACAGTACCTCCCCCTTGAGGAGGGGTCACCGAACCCCCATCCACGCCACAAGGGCGATCAGGGTGAGCCCGATGAAAGGCACGCACCAATCTTTTGGCATGAATATCAGAGGCAGAGACCCAGGAATTATCCTCCTGACCATAACTCTTCCACTTAACCAAATACTGGAGTCTCCGTCTAGCCAGACGGGAATCCAGTATCTTCTCTACCTCATATTCCATGTTACCTTCAACCAATACAGGGTCCGGAGGTGCCACCCCAGGAACTACTGGTTCCACAAACCTCTTCAACAAGGACTTTTAAAATCCATAATGTGTTTCATATGTAACAGGAAGAGCCAAACGAAAAGAGACCGGATTAATAATCTCCAAAATCTTGTAAGGTCCAATAAATCTAGGCTTAAACTTAGGAGAAGCCACCTTCATAGCGATATTTTTTGATGATAAACAAGCCACATCACCAACCTTAAACTGGGGACCAATGGTCCTATGTCGGTTGGAAGACCGCTGGGCCTTTTCCTGGGAGAGAGATAACTTATCCACCACTTGGTCCCAGATCTGGTGCATTCTCTCCACCACAGTGTCAACACCTTGGCAGGCAGAAGGCTCCACCTGCCCTGAAGAAAATCGAGGATGAAACCCAAAGTTACAAAAAAAAAGGTGACATCAAAGTGGCAGAACTAGCTCTATTATTTAAAGCAAATTCGGCCAAGGGCAAAAATGAAACCCAATCATCCTGATCAGCGGAAATAAAACATCTCAAATACGACTCCAAGGTCTGGTTTGTTCTCTCCGTCAGCCCATTGGTCTGAGGGTGAAAAGCAGAGGAGACTGACAACTGAATTCCCAGCTTGGAACAGAAAGTCCTCCAAAATCTAGACACAAACTGAACTCAGATACAATATTCTCAGGAATCCCGTGC
Organism: Dendrobates tinctorius; assembly: GCF_039654945.1. Lineage (NCBI taxonomy): Eukaryota > Metazoa > Chordata > Amphibia > Anura > Dendrobatidae > Dendrobates > Dendrobates tinctorius. The sequence continues at coordinate 368,958 of NW_027362012.1, read as the reverse complement.
AAGCGAACCACCTGTTGCAAAAACAGGGGCACCAACTCAGAGGTAGATGGCAACTTAGGTTCTCTAAGATGGTTCATCTTGTACCACTCCCTATCACAAATCACCCAAATAACAGTCATTCTCTGAGAGACAGGCATATCAGAGATGAAATCCATTGAAATATGGGTCCATGGCCTCCTGGGAACCGGCAAAGGCATCAACAACCCACTAGAGCGAGAACAAGGTTTAGACCGGGAGCAAGTCCCACAGGACTGCACAAAATTCCTGACATCACGAGACAAGGCGGGCCACCAAAAAGACCGACTCACCAGATCTCTAGTACCAAAAATACCTGGATGACCAGCCAATGCAGAGCAATGAACTTCAGACATCACTCTCTTCTTCCACTGGTCAGGGACATACAACTTTCCACTGGGACAACGCTCAGGTTTGTCCTCCTGGAACTCTTCCAGAGCACGTCTCAAATCAGGCGAGATGGCAGAAAGAACTACCCCTTCGCCTAAGATGGTAGCAGGCTTGGTGACCACAGGAGAATCAGCAAAGAATCTCCTAGGGAGAGCTTCAGCCTTGACATTCTTAGTGCCAGGAAGAAAAGAGACCACAAAATCAAAACGTGTAAAAAAACAAGGCCCACCTAGCCTGTCTAGGGTTCAAGCGTTTGGCCGACTCCAGGTAAATCAAATTCTTGTGGTCAGTGAGGACCAAGACTTGATGTTTAGCTCCCTCCAACCAATGTCTCCACTCCTCAAATGCCCATTTCATGGCTAACAGTTCCCGACTTCCCACATCATAGTTACGTTCAGATGGAGAGAACTTTCAGGAAAAGAAAGCACAGGGATTCATTTTAGATGTTACAGGATCCTTTTGGGACAAAACAGCTCCTGCACCAATCTCAGAAGCGTCCACCTCTATCTGGAACGGGAGTGAGACATCAGGTTGCCGCAAAACCGGGGCAGAAGTGAATCTTCGCTTCAGCTCCTGAATGGAAGAAACAGCCTCCGGAGACCAATTCAACACATCAGCACCCTTCTTAGTCAGATCAGTCAATGGCTTGGCAATACTAGAACATTTTGCCATAAATTTCTGAAAAAAATTAGCAAAACCCAAAAACTTCTGGAGGGCCTTCAAAGAAGTGGGCTGAACCCAATCATAAATGGCCTGTACCTTGGCCGGGTCCATTTCAATAGTTGACGGAGACAAAATAAATCCCAAAAAAGAAATCCTCTGTACCCCAAAAAGGCATTTCGATCCTTTGACATGCAGGGAATTCTCCCTCAAGATCCAGAACACAGTCCGAACATGTTCCACATGAGAATCCCAATCCTTGGAGAAGATCAAAATATCATCCAGATAGATAATCAAAAATTTATCCACAAAGTCTCGGAAAATATCATTCATGAAGCATTGGAAGACAGAAGGGGCATTAGTGAGCCCAAAAGGCATCACCAGGTACTCAAAATGTCCCTCCGGAGTCTTAAACGCCGTCTTCCATTCATCCCCATGCTTAATGCGTTTAAGATTATACGCCCCCCCTGAGGTCAAGCTTGGTAAACCAGCAAGCACCTTTAACTCTGGAGAATAGATCCAAAATCAGGGGTAACGGATACTGATATTTAATAGTAATTTTGTTGAGGGCACGATAATCAATACAAGGCCTTAATGAACCATCCTTTTTGGCCACGAAAAAAAACCCAGCACCTAAGGGTGAAGAGGATGGTCTAATATGACCCTTCTGCAACGCCTCCTTAATATAGGATAGCATAGCCTCGTGCTCGGGTACAGATAAATTGAAGAGCCGACCCTTGGGAAATTTACACCCCGGGCTCAGTTCAATTGCACAGTCATAACTCCTATGAGGAGGCAAAGACGCAGACTCATTCTCACTAAATACATCATAAAAATCCGCCAAATAGTCAGGAACATCATGCGACTGAGGAGAGGTGGAAAAAACCGGAGCCTCACTAAGGGCACAACGACAACCCCAACTCACCACAGACACAGATTTCCAATCCAAAACTGGATTATGAATTTGCAACCAGGGAAACCCCAGAACAATGGTATCATGCAAATTAGGCAACACCAAAAATCTGCAATTTTCTTGATGGTCTGGGGCCAAAACTGAGGTTTATTTTTCACCAAAGGAGTAGCATCAATCCCCCTCAAAGGGATAGGCGTCCGCAGAGGTGTCATAGGAAATCCACAACGTTTAGCAAAATCCAAGTCCATTAGGTTCAGGGCTGCTCCCGAATCCACAAAAGCCTTGGCGGAAAATGTGGACAGGGAGCAGATCAGAGTAATAGCCAGAAGAAACTTAGGTTGAACACCACCCACAGAAAACGTGTGTGCAAAACGTTTCTCTCGTTTAGGACAGACAGAAATAATATGCGAGGCATCTCCACAAAAAAAAACACAGCTATTACGCCTTCTGAACTCCTGACGTTGCTCCCTGGACAAAACTCTATCACATTGCATAGGTTCAGACATTTGTTCCAGGTGGCAACACCTCTCGTGCAGTCCTGCGTTCACGTAAACGCCGATCAACCTGAATGGCTAATGACATAGAATCGTCAAGACTAGAGGGAACAGGAAATCCCACCATAGTATCTTTTACGGCTTCTGACAAACCCTTCCGAAAGAGAGCTGCCAAGGCATTATCATTCCAGGTAGTAAGGACCGCCCACTTTCGGAATTTTTGACAGTACAATTCTGCAGAATCTCGACCCTGGCTCAATGCCAACAGGGTCTTTTCAGCCTGATCAATAGCATTAGGTTCGTCATACAACAACCCCAAGGCTTGAAAAAATGCGTTCACATTAGTCAGAATAGGATCATCTGGTTTCAAAGAGAACGCCCAATCCTGGGGATCGCCACGCAGCAAAGAGATAACAATTTTAACCTGCTGCGCGGAGCTCCATGACGAGTTAGGCTTCAAGGCAAAAAATAATTTACAATTATTTTTGAAATTCAAAAATTTAGACCGATCCCCAAAAAACACATCAGGAGTAGGGATCTTTGGTTCAGCAGCATGTGAATGAGCAAGGTAGGTGGAAATTCCCCGCACTTCCGCAGCGAGCTGCTCCACACAATCAGACAATTGCTTTATCTCCATTGAGAGAAAAAAAAAATTCCCCCTACAGCCTCAGAGATAGAGGAAAAAATATACACACTTTTTTTTTTTTTTTTTTTACAATTCTTTCCTGCTATTGAGTACCCTAGGAACTGCGGTATGGCTGGTGATTCTGTTATGAAATGAGTCACCGTAGGATGCAAAAACAGAAATACTAGCTAAGTCCAGAAAACCAGAGAAGTTGGCAGCTATCGGATTGCAGACCCCTGAACCTATCAACAGCAACTAGCAGTAGCCATGGGGGGTTCCTACGGTGCCCTAGACCCCTCGATCACAGCCGGAGAACTACATAGCCTAAAGACAAAAAAGGAAATCTAAACTGCCCCAGAGCAGACCCCAAAGCAATAGGCAGCCCCCAACATATAATGACAGTGAAGCAAGATGAAAAAACACTCACACAGATAGAAAGATAGGCTGAGCAAATGATGGGGCCCAAGCTAACTAGATAGGACAGGATAGAAAAGCTGCTGTCTGTAATCCGCCAAAACCCTATCAAAACAAGAGCCAACAGCTGATAGGGAAAAAAGTCCTGAAGACGCTAGGCTTCAAAAAGACTATATCAGTACTCAGATATTTTCTGAAGACAGAGCAAAAAGGAATTCGGCTCACCCCAGCAGGAAATGGCAGAAATCAAGGAAAACAATGCAAAACAAAACCAAAACACAAATGCAAAAAGTAGAGCAGAAAATTTAGCTTTTGAGGAGTAGGAATCAGACTGGTCTCCTAGAATCCCTCAGAGAGATCACCAGCAAGGCAGAAGGGCGTCGGCTGCCTTATATCCAGTCAGTAATTCCCGTCACCCAGTCATCATCCTGCCCAGGTGCTTGGTAATCAGCCTCACTACCTTCCTTCACCAGAAGAGGGAGTTCATCAGACCTCAATGGTGAAGGGGAAAATGAACTCACAACATTGTGCTCTACGTGCTCTCTATAGCACGCGCAGGTCTTCGCCTGCCCTTGTCATACCACCCCGTGCTTCTATAAAAGTACGCGCAGGTGTTGCCATATATCCTGTCGTGCCCTCTTGCACGCACAGGCCCTAACCCTGTTCTCGTACTCTGTCTCTGGTGTGTCCTCGCTCGCGCAGGCCACCGTCCTTGTACCTGTCCCTGGCGTGCCCTCTGCACGCGCATGCCACTGTCCTTGTACCTGTCCCCGGCGTGCCCTCTGTACGTGCAGGCCACCGTCCTTGTACCTGTCCCTGGCGTGCCCTCTGCGTGCGCAGGCCTCCGTCCTCGTACCTGTCCCTGGCATGCCCCTCGGCATGTGCAGGCCTCCGTCCTTGTACCTGTCCCTGGCATGCCCCTCGGCATGCGCAGGCCTCCGTCCTGTGAACCTGATCCTGGTGTGCCTTCAAGCACACACTCTGCCTTGAACCCTGGCATGTCACCTAGCACGCACCCTGCCTCGTATCCTGGTTTGCCTGCCGGATTCCCGAAACCTGCCGACCGCTGCCAGAGGTCCGGAACCAGATGACTGCGGCCTGATGTCCGGAGCTGATGTCCGCAGCCTGATGCCTGGACCCTGTCAGTCGTTGCCAGTAGTCCGGAGTCCGATGCCATCGCACCCCGTCTTGGATCCTGGCGTGTCCTTGCACGCACCCTGCCTTGGACTCTGGCGTGTCTCTCGGCGCGCACCATGTCTTGGACTCTGGCGTGCCCTAGCACGCATTCCCTCTAGGAACTCTGGTGTGATCCCTAACACGTACCCTGCCCTGGACTCTGGTATGTTTTCGTGCACGTGTTATGTCTGGAACATTTGGCATGCCCTTGCACGCACCTTGCCGTGTTTCACCGTTTGTGCCCTGCACCTGATTCCCTGTTTATGCCTTGCACCTGAATAAAGTGTGAAACCACGTTTTGCTGAAGAAACCCTGTGACTTCGTTTTATGTTTTGTATCTTGTCCGTCCTGTTGCCAGACACTCAATAGTGTCTCCCTGAGCCGGCTGTCTGGTCCAGCTGCCGTGGTGGCTCACCCCCTTGGTCTTGCCCCTGATACTCCCTGTACAGGGGGTGGGTTCTCACTAGGTCAGCTCGCCCTAGGTGGGTGGGCGCCATGGCCCAGAGGGTCCACTCAAAAAAGGAAAACAACTCAGCGTAAGCTGACGTTCGTCACAGAATGTGAGAATGTCAATGATTTTTTTACATAAAATTGTTTGTAGTAAGGCAAAAGAAAATCTACATATGGTATCACTGTGATCGTACTGACCCAAAGAACAAAGCTGTTTTATGACTTTTATCACACAGTAAATGACATAAACTGTAAATAAATCAAAACTATTTGTAAATTGCTGCTTTTTATTCATTCTGTGTCAGAAAAATCTCAATAGAAAGTGATAAAGTTATGCACCCCTAAATGTTAGAAACTTATCCCACAAATAACAAGCTCTTACTCAGACTTATCATCTGTCGTTTAAAAAATTGTGTTTCCATGTTATGCTGGGTTTAGGTGGGAGTATTTCACGGTCCTTAAAATAATATTTTAATGAGAAAACATTGTTTTTTATTCAAAACAATCTTAAACATTTTATGAAGCATGTTAAAATCCTCAACACAACCCTAGATTAATTCCTTGAGGGATTTAGTTTCCAAAATATGGTCATTTAAGGGGGGAGTTGGTGAGTTTCTTTACCATCAAAAGAAAGGAAATTCAAAATGGCATCTACAATCTATTTCAGACAAATTTGTGTTCCAGAAATCAAATATTAGTTTTTCACTACATATAGCATATAATTGGATTCAGGAACAGTTGTATAACTCATTTTTGGGACAATGTTCATATATTACCCTTTGTGAAAAAGACAAATTTTGTGTTAAAGCATAATTTTAGTAGATAAATTCATGGACTTTATTATCTGTCAAACCACCAGGGTCATTTATTGTCTATGTCAAAAAAAGTACATTGATCGTATCAAAAAAAACTACAAAAAGAATGGGAGAGCATATACTTAATACAAATAAGAAATTTTACGCACACCCCCTATCTAAACATTATGCAGCAAAGCATTGTGGTTCTACTGAAGGTAGAAAAAAATATAGGGAATCCAAGTAGTGAAGCAAAATTGGCAAGGATAACATATTAAAAAAAAGTCCTGCATGGAAAGTCAATGGATATTCGAATTAAACATCTTAAAACCAAATGGCCTTAATAGCGAAATTGAACTGTTTGCATTTCAATAAGGAAGGGAAAAACGCCTTACAGGACATTAACTCTGACTACTGACATAACTGTCAATATGATCCTATAGCTATATAAGGATGACTCCAGCTAGTATGAGCTATCCCTGATGAAGAAAGCTGCCCACTTTCAAAATATATTGGTTGTGGTTCAGCTTAAATCAGAATCTTTCTGACGTCACATAGGATTGGTACACCGAAGTTCACCAAGACAGTCAGAGCATTGCTCACCTTCAGGCAGCTGGCTACGGATTTCAACGGTAGTAGGGGACCACAGCACATCACTGAAAGAGCTGTTCACTTTTCCATTTACAGATTCGGGCCTCTCATCCGGTCCACTTGAAGCGGGGCAAGAGGAGATTGCACTTAGCGATGCCCAAATATTTGAGCAGCCACGGTCACAAGAAGGCGATGGTGAGAAAGTGTCACAAGAGGTGGACAATGATGAGACTCAATTGCCAGAAAGTCAGGAGGAGGACCAGGGTGCGGAAATGGAAGACAAGGTGGTGGATGATATAGTAAATTACCCTCCCCTGTGTGTTGCTGTCCTCGCTCTGCATGTTCTCCTGCCAGCTTGGGTTGAGTAGCACCCCAACAGGCAGGAAGAAGCAGTGTGGTGGCTGCAGACAGGAGGCGGGCAACTGTACCCTGTAACACCAACACGACGGAAGTTGCTAGTCCAATTGTTAGGTCTTCCCGAGTCTGGGTGTTTTTTAAAGACTCTGCCGATAACCCCAACAAGGCCATTTGCACCGCCTGCCAGGCCAGCATCAGCAGGGGTAGGAAAACTACAAGCCTGACCAACACAAGCATGATCAGGCACATGGCAGCAAAGCATCTGACTTTGTGGGCCAAACCCCAGGGTCCAGGAACAGTGTATGCGGGTGACGCCACTGCTTCTTCCACTGTTGTGCTTGCCCTGCACCTGTCATTGCACACATTCAGCTAGCACCATCAGTGAGAACGTCCACCTCCTTCTCCCAGAGCAGTGTTCAGTTGTCCATACCCCAGTCTTTGGAACGCAAGCGCAAATACGCAGCCAATTCCCCACAGGCCACACTACTAAATTCACACATTTCGCAACTGCTTGCACTCGATGTGTTTCCTTTTAGGATCATGGAGACGGAAGCTTTCCGCAACCTGATGGTGGCAGCCGTTCCTCGGTCCCCAGCCACCACTATTTCTCTCGGTGTGCCTTCATCACATTACACAAGCATATGTCCCACAACATTAGCTATGCCCTCAACAATGCAGTTACTGGGAAAATACACCTAACCACAGACACATGACAAGTGCTTGTGGGCAGGGATGGTACATCTCGTTGACAGCACACTGGGTTAACATAGTGGAAGCTGGGACCCAGTCAGATTTTGGGATGGAACACGTCCTCCCAACCCCAAGGATTGCGGGCCCTAGGTCGAGCAGGATTGCCCCCACAGTCTACAGTTCCTGCACCTCCTCCTCCTCCTCCTCTTCAGCCTCCATCTCCGAAATGACCACATCAGTCACAAGCTGAAAGCACTGCAGCACTTCCTCAGCCAAGCGGCAACAGGCTGTGCTGAAGCTAATATGCTTAGGCGACAAACCGCACAATGATGAAGAGTTTTGGACAGCTCTGAAAGAGCAGGCAGATCTGTGGCTGACACCACTGAACCTACAGCCAGGCATGGTGTGTGTGACAATTGTCAGAACCTGGTGGCTGCTCTGAGGCGAAGCAAGCTCACACACGTATCATGCCAGGCCCATGTGCTTAACCTCGTGGTTCAGTGGTTTCTCAAAACTTACCCAGAGCTGCTGGACCTGCATGTCAAGGTACGCTACCTGTGTGCCCATTTTAGAAGATCAGCTACAGCTTCCACTGCCCTTGCCGTGTTTCAGCAGCGTTTGCAGCTTCCGGCTCATCGACTGGTATATGATGTCCCCACGCGTTGGAACTTTGCACTGCAGATGTTGTAAATGATTTGTAAGCAGAAAAAGACAGTTGTTGACTACCAGCATCAACAAGGCTGTTGGTATTCAGTTCAGATTCCACACATTAGACCTCAGGAGTGAACATGGATGTCAGACATATGTACAATCCTCCAAAACTTTGAGGATGCCACCAAGATGGTGTGCGGCGATGACGCCATAATTAGGGTCACTATCCTGCTTCTCTGTGTTCTGAAATGCTCTCTGCTCACAATTAAAGACAATGCCTTGCAGATGGAGCACGATGAGATGGAGCAAAGAACCATTCAGGGTGATTACACACAACCCAGCCTCATCTCATCCCAATGTGGATTGGGTGATAATAAGGAAGAGAAGGAAGAAGAATAGGAGCTAGTTTCATGCGATATAGATGTTACTACCTGCACAACTGTCATACTGTCTGTTCAGTGTGGATGGCCTGAGGACATGGAGGGGGAGGGCATAGCCAGTTGTCCTCTTGGTGAGGACATGGAAGTCTTGCCTGTTAGCGATCTGATACAAAATACTCCACCAACTGACACACATGATATAATACCCAAAAGAATTTATCTTAAAGTTTAGGGGTCGTGTAGTCAGTGTGATGAATCATCATAATGGACATATTAACAAGCTCAAACAAAAAAACAATTTCCAGAGGCAACAAAACGATGTACTACTCCAAAGATGTCAAAAGAATTATTATAAATTTTATTATTTAAAATTAATGACAAAAAATAAATCAGAAAAAACACAGGGACAACGCGCGATGAAAGGAGTGAATTGCCGATCCAAACAAATTAACCCATGAAGATAGTGAATGGATCACAAAATACACCAAAGTCATCCCTGAATATATCAAGGTCTATACACTTGAACACTACAGATATCAATGCAACAATACAATGAAGTAATATATAAATAGGGTAACATTAAGCACTATATATAAGATTATTCATTAATGCAATTTGAAGGAATTCCATCGGTGTAAGTAATACCAGTGGAGTAGAATTACATGATCCAAAGTGAGGGTTGTCAGATGGTTGTCAAATGTCATTTGAGAGACCAAGAGAGGCATGTTCTAAAGTACTGCACAGGAGATATAATCACCAATAATTAAAATCAAGATAAAATCACAATAAGAGGAAGAAAAAGAAAATAGATAAAACAATAATAAAGCAGTATTGCACCACATGTGCCAAGATAAATCATTATCATAAATCATCGGAAAGTCATAGGAGGGGAGCATAACTAAGGTTTTCATTGAGGCCAGATGGATGGAGGGTCCCCAGTCTCCTTCTGGACTTCATTTGTGCAAGTCTCATCGAGACCCCACCATCACAGATGTTGGGCTCGATCACGTCAATCACTCTAACCTTTAGAAGGATACCATCACAGCCAAGAAGGGACTTAAAATGGCAAGAAATAGTTTTAAGTGTGGATGAGTCCACCTGCGCTGCCGCTATGCCCAAAAACGTGTTCTCTAATGCGCACTTTAAATAGGCACGTCGTAAGATCTATATAAATTTTTGCACAGGGGCAGGTGGCGTAACTGATTACATTAACACTTGTGCATGTGATGTTCCTTCTTATCCTATATTCACGTGACCCATCAAAATTAGAAAACACATCACATCGCTCCACATTAGGGCATGCGACACAGCGGCCACTGGGGACACATCCACACCTAGCAGCTATATTATTTATAAAAATTTGGGTGTCTCACCAACATAATAACTGCAGACCAAAATGTCCCTCAAATTACGTTATCTACGTGCTGTCAAGGCAATCCTCTCGGGCAAAAATCTGGAAAAGACCGAATCGGCCTTAAGGATTGGCCATGACTTATCCATGATATTCCTTAGTGAGTTAAACTGTGAATGGTAGTTTGTGATGAAGCAAACCGTCTCATTATTTTCTTTATTTTGAGTCTTATAGAGAAGGTCATGCCTTGACGAATATTTCGCCCTGTTAAAGAATTTATTTTTAATTCTTTATAATTCTCCCACTATAACCACGTTCCTTTAAACATGATTTAAATCATCAGCTTGCGTATAAAAATCTTGCTCATTGGAGCATAATCTCCACAGCTGTAAAAATTGTCCAGTGGAAACAGTCAGGATGATGTGTTACCAATTTGGCACGCATGGCTGTTTATGTTACGCTGCATTTCCCGTGACCGTTGCGTTCTCAAAATTTTGGGTGACAGTCATTACTGGTTGGTGACATTTCTAGACCCACACTACAAAGGAGAACTTTCTATCTCTTATTCCCAAGGCTGACAGGCCTAACTAAAATGGGGCAGTACCAGAAAGCCTTTGGTGCAGAATTATTGAAAAAATTCCCATCTGAAAACGCTGGCCGTAGAGATCACAGTTAATTGGACAACCAAGGAGTTCAAGTGAGAGAGACACAACTCCAATCCAGCAAAGGCAGGAGAACATTGTCAAACTTTTGGAAGAGTTTTCTCAGGTTCTCCCATCACACAGGCCCTGAGACGCGGAGTACTCTCACAAGGAGTGCAAAGTTTTGGAAGATGCTGAGGGAGTACCTTGCTGACCGTCCAAACATTCTCCATGATTCCTCTGTGCCTTATAATTATTAATAATTATTAGGTATACAAGTTGGACACGTGGCATGAACTGGCTCTCTACGCCTTGGAGGTCCTGGCCTACCCTGCCACTAGCGTTTTGACAGAGCGGGTTTTTATTGCCGCTGGAATTATAACTAGTTATGAGCATTCCGATACTGCAAATATTGGGTATCGGCTGATATTCGCGGTATCAGAATTCCGATACTGAGTTCCGATACTTTTAGCACATCGAATACCGGAATCGGAAGTTCCCATAATGCTATGAGCCAGTTTGATTTGATTCAGCCAATGAGGAATCCTAAGAAGTGTGGGCGCATCCTGTTAGGCATGTAGGCATGTTAACTAATGGCATGGCTGTGATTGGCTGCTGAAATGATGTCATGATGCACTATGAAAGCCGCCGCCGCCATTTTGGGTTCACTCTGCTGTGAATTCAGTTAGGGACAGGACGCTGCTCTTCTGACTCTGACGGACAGTTAGAGATAGCGATTTGCTATATAGTGTTTTACCCAAGCTACTGTAGCAACCGCTGTGTGAAGCTTTCTTTTGCCTTGCAGCGCTGTTCACAGCTGTCTGCAAGGTCTGTGTGTGTGAGTGCAGTTCACGGTGTTGTGTGTTCTTCAGCCACCTCTGGTTGTAGGCCTCTCAGCGTGCGTCACTGCCTCATACATATATTTTTTTTCTTATAGCTGCTCATTTTTACTGATTTCTCCTATTAGTGTGCATCCATCCGTATCCATTTACATTGGTTGCAAACACTATATAGGAGTAGATAGGGGAGCCTTTCTGCAGCCTTTCAGTGCTAGTGCACAGTTCTCTGCACTGTAGTGTTCACGGCTGTCTGTGAGGTCTCTGTGTGTGAGTGCAGCTCACGCTGTAGTGTGTTCTGCACCACCTCTGGTTGTAGTCAGCTCAGCGTTCGTCACTGCCTCATACATTGTCCTTTTTTGCTGTAGTGCTGCTTATTTTTCCAGAATTTCTCCTATTAGTGTGCTTCCATCCGTATCCAGCTACATTGGTTGCAAACACTATATAGGAGTAGATAGAGGAGCCTTTTTGCTGGCTTGTGCCCTGCAGCCACAGCCAGATTAGTATTAGCCTATTTTTTGGAGCCTCATCTATTGCATTGTAGGTTACCTTCCTGCATTGTAATAGCTCCAAAAAGTTTTTGATACTATCGCTTTTACATCTTTGGTCACATCCTTTTTGTTTTTTTTAAAAAAAAACATGTAAATAAAGTTCACCAAACACTCCACTTTACAGTTGTGTAGGCCACATTAGCTCATATTAAAGTGTAGTCCACACACTTTATAAAATTAGTGTTTCTTATACCTGTTAGCAGCTGTTCAGGAATAAGCACACTAAGCCCTTAGTACTTTTCTGCCTATCTTTATCAGTCTACCAAGATGAAGAAGGCAGGGAGTAAGGCACGTGGTCATGGGCGTGGAGATTCAGCAGGGAGAGGACGTGGGTATTCTGTGCCTGCTGCGGGCACCATTGACTCAGCATCCCCCAGTTTTAACAGGGAACAGTCCTTTATGCGCAGCTTTGTAGGAGCTCGCCGTACCCCACTGCTGCGGGAGGAACAAATTGAAGCCGTTGTCGGATGGATGGCAGCTAACGCATTGACTTCAATGACTTCCACATCCTCTCAGGTCCAGAGCACTGAAGAGCAACCATCTGTCTCTTCACCACCTGCCAAATTGCCCAGGCAGTCAGAGAGCCCTGGACAGGAGCCATCTCATTCTCTACTTCTGTTCTCTGAATCTCTTGGCTTGGAAAGAGGCGGCCAGCCAAGCAGCATTCTAGAATGTGAAGAAGAGGGAGTATGCAGTGATGCGCAACAGCTTTGTCTCTCTGAATCTGAAGAGGCGGGTGGGCCAGTGCCTATGGTCAGCACACCTCAGTATACATCTGATGATGAGACTCAGGTGCCACTTTCTGGTGCGTACTGTGCTGGCGAGACTACCCAGGAGAAGCACTTGTTTGAAGAGGGTAGTGTAGATGATGAGGTCCTTGACCCATCATGGCGTGAGGAACAGGAAGGTGGTGGGAGCAGCTCTGAGGAAGAGATTCCCCGAACGGCCAAGACAGGAGGGAGAGGGAGGGGGAAGACTTGGTTGCCTGTAGGCTTCATTTTGGCACCCATTAGGAGCATTCCACTTCCAAAACCCAAAACGGGCGCTCCCAGAACTTGTAGAGCGTGGTCCTTTTTTGACACAGTTGCAGATGACATTTCCTTTGTCAAATGCAAGCTGTGTATTCAAAAAGTCAAAAGAGGGAAAAGTGTCAGCAACCTTAATACCACATATATGTGGACATGTGTGGACCAAGCACGTGGTGGAGTTACAAAGACACACTGAAGACGTAGGCCAACCTACAGCACCACCTACCACCTCTTCAGCTCGTGTTGTAGCCTCTTCCTCCAGCTCACACAGCTGGTTCAGCTTCCTCACAGGATCGCCATGGAAGAACCTCTGGCACTGTTGTACAAAGACCCAGTATCATTACACCCACAGCACCACGATCCCTGTCATCCTCACATTCCCAGGCCACTCTACAGCCATCGGTAGCACAGACATAGGAAAAAAGGTGGCTATACTCGGTAGACCATCCCCGAGCACAGGCTCTGAATGCTGGCATTGCAAAACTACTGGCCCTTGAAATGCTCTTGTGGCGCCCCCAGGAGTATGGCCGCCACAGTGGCTTTGCCTTCCTCCAGGGGAGGGTAATGCCAGGCTTGGAGGCAATGATGGGTCTCTCTCGCAGTCAATCCATGCATGCAACACAGTTCCACTCCAGGCCAGCAGGGGGAACTCTGAACCGGGATTAAGGGGAGGAGTGCTCTCTGAGGGCCAAGAGGAAGGAGTGGTTAGTCAGTCAGTCTGCGGAGGGTGAAGTGTGCAGACGTGGAGAGAGAAGCTGGAGGATGAGCTGGGAAAGGAGAGCTCCCTCACAGTGAGTGCAGGAACTGGAGTCTGGTCTCCACGGTTGTACGGATACTAACGGCCCTGCAACAGACACCAGAGGAGTAGGAGGCTGTAAATGCCCTACTCCCATCTAAGACTTGAGGGCACAACAGCAGCTTGGATAGTGAGCCGGGACTCAGGAGAGAGGAGTCCCCGAGATAGGCTACAGCTGTCTGCCGTGCAAGTGAGGTTCTTGAGAACATCTGACAGGAGGAGCTTCAGTGTAACTCAGTACTGGAGAACCTGCAAATAAGCGCTAGTAAGGAGACTGCACAACTCATCTGCTGAGAGAGAATCCTTGGTATTGGAGCAGGCTAGCCTGGAAGAAATTCATCTGTATTCAGGACCTGGACTGCAGTTATCAAGTAAAGGTACAGAAATTGCACCCCGCTGAGTCTTGTCTGCTTCCTACCTTTCTGGCACCACTACATCCCCGTGCCAACCACATCTACACTGCCCTGGGACTACAGCTTCACCTGTGGGGAGCTTTTACATCTTTGCTGCACCATACCATCAGTCCCAGCGGATCTGCATGCAGCGTCGGCTTAACACCTCCCTTGCCGAGCACCACAGGTGGTGTCATGAACTATTAATCTAACTATATTCCACCATTCACATCTTCCTATTACTTGGACGACCAGGGCTACGGTCCGGGTCACTGCTGCTGTGACACATCTCACTGATAACGGCCCGGTACCGAGTACCCCACAGCCCTGGGAGGGCAACCCAACTTGGCGTCACGAATAGGATTACGGAGTCCGGTACCCCCGTGTCCTGTGTGCCATAGACTGTGTTTGTGAAATTGGCGCCAATAGCTGCCATTACTGCGCTGCTTGGCGCGTGCGGGAAGAAGGGGCAGGCCTTCGTGGGCGGAGCCTGCCACAGAGCGCGAAGAAGTGAAGTGCCGCGCGGGAAGAGAGGACAGCGCGCGAGAGGAGGAGGAGCTGAGACCTACAGCCCGGAGTGTCGGGCCTGAGAAGCGGCCACCGGTGAGCTCACATAAACCCCGGCCCTGGATAACGTCAACTAGGGGGGAAGAGGATGTCCGCGCCAGACGGCAATGCAGCGGCAGGCGCCGTTGCCAACCCCGCAGCACCGCCAGGAGGAGCGCCCGCCGCAGAGGTCTCCATAATGCCGCTGTCTATGCCTTACATACCGGGAGCGACCTGGCTACCGCAGTACTCAGGTGAGTCGCATACCCTGAGTGAATTTAAAGAGAGACTGTGCAGTTTGTTTAAAGTATACCCTCTGTCTGAAAGCCAGAAAGTAAATATCCTGATTGGACAGCTAATGGGTGCAGCACAGAGAGAGGTGAAAGCCTGGCAGGACACTGATAAAGAGACTGTTGCAAAGATCCTGGCCAAGCTGAGAAGCACCTTTGACACCCGCACTGCAGCTTAAATCAAGATGAGGTTCTTTGGCTGTAAACAGAAGGCGCAGGACAGTATCAGGGATTATGCTCTCAACCTGCTGGAGGCGCTGTGAGCCGTTAAGCAAGTTGATCCTGACAGTGTGAAGGAGGAAGATAAACTGTTAAAGGAGCAGTTCATTGAAGGACTCCTATCCAGTACCCACAGAGGACAGCTGCGTATTATAACCCTGCAAAATCCTGATCTGGACTTTGCTGATTTTAAGGACAGGGCTCTTCGGGTACTGCAGGAGTCCACTGACAGCCGTCCAGGGCCCCTAGTCGCCCAGCGATCACCTACCATCAGGAAGCAACATCTTTTCCTTCCATCCCTGTGGAGGCTGATGCACAGACTCTGGATAAAGATCCAAATGAGGAGCTGCGTCTTCAGGTCCAGGAGTTGACCAAAGGGATGGCTGCACTTACGAAAACTGTGCAGTCCCTGCAAGTGTCCTCCAAAGAAAAGATCCAGCTTGCTTCCAGTCCAGAGGATGTCCCATGGCTCCGGAGGAGAAGAGCCCCGCCACTTCGAGGAAGGAACAACGATCGCTATGACCAGGACGGATGTCCCATCTGTCGTCGCTGCTACAAGGCAGGTCATCTTGCAAGATTTTGTCCTTTAAACGAGCAACCCCTGGGGCAGAGGGCCAACCCCCAGGAATAGGATCCACAGGCAGAAGGAACTGGCGAGCCAAGTATGTGGGAGGGAGATCGATCCTTCCTGTGGTGATTGACGGCATAACCATGAACGCTTTGCTGGACACTGGCTCCCAGGTGACCACTATGCCGTACATTCTTTACAAGAGGTATTGGGCTGATTCTGAACTTACCCGTGGCCCAACTGACGAACTGACAGTAGTTGCTAGTAATGGTCAGTCTTTGCCGCAGATTGGATGTAAAGAGATTACTGTTAAAGTGGGTCGGGTAGAGCTGAAATCTCAGGGCCTGAGAGTTGTTGATATTGATCGACGTGAATGTAATCCCATGATGACTCTTGGTACAAATGTAATTGAAAACTGTCTGTCTGAGGTTATTGTCTTGTTGCAACAGGTGGCTGAGACTGCTGGTTCCGGAGAAAAACGAGTCATGCAGAAGGAGATCCGAGCCCTGATGCAAAGGCAACAGGTAGAACTCTCTGGCAGAGAGATTGGCAGCGTCAGAGTGAGTGATGCTTTCCCCATTGCAATACCCCCCAGATGTGAAATGTTGGTTTGGTGTCGGGCAGCTATAGGTCTTAGAGGGAGAGATTACCAGGCATTGGTAGAACCTGTATACTCCGATAGCAGACCCACTGTCCTGACAGCCAGAGGGGTGGTTGATGCACGAAAAGGGAGAGTACCTGTACATCTTTTGAATTGTGGGGAAGAGGAATCCACAATACCTCGGTACTCCACAGTTGCTAAGCTGCTCACCGTTAAAACAACTATTTGCAGGCAGCAGAACCCTTGGTTTCATCCGATCAGGTGGAGGACAATGGCTCTGTGAAGCAGCCAGAGGAGTGGTGTCAGCAACTGCAGGTGGAAACTGAATCTACACCTTCATACCAGAAAAATGGGGTTTACAGAGTGCTGAATACCCTCTCATACTCTTGTGTCAAACACCCACTAGATTTTGGGCAGGCAAAAGGGTTCAACATCATATCCCCACGGGAGACAATCCACCCATAAAGGAGAGATACAGACCTATACCCCCAACACAATACCAATGTACTAAGAGTATGTTGAGGGAAATGAAGGAGGCAGGGGTCATCAGAGACAGTTGTAGCCCCTGGGCAGCTCCAATAGTTTTTGTAAATAAAAAGGATGGTACCATCAGAATGTGTGTTGATTACAGGAAAATTAACAGCATTACACATAAAGATGCCTACCCATTACCTAGAATTGAAGAGTCCTTAGCTGCACTTAAAATTGCTAACTACTTTTCCACCTTGGATCTCACCAGTGGGTATTGGCAGGTTCCCGTGGCAGAGGCAGACAAGGAGAAAACAGCATTTACCACTCCAATGGGTCTCTGTGAGTTCAATTATATGCCATATGGGCTCTGAACTGCTCCAGGAACATTTCAGCGGCTGATGGAGTGCTGCCTGGGACACATGAACTTTGAGACGGTCCTGTTGTATCTGGATGATGTCATTGTTTTCTCCAAGACCTATGAAGATCATCTGGAACACCTGGCTGAAGTGTTTGAAGCTTTGTCTAATTTTGGCCTGAAGGTGAAGCCCTCCAAGTGCCACCTCCTGAAGCCCAAGGTGCAGTACCTCGGTCATGTGGTCAGTGCAGAAGATGTGGCACCAGATCCTGACAAGGTCACAGTCATCCGAGACTGGCCGAAGCCCAGCAACCTTCATGAAGTACGTCAATTCCTTGGACTGGTAGGCTACTACCAAAGATTCATCAAAGGCTTTACTGAAATAGCCACCCCTATGCAAAATCTTCTGGTGGGGCAGTCCAAGAAGACCAAACAGAAAGATTCCACCTTTGAATGGACTGAAGAGTTGGAAAGGTCCTTCACCAGATTGAAGATGGCTCTCACAGGAGATGAAGTTCTGGCCTACCCAGATTATGACATACCCTTTGTGCTGTACACTGATGCCAGCAACGTGGGACTAGGAGCAGTACTGTCGCAGGTACAGAATGGGAAAGAAAGAGTGATCTCCTACACCAGCAGAAAGCTGCGCCCCACTGAAAGGAACCCTGACAACTACAGTTCTTTCAAGCTGGAGTTCCTTGCCATAGTCTGGGCTGTCATCGAAAGGATCAAACATTACATAATCTCTGCCAAGTTTACTATCTTCACAGACAACAATCCGTTGACTCACTTGAACACTGCAAAACTAGGTGCACTGCAATAGCGATGGATGGCTCGGCTATCTAATTATGAGTTTACCATCAAGTACCAGGCACGGCACAAGAATGCCAATGCTGATGCACTGTCCAGACCTACCAGACACAGGATAAGACCCTGAGGCTCTTGAAGAGATAGAGCTACCTCCCTTCCACAGGCCACTTGCGGCCCAATATGCTCAAGGAGTGAGGAATCAACGGTCTGACTTGAAGGAGGTCACCCTGAATCCATTGCCCTATCATGACTGGGCAGAAATGCAAGATAGTGACCCTGCAGTCCGCCTGGTGAAGGAGCTGCTGACACGAGCTGACTCACGTCCAGAGTCGGATGCTCCTGAAGAAACTCAGCTTCCCTTCATAAATGAACAGCTGGCCTCTCTCCTTCCACAACTGCTGTGTCGGAGGAGTATCAATGTCCGCACTCATGAGCTGGTTTGGCAGGTGATAGTCCCAAAGAGAGAGGCATCAATGGTCCTGGAAGCATACCACAATGGAGCTGGACACTTCGGATGGAAGAAGTTGGAAGCATTGCTCCGAGAGAGGTTCTACTGGGCTGGTATGCGGAAAGCCATTGAGAGGTGGTGCCGGGAGTGTGGACAATGTAACCTGCGCAGAAAGGATCGAAACAGCCAGAGAGCTTCTCTACAGCCAATCATCACCAAACAGCCCCTTGAGTTGGTAGCCCTAGACCATGTGAAGCTGGTTCCAAGTCAGTCAGGCTACATATATGCTCTTACCATTGTGGACCACTACTCAAGATTCCTGGTAGTTGTGCCTGTCAAAGATCAAACAGCCAGGACAGCAGCCAGAGCATTCCAACAGCACTTCTGTAGACCACATGGATATCCTGAAAGAGTGCTTAGAGATCAAGGTCCAGCTTTCGAGGCAGAAGTATTCCAAGAATTCTGTAACTTGTATGGTTGTAAGAAGATCCGGACAACACCGTATCACCCACAGACCAATGGCATGTGTGAGAAGATGAACCAGGTAGTGATTGACCTACTGAAGACTTTGGCCACAGATTCCTCTCCTCCAAGGGCAGAGAAGTTGCCAGATCTGGTGGACCTCTACAACCATATTCCAGTGAACTCCACCAACTGTACCCCTGCCTACTTAATGAGAGCAAGACCTGGTAAACTGCCTATTGATTTGGACATGGGAGTCCTTACGCCCAAAGTAACACCACCAGATGCTGACTGGGATACAGAAAGACAACAACAGTACAGAAGAGTTCAAGAATGCGTGGAAAAGAGTCTAGCCCAGGCAAGACAAAAGCAGGAAAAGCTTTACAATCACAAAGCACCTGCCATTCCTTTGTTGCCAGGAGAACAAGTCTTAAAAAGGAAGAGAAGATTGCTAATAAGGCATACCTTGGTATTATCAAAGTTTGAGGGCAGAATGGTATAAGGTTCCCTTTGATCATCCAATTTGTGCAAAGATGGAGGAGAAACCTCAGCAGCAATATCAAGAGATCACCTGAAACTATGTCCTGACCTGCTGAAGGAAAGAGTGGGAGAACCAGATAACATCCAACCCATAGAGGAAGAAGAGAAGGTCAGCACAATACTTGGGGAATTGGACTAAAGTAAATGATGCTATTGTGGTGCCGGTGTTGACATTTCCCCAATTGGTAGCACAGGAAGACGTGACTCAAGGAAATCCTGAGGATCAGGAAAATCAGGCAGCACATGCCACACCAGCAGTGGAGCCAGAGAACCCTCGCCCTGCCAGTGGTGAACCTGTTATGCCCCTGGTGAGTCTGAGTTTACAGACAATCTAGTATCCCTGTGCCATGCAGAATCCCCAGTAGTGTATCCAGTACATTACTCACCACACCAGTATTACGCAGGTCTACCCGCATTACACAAGGGATACCACCCATCAGATATCGTATATAGATAAATGTAAATGTTGAAATTGTATGTGTATATATGTAACTGTTTGTCAAGTTTCACACTTCACCACCACTGAGTGGGCCTCTATGAAAGACGTCTGCCACGTTTTGCGTGACTTCGATGATTCCACGCGGATGGCGAGTGCAGATGATGCACTAGTCAGCATGACTGTCCCCCTTATCTGCCTGCTTCGAAAAACACTGCAAAAACTAAGGGAGGAGGTTTTGGAAGAGGTGGAGGATGAGGAGTCACAAATGCCATCTGTTTCTGGACAGTCTGCGCTACATGGTTCCTCACAAAGGCCTAGGCAGGGGACACTTTGTGAGGATGATGAGGAGGAGTCAATGGAGGAGGAAGACATCTCTCCAGAGGAGGGAGGTACACAATGCTCTAGTAGTCAGTATGTAGAGCGAGGGTGGGATGATGCAGAGCAGGTAGAGATGACGCCTCAAGCAGGGGACAGCGTTTCTTGGGCAGTTGGGAGTCTGCAGCACATGGTTGATTTCATGCTGCAGTGCCTGAGAAACGACTGCCACATCGCCCACATTCTCCACACGGCTGATTATTGGGTGTACGCCCTCCTAGATCCTCGCTACCGGGACAACTTACAAAGCCTCATAACACCATTGAACCGGGAGCGTAAAATGCGGGAGTACCAAAACGCACTGGTGCATTCCATCATGTTCTCCATTCCACCCGAGAGCAGTGCTGCTAGTGCTTTACAAAGCAGCTCTGTGCGTCGAGGCAGTGGAGGAAGCTCTGCACAAAGAGGGAGCAGAGCAGCGCCTCAGCGCAAGGCAAGACCAGTATGGCCCAAATGTGGCAAAGTTTTGTGTGCCCGCCACAAATGTCTACACCATCACAGACGGCTCCAGTCAGCAGGAGGCAAAGTTTCCGTCAAATGGTGACAGACTACATGTCTTGCCCTCTCAGTGTACTCCCAGACGGCTCTTCACCCTTCAAGTTTTGGGTCTCTAAGCTGGATAAATGGCCAGAGCTTAGCCAGTATGCATTGGAGGTGCTGGCTTTCCCTGCTGCTAGTGTATTATCGGAATGCGTCTTTATTGCCACAGGTGGTGTACTAACAGACCGTCACATGCGACTATCCTCCGATAACGTTGACCAACTTACTTTTCTGAAAATGAACAAGGTCTGTATCTCGCCGGAATTTGCCAGTCCTCTTCCAGTTGCTGCTCAGAAGTGCCGTCTGAACAGAGAAAAACACTAGCTCCTGTGTTAGTGGGGTTCAGTAACGTCAGCTGCTCCCCTGCTGTGTGTCCAGCAACATCTCCTGCTCCCTCCACATTCATCCCAACATCAAATATTAAACTTGCTCCAAATAGGCCTCAGCCTACACCATGATTGACCCTGGGCTCTAACACTGCCAGTTGCTGCTCAGAAGCGCCATCTGCACAGAGAAAAACACTAGCTCCTGTATTAGTGGGGTTCAGTAACGTCAGCTGCTCCCCTGCTGTGTGTACGGCAATATCTCCTGCTCCCTCCACATTCATACAACAAGCAAGTTTAATATCTGTTGTAGACTACTACTGATTTTAATCTTGATCCAATTAGGCCTCTGGCTCCACTATGTTTGTAGTATTAACCTTGGGCTCCATCACCGCCAGTTGCTGCTCAGAAGTGCGGTCTGCACAGTCAACATATGCTCCAGTGTTATTGGGGTTCTGTAATGTCAGCTGATCCTCAGCTGTGTGTCTGGCAATTTCTCCTGCTCTGTCCACACTCACACAACTACAGATTTTAAACTTGCTCCAATTAGGCCTCTGTCTCCACTCTGTTTGCAGTATTTACCCTAGGTTCCAGCACCGCCAGCTGGTTCCCGGCAATATCTTTGGCACGGGTACTCCCTCCTGCCCAGCCTGGTTCCAGCACGCCGGCTGTTTCCGGGTAGTGTCAACGTCACTTTGCCACCAATACGTTGTCCTGTCATGTTGCGGTCGGGTTAGCCGACTCTATGGTGCCTGCAGTTTAGGTGCTTCCTATGTGGACTGCGGGATCTGGCAATAAAGGCTGGTTCCGTAGTGCCAATAGGACAAGCACCCCCTGTAGGACTGTGGGTTTCGGTAACTGTGGCCGGCTTGCGGCCTTGCAACTTTGTTTTTCATGGGTACCTTCTGCTACCCATCCTGTTTCCTGTTCCGTCAGCTGGTTCTCGGCAGTGCCTTTGACTTAGGTGCCTCCTTCTCGGTATCCGAGTTCCAGCAGCGTCTGCTGGCCCTTGGTAGTGCTTTCTGGCACAGGTACCTCCTGCTTAGTAACCGGGTTCCAGCACCGTCAGCTGGTCCTCGGAAGTTCCATTGGCTCTTGTAGGTTCTGCTGCCCCTCCGGGTTCCATCACTATCAGTTGGTCCTCTGTAGTTCCATTGGCTCTTGTAGCTTCTGCTAACCATCCGGGTTCCAGCACCGTCAGCTGGTTCTCAGCAGTGCCTTTGGCTTAGGTGCCTCCATCTCGGTATCCGAGTTCCAGCAATGTCTGCTGGTCCTTGGTAGTGCTTTCTAACACAGGTATCTCCTGCTTAGTAACCGGGTTCCAGTATCATCAGCTGGTCCTCGGTAGTGCCATTGGCTCTTGTTCCTTCTGCTGCCCCTCCAGGTTCCAGCACAGTCAGCTGGTCCTCGGTAGCTCCATTAGCTCTTGTAGCTTCTGCTACCCATCCGGGTTCCAGCACCGTCAGCTGGTTCTCGGCAGTGCCTTTGGCTTAGGTGCCTCCATCTCGGTATCCGAGTTCCAGCAATGTCTGCTGGTCCTTGGTAGTGTTTTCTAGCACAGGTACCTCCTGCTTAGTAACCATGTTCCAGTTCCGTCAGCTGGTCCTCGGTAGTGCCATTGGCTCTTGTTCCTTCTGCTACCATCCAGGTTCCAGTACTGTCAGCTGGTTCTCGGCAGTTCCTCTGCCTTCTTGTACCTTCTGCTACATTTCCAAGTTCAAGCTTTTTAAATTGTTTTTGGTAATCACTCTGGATCTCCCTGATGACGACCCTGAAGACCACCCCAAAGAAGACCAAAAAGATGACCCTGAAGAAGATGACCAAGAGGACAAAGAACATGAAGACAACCACCAAGATACAGAACAACAAGAGACAGAAGACCAAGAAGCAGAAGAACATTAAGCATAAGACTAAAAATCAGAGCAAAAGATATGATCTAAATTATAAGCAGAAGAAGACTAAGCAGTGTATGGGGGTGAGTCCGTTCCTCCTCGTGGTGCCCCTGGAAGATGCCTGCTGCTGCTGGCCAAACTGAACACTGACAAATCCTGTTGTAAATCTTTTGTGACAGGCAGAACGTACGGTGTAATCTTCAAACTTTTATAGATAACAACTACAGGAATGCCTGTCACAAATAAGAATATGATGAATAAGAAGAATAGGAAGAAGATGAAGAAGTAGAATATGAAGAAGAAGAATAGTTTAATAATAAGAATATGAAGAATGTAAAAAAAAGAATAGTTGGAAGGTGAAGAAGAAGATGAATAAGGTGAAGAAGTAGTTGATGAAAACGATGCTGCTGCTGCTGCTGCTGAGGATCATGAAGGAGAGAGTGTGGTTGAGTAAAAAAGAAGGTGAAGAGCATGGAAGTAGTGAAGCATACATATCTGACCAAATATAACAAAGGTTAACATAGTCAATATCTTTGTAACTCCGAACGTCTTAAAAAAAAAAAATTATTCATGCTATTCCATTTGATTGGGCTAAACCTCAATGCCTTTCATGTCTCCTCCACCTCCCCCAATACAGTCTACATTATTCTTAGTTGTTTTTCTTCATGTAGAATTAACCTACAAGGAAAGAAAGGGTTTATTTTAATTCCGATATTTCTGTCCCATTGGCTTGCATTGGTTTCCTGTATCGGAATCGGCGATATCCGATACTTTTTGGGTATCGGTCCGATCCAATATTTCACGATATCGGAAGGTATCGCTCAACACTAATTATAACTGATAAGTTCATCCGCCTGTCAACTGAAAATGCTGACAGGCAGACTATGAAAATGAACAAGGGCTGGATTGGGCCAGACTTCTCAACACCATCGAATGATAGTGGCGTAACATAAAATCAAATCCAGTGTCTTTTTTTGGGAGGTCTATTCCCATGCATCTGTTCACACTAACACTCATGGTATATGCGTTCTGATTTGGGCTATTTGCTGCTGTCCTCCTCCTTCTCCTCCTCCACCACCATATCACCAGGGTGACTGTGGTCCGTGATGCAACACCCACATAATTTTTTTAAAGGGTGTTTATAATGAGAACATTTTTTAATGAGGCCCTCCTCCATGTCTCTTCCAAGGGGCATTGGCGTGCCTCCAAATTTGTGACAGCCCTTGCATTCACTGCATTGGCAAGCACTACGAGTGACCCATTTCCTAATAATGGTAACTTTTTTTATGAGGCCCTCCTCCATGTCTCTTCCAAGGGGCATTGGAGTGCCTCCAAATTTTTGGCAGCCCTTGCATTCACTGCATAGGCAAACAGCATGGGAGACCCACTTCCTAATAATGGGAATATTGTTTACAGGAGGCCCTCCTGTACGTCTCATCAAAGGGATATTGGGGTGCATCCAAATTTTTGGCAGTCCTTGCATTCACTGCATAGGCAAACACTATGGGAGACCCACTTCCTAATAATGGAAACATTTTTTCATGAAGCCCTCCTCTACGCCTCTTCAAAGAGGTATTGGGATGCGTCCAAATTTGGTCAGCCCTGCCACCCACTGCATAGGCAAAAACCGTATAGGAGACCCACTGTTTAATAATGGGAACAACAAAGCATAGCCGGCTGATGGCTCTCTAAAAAAAGTGAAGACCGACTGCAGGCTCTTTAAGAATAGTAAAGGCCACCTGATGGCCCTATAAAAATAGGCTTTGTGACTTTCAGAGTCCCTCCTTCATAAATGAAGCAGGATGTGTCTGATGATGTGTCACACACCACATGGTCAGATAATGTTATAAAAAGTTAAAATGACATTTCCCAGTGAATGCATTTGTCTTGGTTGAAAGCAATGTTAAAGTTCAAAAATGAATCAAAAACGCTTCGTGTGCACATAGCCCAAGTTGTGGAGGAGGTTTTTAGCTTTCGGTTATTTATTTTGCCTTATATACAAGTCATTATCCTGCAAAGGATGTTCCTTAACATATTTCCCAGGAAAATCCAATTTGGTTTCGTTTTTGTATGTTTTATTGTGAGTCTGTAAAAGTGGCGTAAGACCCTGACAACATTGTTCACAGCGGTGACCAGGGAGTCAGAAATGCTTCCATGTGTCTTCCTCAGGCTGTTCCCATGTCATTTGAGCACTGTCCCCATTGATTTTCGCAACTTTTCGTCCCTTTGCAGACTGCCGGTGGCGCTGGAAAAATGCTCAAGTTTCCCACAAACTAACATTGGGCTCGTTGCTTGGGTCGAGCACCTGAGCATTCGAATTTGCTCGACCCGAGCAAGAAGCACCCAAGCATTTTAGTGCTCGCCCATCACTAATGTCTACATCTTGGATCTTGTTCCCATTCACTTCTTTTGTAAGAAATAGATCAATACAAGTTTAGATACTTTTTGAACAGGAGTAGTGAATGGTTGGATGGCTTAATTGATGTACACTACAGTTCAAAAGTTTAGGGTCACTTAGAAATGTCCCTGTTTTTGAAAGAAAAGCAGTTTTTTCCAATGACATACTGATAGGGAATTTAGATTGGGAGCCCCAATGGGGACAGCGATCATAATGTGTGCAAACTGTAAAGCGCTGCGGAATATGTTAGCGCTATATAAAAATAAAGATTATTATTATAATGAAGCTAACATTAAAAGATTCAGTAATACACTCTATACATTGATAATGTGGTAAATGACTATTCTAGCTGCAAACATCTGGTTTGTAATGCAATATTAATAATAATCTTTATTTTTATATAGCGCTAACATATTCCGCAGCGCTTTACAGTTTGCACACATCATCATCACTGTCCCTGATGGGGCTCACAATCTAAATTCCCTATTAGTATGTCTTTAGAATGTGGGAGGAAACCGGAGTGCCTGGAGGAAACCCACGCAAACACGGGGAGAACATACAAACTCCTTGCAGATGTTGTCCTTGGTGGGATTCGAACTAACCACTGAGCCCCCGTGCCGCCCAATATCTTCATAGGTGTATTGAGGCCCATTTCCAAAAACCATCACTCCAGTGTTCTTATGGTACTTTGTGTTTGCTAATTGTGTAAGAAGGCTAATGGATGATTAGAATACCCTTGAAAACTCTTGTGCAAGTATGTTAGCACAGCTGAAAACAGTTTGGCTGATTAGAGAAGCTATAAACCTGACCTTCCTTTGAGCTAGTTGAGAATCTGGAGCATTACATTTGTTGGTTCCATTAAACTCTCAAAATGGCCAGAAAAGAAGAACTTTCATGTGAAACTCGACAGTCTATTCTTGTTCTTAGAAATTAAGGCTATTCAATGCGAGAAATTGCCAAGAAACTGAAGATTTCCTACAACGGTGTGTACTACTCCCTTCAAAGGAGAGCACAAGCAGGCTCTAACCAGAGTAGAAAGAGACGTGTGAGGCACCACTGCACAACTGAGCAACAAGACAAGTACATTAAAGTCTGTAGTTTGAGAAATCGACACCACACAGGTCCTCAACTGGCAGCCTCATTAAAAAGTACACGCAAAACGCCAGTGTCAACATCTACAGTGAAGAGGCGACTTCGGGATGCTGGCCTTCAGGGCAGAGAGGCAAAGAAAAAGCCATCTCTGAGACTGGCTAATAAAAGGAAAAGATTGTGTTGTTTTGCCAATATTAGACACTGGGCAGAGGAAGATTGGAAAAAAGTGTTATGGACAGACGAATCCAAGTTTGAGGTGTTTGGATCACACAGAAGAACATTTGTGATATGCAAAACAACTGAAAAGATACTGGAAGAGTGCCTGACACCATCTGTCAAGCATGGTGGAGGTAATGTGATGGTCGGGGGTTGCTTTGGTGCTGGTAAAGTGGGAGATTTGTATAAGGTAAAAGGGATTTTGAATAAGGAAGGTTATTACTCCATTTTGCAACACCATGCCATACCCTGTGGACAGCGCTTGATTGGAGCCAATTTCATCCTACAACAGGACAATGACCCAAAGAACACCTCCAAATTATGCAAGAACTATTTAGGGAAGAAGCAGGCAGCTGGTATTCTATCTGTAATGGAGTGGCCAGTGCAGTCACCAGATCTCAGCCCCATTGAGCTGTTGTGGGAGCAGCTTGACCGTATGGTATGCAAAAAATGCCCATCAAGCCAAACCAACTTGTGGGAGGGGCTTCTGGAAGGATGGTGTGAAATTTCTCCAGCAAATTAACTGCTAGAATGCCAAAGGTCTGCTCTGCAATGCTGTAATTGCTTTCGTCAAAGAATGCTCCCTTTGCAGCAAAGTTTGAAGGAGAAAATAAATATTTCAATCAAAATCTTTTTTTTTTAACCTTGTCAATGTCTCAACTAGATTTTAAATTCATTTGGTAACTCATTTGATTAATAAAAGTATGAGTTTTCATGGAAAACACAAAATTGTCTGGGTGACCCCAAACTTTTGAATTGTAGTGTAATTTCTTTTGCCAGTATCACTCCTTGAATACCTTTCTCATCTAAGTTTTTACATCGATTTTGCCAGTATAAAAAGGTGAACCTCTGTGTTCCAAAAATGTGATGTTAGGCTATTAACGTCAATGTCAGAAGTAAATTTTTCTGACTTGGGACTGTTTGCACACAACACAATCTCTGCCATGAATGCTTCTTATTATTGAATTCATGGATTCACTAGAACAATCAATGAAGAGAGAAAGTGAGCAATATTTACTCATTTTATGATCCCCATTAAACTTTGGTAAAAACATTTTCTTAGGCTTAGTGAGAGATAGTCCTTAAGAGCACGAGCTCCATGAATTAGATACTGCATATACTATGTATAATGAGTTCAACAGTTAAATTATTATCTGCTTTCTGAAACAGAAGCATCTTATTTTCTATCTAACCAACTTTCTCCAGCTACTCCAGCTACAATTAAAACCTATTTTTAAGTTGTCCTTGTTGCTTAGATGTCCTTCACTAAACTCTGGCACTTTCCTATTTTCCAAATTAGAGAAGCCAGCGAGTCTCAGTAGATTAAACAATGCGATTTCTCAGGTTATGTTTACCAATCTCACATGAGATAGCCCGCAGTTTGCATTTGACTCCTCATATAAAGTACCTATTAAGAGGCGGCATTTATATGAAAGCAATCTGCAATCTTTTATTCAATTGCTGTTTATTTGTATTTTCTTAAGCTCTCAAGAATGCCGAGAGCAGACTGCTACCTCCATTGAGGCAATTGTTAGTTTACAATAATGAAATAATGCATAGCTCTTGTGCCATTATTGCCTAGGAAATTAGGTAACTGACTTTCTAATACCCAGTGTGCTGAAAGTATAGCGAGCCACTTAACCCAAAGTAATGGAGTATTGACTAGATACAGTGATATGTGCAAAAGTGCTTCAGTCAGATTAAAGTTAGACAAGCTGTATTCTGGAAAGCTCTGTGTCATATGTCTTCATACCAATTACATTATACTTCTCTGAAAACTTTTAATAAGCACATACTTAAAAAGACGTTTAACTAATCTGCTGATGATCAGTTCTATGTTAGCATAAAATGTAAAATATGAATAAATACTATGTACTATACAGATGCACAGAAGGCCAGTACAATATGTGTATGCAATATATGTAAATGCCAATGAAAGAGCTTCGGTGCAATGTGCATCTAACCCATCATCCACATGAATGTCATGTCCCAACATAAAATTGGGCACTACACTGCTTCTACCAACTTCTATAGGGCATCCTGAAGCCATCTTCCTAATGTGCAAGCGTCTGACCTTGATTATGATACTTAACATATAAAAAAAAGTGATTCATCTGACTCGGCAATCTCAGACATACCGTTGGTGCAACCTGTGCAGCCTCGCAGAAACCCAAGAGGAAAGGGGGCCAACTTCCACCACCAAAGCAGCAATTAGCTTCTGTCACAGACATGTATGTCTACCCCATGACTAAGATACTCTCATCAAACTCCTATTTCCACTGAATTTCAGCCCAGTCACAAAATGATCTGCTTATATAATTTCATTGATTTTTTTTTTAGATCAGTGGTAATAAGAGCAAGGCAGAAGATATCATTCAGCCATGGTGAATGAATTATAAAATCTGACTGATTTAACAGAGAATTTTTTGCTGGAAATCATTGTCTTCATCTGTTAACCATAGTAACTTCCAAGTAAACACATGCAGTCATCAATACTGGGCATCAAAAGGGCTTTACAGACAAGAACATCACTGTTTGTAAGATTGCCCCTAAATCAACCATTTATCATCATCAAAAATGTGAGAGAGGTTCAATTTTTATGGAGAAGGCTTCAGGTCTCCCAATAAAGTCCAGCAATTGCAAAAGCCAACTCCTTTAATGGTTTCAGCTATGAGGTTGGTTTAACACCAGTGCAGAGCTTGATAAGGAATGGCAACAGTCACATGTCATTGAGGCAATGGAATTTGTGGCATGAAAATCTGCAAAAAAAGCCACTTTTCTGCAAGAAAAATATCAAAGACTGACATTCTGCACTAAGTGCAGGGATTAGACTGCAAAGTACTGAGTTAAAACTATATTCTCTGATGAAGAACATTTCAGACTGTTTCAGACTTTTGGAAGATTTCCTTAAAGCGAACCTGTCATCAGGATTTTGCTAAGTAAACTACAGGCATTCAGGTTGGCACTGTTACACTGATTAAAATGATATCTGGGTTCTATAAATCCGTCTTGTGGTTGTTGTGGGTGTTTATTTGGTGCTTAACCTCATCTTAATCCTTCAGTGACCAGCTTCCTATGTTAAATACTGTGCTTGGGCAGTTTATATTGTATTCTTTACAAAAAAAAATTGACCTCAGCAAAATGGTGGCGACGGTGGAAGGGCCTGTGCATTAGCATCAATCACTTGATGATAGATTCTACGTGCATGCGCTACTGCTGGTGCCATTTTGCTAGAGCCAAATTGTTTTGCTCCAACAAAATGGATCTATCGGCTGAGCCTGCACAGTAGCATCTATCGGCAAGCAATGCTCTCAGTCTGCACAAACGCTGCCAACCAGTGGGTGGGGCTTTCACAGATTTAGAACATCGCTTACCAATTGATGTTACTGCACAGACGTTTCCACTAGCGCCATTTTGTTGGAGCCAAAAAATTAGCTTAATTTTTTTGTAAAGAACACAATATAAACTGTGCAAGTGCAGTATTTAAAATGGGAGGCAGGTAACTGAAGGTTCAGTGACCAGTCATTTAAGCAAACAAGGATTAAAAATAGGCCAAAGCACCAACTAAAGCCCCGCCACAGGCCCGCCCTGAAACACGAGAATCTCATTAACTGAAAACTGCAAAGAAAGATTAAACAACAACCACAAGACAGATTTCATTAGCCAAGGTATCATTTTAATCAATTTAACAGTGCCAACCTGACACTGCCTGTAGTTTACTTGGCAAAATCCTGACAGGTTCACTTTACGATGAAACTAAACTTGTGTTATTGCTTTTCTTTTAAGGGAGTAGGTTCTCTCACAATTTTGCCTAAGAACACTGTCATGAATAAAGAATAGTATCTAAACATCCTCCAAAGCAACTTCTCCCAACAAATCAGAAGCAATTGGGTGAATAATGCACAATTGAGCACCATGTTACAGAGCAAAAGTGATAAATGGCTTGAAAAAAAAATTGGGACAGTGGCTAAGTACAATCATATAATCCCTTTTAAAAACATGAAACTTTAAAAATTTGAGGTAAAAAACACTCCCCTAGTGCAATAACACAATTGCAAACTCTATACATTAATAACCTACGATAGCCCTACACTAGCCTGCTATCCCTTCCTGACAGTGGATGTTGGCACCCTAAAAGATGCGATTATTTGGTGCCCCCACTCCGCGGCAGCTGTCCCAGACTCACCCTAAATGACCCTTATAACTACAGGTAGGAAAACAATAAGCAAATAAAAGAGTGTACAATATATAAAAGACAGGCTATTACATGTAAACATAGAGAAAACTCTAGAAACATCAGAATTATATCCACATTGGTTCCCTTAGAAGGCAATTAACGACATCAGTTGCCAGACGGTTCATCAGGAGGCTCAATAAGGAACTAGCAATTCATAGGTTTGCCTCTCTATCTGGACACCACACATCTATGAATTGGCTGTGTAAGAAGGCTAATGTATGGTTAGAATACCCTTGAAAACCCTTGTGCAAGTATGTTAGCACAGCTGAAAACAGTTTGGCTGATTAGAGAAGCTATAAACCTGACCTTCCTTTGAGCTAGTTGAGAATCTGGAGCATTACATTTGTTGGTTCCATTAAACTCGCAAAATGGCCAGAAAAAAAGAACTTTCATGTGAAACTCGACAGTCTAATCTTGTTCTTAGAAATGAAGGCTATTCCATGCGTGAAATTGCCAAGAAACTGAAGATTTCCGACAATGGTGATGTCCCTCATAAAAGAATAAAAATAAAATAATAAAGGTCTTTATATGTTATCACTGGAATCCTCTTCCACTCTTTCATGATGAAATCACAAAGGTGGTGGATGTTAAAGACATTGAGCTCCACCACCTTCTGTTTGAGGATGCCCCACAGATGCGCAATCGGGTTTAAGTCTGGAGACATGTTTATCCAGTCCAACACCTTTACCCTCAGTTTTTTTAGCAAGGCAGTAGTCATCTTAGCAGTGTGCTTGGGGTTATTATCATGTTGGTATACTGCCCTGCGTCCCCAGATTCCAAAGGGAGGAAATCATGCTCTGCTTCAGTAAGTTACAGTACATGTTGGCATTCATAGTTCCCTCCATGAACTGTATCTCTACACACCAAGCACCACTTATGCAGCCCCAAACCACGGCACTCTCACCACCATGCTTGACTGTAGACAAGACACACTTCTCTTTGCACTCCTCAACTGGTTGCAGACACACAAGCTTGACATCATCTGAAGCAAAGAAGTTTACATATACTATACATATATATATAAATATATATACATACATATACTGTGCATATACAGTATATATATATATACATATATATATATATATATATATACACACACACACCAAAAAAAAGAATTTTCATAACAAATTAATTCAAGAACATATACAAAAATGAGTACACCCCAATAAAAGTTTTAGGAGCAAATCTAAAATTTAGACTGCAAAATTTTAATTAATAAGAATTAAATTGTGGGTAAGTCTAATTCTTTAAACAGGTGTCCAGCAGACCGTTGACTATAAAAAGGTGTTCGTTAACAAAGAAAACCCCTTCCTATTTCATGCTGATAGCTATGGCACCATGGAAGAGAAATGTCACAAGTCCTAAGAAAGAAAGCTATTCCTTTATACAATAAATGTTACGTCTATAAAAAGATCAGAAAAGCTTTACTTATCAGTCAGTATACTGTAGCAAAAATACAAAAAAAATGTAACTAAAATGGAACTGCATCCATCTCATAGAGACGTCCAGGCTGATGATGAAAATTTGTACCTTAACAGGGGCGTCTTCTGATGAAAGAGCTGAACATAATCAAAGTGCACATTCATTGCAGTTAGCTAAAGAAGAAAGTCAAATCCAGGGTGTGTCTTCTGTGACACAATGTGATATACAGTATACTGCAGAGGGATCGCATTCATGGGTGTCATCCATGGAAAAACCACATGCAAAAAAAACACCTACTATTTGACAGGGCCCATGCTGAAAAATAAGAATATTAGGATTCTATACTATGGAATGATAAGAACAAGAAAAATGTGTTTTTTGAACTGATGGCCTCAAATGGCTTCAAAACTGCAGTTCAGTTGTGTCACAAAGGTGGAAATACTACGAAATATTGAGGGTGCTTACAATGAAGCATGGTGGTAGAAGTGCCCTTATGTGGGGATACATGAGGGCTGCTGGTGTTGGCAGCAAGGTTTAATTGATGGTATCATGAATTCACAGTTGTGCTGCTCTATATTAAAAGAGAAGATACGACTCCTTCCTCAAAAGTTCCCCACTACCCTATATTCCTTTTCTAAACAATTTTATTAACATTTTATAACAGAGCATACATAAATGCAATATCATGAGGCATTCATGACACATGAAAGAAAAAAGAAAAAAACACAACCAGACTATAAATAATAATAATAATAACTCATGGAAACATTTCCAGTCAGCGAGACCATTTCTTTATAAAGGAAGGAAGACAGCCATTCAGCAACGCCAATTTTTGCTCATATGACTTGTGTAAAGTCAGCTTTGCAATAATATCGAGTGAAGAGGGCTCTCGAGTGGATTTCCAATAAAACACAATTTCATTTTTAGAAACCAAAAGTAAATGAATAACCAATTTCCTAACAGAAGGATTCAAACGACTTGCATCCAATGAGAGCAGGGCGAACTGAGGAGTCAGTGAAAAATCTGTTTGATTTAAAATATGAGAAATAAGAGAGGAGATGTCGTCCCAAAAAATGTCGAAGACGTGGGCAAAACCAAAATAAATGGGAAAGGCTACCATGATACCTGCAATCCCTGCAACAGAGAGGGGAGGTGGAAGGGTTGATAAAAGCTAGACGAGATGGAGAATAGTACCATCTCGATATGATTTTAAAGTAGGACTCATGGAGAGCCATAGACATGGTAGCAGAATAGGTTAGAGACATGGTCAGTTCCCAAACGCCTGGGTTAACAGAAAAATTCAAAACCGATTCCCATTTTTTCATATATGGGGATTTTATAAATGCAGAATCGTTGCTGAACCACTGGTAGATATAACGAGTGGACCAAAAAATATTATGGCCTGAGTTGCAGAAAATATTGATCGCTGGCTCCGATAGCGGATGGCAGCGAGTCACCAGTGGAGTCAAAAATTCTTTCAACATAGTAAAGTGTAGAAAAGCAGAGGAGGGAACCCCAAACCTATTCTTAAGATGAGAAAAAGATACAAATTTATGACCAACAAAGATGTCATTTAATTTAGAAATACCCCAGTCAGCCCAAGTAGAATGCAAATCGAATGAATAAACAGAGGCCAGAAAAGAGAGAGGAAGCCTCAACAGGAGTTGAATCCTAGAAAAACCACTCTTAAATTTAAAAAACTTCCTCCAAGTCACAATAGCAGCCATAAAAACTAGATGATTAGACTGAGATAAATGCTTAGATGTCAATAGATTCAAAATAAGAGAACAAGGAGGGGAATTTTTATTAAAATAAAATTCCAAGTCCGCCCATGAAGGTATATGGCCCCACTACCCTATATTCCAAGCAATAGTTTCAAGCCGGAAATTAATGACCAAATTGGGGAAAAAAGATAAAAAAAGGGAAGACTGCAGCGACCTAAAATAACCCCCCACTGGCACACTTCCCCAACCCACCAGTACCAACAAATCAAACTCAAACACCAAGTGATGGGTGAAGGTCGGTCACAGCTTTATTAAAGGTTTTTAATTCAACCTTCGGAAAGGCACTTAAATTTATTAAACCGCGCTCGCTGCCAAATGCCCTGCTGCATATTCACAGGCAAGTCAGCCAACGAGCCACAACCATGTGATCTTTCTTTCTTTTACCGCAGTGACTTGAATTCTAGGAGAAAAAAAAAACATATTTAACATTAATATTCAAACATAGCAAAAAAGGGAGGGAGGGTGGGACAAGCACTTCCAGGACCCTGAGCATCAGGGGAAGAGGGGGCTAGTGGCTGCGACACAATGTTTTAGACTAACAGGAAGGGGCTGCACTACCCCACCTAATCTTATTGGCCCCACAACTAGCCAGCCACCCCCCACCATCCATAAGTGGGTGGGCAGGCAAAAGCATGCCACAAACCCCGTGGGGAACAGGGACATAAGGGGAAGGGGGAGGGCGCCGCAGTCAGAGGCACCCTCCTTAACCAGTGCAGTGCCTGCCATTATATTAAAAATGTTCTGTTATTTACTGGCTCTAATCTATAAATTCCAAATTCCAAACATTTTGGCCAAATCTAATATCAAGAGGGTTGGGGATTTGTTCAGAGGGGATGATATTCTAACCTTTAGCGAGATTAAGAGAAAATATAGTTTGCCCTCTTCAGAGTTTTTATATTATACGACTTTAAAAGATAACATCCACAAGCTACTTTGTAATAAAGCTTTAAATTTTAATATCGTCTCTTCTATACTAGCCAATGTCGATCTTAAAAGCGTGTGGAGTCTAAGAAATATTTATAATCATTTCAATAAAGATATTATTCTCAAAAATATCTACATACTACGCTGAGAGTCAGAATGCAACTTTTCATAACAGATGGATCAGTGGGAACGTGCCATTAAACATACTAATGCTTCGATTATTTCCATGTCTCTTTTAGAGACTCACTACAAGTTAATGGGACGTTGGTACTATACACCTGTGCGCCTATCCCACGTAAATCGGGAAAATTCTTCCCTCTGCTGGAGAGATTGTGGCCAACCAGGCAACCTTTTCCACATATTTTGGTGCTGTCCAAAAATAAAGAACTTGTGGAAAAAGGTGATTGATCTCATAAACATTTTACCTAACAACAAAATGAATGTCACTCCTAGGATGGTACTTTTTTCACTAGATCTTCAAAACACTGATCCATCTGATAAATACGCAATAATTCATATATTTCTGGTAGTCAAAAGCTCTCTAGCTGCTTGGTGGAAGAAGGTAGATGTGCCGAATCTATCTGATATAGTAGACAGAATACATTTCCACAGCTCCCTTGAAAGGAGATTTGCTATTAACAAGAACTCTCTTAAAAAATATATAACAAAATAGGATGTGTGGAATTTAAAATTTGGTGGTAATTCATGATGCATGACCTCTAAGGTTGGTTCAGTTAGTGATTTACTAACTAAACTTTAAATCTGGACATACTGGGTATATTGTCTACAATACTGGTTATTACTGTTCACCATATTATAATCTGCGCTGTTTTAAAGCGTCTGTCTAGATTCTCCACTGTATATAGTTTGAGTTCTCTATTTTTATTCTTTGCCCTCTAATTACCCGTACCTTTGTTTATGTCAATTAATTCCTTGTAAAATGCTAATGAAAATTACTTGAAAAGAAAGCGGAGATACTACCATCACTCTGTGCCCTTGGTAGATGGGCACTTTTACAACATGACAATGATACACAACACACATCTGTGGCATTTCCGATGAAGAACAGGTTTTCGATCAGGAGACATACTTGGCCACTGAATCACTTTCACCCTATCAAGCACCTATGGGGAATTCTGAAGAGACAAGTTGAGCATCACTCTCCATCCAGCATCCGGGCTCTAAATGGGGTCATTCCCGAAGAATGAAAATTGATAGACGTTGCAATAAGTCGTAAACCTGTTCATACCATGCCTTGATACTGTACTTAAAAATCATGGAGGTCGTTCAAAATGCTAGATATAGTAGTTTTTGATGTGGGGTGTATTCATTTTTGCATCAACTAATTTGGGCAAAACTGAAGATTTTGGAATGAAAGTTATATTATTAACCTTATTTAATGTTGTGTGTTTACAAATGATCTATTAAACTTAGTCTTTTGGAAAATGTTCTTGTGTTCAGTGAAAAATTGCCTAAAATCTTACATTGCAGAGGGTCATAATCATTTAGGCTGAGCACTGAGTGTGTGCACATTCTTGATATTATAGATCATTTTATAGCTATGTAATGTTAAAAAGTATATGGTTCTCAGGTTTGATCTCATTTTATGTTTGACTCTTACACATCTGTACCTGTAAAATAAAATATCTCATGTTTATGAACTGATAGAAGATGTGTAATGATTTGTCTTTCTGATCTTGCAGTCACATAATTGCAATATATAGATTGATGGCACTGTTAAAGAGTATATTAGAGGTTTTGTTTATGAGGCTAACCTCCAAGGAAAAGAAGTTGCTCACATCCAGAAGCTAGCAAAATGAAATTATCACTCTTTCTTTCGATTTCCTGGATG
Source organism: Dendrobates tinctorius (assembly GCF_039654945.1). Lineage (NCBI taxonomy): Eukaryota > Metazoa > Chordata > Amphibia > Anura > Dendrobatidae > Dendrobates > Dendrobates tinctorius. The sequence continues at coordinate 331,956 of NW_027362012.1, read as the reverse complement.
ATTAATACTTCCTTACAAAGGTGCCTGTTCATATTCTTAGAATTGGAAAGATATTGTATTTTGTCCTATCTGAATAGAAATTTTTACAAACTTAAGTCATACAAACATAAAAGACATGTAAATGTCAATTCAAGAGAATTTTCTGCAGAATGTCTGTCTACTTCCCTCTTCTTCCTCCTGCGTCTCCCTCCATAGAACTTTATGAGCACCAGCTGCCATCTCATATCTAAGTAATGACAAAATCTGTATTCATTAGAGAGAAAGCAGATTGACTCCAAGTCCAAACTCCAAAAATTTGTAGGGTCTCATAAACTTGAGTAATTTGAAAAAGGTTCTTGAGGATTGGAAAAAAAAGCCCTTCGCCATTTCACACACATGACCGCTACGTCATCAGAGGTCATTCGCGCAATGCATCCCTGGGAACGGAAGTTACTGGCAGCGTCGCGTGTACCGCTGAGGACTCTGGGGGCCGACAGAGGGTAAGTATATCTCTACTTTTTTTATTATTTTTAACATTCTATATTTTACTTTTGAGGCTGCATAGGCAGCATCAATAGTAAAAAAGTTGGTCACACTTGTCAAGCACTATGCTTGACAAGTGTGACCAACCTGTGAATCACTTTTCCAAGCGATGCTTCAAATCGCTTGGAAAAGCGCAAGCACTCTACAAGCTAAAAACGCTTGCAAAACGCATGCGAATTCCACATGCGTTTTACCAGCGGCGGGGAGTTGCGGAAATGCTGCAGACAATTCCGCAGCATTTCTGCAACGTGGGCACATAGCCTAAAAGATGAGGTCTGTTGAAGTGCCGTTATATTAGGATTTTCCAGCACATAGGGATATCAAAAGCGCTAAATCTGATTGTGATGTGGTAATGCAGCTCTGACGCACATTGAAAATGGTCGTGGTAGTTTCAGTCTGTGAATAATTGGAAGATTAAAGTGATAGAGTGAACCTTTTATTGTAAATTAAACATCATCTATGAAATGCCTATAGTAATATGTTTTGGCAAGTTTTCTCTGTGAATTGACAATATTGAGAATATTGACAATGAATGATCTGTCCATAGAAAAAAGCAGATTTCTCTGATAAGATTGACATATTACAGAGTTTTTTTATTTTCATGTGTACTATTGATTTATGGAGAAAACAAGCTAAAGGAAATTTGTCATCCCCTGGATGATTTTTATCTATTACTATGGGCATACAGGCAATTGAGTGGTTAAACCAGTCTTACCTGAATGCCTCATAGCTGTGGTTTAGACATTGAGAAATTGATTTATAATCTTTTATGCTAATGATTTCTTCAGGCTCTGGGGCATGCGGTGGTTGAAAGAAATCACTTCCTCCTCACTACATTATACTATCACCCCCCTCCCATCATACTGGCCTGGTCGGCGCTGTAATCCCACATGCGCTGTGCGACCGCGTGGTTATGCCAACACTGTCCGCTCTTGTATGGGCAGTGTCTGAATTGATCTTCTGTGCAGGCTGAGGAACAGGCTGAGACATTGCCGCAGGGTTGCAGCGGTGAGTAAGCTGGAGTCCCTGCATGCAGGGGGAAGGGGACACCATGCAGGGACAGGAGCGCTACAGTACCCCCCTTATGCCCTTTTTCTTCAAGGACTCTCTTCAGAGAAGTTGGAGGCAGACACTGCTTCACGGACTCCAATGACATCTCATCAGGACCATGACTTCCATCTACTGAAAGAAAAGTGACACCTCTCACCATCTTCACGACTAGGATGCTTCTCTCCATCAAGCCATCTTCAGCATTGGGTGAAGGGGGCATAGTACCAGGAACTGGGCATTGGAAAGTCTCTCTTTGTATGCTGAGATCAGCTACCACACTAAAGGATTCAAGGACCAAATGGAGTTCCTCTTTCTAGTAGGTGGATTGCAGAAACTTAGAAGATGCCACCGCCTTGACGTTATCTTCAGTAGACCTGTTAGAGACTGAAGGTACCTACTCTGGGTTCATCTGCAGCTTGGTCTCCAAGGTGACACGTCGACGAGTCATGTAGGTTCCTGGGGTCAGATCATTGGAACAATTGTTAGGACTGTGTGGGGACATTGCATCTAATTTCCTTTCTTCGGAGACACCAGTCCAGTATACAGCGACTCAGTATCTAGCAGACCTTGTGGAGAAGATGGCAACACTGGTGGCTGACCTGGATGTATGGGGACCAGACAACTCTTGTGACTCAACTGTCCCCAGCAAAGCACTACGCTGGGTCTGCAGACTAAAACAAGCACCTGAGTTCTCAGCTCTGCACAACTGATTGTAATACCAGACAGGAAATGGAAGGTCATTTTTTCCATGTATAACACTCCTATCTGGAGCTTAAGCTTTTCAGACATGACTTGACTGTTTCTAAGTAGGGCTCATCCTTCTCCTGGCAAAACCCCTCACCAGATCTTGGAACTGTTGGATGGGAGACTGACAGCGACTCTTCTCGGGTTGTTGCATGAACTCTCCTGCTGAATTGAAGCCTCCACTTGCCACGGATACATTCATAGTTATATGTGGAGAGGTAATACTCCCACAAAGGGCAGCCTCTTCCAATGACCCAAGGTTTTGGAGTTTAAACTTCACTGACAAAGACCATCAGGATGTTCTGCACAACTTCAGCGATTTTGCAAACTTATCTCATAACTGAGTTCCAACATCTGCTTAGTCTGCAATACAATGTTGACCTTCATGGATTCTGCATGGGTAGCTGTCTCAACAGGCTGGTGAATGGGTGGTCTTTGAAAGGACAGGACCAGACATGATGGCTTCCTCATGTGCATCACCTGTCTAGGCTGCTCCTGGAAGCTGTGTAGGAAAGTTTTTTCAGGAGATTCTGGGTTCGGTTCATCAAAGCCCATTTGGAAGGCAACAAGGGAGGCCTGCAGGTTATAGGAGCCTCTTTCTTCTATAGGGAAGTGAGCCATGCCAGGGCATCTCATGATAGGTAGTACATTAGAAAACTCACCCATCTGAGGGAAAATGCTGGCTGAAAACTGAAAAAAATTGCTGCATGAACTGCTTTATTTTTTCATGTACTTGTTTTGCTAATAAATTATTTCTATTCACATGACAATCACGCTGCAATCTATTCTATTATTTCTAAACACTGTTTTTCGGTGATTCCTTTGTATCCCCATTCATACTGCACCCACACACACAAATTATACACCATTTGAAAGGTAAGCTTGCCTCCTTCAGCAAGGAAATAGCCAAACAAACCACACATCCACCATTTGATCATAAAATACAGTTTAAACATTAATTTTCATAAACCTGTCGTAAGGAAAAATGACCTGCAGGTGGCACTACAGTACCCTAAAGCACACTACCAACACATTTGTATGCATGCACTGCTTTTTCGCTGATTACTTCGCCCCACACACACACATGATACACCAATTGAAAGGTAAACTTGCTCCCTTCAGCAAGAAAAGAGCCAAACAAACCACACATTCACGATTTTATCACTAAATACAGTTTAAACATTAATTTTCATAAACCTACAGAAAGACACAATGACCTGCAGGTGGCACCTCAACCGGAAGACATTTTTGGCCTCTACTTATCAAACTAATCTATTGTATTACCAAGCTACATAAATAATTACCTCTCTGTGTTCATCAGCTCATGAAATACATTTAAATTTGACCAGCTTGCTTTTTCTGAAATTGCCTGCGCCCCTGACGACCAATGTGCCAAAATTTTGCCTGGGCTAAGATAGTATCTTTATATTCACAGTTCTTAAATCCACTGTAACATCACATGGAAAGAAAGTAGAGCAACATAAATCAGAAGATATGAGTTACAGCATATAATAAAGATTGTAAAAATAAGCTTACACTGAAAACAAACTCAGATTTAGGGTAAAGAAAATATTGCAGCTAGATTTTGAGATATTAGAACTGAAGATTGAATGGAACAATAAAGGCATCTTTATTTCATGTCATTCTGGTATTTTGTATGAGGAATGTCCTTTAGGACCATTTATAAATGGCCCAGATGTACTCTACAAATGGCAGAGATGTGTGTAGTTGATTGGAACAAATGAAGTCAAGAAGCCATAATTACTGGCACCTTTCTCCAGCAGCAATAATGTTTTGGTCTCAGTATTCTTCCCAAAACAACATGTGTAGACTGTTGGCTTCATTAATTCATCACCAAGAACAGCTAATGAAATAAACTGTATATTTGGTAAAACAAAGATAACATTTCCAAAGTAGGATGCAGCCAAATTCAACCCAATAACTGACTCGTATCAGACTTAATTCACAAAATGTAAAATAAGCAACCGCAACATCTGTTTGTAAAATCTGTAATTGAGAGATGTTTATTTACACCATTCCCACGAGACGCCAACATTCAAGACACCGATGCCACACCAATGCCCCAAACATCAACATTTTCTTTATATTGGATCCATCCATCTAGTAAGTCATTTTTTATTGCCAAACATAAAAACAACAAGTAAAACCATCAGAGGGTGCAACATATTGGCACAGAAAGGACTATGAATGACTTGTTCTGCGTCATCAAATGCATGAAGTTATTTAATGGTTGCAGTTTTGTTTATAACCTGGACAAAGAAATTGAGTTTGATATTATAATAAGATTTCAAATGATTGTTTGCTCTGACATATTATACCAAATATTCTAAAAACCCCACATGAATCGAAACAAATTTCAGAGAAAACCAAGAATTGGACAAGTCCTTGGTAGATGATCTTCAAAATACTATGTGAATGACAATAAATACAGAGTGGGCCATTTATATGGATGCACCTAAATAAAATGGGAGTGGTTGGTGATATCAACTTCCTGCTTGTGGCACATTGAAAGGTTTCCCCCCTCCAATATACAAATGTGCCAGAAGCAGGAAGTTGATATCGCCAACCATTCCCATTTTGTTTAGGTGTACCCATAAAATTGGCCCACCCTGTAGTATGCCAGAAAATAATTTTTTGTCACAAAAGCAATTTTTCAATCATCTAAATCACCCATAGAACAAATTGCAAACCATGTAACCAGTAGATTCACATGTTTGAAAGTAAATGATTTTTGATAGGCATTTTCCAAAGCTTTATCCTGAATGGAATAAATGATATCATTAACTAGGTAAACTAGTAAGTTACTTTAGGGATATGCAAATTACCTCTTCACAGAGGAGGAGGACTTAAACTCTAACACCATCTATTGGATGAGATGATCCTAAAAATTAATATAAGCCGTTTAACAAGCTTTGCAACATGACTTAGGGTAAAAAGTCAAATCAGAAACTTCAATTGCAGACATGTGTATGGCACTGTATGACTCTCATCAATGCAAAAGCGGGATATCTGACTTGGCAAGGTGAGAGGCCTCTCACAGGGGATCTAAGAGAAACCTTTCCTCCTTGTGGAGAGTGACAAATAATGTAAGGAAAGACATACAGCCCACACTATGCCCTTCTTGGAATTTAAATATGCAAAAGAGTGTCTTCAAAGAGGAAGAGGATTTGAAATTCTAAACCAACCTATTGGATGTATAAATTCTAAAATTCAATATCTGTAAATACTTATGTCCCCCAAAACAATTGAGAAAAGTATTCAAGGAGTGATACCTTTATTGGCTAACCAGAGAAATTATATTTGCAAGCAAGCTTTCAGGGCTCAGAAGGCCCCTTCATCAGGCTAGATTGCAAGTGAATTACTGAGAAGAGACGGCAGTAATTCTCAGTAATTCACTTGTAAACTAGCCTGATGAAGGGGCCTTCTGAGCCCTGAAAGCTTGCTTGCAAATATAATTTCTCTGGTTACCCAATAAAGGTATCACTCCTTGAATACTTTTCTCATTTTTTGGGGGGACATAAGTATTTACATCTATTTTTCTGGCTAACACGGTAACACAATATTATTTTATATTGTCCATCGTAAAAATTCAATATCATCACTTTAATACACTTTAATGAGCATTGTCACGTAACAGAATTAAAATTCAAACCAGAAATTCCATTTGTGGACCCAGTAAAAGGGTGTTTTCCCCTCATCAGTGCAAAGCAGTTTTGATTTGGCTAGTTGGGAGGCTTCTGATAGTTGGTGTAATGCGAAACATTTCTCCTTGTGGAGAGTGAAAAATTAGCATAAAGAAACTTATAAGCCATGCAATGCTCCTCTGAGATTTTAAATCTACAAATAGTCTCTTCAGAGAGGAGAGAGGCTCTAATACCATCTGTTGAATTTAGGAAAACTAAAGTCAATATCAACCCTTTAACAAGCTTTGCCACTTGACTTAGGATAAAAAGTCAATCTAGAAACACCATTTCCAGATACATGTTTCAGAATGTGTGCCCCTCATCAGTGCAAAGTAGAAGGAAATCTATATATATAGTGACAGGGTCACTGGCACTGTATGTGAGGGGAGATGTGTCAGGCAGATTTCTTTCTTCCGTGATCTGAAACCCATAAGTTTCTCTCCAGCATGCTATGTGATGGAGTTAATCAGCCATGCTATTGGATGGGTTTGTAGGGGAGTAGGTAAGAGATGGGTGGGACGCCTACTCACCATATCTCCACTTCAAGGGTGTGGCTGGGATGTTAAATGTACAGCCACTGTTTTTTTCTCTGTATTGTGGTTTGGAGAGGAGACTCCAGACGTGGCTCCAGGTGGAGATGAAAACATTTGGTGGTCTGCATGGGTGAACCCTTCACACATATTGACTTTGCTATACATTGATTTTTCCACCACCAGGAGCAAAACAGTTACAATGCAGTAAAAAGACATGAATCTGCATAGCTGATTATATGCAAAAGAATTGCAAGTCAAATTTATGTATGACATAGCTAAGATGATTGTCTATAAATTGATGGTAGTCACACATTCAAAGTTTTAGTGGATGGTGAAATATGGAGCCTGAAAGTCAAAAGTTCAAAACATTGTTACCCTTCTGCTCCTCAAAATATACCGTATATACTCGTGTATTAGCCAAGTTTTTCAACAGATTATTTTGCGCTGAAAACGCCCCCTCTCAGTTTATACACAAGTCATTGTCTCAGAAAGCTGGTGGGGCAGAGGGAGCAGCAGAGCAGCGGGTCACAGAGGCAGGAGCGGCTGTGGCTAAAGTCTGTGCCATTGCTAAAGAGAAATGAATATTAATTTTTCTTATAGCGCTCACAGTGACAGCTGCCGGCTTCCAGAAGACATCCTACTCACCCTCCAGCGTGCCCTGTAGCATCTCGTTGGTCCTAGCGCCCTCACAGCATCTCGTTGGTGCTGGCTTCCTGCATCTCTTCCTGTGCTGAGCGATCTCGTGGCACCGCTCATTAAGGTAATGAATATGCGCTCCACACCAGCATATTCATTACCTTAATGAGCGGTGTCACGTGATCGCTCAGTACAGGAAGAGATGCAGGAAGCCGGCACCAACAAGATGTTGTGAGAGCACTGGCACCAATGAGATACTGCAAGGACAAGCTGGAGGGTGAGTAAGATGGGGTTTTTTTGTAATAGGAAGGATGCATACCAGGACAGCTACGGGGGGAACCACACATACAAGGACAGGACGGGGGAGCCATGCCTAACAGGACAGTGACAGGGGAGGCATGCATACCAGGACAGCTACGGGGGAGAGCCATGCATCCCAGGACAGGAGGGGAGAGCCATGCATAACAGGACAGTGACGGGGGGAGCCACATATACCAGGACAGCTGCGGGGGAGCCATGCATACCAGGACAGGATGGAGGGAGCCATACATACCAAGACAGCAATGGGGGAGCCATGCACACCAGGACAGCGACGGGGGAGCCATACATACCAGGACAGCTACAGATGGAGTCATGCATACCAGGACAGTATGGGGGGAGCCATGCATACCAGGACAGTGACAGGGGGAGCCATGCATACCAGGACATTGATGAGGGGAGCCATGCATACCAGCACAGCAACGGGGGAAGCTACCCATACCAGGACAGCAATGGGGGGAGCCATACATACCAGGACAGCGATGAGGGGAGCCATGCATATGAGGACAGTGATGGGGAGCCATGCATACTAGGACAGGGATGAGGGGACAATGCATACCCGGCTTATACTCGAGTCAATAGGCTTACCCAGTTTTCCGTGGCAAAATTAGGTGCCTCGGCTTATACTCGGGTCGGCTTATACTTGAGTATATATGAGATATATATATATATATAGAGAGAGAGAGAGAGAGAGTGCAATATACACTCCTCAACAATGAAATAGTAACACAAAGAAGGAAAAATCATGGAACTATAGAAATCACAGGTCTAACAGATATGTTTGTAATATCCAAGTGATAAAGAATTGGAAATAAATTTTTCAAAACATCTAAATGTATTCATTATAGATTATGAGTGCCACAAACAGAGATACACACACTTATTGTATACACCTTACTAGTGAAGTTATTAATGGTTGCTGAGGAAAGCTCCGCCATGCTGAATATACTTGGGCATCCAAATTGTGAAGAGCCACTAGTTGCATTTCAGGAAATAGAGTTGGGAATTGCTCAGAATTAATTGTCTCCTCAATTCGGAAGGTACTGTCACACTTGGCGATGTACCAGCGATCCCAACCAGCGATATGACGCGGTCAGGATCGCTGGAACATCGCTAAGTGGTCGCTAGTGAGCTGCCACACAGGCAGATCTCACCAGCGACATCACTGGGGACGGGGGTCGCTACTTACCTGTCACACTAGGCGATCCTGCGTCCTCCCGCCCGGCTCCACGCTCGTCGCTCGTCTCTCCACAGGAAGCGCCGCAGGAAGCTGACGACGAGAAGCGGTCCAGGACGTTCTCGCGCGATCAGCGATAACCAGCGGGGGAGCGGGTCGTAGGAAAGTATCAGACACAGCGATATCGCTAGCAATATCGCTATAACGTCACAAGTTACACTAAGCGATATCGCTAGCAATATCGCTATGACAGTACCTTGAGAAACACAAGCAGATTCTTATCTATCAAGCAATACCTTCAGGGAGAAGTCCGATTGACTTAAAATGAATTCTGCAGCAGGACAACAGCCCCAATCATACAGCCAATGTCAATAAAGGTAATGTGTCGTGATTAGGGATGAGCTTTCCGATATTGAAATATCGGAAATCGGCCCGATATTTGCGATATCGGAATTCCGATTTCCGATTCCGTTATTTTTTTCATATCGGAAATCGGAAATCCCATAATCCTTCAGCCTCTGAGCGCTCCGTGGAGCCAATCAGGAGCTGAAGAATTGCTGACAACATTGTGTAACTCCCCTAAGCTTGGTAGGAGGTGTCCAAACTTGCTAGCTAGGGGCTGCGCAGCGATTGGCTGGCTGGATGGTGTGATCAGGCAGTGTAAAAGGCTGCGCCTGCCATTTTAGCCTCACTCTACTGTGAAAGCAGATAGGGACAGGTTGCTGTTGGAGATAGGGAGAGATCTCGGATCTTATAGCGATACAAATTGTTTTTCAGCGACTGTAGCAGCCCCTGTGTGTTACAGAAGCAGTCTTTTTCCTCACTGACCCCGCTCAGTTTCATTTTTTGTGCTGTGCAGGCTCTCAGTGAGGTGCTTAGTGAAACAGTGCAGAGCATATTCACTGCAGCTGCTGCTGCTCATCTTGCTGCAGCACTGTATGGTGTGTGTCTCACTGTCTTTCCTTTTCATCCATTAAATCCCCTTCCCCTATTTTTTCCTAAAAGTTAAACACTATATAGGGATTGTGAGGGACCCAAACAACCTCTGTGGCTAGTGCCACACAGCACCTGGCCCAGTACCGGAGAATCCTTTTTTTTGTATCACAGCAGTGTCATTTACTGCGCTGTGACATCCGACCGTAATGTGTACACCAATACCACAAACACACGCTACTCTTTGTGTAGGCCACACTAGATTCAAATAAAGTGTAGCAGACACACCATCATAATACAGTGCCATTAGTGTTTCTTATACCTGTTTGTAGTCCTACAGGAATACGCACACTAATTCCTAATAATTACTTTCTTGCCATTCTGAATCCATCGATAGAGATGAAGAAGGCAGGGAGTAAGGGACGTCCCCGCGGCGGCCGCGGATGAGGTGTATCAGCAGCTAGGCATGGTGCACATCCAGAGCAAGCAGCAGGCCAAAGTCACTCAGCACCTACTTTCACCCGGCAGCAGTCATTTGTTCGCAGCTTGTTAGGAGCGCAGGGCCATAGGCTGATAAGAGAGGATCAAGTAGAAACCGTTGTTGGTTGGATGGCAGCTGAGGAATCAACCTCAATGAGCACAGCATCCTCCCAGGACCTCTCCACCACATCGGGTCAGAACACTGAAGAGCAGCACCCATCTGCTTCTTCACCGCCCACTAAATTGCCCAGACATTCAGAGGGCCAGGAGCCAACCTTAATGCTCTTCTCAGAATCTGTTGGCTTGGAATCTGTGTGCCATCCAGACAGCACTCCTGCAGCTGAAGAAGAGGTAGTGTGCACAGATGCGCAACCAATGTGTTCGTCTGAGGAAGAAGTGGAGGGTGGTCCAGTGCCCACAGTGACCAGACCCCAGTCAGCAGATGATGATGAAACTCAGCTGCCAGTTTCTGCTGACGAAAGTGTACTGGATGACGAGTTCCTTGACCCATCATGGCATGCTGAGGGGCAGCAAGCAGGATAGCTCAGAGGAAGAGCTTGCAGGTGTGGCGCAGCGTGGCCATCAACGTGGGAGAGGAAGAGGGAAAAATTGGTTGTCGGCTCCCTCAACTTCAGCACCCGTTTGGAGCAGGGCTCTTTTAAAGAACACAAGGGGTGCGCCCAAGAGTTGTGGTGCATGGGCTTTTTTCGACCAAGTTGCAGATGACGTTACAGTAGTCAGATGCAAGCTTTGTCGACAAACTGTACGGAGAGGGAAGAACGTCAGCAACCTTAATACCACCAATATGTTGACGCATGTCAGGAAGAGCCACCCTGTGGAGTGGCAGCATCACATCCAAGATGATTCGCCACCTGCAACTGGTTCCCCACCTTCCACCTCTTCAGCCACAGCGGCCACCTCTTACTCCAGCTCGCAAACAGCTGCTCCCGCTTCCTCGCCAGAACGCCAAGGTGCATCTGCAGGCAGTTTTGTGCGGCGGCACACTGTCTGTACTTCGTCAGCATCAGCATCCCAATCGCTGGCATCCTCACACTCCCAATCCAGTGTGCAGCCATCTGTCACACAGGTGTGGGAGAAAAGGCGCCTGTACTCGGCAAACCACCCACGAGCACAGGGCATGAATTCTCGCATTGCCAAACTGCTTGCAGTGGAAATGCTACCATTCTGGCTGGTGAGCAAGCCAGCCTTTATCGATATGCTAGGGTTTGCATTCCCACAATACAGCATTCCCAGCCGCTTCTACTTCAGCAGGCAAGCCGTCCCCGCCCTGCAACAGCATGTGGAGCGTAAAATTAAGCATGCGCTACAAAATGCAGTTAGTAGCAAGGTCCACCTGACCACCGACGCGTGGACCAGTCAGCATGGCCAGGGACGCTACATTTCCATCACCGCCCATTGGGTAAATGTAGTTGAGCCTGGAACTGAAGTAGACAGTGCAAGTGCGCGGGTCCTGCCAACTCCACGGATTGCAGGCCTCTCCTCCGTACAAATTGACTCCTCCTCATACTCCTCGTCAGACTCGCCTGCACCCAGACGTACCACAACAACCGATTTCAGCACTGCATCGGCCAAACATCAACAGGCCGTGTTGAAATTGGTTTATCTGGGTGATGTTAGCCACACCGCAATCGAGCTGTGGAACACGTTCAAGGAGCAGAGCGACATGTGGCTTGCGCCGCTCAACCTCCAACCAGGTATGGTGGTGTGTGACAACGGCCGAAACCTGGTCGCGGCTCTGAGCCTAGGTGGTCTGACTCACATTCCATGCCTTGCCCATGTCCTAAACTTGGTGGTGCAGAGTTTCCTTAGGAACTATCCTGACCTTGAGGAGCTGCTGCACAAAGACCGATGCGAGTGCTTTCATTTGCGGCGTTCAAGCATGGCTGCATCGCGCCTTTCAGCCATGCAGCACAGATTGGGCCTGCCCGAGCACCGCATCATTGTTGACCTCCCCACCAGGTGGAATTCGACTTTGCATATGCTGTGGAGGTTGTGTGAGCAGCAACCTGCAATTATGGAGTTTCAGCTGCAGCAGGCGCAAAGTAGGTGACACACATCTCAGCCCTTCCACTTTACAACCACAGAGTGGGCATCCATGAAGGACATATGCACCATTTTGAAGTGCTTCGAGGACTCCACTCTGATGGTGAGCGCAGATGCTGCCCTACTCAGCCTGACTATTCCCCTTATATGCCTTATAGAATCATCACTTAAAGGACTAAGGGATGAGGTTTCTCTGGAGGAGGAGGAGTATGATGAGACACTTGCACCAACCAGGCAATCTTCATAGGCCCAGTTGGTACAAAGCTCTGTGGGTGCCTCACAAAGGTCCAGGCAGGACACAGCAAGCGAGGAGGATGAGGAGGACTATGAGGATGAGCCAGAGGAGGAAAGTACACAGCGCTCTACTAGTAGTCACCAGATAGAGCGTGGATGGAGTGATGCAGAGCAGCCAGAGCACATTCCTCCAGCTGGTGACAGCGATGCATGGCCAGTTGGCAGTCTTCAGCACATGAGTGACTTCATGCTGCAGTGTCTGAGAAACGACCCACGCGTGGCTCTTATTCTCCACACAAATGACTACTGGGTGGCCACCCTCTTAGATCCACGTTACCAGGACAGCCTTTAAACCCTAATTACACCGTTGAACCGGGCACGTAAAATGCAGGAGTACCAAGATGCACTGGTTAATTCACTCATGTACTCTTTTCCACCACATAGCAGTGATGCTCGTGCACTAGCAGACACCTCAGTGCATCCTGGGCCCAGCGGAATCCGCTCAGAAGCCAGTAGCAGAAGCAGTACATCTGCTACTGACAGGTTCAGTATACCCAACCTGTTCCAATGGTTTCTGAACCCGCAAACAGTTCGGGCACCATCAGCACAGACAGTGCAACGCACTAGGAGGCAACGTTACCGTGACATGGTGGCACAATACATCTCCACCCCTGTCAGTGTGCTTCAGGATGGATCTGCCCCCTTCAAGTTTTGGGTCTCCAAGTTGGATAAATGGCCCGAGCTTAGCCAGTATGCCTTGGAGGTCCTGGCTTGTCCTGGTGCCAGTGTGATTTCTGAACGTGTCTTTAGTGCAGCTGCAATGTACTAACAGACCAACGTACCAGACTATCCGCTGCAAATGTGGACCGGCTTACATTCCTAAAAATGAACCAGGCCTGGATTTCTGGTGACTTTTGCTGCCCTGGGCCAGAGTAGACAGTGTTATGAATGAGTTACCGAAGGAGGAAAAAACAAAAATACAAGCTAAGTACAGAAAACTGGAGAGGTTGGTAGCTATCGGATTGCAGACCCCTGATCCTATCCACAACAACTAACAGTAGCCGTGGGGGGTTCCTACGATGCCCAAGACCCCTTGATCACAACCGGAGAACTAAATAGGCCTAAAGAAAGAAAGGGGAAATCTAAACTGCCCCAGAGCAGACCCCAAAGCAATAGGCAGCCCCCAACATATAATGACGGTTAAGCAAGATGAAAACATTAACACAGCTAGAAAGATAGGTTGAGCAAATGATGGGGCCCAAGCTAACTAAAAAGGACAGGAAGAAAAGCTCCTGTCTGCAATCCGCAAAAAACCCTGCCAAAAAATGTCCCAACCGTCTGATAGGAAAAACAGGCCCTGAAGTCGCTAGGACTTCAAAATGACTATATCAGCACTCAGGTAAATTCTGAAGACAGAGCAAAGAGACAAACTGATCAGAGACAAAAATGGAACTCAGCACACCCCCGACCGGGGATGGCTGAACTCCAAAAAACAAGGCAAACAAAACAAAACTAATAAGTTCAATAGCAGAGCAAAATTTTATCTTTGGGAAGCAGGAATCAGACTGGTCTCCAAGAATCCAGCAGAGAAATCACCAGCGACTAAGAAGGGCGTCGGCTGCCTTATATCCAGTCAGCAGTTCCTGTTACCCAGTCATCATCCACCAGATCAGGTGTTTGGTAATCAGGCTCACTACCTTTCTTCACCAGAAGAGGGAGTTCATCAGACATCGACGGTGAAGGGGAAAATGAACTCACAACAGTACCTCCCCCTTGAGGAGGGGTCACCAAACCCTCATCCACACCACCAGGGCGATCAGGATGGGCCCGATGAAAAGCACAAACCAATCTTTCGGCATGAATATCGCATGTAGGGACCCAAGAATTATCCTCCTGGCCATAACCCTTCCATTTAACCAAATACTGGAGTCTCCGTCTAGCCAGGCGAGAATCCAGTATCTTCTCAACCTCATATTCCACATTACCTTCAACCAATACCGGGACTGGAGGTGCCACCACAGGAACTACTGGCTCAACAAACCTCTTTAACAGAGACTTATGAAACACGTTATGGATCTTAAATGTAACAGGAAGAGCCAATCGAAAAGAGACTGGATTAAGAATCTCCAAAATCTTGTAAGGTCCAATAATTCTAGGTTTAAACTTTGGAGAAGCCACCTTCATAGCGATATTCTTTGAAGACAACCAAACCATATCACCCACCTTAAACTGGGGACCAATGGTCCTATGCCGGTTGGAAAACCGCTGGGCCTTTTCCTGTGAGAGGGACAACTTATCCACCACTTGGTCCCAGATCTGGTGCATTCTCTCCACCACAGTGTCAACACCTGGGCAGGCAGAAGGCTCCACCTGCCCTGAAGAGAATCAAGGATGAAACCCAAAGTTACAAAAAAAGGTGACATCAAAGTGGCAGAACTAGCTCTATTATTTAAAGCAAATTCGGCCAAGGGCAAAAATGAAACCCAATCATCCTGATCAGCAAAAATAAAACATCTCAAATACGACTCCAAAGTCTGGTTTGTTCTCTCCGTCTGCCTATTGGTCTGAGGGTGAAACGCAGAGAAGGACAACTCAATTCCCAGCTTGGAACAGAAAGTCCTCCAAAATCTAGACACAAACTGAACTCCTCTGTCAGACACAATGTTCCCAGGAATCCCGTGCAAGCGAACCACCTGTTGCAAAAACAAGGGCACCAACTCTGAGGAAGATGGCAACTTAGGGAGTGGTACAAGATGGACCATCTTAGAGAATCTATCACAAATCACCCAAATAACAGTCATTCTCTGAGAGACAGGCATATCAGAAATAAAATCCATTCAAATATGGGTCCATGGCCTCCTGGGCACCGGCAAAGGCATCAACAACCCACTAGAGCGAGAACAAGGTTTAGACTGAGAGCAAGTCCCACAGGACTGCACAAAATTCATGACATCACAAGACAAGGCGGGCCACCAAAAAGACCGACTCACCAAATCTCTAGTACCAAAAATACCTGGATGACCAGCCAATGCAGAGCAATGAACTTCAGACATCACTCTCTTCCTCCACTGGTCAGGAATATACAATATTCCAATGGGACAACGCTCAGGTTTGTCCTCCTGAAACTCTTCCAGAGCACGTCTCAAATCGGGCGAGATGGCAGAAAGAACTACCCCCTCACCTAAGATGGTAGCAGGCTTGGTCACAACAGGAGAATCAGCAAAGAAACTCCTAGAGAGGGCGTCTGCCTTGACATTCTTAGTGCCCGGAAGAAAAGAGACCACAAAATCAAAACGTGTGAAAAACAAGGCCCACCTAGCCTGTCTAGGATTCAAGCGTTTGGCCGACTCCAGGTAAATCAAATTCTTGTGGTCAGTAAGGACCACGACTTGATGTTTAGCTCCCTCCAACCAATGTCTCCACTCCTCAAATGCCCATTTCATGGCTAACAGTTCCCGATTCCCCACATCATAGTTACGTTCGGATGGGGAGAACTTTCGGGAAAAGAAAGCACAGGGATTCATTTTAGATGTAACAGGATCCTTTTGGGACAAAACCGCTCCTGCACCAATCCCAGAAGCGTCCACCTCTACCTGAAACGGGAGTGAGACATCAGGTTGCCGCAAAACCGGAGCAGAAGTGAACCTTCGCTTCAGCGCCTGAAAGGAAGAAACAGCCTCCGGAGACCAATTCAGCACATCAGCACCCTTCTTAGTCAAATCAGTCAATGGTTTGGCAATACCAGAAAAATTAGCTATAAATTTCCAATAAAAATTAGCAAAACCCAAAAACTTCTAGAGGGCCTTCAAAGAAGTGGGCTGAACCCAATCATAAATGGCCTGTACCTTGACTGGGTCCATTTCAATAGTTGACGGAGACAAAATAAATCCCAAAAATGAAGTCCTCTGTACATCAAAAAGGTATTTCGATCCCTTGACATACAGGGAATTCTCCCTCAAAATCCGGAACACAGTCCAAACATGTTCCACATGAGAGTCCCAATCCTTGGTGGATAAATTTTTGATCATCTATCTGGATGATATTTTGATCTTTTCCAAGTCTCGGAAAATATCATTCATGAAGCACTGGAAGACAGAAGGGGCATTAGTGAGCCCCAAAGGCATCACCAGGTACTCAAAATGTCCCTCCGGATTATTAAACGCCGTCTCCCATTCATGCCCATGCTTAATGCGAATAAGATTATACGCCCCCTGAGGTCAAGCTTTGTAAACCAGCAAGCACCTTTGACTCTGGAGAATAGATCAGAAATCAGGGGTAACGGATACTAATATTTAACAGTAATTTTGTTGAGGAAACGATAGTCAATACAAGGCCTTAATGACTCATCTTTCTTAGCCACAAAAAAACCCCAGCACCTAAGGGTGAAGAGGATGGTCTAATATGTCCCTTCTCCAACGACTCCTTAATATAGGATCGCATAGCCTCGTGCTCGGGTACAGATAAATTGAAAAGTCAACCCTTGGGAAATTTACACCCAGGGCTCAGCTCAATTGCACAGTCATAACTCCTATGAGGAGGCAAAGACGCAGACTCATTCTCACTAAATGCATCATAAAAATCAGCCAAATAGTCAGGAACATCATGCGACTGGGGAGAGGTGGAGAAAACAGGAGCATCACTAAGGGCACACCGACAACCCCAACTCACCACAGACACAGATTTCCAATCCAAAACTGGATTATGGATTTGCAACCAGGGAAACCCCAGAACAATGGTATCATGCAAATTATGCAACACCAAAAATCTACAATTCTCTTGATGGTCTGGGGCGACCCGCATTACCACCTGGGTCCAAAACTGAGGTTTATTCTTCGCCAAAGGAGTAGCATCAATACCCCTCAAAGGGATAGGCGTCCGCAGAGGTGTCATAGGAAATCCACAACGTTTAGCAAAATCCAAGTCCATCAGTTTCAGAGCTGCTCCCGAATCCACAAAAGCCTTAGCGGAAAATGTGGACAGGGAGCAGATCAGAGTAATTGCCAGAAGAAACTTAGGTTGAACACCACCCACAGCAAATGTGTGTGCAAAACGTTTCTCTCGTTTAGGGCAGACAGAAATGATATGCGAGGCATCACCACAGAAGAAACACAGCTTATTACGCCTTCTGAACTCCTGACGCTGCGCCCCAGACAAAACTCTATCACATTGCATAGGTTCAGACATTTGTTCAACAGGTGGCAACACCTCTCGTGCGGTTTTGCGTTCACGCAAACGCCGATCAACCTGAATGGCTAATGACATAGAATCGTCAAGACCAGAGGGAACAGGAAATCCCACCATAGTATCTTTTACGGTTTCTGACAAACCCTTCTGAAAGAGAGCTGCCAAGGCACCATCATTTCAGGTAGTAAGGACCGCCCACTTTCGGAATTTTTGACAGTACAACTTTGCAGAATCCTGACCCTGGCTCAATGCCAACAGGGCCTTTTCAGCCTGATCAATAGCATTAGGTTCATCATACAACAACCCCAAGGCTTGAAAAAATGCATTCACATTAGTTAGAATAGGATCATCAGGTTTCAAAGAAAACGCCCAATCCTGGGGATCGCCGTGCAGCAAAGAGATGACAATTTTGACCTGCTGCGCGGAGCTCCCCGATGAGTTAGGCTTCAAGGCAAAAAATAATTTACAATTATTCTTAAAATTCAAAAATTTAGACCGATCCCCAAAAAACACATCAGGAGTAGGGATCTTTGGTTCAGCAGCATGTGAATGAGCAAGATAGGCGGAAATTCCCCGCACTTCAGCAGTGAGTTGCTCCACACGATCAGACAATTGCTTCATCTCCATTGAGAAAGAAAAAAAATTCCCCCTGCGGCCTCAGAGACATAGAGGAAAAAATATACACAAAAAAAAAAATATTCTGACAAACTTTTTTTTTTTTTTTTTTTTTATAATTCTTTCCTGCTATTGAGTACTCTAGGATCTGCGGTATGGCTGTTGATTCTGTTATGAATGAGTCACCGAAGGAGGAAAAAACAAAAATACAAGCTAAGTCCAGAAAACCAGAGAGGTTGGTAGCTATCGGATTGCAGACCCCTGATCCTATCCACAACAACTAACAGTAGCCGTGGGGGTACCTACGATGCCCTAGACCCCTCAATCACAACCGGAGAACTAAATAGGCCTAAAGAAAGAAAGAAAGGAGAAATCTAAACTGCCCCAGAGCAGACCCCAAAGCAATAGGCAGCCCCCAACATATAATGACGGTGAAGCAAGATGAAAACACTAGCACAGATAGAAAGATAGGTTGAGCAAACGATGGGGCCCAAGCTAACTAAAAAGGACAGGAATAAAAGCTGCTGTCTGCAATCCGCAAAAAACCCTACCAAAAAATGTCCCAACCGTCTGATAGGAAAAACAGGCCCTGAAGTCGCTAGGACTTCAAAATGACCATATCAGCACTCAGGTAAATTCTGAAGACAGAGCAAAGAGACAAACTGATCAGAGACAAAAATGGAACTCAGCACACCCCCGACCGGGGATGGCTGAACTCCAAAAAACAAGGCAAACAAAACAAAACTAATAAGTTCAATAGCAGAGCAAAATTTTATCTTTGGGAAGCAGGAATCAGACTGGTCTCCAAGAATCCAGCAGAGAAATCACCAGCAACTCAGAAGGGCGTCGGCTGCCTTATATCCAGTCAGCAGTTCCTGTTACCGAGTCATCAGACCAGGTATTTGGTAATCAGCCTCACTACCTTCCTTCACCAGAAGAGGGAGTTCATCAGACATCGACGGTGAAGGGGAAAATGAACTCACAACAAGACAAGTTACATGCATGGTTGGTAGCAGTATGCATGATCTGTCATGTGCCTATGTTGCAAACAGCGTCATCTGTTATGCCAGTGCTTTGGCCTCTACTACCAACATCTAGCTCCTGGTTCTGTGACTGACTCTTTCACCTCATACTGTTTTCCATGGGCTCTAGTACCGCCAGCTAGTGCCCATTTCCGTGACTGCTGATTTCACAGCATGCCGTGTTTCTGGGCTCTAGTACCTCCAGCAAGTGCCCATTTCCGTGACTGCTGATATTTCTCAGCATACCGTGTTTCTGGGCTCTAGTACCGCCAGCTAGTGCCCATTTCCTTGACTGCCACTTTCACAGCATGCTGTGTTTCTGGGCAACAGTAACGCCAGCTGTACCTCGTTAGACCAAAGTGGAAAAAAAGGATGACAGATGCCAAACACCTATAGGCAGAAGCACAAGAGGCGGGATCCAGCCATGCCGGCTGTTTCCTGGCAGTGAAGTGCGGACACAGGTGCCTCCCCAGAGGGGTAAACCGAGTTCCAGCATCGCCAGCTGGTTCTCGGGAGTGTACAAGGGCACGGGTACCTCCTGCTCCAAACCGTGTTTCGACAACGCTCGCCGTTACACGGTTGTGTCCGCCGCACTGTTCTACACCCCCACCGTACATCATTCCGGCTCAGTTTGCTGTTATCCGTGGTGTCGGCAGTGTAGGAGCCCCCTACGTGGACTCCGGGACCTGGCGCTCAAGGCTGGTCTTGACAGTGCCAGTAGGCCCTCCTCCTCCCCTGCTGCGACTGTGGAGTAAAGAAGACTGTGTCCAGGTTGCGGGGGGCAAATGTGGCTCTTGCACCTTCTGCCATGAAGACATTACTCCGGTAGAAGACCCAAGACAGGAAGACAGATGCAGAAGACCCAAGACCGGAAGACAGATGCAGAAGACCCAAGACAAGAAGACAAATGGAGATGTCCTCGGACTCCTGTCTTTTTGCTCTTGAACTTGCATCTTTGTGTTTTTTTTGGGCTTCTCGGCAGTGCTTTGGCTTATGTCACTAGTACATTGTGGTATCCGGGCTACAGTAATGTCAGCTGTTGCCCAGTACAGCCACTGGCACTTTTACCTTCTGCTGCTTATCTGGGTTCCAGTAACGTCAGCTGGTTCTCAGTAGAGTCAATGGCTTAGGTCCCTCCTTTGTGGTATCCGAGTTCCAGTAACGTCTGCTGGTCCTTGGTAGTGCATTCTGGCACAGGTTACCTCCTGCTTAGTTATCGGCCTCCGGTAACGTCAGCTGGTGCCCGTTAGTTCCATTGGCTCTTATGCTGATTTCTGCTGCCTATACGGGTTCCAGACTCACCAGCTGGTTCTCTCAAGTTCCTGTGCCTACTGTTACTTCTGCGTATTTCCTCTGGGTTTGGGAAATTCTGCGACCAGCCAATAGCAGGATAACCATAGACAGAGGTTTAGGAAGCAGTAGGAGCAGATGTACATGAACCAAAAGCTGAATATCAATATGCAGAATTACTGAATAACAGTAATATAATCAGCAGAAGAAGACTAAGCATGGTTTAAAGGGAGTGTGTCCGTTCCTCCACGTGGTGCTCCTGGAAACTCCCTGCAAAGCAAGGTGAGCTGAACGCGGACACATGTCAGTCAAAGGGCATATTGACACCACCACCAGCAGTTTTAATTTAATAATGTAAAATCACTAACCCTAACTATCCCTAACCCCTAACCCTTACCCTACTAACCATAAACCCTAACCCTACCCCAACTAATCCTAAGCCAAAGAAAAAACACTGCTGTTAAGAAGATGTTTTCCTGCTACAGCTTTCGCTCTGTGCATTTTTCTAGTGATTTTTTTGCTCCTCTGCAACCTCCTTCCCCATTATCCTGAGGTGTTTCCCCTCCATTTTATCCATTATATAGCACTGAAGTGGTCATTTTGTAATTCCGATTTTTTTTCTCCCATTGACTTGCATTGATATCGGAAATCGGAAATTCCGATATCCAATATTTTTTCAATATCGGAAATCGGAATTCCGATACGATATCGGGCAATATCGCTGATCCCTAGTCGTGATTTTTATTTTTGTATTAAAAATTATTGACTAGATAACCAATTATTTTTAATACAAAACAAAATGTTGTGGTTTAACATTTATGTATTTATTATTTTTTATACAACTGCTTTATTTTCTGTTGTAGGTGTGTGAGCACAATGCTTATGTAGGTAAGGTAGGAGTGAGGGCAACCAACCGGGGGGATGGTCCATTACTGGCCACAGACAGACTTGAGACAGAGACAGGATTGTGTCCAACAGGTCTTTATTATTTATCCAGCAGCTACGCAACAACTTCACAGCCTCTTTTCGTGACTGTTCGACAGCCTCCACGGTTTCCCACAGCCGCTACACGACACCACACACAGCAGCTGCTTGTCAATCTCCACAGCCGCACTCAGCAGCTGCTTGTCAATCTCCACAGCCGCACACAGCAGCTGCTCGTCACTCTTCACACAGCAGCCGCTCGACGATTCCCTCAGCTACACAAAGTAGCTGCTTGACTTCGTACACAGGCCCGGGTACCTTCACTTTCTTTCGTTGACAAATGGACATCCCTAGCGTTTTTTTTTTTTAAACTATACATCTTATGCTTACTTCTAACCGTACTAGGCTATTACTCTGTAAATTTTCCATTGCCCTCTAATGGTCAAAATCCAATACTACAGCCCTCCTTCCTATCTCCAGCTGTTTTCCATCTACAATGCCCTACACCCTTTACCTTCCTTCTGCAGACAGGTCCGTCCGTCAGTCCACCTTCCCTACACTTACATACTGCAGATATGGTTGCAACTGGGCAATAGGAGACTGCTGTCAGTGTCTGATCCATACTGTGGCTGCCTCAGGTGTAAACTGGGCATGCATCTTGGGTTGTTCAGTCCACAGCAGGGTGAGCAGACAGGCACCATTTTATTGTAGTCCAGAGCTGTGCTCTGAGCTACAAATTCCCCCTGTCACCACTAACTCAGTATCTCAGTATTCAGCAGCAACCAGTGACAAGAGGTCCAGGTCGATGGTAGTCAGAAGAGCATCAGGTCAACAGCATGGAGCACAGATTGGCAGCCCGACATTGTACTTCGAACCCCAAGCTACTGAGTTTTTCCACCACTGGAAAAAGTCACCACGACAGCCCTGCTCTGAAGGGTGAGAGCAAGGTGGCAGTGGTGACATCTTCCAGATATGAGAAAAGCATAGGTGATGTCAGGCTGCTTTACCTGTGTTCACCACAGATGTCACCGCTGCAGTGTTCAGAGCACAGCAGAGAAACCAGCATGATGCTATGGTCTGAACACTGACTCAGCTCTGCTCAGTAAGTGTAAAGCTTGATTCAGACATTACTGCATTAAAGACATCTGAATGAGGCTTTACACTAACTGAGCAGAGCCATGTTTCTAATTCAATTACATGTGATACCAGCACTGAGCCATGTATCTAATCCCATTGTGTGTCATACAGTCCATTGAGTTGTGTATCTAATCCCATCATGTGCTATACAGTTTTCTGAGCCATGTACAGTTGAAACCAGAAGTTTACATATACTGTAAAAAATAGACACACATGCATATTTTCCCCAATATCTGACATGAAATCAGAATAAACCTTTCCCATTTTAGGTCACGTAGGATTACCATAATTAATTAATATTTGCCAAATGCCAGAATAATGAGAGAGAAAATCTTTGAAGCATTTTTAGTACTGACTGCAAAGTCAAAGGTTTACATCCATTTAATTAGTATTTGGTACCATTGCCCTTAAGCTGAATGACTTAGGTTGAACCTTTGGGATTTCCTTCCACAAACTTCTCACAATAGTTGGTCAGAATTTCAGCCCATTCTTCCTGACAAAACTCGTGTAACAGATCCAGTTTTGTAGATCTCCTTGCTCACACCGTCCTTTTCAGCTTTTCCCATAAATTTTCAAAAGGATTGAGATCAGAGCTTTGTGATGGCCACTCCAAAACATTGACTTTGTTATCCTTAAGCCACTTTGTTACCATTTTAGCAGTATGCTTCCGGTCATTGTCCATTTGGAAGACACATTTCCGCCCAAGCTTTTACTTCCTGGCTGATGTCTTGAGATGTTGCTTCAGTATTGCCACATAATCTTCTTTACTTATGATGCCATCTATTTTGTGAAGTCCACCAGTCCCTCCTGTCACAAAACAACCCCACAACATGATGTTGCCACCCCCATGTTTCACAGTTGAGATGCTGTTCTAAAGCTTCCAAACGTCTCCCTTTTTCCTCCGAACTTAACAATGGTCATTATGCATAATGGTCATTATGTCCAAAAAGTTCAATTTTAGTTTCATCAGACCACAGGACATGTCTCCAGAAATTATGGTCTTTGTTCCTGTGTGCATTTGAAAACATTAATCTGTCTTTTTTATATTTCTTTTGGAATAATGTCTTCTTCCTGGCATAGTGGCCTTTCAGCCCATGTTGATACAGAACTCGTTTCACTGTGGATGTTGACACAATATTACCAGCCTCTGCCATCATTTTCACAAGGTCTTTTGCTTTTGTCCTTGGGTTGATATGCACATGTTGGACCAAAGCATGATCATCTCTGGGACACAGAACCTTCTTGAGATGTATGATGGTTGGACATTCCCATCTTGTTTGTACATATAATTGTTTGTACAGATGAACGAGGCATCTTGAGATACCTTGAAATTGTACAGAAGTATGAGCCAGACTTGTACAAGTCCACAATTCTCTTTCCTGATATCTTGTCTGATTTTTTGAGACTTTCCCATGATGCTACACAAAGAAGCAGTCTATTTCAGGTGTGCTTTAAAATACATGCACAGGTGTGTCTCTAATTAACTCTAATTAACTCAGATCTTGCCAAAAAACATCTTGACAAATGCAGATTTTTGTAAAATTCAATTAGAAATCAGTTTCATCAAATGTATTCACTCATATCTTTTAGAAACTCTCCTCATGAATTATGCATTTACGTGCCAAAAGCTGATTTGCGTGTGCAAGAGCTATTACAATATATGTTTGAATATTATTAAATTTGTCGCAACTCCCGGCAATGAAGCTGAGATGCAATAACATCCAAAGCCCGCTGACAGGAGTGGAGCTGTTCCTGAAACTAACTTGACCCTTTTATCTCATAAGCCTCTTAAGAGTATCATCTGTCTTTTGTAATCCCTCATGAACGTGTTTTGTATGTTGTATTCTAAGCATTAATAAAACATGAATTCAGCTGTTCACACACATAACCTGCCTCTATTTCAGAAATTATAATTCATTTGAAATTATTGCCGTAAATCGTTGTAGCAATCCTGAACACATTGCTTTTCCGGAAAAAAGTAATAAACAGCGTATTGGATTTATTCAATACAGGGCCCTTAATTTCTAATTACAATGTCACTTACCTGAGAACTGGTTCAATCATCTCATATGCCTTAATGTATTGGCATCCAGCTGCAGAAAAAAGCCCTCAATTGGCATTCTGATCCTGTATTTTCTACAGAAAAAAACAGACTTTATTTATACCAACTAAGGTTGATCAGATGTGATGGCATTTGAATTACAATTCACTTTGTTAAAAAAAAAATAATTTCAAAGACCTGAGGAATTTCTATCAAAGCTAAAATCTTCCAGGCATTCTACTGTCCAGCTCGGATTAAAATGAATGCAGTAAAACATCAGACCACAGCATTCCCCAGGGTCTGAAAATCTAGATGCACCTTTATCAGAGAGTACATCACTCAAGGACAACAGATTAACTCCATCTAAACAAACGTATCTGTGACAATTTAGACATGTAATATTCAGTACCTTTTATCTCTCACCATTTCTTCTCCAAATCTTTTCAATAAATGTATTTCTCTAACCCTCCGTGGGCTTCATCCTAACTAGAAAGTCATTATTCTTTCTAAAGCAGCCAACCAGAAAACTGTTTTGCAACTGGCTTGAACACAGAATATTCAGTACTCAACATAAATGAGTACACCCTTTTTGAAAAGTAAGATTTTAATCTCATTAAACACAAGAACAGTTTCCAAAATCTTGACAAGACTGAGTTTCAGAGGACATTTTTTAACCCATAACATGAAAAGGAGGATAATAATATATCTTTACAAAATCTTCCGTTTTGCTCAAATTAGATAATGAAAAAATGAATACACCTCACAACAAAAACTACTATATCTAGTATTTTGCATGACCTCCATGATTTTTAAAGAAAGCACCAAGTCTTCTAGATTTGGAATGAACATATTGCAACATCTCTCTTTTTACATTTTACAAGAACGACATTAGAGACTGGGAGCTGGATGTAGAGTGATGCTCAACTTATCTCTTCAGAATTAGGTGTTTGATTGGGTTCTGATCTGGAAATATCTTTGGCCACTGAGTAACCCTGTTCTTCATAAATGCAACAGTGGCCTCAAATGTGCATCATCATTGTCATATTGGAAAAGTGCGTGTCTACCAGGGGCATGGAGTGATGGTAGTATTTTCTTTTTCAATACTATATAAAGCAGTAAATTCATAAATTCATAATACAATCAGTGAAATTTTATATACACATATGTATAACATTTCTAAACTGTCTTCCTAATTTCATGCTTATAAGTTACTTGAATTGCCTGCCCATTATAGCCTATGCTTTGTATTGAATCCATATTCGAGTCTGTGTGTATGGTCTGACAGGCTCCTATCTGCTCCTTTTCGGGGCGCTAATGTGCAATCGATTAAAGTCAGATTTATAGGCATTTCACACGCCTGCTAAATATTAAAAATCAGGAAAAAAGTTTTGCTACTCTTTAAAGCACCACTCCAGAGTTTTTCCTATTTTACCACCGGAGTAGTGCTTTCAATCTAAGGTCCCTGCCCCTACCCTCATACTTACCTGCCGCCGTATTCAGCACCGCTCCAGTCGGTCTCCAGAAATTTGTGATCTGCTTGTTCTTCCTAGTGTTCTCTGGACCGACCGGAAGTCACTTTTCAATGCAAGTCTATGAGAGTCTCCTTCTGGCTCTCATAGACTTGCATTGAGAGCTTAAGACCGTTACCTCCAACTTCTGACTGCCCCTGAAGTTAAAGTTACAAGAGGGTGCCACAGGATGGAGGCAGTGCCGATATAAGGTAAAGATGTCACTATATATAAGACTGTGGGCAAGGATTTTAGATGAGAAGCATCACTCCGGGGCTGAATAAAAGAAACCGCTTGAGTGTGGCTTTAAAATGTATGTGTTTTTACACAACTGAATTGAAGTAATGTTTTGCCATTATGGCCGGCGTGTGTGAACTGCTATGTTGACGTTGTAGTACAACACTTCAATAAAATGGCTCCGGAGTCAGCATGAGTGATCTCCAGCGCCATTTTATTGAAGACACTGTATATGTGAATTCACAGACACAGTGTCTTAAAAAAAAAGGTGCCAGATAGCGTGGTATGCACACGTGCTGACTCCAGCACCATTTTATTGAAGTATTGTACTACAAAATTAACATAGCACTGCACATGCCCACACTGGCACAATTTTAATTGTAATACACGTTGAGGAGAGCACTACGCAAACACTGCCCAAAAGGCTACTGGGAAAAGGAGGATATTATTGTACTAAAAAATTAACTAACATATCATTGCACATGTCCACACTCTGGCACCATTTTAATTCTAATACACTGTGAGCAGATGTCTATTTTCAGTAAGCCAAGAGGCATAGACTTTATCTATATGCTGACTTTTGAATTTATGTGTTTCTTTGTTAGGTTGGTCAAGAATCTGAAATGTTGACTCATCTTCTAGGTTAAATTGAGATTTGTAAATTGATGAATGGTTGTTATTTACCATTTAAATCAGACCCTACAGTTCATTGTAGTGCTATCTTTGCAAAACAGGGATGCAGCGTCATAAACAATGATGACTTCTTACAATACAGCAGCCAAGACATCACAGCTCCATCATGAGGTTTATCTGCAGTTTTTGTGTGGTTTAGCCTGTGGCTTTCCCCTGCGGTTTGATACCTGTCATGGAGCAGGTGGTATACCACTGCGGAATCCGCACAAAGAATTGACATGCTGCGGTTTTGAAACTGCAGAAAATCTGCTCGGAAAATTCCGCAGACTGTGTGCACTGCAGATTTCATTTTCCATAGGCTAAAAGGGTACTGTACAGATCAGCAGAAACTGCTGCGGACCAGCAGGGCCAAAACTGCTGCGTATCCGCAGCAGAATCCGCAGTGTGTGCACACACCCATAGTGTTTCAATAAAGGTGGAAATAAACTATTATCCAAAATGTCTTGGTATACTGAATCATTAGGATTTCCCTTAACCGAAAAACGTGCCAAGTCCAACTTCTGAAAAACAGTCCTAAAGCACTATTTCCCTCCTTTAACAAACCTTACAGTTGGCACAATGCAGTGAGGCAGTAATTTTTTCCTAATATCTGCCAACCATTTATATGATTTGTCTTGTCTCCAGACAGAACACATTTCCACTGCTACTGAGTACAATGGCAACCTGCTTTAGGTTTAGTAATTTGAGGCTGAGTACCTGTGGTTCTAAAACGCTGATGTGGCACCCCTGAGGGTCCAGTCACCTGAGAGGTACTGCACCTCATCCAGAGATGTGGTATCCCACTCTCAGGTAAGGAGGGAGCACTACCCAGGACTCTAACACTCACACCCAACACACACTAGTTCAGTCAGGGCATCTGGGTGTACCCTAAGGTAGGATGGTCTTATCCCAGGCTGGCTAGGAAAGGGTGTTGGGAAATTAGTTGCGAATGTAGGAAAAAGGGGAGGAGCTTAGAAGGTGAGCGTGAGCGAGCAGTGACAGTTGGTGGGAGGAGTTAGTGCTGAAGTAAGAAGATTGTTCAGGAAAGAGTCAGTCAGTCAGAGGGGAGTGAGAGAAGGAGTGAAGGCTGACAGGGTCTGAGGAGAATTAGTGAATTGGTGAGGAGACAGAGAAAAAGAAGGACTGCAGTAGAAAGAGCTACTGTGCTAGAGAGAAAGTTGTGAGGGGAACCTGAAGGAAGCTCCTGGAAGACAGAAGGAGTTCTTGGGGCACGGAAAGTGCAGAAGCCACCCATGGGGCCCATATCCAGAAGTGGAGGGACCAGGTTGCAGTGGGGGAACCAGCCCCTAAGACTAGTGGAGAACTACAAGACTCAGCTAGCAAGCTAGAGGCTGAGGTAATTGTACGTACCTCAGCCACAACCATATACATTCGCCAAAAAGGCAGCCATATAGGAGCAAGGGGAATCAGAGGACATCGCCTGACAAGGTCCATGGCTGCTGGCTTGGGGACACTGTTTGTGAAGGTGCTAGGCAAAAGACGTGGAAACCAGTACAGTGAGATGGCCAGGAGAGAAATACATAGAAGGGAGTCCTGGAAAGGTATATCCCAATCTACCTGGGAGTTTGATGGACCGCTCACCTGGAGGACATGGCACTAAGCAGGCACCTGCGCACAAGAGAACTGTGAGTAAAATATTGGAAACTGCACCCTGCTGTGTTATCTGTGTCATTTGCGTCTCACCTGCCCTGCACCGCACTCACCAAAACAGCCACTATCTTTACTTTTAACATGCTAACTGCCCTGGGACACAGCTCTGCCCATGGAGAGCTTAAACATCTTTGCTGCCCTAACACCATCCCAGAGGATCTGCATTGCAGCATCGGCTACCCTTACCGAATACCACGGGTGGTGTCACAAACTATTTCCCCTACAAACTACCCCATCATCATCATTTATTAATTTTACTGGACGCCCAGGGCCACGGACCAGGTCACCGTTGCCGTGACATCCCCTTTAAGAACTGTCCAGCCCGGTACCGAGTACCCCACGGCCCTGTGGGGTGCTCCACTGACACTTTAAAATAATACCATCACAGTTGATCTCGGAATATTTTGGATGGAAGAAATGTCATAGACTGACTTGATGTAATGGTTGCACCCTAATACAGGATTCAAACTCATTAACTCTTTAGATTGAGCCATTCTTTCTCTAGTGTTTGTAAAGGTGGACTGCATAGCTAGGGGCTTAATTTTATACTGTTGTTGAAATTGTATTGAATTAAAAACCTGAAGTCAGTTATTAAGACGTGTGTCTCAATGCTTTTTTCTATATAATGCATCATTCATAGGTTCAACTTTATAACTATACTTCTGCATATGAAAATAAAACCTCTCTCTGGGATATTGACTAACTATGGTCATTGTACCTACTACCTCTAAAGGTACTGTCACACTAAGCGATATCGCTAGCAATATCGTTATAACTTGTGACGTTATAGTGATATTGCTGTGTCTGATACTTACCTATGACCCACTCCCCCGCTGGTTATCGCTGATCACGCGAGAACGTCCAGAACTGTTTCTCGTCGTCAGCTTCCTGCTGGGCTTCCTGTGGAGAGAAGAGCAACGAGCGTGGAGTCGGGCGGGAGGACGCAGGATCGCCTCGTCTGACAGGTAAGTAGCGACCAAGGTCCCCTGCGATGTCGCTGGTGACATCTGCCTGTGTGGCAGCTCACTAGCGACCACTTTGCGATGCACCAGAGATCCCGACCGCGTCATATCGCTGGTCGGGATCTCTGGTACATCGCTAAGGCCTCTTTCACACATCAGGTTTTCGCCGTCAGGCGCGATCCGGCGCTTTTGACAGAAACCGGATCCGGCGAAATGCAATGCCGGATCCGGTTTCCCCCCCATTGACTTGCATTTGCGCCGGATCGCGCCGGATGGCCATGCGTTTCATCCGGTTTTCGCCGGATCCGGCAATGTGTCGCGATCCGGCGTCTGGAAAAAACGGCTACTGTAACGTTTTTTGTCTCCGGCGTAAAAGCCGGACACGCCGGCTTTTTCACACAGTGAAAGCCTATGAGCGCCGCAATGCGCCGGATCCGGCAAAAGCCGGATCCGGCGGCCGAATCCGTTTTTTTGGTCTGAGCATGCTCAGTAGCTCTGCCCACAGGAGATATATAAAAGCAAGACAATGGGACCCTCAGCCACACCCAACATGCCACCCAAGCCAAGAACCAGGAGCAGGAGAAGGCAGCAGACATCTGCAGCAGCAGCAGCACCATCAGCACCACCACAAATGGAGCAGCAAATGGAACATGCTGAGGAGGGGAGTCCAGCAGCAGATGAGAGACGGTAATTATCAAATCCCCCATTCCTCCAAACTAGGGCCATGGAATATCAAGATATTCATTGGCCCTTTGTTTCTCTTTATTCAACAGCCGCCAAAGAGATGCAGCAGCAGCAGCAATGGCATCACTGGCAGCAGCAACAGCAGCAGCAATACCCACAGCCATGGAGTCTGGCCATCAACAGGACAGCACATCTTCTTCTGGGAGCCCTCCCTCGCATCGTCAGCGTTTGACGGTAAGTTTTTATTTCCAAAATCCATCATCTCTGTAATATATGTCTATTCATTGCCTTTTATTTCAAAACAGGAATCACAAGATGAAGAGGAGCTCCCAGAAGAAGAAGGAAGGGGTGGACAGACACCTGGAGTGGGCTCACAATTGGTAAGTTTTTTGCATCAAACGCAGAAACACAACATCACACTACACACAACACATAGAAAACAATGTTCTGCAGACCACACACAGCAAACAAATGCCTACATCCAAAGACATAACATTTTTTGTTTTTTTCTCTAGTCTTCCCAATCTGGTGCTCGGCCAAGAGGTCCTCGCAGTGCCTCCCAGGGTCGACGGCGACAGCAACGCGGCGGTCACCAGCGTGTAAGTATAAATATTTTTGCTTTGTTTTTTTTGCACTTTTTATTTCATTTCTTTTGTGGAGGCTAATTATGTTATTTTTGTCTTTTTCTTTAACAGCCTTCACAGCGTGCTCCCGACTCTGACGGTGAGGATGGAGGGATTGATGTGGACCGCCTCATCGATCTCGTCAGAGAAAGGGAGCCGCTCTGGAATATGGCTGACCGCCGCCACGCTGACCTGATCATTACCCGACGACTCTGGGAGGAAATCTGTTCGCTCCTTGTGGGCCGCTGGGAGGACCTCGATGTTCGGGCCCAGATTAAAGAGCGTAAGTATATACAGTACCGGTTGCTTGATGTAAACCAGTGTTTCCCGAACTCCAGTCCTCGTGGTCCCCACGGATCATGTGTTCAGGATTTCTATTTACTATGGAAATCCTGAAAACATGACCCCTGGGGACCATGAGGACTGGAGTTTGTGAAACACTGATGTTGTATACTAACCACTCCTTTCTCGTTTCAGGGAACAGAATTGTGAATCGGTGGCGGTCTGTGAGGGATCGTTTCAAGAAGGAGTTCAATAAAGAGATGCAGGCCCCGAGTGGATCTGGAGGACGCAGGAGCAAGTACAAGTACGCACAAGCCCTGTCGTTCCTCCGGGAAACAATGCTCACCAGAAGGAAAATACTGACATGGTATGGCCCTGGCTGAAAAAAAAAGTTACATCTAACATTTTTTTTCACATGTGGTGTGTAATATTTAAATTGTTTTTTTTTCTCTTTATTCCACAGCACGGTGAGCAGCACTCGGGAGCCTGCACGATTGGACCCTTCTGAGGCGATCCCTGAGGAGACCGGCACCGAGGGACACTTCGACCGCCCCGGTACATCTGCACCTTCCCAGCCTTCCCACACATTCGACCCATCTGTCCCATCCACCAGCACAGGAGCATCGTGGCCGCCTACATTACATGAAGCTGCTGGTGAGGAGATCGCTTTCCCTTTACCCCACCCTTCTGCCCCTGCCACCTCTAGTACACCTGCGGGTACTGGGCGGCAGCGGCAGAGGGGTCAGGAAAAGAGTTATGCGCAAGAGTTCTTGCATCTGAATGCATCTTTCCAGAACTGTCTAAAAGTCTTGTCAGAGCAAATCTCCGCAGGCTTTCAGCAGATCAACTCCAGCATTCTGGAGGTGAAGACACTTCTGCAAACCATGCATTCAGAAGCAAGATCTTCGCCAAACCACACCTTTTTCAGGTCTGTTGTGGAGCGCATGGCAACACTATCTCCTACCCAGCAGATGCATGTAATGCATTCGTGCCACGGTGCTCTACAGCAGGTTACCTCCCAACCTCCACCTCCCACCACTGTAGTTCCTCCACCTGCACCCCCTCCAGCCACTTTCCATCCTCCCCCTCCTATTACATCTGCACCCCCTCCAGCCACTTTCCATCCTCCCCCTCCTATTACATCTGCACCCCATCCAGCCACTTTCCATCCTCCCCCTCCTATTACATCTGCACCCCCTCCAGCCACTTTCCATCCTCCCCCTCCTATTACATACCAGCAACCTCACCAGTACCAGCAACCTCCCCAGTACCAGACATCTCCCCACTTCCAGCAACCTGCCCCGTACCAAACTCCTTCCCCGTACCAAACTCCTTCCCCGTACCAAACTCCTTCCCCATACAACTTTCCATCAACATCATCTGCTCCTACAGTCCCTGCCCAACCCTCCACTCCACCGCCCACCACCTCTTCTGCCTCCAACATGTCCACCCATTCTGTAGCTTTTTCCACACCTTCACCTCTAACTGTTCCTTCCCCACCACGATCCCAGTCCTCTCTCCACACACCCAGTGTCGAAGTGTCCCGCAGCCCCTCCAGCAGTATTTCCACCCCACACTACACAGATTTGTAATTTTTTTTTTTTTAATAAAAATGCCCATTGGGTTTAAAACCTTTATTAAAAAAGTTTTTTGCACTTTAAAAACATTTTACAAAAAAAAAAAATTTTAAAAAAAAGTTAAATTATCGTTTCACAATGGTTGTCTGTCTTTTCTTTCTGCGGCGAACTATGTTTAAAAAAAAGGTTAAATACAGGGTATTTCAAAGGTAAAAAGGTATTCAAAACCAGGTATATAACTGTGGGTAAATTTTAGCTTTTTGCCACAGTTGTGTTCCTGGTTGTGTTTGAAGCAAAGTATTTCACCTAAAAAGTTGTGTTTATTGTTGGTGATTTCCTAACAATGTACACAACTTTTGTTAAAAGGTAAAATACTTTGCATAAAACACAACCAGGTACACACCTGTGGCCTAAAGCTAAAAATAGTAGACCATGACAAGATAGCCAACTTTGGTTGGCAAAGGTATATACTGTTGGTCCAGAAGGTACACAAGTTTGGTTAGGGCACAAATCTTTCACACTCTGTCATCCTGCCAGTGTACTCTGCCTTGAGGGTCAATTTTAAAAACCGGATCCGGCGTAATCCGTCGAAAAACGGATAGAAAAACGGATGAACCGGATGAGACGGATCCGGTTTTGTCTGTCAAGAACAAGACGGATCCGGCAGAAAACCGGATCCGGCACATCAGGTTTTACAAAACATTTGCCGGATCCGGCATTCCGGCACAACGCCGGATCGCGCCTGACGCCGAAAACCTGATGTGTGAAAGTAGCCTAAGTGTGACAGTACCTTAAGAAAGCTGAAATTGTGAATCCAGAGGAGCATTGTACGTGAGCAACATTTTAATGTGTATTTATATTATACATTACAAAATCCTGTAAGATAATAAGCCCGATTTTTAGTCTTTATCCATTTATCTGCCTGCACTCTTTCTCATGGTTACTGGTCTAGTATTGCAATCTGCACTTGCTAATCAGACATCCATAGAGTTTTCCTTCCTGAGGCATTAAAAAGCCAAGAGTAGAGAAGGGTAAGTGATGCTGACAAGGGTTACTTAAGCCACATTGAGCATATGGGTTTTGCAACAAAAGCAAGAATTGCAGTACTGTAAATTGCATACAGAATGTTTGCCCCAGTGCCAGTGTGTCATGGATGTGTCAGAGGTTGCAGACCGCTGCACTGCATCTGTCTGCAGAAGGTCTCAGTTGTTTGCTTTGCAGACAAATGGCCACCTCCCCCATTGCTAATCACCACACCTGGACCTTGGTGTTTATAACTCCCTACTTCCTTTTGGGAGGTGCGGGTGTTATTTCCTATTTGCACTTCTCTGTTGAAACTTGGAGCTGGAGTTTAGAAGGAGTCAGTGTTTCCCTCTGAGTCTACTCAAGGTAAGTGTCCCCCTGGTTTCATTATCCTTACTGTCTTTAGTGGGATGGGATTGACTAGCGTTCATACTGTCCTTCCCATTGCAGGGCTTAGCGCCAGGATCACACGGGGACTAGATATCCTGCCCGGCGACTGGTGTGGAACCTGTATAGGAACGGTAGGACAGACATGGTGAGGTTAGGTCAGTCTATAGTGGTCTCCACTTCCCCCTTCCCTAGTGTTTGGTTCTCTTTCCCTAATCCCTTTGTGTTGCACTTAGGCATGTTTCACACTTCAGTTTTTTGACATCAGTCAAAATCCACCAGTTTTAGAAAAAACAGATCCGCCCCTTTTTTTGGCGGATCGATTTTTTTCCCCCATAGACTTGCATTAGCGGCGGATTTTGATGGTCATCCGTTGCATCCGTTTTTGGACAGATCCGTTTGAATTGTAGCTGATCCCGGGCAGAGCAGACGGACTTTGAAACTTTTTTGTAGCGACGGTCCGCTTTTTGCAAGTGCGCATTCCCGGAAGATTTACTCAGAGAAGCATTTTAACCCGGTGTAAAACTATTCTCTCTCTTTTTCTCTCTCTCCCCTCCTTTTCCAGACAGCGGTTCCTTTAAATTTCCTGCCCTTTGCAAATTCGTCAGATCCGTCCAAAAAAAATGGTCCGCTGACATCCGTTTGTTCCAAAACGGAAATGGATCCGTTTTTTTCATCTTTGGCGGATTTCAACTGATCACAAAAAACTGAAGTGTGAAAAAGGCCTAAGTTTGTCCTACACTGTGCGTGACACAGTGGCAATACGACATAGTCAATATTTCTTTCTCATGATTGATGTTCTAATATGTCTGACGCAAATTTTAGCAAATGCTATTGACTTTCCTTCAGAGTTACTCATAGAGATTAGAGATTAAGAGCAAATTTTAATGATGGACAGAAAATAGGAAAAAGCTTCATGGTTTCCTAAGATATAATAGATGGAAATGTAACTTGTAATATGAATAGAATAACATGAACTAGATTGAGCTAGTAATGGTGGGGTATGTTTACGGACAGGGGCCGAGGTTTTGGTTGCAAACATTGGAACTATGGAGGTCTTACATACAGTAGTTTCCTCAGATGATGACACACGATACCTTAATTTGGATTGGGATTCAAGAGCTGCAGGTTTTGCATCTACAAAGAGGTAATTACCCCATGGCCAAAATTCAAATTTTGGTCTACCACAAAGATATGTAAGTAGGGTTTTTAAAAGCGTAAAGAGTTAATCCAGCCTTTACAGATAAACTGTATGGGATAAGCTGTTTTTTTAGTAGCCATGTAAGAGCATGCTGTATTGTTCTATTAAATAAAACAACACTGGGATATCTTCAGACTGCTAGAAAAAATGGGTGCAGGCAAGTACCAACTAGCTTGCAGCTGCTGTAAGCATTGAAGATTGATCCAAGTTCACATTAGGACCACAGCCTCTTCAAATGGTTGATCGGAGGGGATGCTGAGAGTTGAAAACCCACC
This sequence comes from Dendrobates tinctorius, assembly GCF_039654945.1. Classification (NCBI taxonomy): domain Eukaryota; kingdom Metazoa; phylum Chordata; class Amphibia; order Anura; family Dendrobatidae; genus Dendrobates; species Dendrobates tinctorius. The sequence goes on along the minus strand of NW_027362012.1, from coordinate 296,246 downwards.
GATCTAATATTGATGGCTTAACCCCTATAAAAATTTGGAGCAATGTAGATGATTGCAGAGGATGGATAAATGATAGCCTTCACTACATCTGTGCATTCAAATCATAATTTGTTTCCCTTTGTACGTGCTCAGGCAGAATAATGCAAAGGACTAAAACTGATATAAGAGCTGGATCATCTGCAATAAGATAAGAGTTATGTTCTGAAGTTGAAATAACCAACGGGAACAGAAATTCTCAAGTGACTCCTTGCCTTGACAGTTCCTTTTTAATATTGTGTAATACAGCATGTGATTTTCAGTATCCTAAGATATACTCATAATGTCACAAGACCAATATAAATTCCACAATATCCAGAATAATTAGAAGCTATTACTGTGCAAACTTATAGTTTTATGCTGAAGCTGAAAAGAAATCTTACATTTTCCAGAAGTCAAAATTAAGCAATGTGAAGCAGAATCTAAAAAAAAGACAATGAATTATTATAGACCAAAAGCAATTATATTTTGCAGACAGAAACATACATTCCCTGACTTCCTTGTCAAGATGTAGAAAAAAGATTAAAGAGGTTTTTTGTCATTGAAAATTTGTTTCATAGAGGAGAAAAAAGAAATTCTGCTGTTCAGCTTGTGATTTTAATAAGATGGCTTGATAGATGCTGTTCATCGAAGAAGAGTAGAAATTGGACACATGCAACAGGTCTACTCTGCTTCTTTAATCTAATGTCACTCTCATCACAATACAACTGGTCAAAAATTCCATATCTACAAGATGAAAATATCCCTTTATCCCTTGAAACATCTAATAGCAACTTAGAAATGCTGGAACCTTTTATGAGCAGAAGATGTATTGTCATTGTGCAAAGTTCAGCTTGTTAAATCTGTGATTTTTGTTCCCTTGACTCATCGAAGGTTGCAGTCTGATTGCTTTGGGATTGTCAAGTTTGTGAGCAATTAGGTAAAACAAACAATAAGAGTTGCTTTGCCATAGTTTGCTAAAAAAAAAAAAAAAGCCTGCGTGATCTGATGCCATAAATTACAAACAGTATAGATTGTCAACAATGAAAAATATGATTTAGTACCGTAAGGATGCAATTTATTTTAACCTTAACCCCTTTCTGACATGTGCCGTAATAGTATACATGTGTTGTCCTCCTCCTGTTTGGTGCAGACTCTGGCGCTGAGCCAGCACCTTTCCGAGCACATGACAGCTGATCTAAAAAGCTGACATGTGCCTGCAACAGCCGCAGGTGGAATCACGGTCCACCCATGGCTGTTAACTAGTTAAATGCTGCTGTCAATCTCTGACAGCAGCATTTAACTTGAGCTTAAGGAAGCGCGTCACTAATCCCGCTCATCGGTGACCTCGTCACATGATTGTGGGTTACCGAATGGTCGTCATGACAACCAGAGGGCTGCAGCAGACCTCTGTGGTTGCTATTGCCAGTATGCTATGATTTCACCTATACATGTTTGGTGTCTGTAAACTCGTAATGACCTGGAGAATCATAATAGCAGGTCAGTTTTAGCAATTAGTGAACATGGATTAAAAAAAACTGTGAAATTGCATTTTGTTTGCAATTTCACCGCACTTGGAATTTTTTTCCCATTTTCCAGTACACAATATGTTAAAACCAATGATGTCTTTCAAAATACAACTTGTCCCACAAATAACAAGCCCTCACATGATCATATTGACATAAAACTAAAAAAAGTTATGGGTCTGGGAAGAAGGGGAGCAAAGAATGAAAAAGCAAAAAATGGAAAATGCCCCGGGGGGGTTAAGGGGTTAAGGTAGAGGATTTTTCTGGTATTATTTAAGAGCCCATCTTATATTTTCCTGACAATGTATTAAGAGGTTTGAGATTTGTATTAAACTTTTATGTGTATATAGAATATTAATGAAAATGTGATTGTCAAGTTTATTACACATAATAGTAGAGCTTGCTAAAAACACTTATTCATGTCTCAGAACCGGCATTCATATTTAGCCTGCTCATAGCCATGCCCTCTTTCACATGATGTTTGGCCCTGGTTGCAGTTTGTTAGAACATAACAAACCATGCTGTACTCCCCTTCCACAGGCCCAGCAGTGATTCTCTGCTGCTACTGCTCTTGTTTGACATTTGTTGCGGCACTGATGTCATATTAACAGAGCGCCAGTCAATCAGTGAGATCATCAGCTCTGCCCTTGAAGATGCAACTGCCCCTTCAGAAACATTAATGTCACTGATTAGTTGCTGATATGACATCAGCATGGTAGCCAGTGCCATACACTGCAGGAGGTGAGAACAGTGTGGTTTGCTATGTTTTGCAGCCAGAGAAAAACATCATATGAAAAGGGACAATCCCTTTAATGGGTCAAAAATTGTTTTTTAACTGCTGGCTTATTTTGAATAAATTTATATATGTGGGAAAGCTGAACAAGAAGCATTGATTACAATGGGAATGTAATATATTAAGTTACTGACCTTGGATGTAGAGAGTTGCACGTTTGCATTGCAAAGTGGTGGTCTGTTTGTGCGTTCCTTTGTGCCATCTGAGGCAAAAAGTCAAATAGTGCCTACCTCAAAAAAGCACAGGAAAGAAGTATGAGTATGTGTAATAAAACAATTTGGGTTATTGACAGGGCAATGTACCCCAATAAGTTATGTACTAAGGAATCTTACAGCCTCCATTTGTTGTACAGGCTATGTGTGAAGGACTCTGCCTTAAGAGTTGCTTTAATGTCCATGATGAAAATCTAAATTCTATGGCAAGATTGGATAAAAATCAAAGTAAATGACATATTGTATACGTCTACTTTATACCTGTGTACGCTCCTTAAAATGCCAGCTCATCACAAAGCACAATGTATGTGAGTGTTTTCTGGATAATGTGGGCACAACTGGCCAACCAGATTGATGTGCAAGACCAGATTAACCCCTTTACCCCCAAGGGTGGTTTGCACGTTCATGACCGGGCCAATTTTTACACTTCTGACCACTGTCCCTTTATGAGGTCATAACTCTGGAATGCTTCCATGGATCTGAGTGATTCTGACATTATTTTCTTGTGACATATTGTACTTCATGTTAGTGGTAAAATTTCATTCATATAAGTTGCAATTATTTGTGAAAAAAACAGATATTTGGCAAAAATTTTGAAAATTTCAAAATTTTCAAAATTTGAATTTTTATGCCCTAAAATCACAGAGATATGGCACACAAAAAATGTAATAAATAACATTTCCCTCATGTTTACTTTACATCAGCACAATTTAGGAACCAAAAATTTTTTTTTTTAGAAAGTTAAAGGGGATTTCTCATTTTTACAACACCATTTTATTTTTAGGGACCACATCACATTTGAAGTCACTTTGAGGGGTCTATACGATAGAAAATACTCAAAAGTGACACCATTCTAAAAACTGCACCCCTCAAGGTGCTCAAAACCACATTCAAGAAGTTTATTAACCCTTCAGGTGATTCACAGGAATTTTTTGAATGTTTAAAAAAAAATTTACCTTTTTTCACAAAATAATTACTTCAGGTCCAATTTTTTTTATTTTACCAAGGGTAACAGGAGAAATTGGACTGTAAAAGTTATTGTGCAATTTCTCCTGAGTACACTGATACCTGATATGTGTTGGGGAACCACTGTTTCAGCGCATGGCAGAGCTCAGAAGGGAAAGAACGCCGTTTGACTTTTTCAACGCAAAATTGGCTGGAATTCAGATCAGACGCCATGTCATGTTTGGAGAGCCCCTGATGTGCCTAAACAGTGGAAACCCCCGACAAGTGACCCCCATTTTGGTAACTAGACCCCCCCAAGGATTTTATCTAGATATATGGTGAGAGCTTTGAACCTCAAGGGCTTCACAGAAGTTTATAACGTACAGCCATACAATTAAAAAATCGTATTTTTTCCACAAAAATGATCTTTTCACCCCCAATTTTTATTTTCTCAAAGGTAACAGGACGCCATAAGTTATTGTGCAATTTGTCCTGAGTACGCTGATAACCCATATGTGGGGGTAAACGACTATTTGGGCGCATGGCAGAGCTCGGAAGGGAAGCAGCGCCATTTGACTTTTTTGGATGGAATTGAGATCGGACGCCATATCGCGTTGGAAAGCCCCTGATGTGCCAAAACAGTGGAAATCCCCCACATATGACCCCATTTTGGAAACTAGACCCCCCAAGGAACTTATCTAGATATGAGGTGAACACTTTGAACCCCCAAGTGCTTCACAGAAGTTTATAATGCACGGGCGTGGAAATAAAAAAATTAATTTTTTTTCACAAACATGATCTTTTAGTCACCAATTTTTTTATTTTCTCAAGGGTAACAGGACAAATTGGAAAACAACTTTTGGGGTCCAATTTCTCCTGAGTACGCTGATACCCCATATGTGGGAGAAAACTACTGTATGGGCACACGTCAGAGCTCGGAAGGGAAGTAGAGACTTTTTTTTAATGCAGACTTTGATGGAATGGTCTGTGCGTGTCATGTTGCCTTTGTAGAGCCCCTGATGGCCTAAACTGTGGAAACCCCCCACAAGTGACCCCATTTTGGAAACTAGACACCCCAAGGAACTTATCTAGATGTGTGGTGAGCACTTTGAACCCCCAAGTTCTTCACAGAAGTTTATAACGTAGAGCCATAACAAATTCATATTTTTTTCCACAAAAATGATATTTTTGTCCGCAATTTTTTATTTTCCCAAGGGTAACAGGAGAAATTGGACCCCAAAATTTGTTGTGCAATTTGTCCTAGGCTGATATCCCATATGTGGGGGTAAACTACTGTTAGGGCACGGCAGAGTTTGGAAGGGATGGAGCACCGTTTGACTTTTTAGAATTGGCTGGAATTGAGATCAGACACCATGTTGCATTTTGAGAGTCCCTGATGTGCCCAAACAGTGGAAACCCCCAATTCAAACTTTAACCTTAACCCCAACACACCCCTAACCCTAATCTCAGCCCTAACCCTAGCCCTAACCCTAAGGATGTGTGCACACATTGCGGATTCTGCTGCGGATCCGCAACGGATTTGGCCTTGTGGATCCGCAGCAGTTCCGCAGGCATTGTACAGTACAATGCAAAGCAATGGGATTTCAAAACCACAGTGCAGATGCTGCAGATTTTTGTTGCGTTGTACAGTATCTTTATATTCAATGGCAAATGAACAATGCAATGCACATGCTGCGGATTTTTCCACGCGGATTTGCTGCGGTTTTAAATCTGCAGCATGTCACTTCTTTGTGCGGAATCCCCAGTGGTTTGACACCTGCTCCATTACTAGGTGTCAAAACACAGGGGAAAACCACAGGCTAATTGGCACTAAATCCACAAGTAAAATGCAGGTCATTTGACCTGCAGATTTACCTGGGGATTTAGCCACATCTGCGCAGAAAAATCAGCAGCAGAATCCGCATCGTGTGCACACAGCCTTATTCTAGCCCTAACCCTGTCATGTCTGCTATGTCTGTTATGCTGCAAGATCCCTGGAGCAGTGTGCATGCGCAGCTCATGTCTGTTATGCTGCAAGATCCCTGGAGCAGTGTGCACACACACCTCATGTCTGCTATGCTGCAAGATGCCTGGAGCAGTGTGCACGCGCACCTCATCTCATCACTGCCTGCCATTGCCAGTGTGCATATGCATTTTACCGCATGGCTACATGCCATTGCTGTGTGACCAGCCATCTCTGCTCTGCCTGCAGCAATCCTATCTGTGTTCCTGGAATCCCTGATCATGTGACCCTCTCTATGTCCAGCAGTATCTGATCCAGCAATCCCTTCAATGGTCCTGGACTACCTGATCATGTGACCTTCTCTATGGTCTAGCCCAGTATGATCCAGCTATCCTCTCTATGATCCTGGAGTTCTGAACTGGAAGTTCTCCCCTGGTCCTGACCCAGAAGTGCAGGTGCTGATTCCCTATATCAGACCGCCCCTTCCTATGGTCAGGGCCTGAGTATTGTATTGCTTCCCTGCATGGCTGCTTGGTCTGCTCAGTCGCTCCCTGTATTTTGTGCCCCTGCACTCTGCCCTGTAGTGTTTCTCTGCACACGCTCTGTGCTTGTATTCTGCCTCTTGTCCCATGCCATGTCTTGTGTTGTCTTTTGTGCCATGTTTTGTCTCTGCTATCCTTGGACTTGTAGTACTTCCTATGTTCTCTGCCTTTGCCTGTTTTCACCATGTCTTGTCCTTGCTATGCTTTGCCCTGTAGTACTTCCTATGTTCTCTGCCTTGTCTGTTTCGCCATGTCTGGCCTTTGCTATTCTGAGCCTTGTAGTACTTCCATATTCTCTGTCTCTGCCTGGTTTTCCATACTCTGTCTTATGGTGCTCTCTTGCACATTCCATGTCTAGTCTCAAGGTTCTGCCTTGACCCGGCTCTGGGCTTCGGCCTACGCTCCGCTGCTAGACTCTGTCCTATCGTGCTCTCTAGCACATTTCATGGCTAGTCTCAAGGTTCTACCTTGACCCGGCTCTGGGCTTCGGCCTATGCTCCGCTCCTTGTTCCATACCTTGTCTAGCTTTGCCTTGTTTCTTGCCTTGTTTCTTCGTGTGCACCTTTGCATGCGCCTGGTCTTCCTAGCCTCCTGTCTGTGCCTCAGCCGTGCCTGCCCTAGCCGTGCCCACCCTAGCCGTGCCTGCCTGCTTGTGCCTCATCTGTGCTCGTCGGCCAGTGACAGCTGTGTGGCCTGTTATGCCCCAGCCGAGTTCGCTGGAGTCTTGTCCGTCTGTCTGTGCTTCAGCCCAACTAGCTAGCCAGTACCCCAGCCGTGCTCTCTGTGCTTCCTTGCACCCACGCTGTCTCTGCACTGTGCTTTGTGTGCTTCTCTAATAGCACACACAGGCCCTTGCCTGCTCATTGGCATACCTCCCCATGCTTCTGTAAAAGTACGTGCAGGTCTTGCCATGTACCCTGTCGTGCCCTCTTGCACGCACAGGCCCTAGCTTGTACCTTGTCATGCCCTCTTGCACGCACAGGCCCTAACTTGAACCCTGACGTGTCTCTTAGCACGCACCCTGTCTTGAACCTGACCCTGGTGTGTCCCTCGGTACGCGCAGGACCTTGCCTTGTACCCTGACCCTGGCGTGTCCCTCGGCACGCGCAGGACCTTGCCTTGGACCTTGAACCCTGGCGTGTCCCTACACACGCACCACGTCTTTTACTTTGAACCCTGGCGTGTCCCCTAAACACGCACCGTGTTTTGTACTTTGAACCTGGCGTGTCCCTTACACACGCACCTTGCCTTGCACCTTGCCCAGGACCCTGGTGTGCCCCTAGCATGCACCCTGCCTGGAACTTTGCCTTGGACCTTGGCGTGTTCCCTAACACGCACCATGTCTGGAGATCTGTCGTGCCTCCTTGCTTGAACCCTGGTTTGCCTGCCGGATGCCTGAAACCTGCCGATCGCTGCCAGAGATTGTAAGCCTGATGACTGCGGCCTGATGTCCGGAGCTGATGTCCGCAGCCTGATGCCCTGATCATGTCGATCATTGCCAGCTGTCCGGAGTCTGATGAAATTGAGCCCTTGCCTGTACCCAGGCGTGCCACCATGCCATGGACCTTGGCGTGCCCTCGCATGCACCTTGCTGTGTTTTCCCTGTTATCACGTCTTGCACCTGATGTAACCCTGAGTTTGCCTTAATGAAGATACCTTGAATTCACCTCTTGTCATGTTTCCTGCACGTCCTTTGTCGTCAGACACTCGTACTTAGTGTCTACCTGAGCCGGCCGTCTGGTTCCAGCAGTCGTGGTGGCTCACCCCCTTGGTCTTGCCCCTGACACTCCCTGTACAGGGGGTGGTTCCTCACAAGGTCAGCTCGCCCTAGGTGGGTGGGTGCCACGACCCAGAGGGTCCACTCTAAAGAAAACGACTCAGCGTAAGCTGACTCCGTGACAAACCCTAGCTCTAACCCTAGACCTAACCCTAAGCCTAATGTGAAAATGGAAATAAATACATTTTTTTAATTTTATTATTTTTCCCTAACTAAGGGGGTGATAAAGGGGGGTTTGATTTACTATTTATGGCGGGTTTTTATGTTTGGCAGCTGTTTCACGCTAAAAGACTTTTTATTGTAAAAATAGTCTTAGCATCACCACATTTTAAGCGCTATAATTTTTCCATATTTTGACCCACCGAGTCATGTGAGGTCTTATTTTTTGCGGGACGAGTTGACGTTTTTATTGCTACCATTTTCGGGCACGTGACATTTTTTGATTGCTTTTTATTCTGATTTTTGGGATGCAGAATGAACAAAAACCAGCATTTTAAGAATTTCTTTTGGGGGGTGCGTTTACACCATTCCGCGTGTGGTAAAATTGATAAAGCGGTTTTATTCTTCGGGTCAGTATGATTACAGTGATACCTCATTAATGTGTTTTTTTATGTTTTGGCGCTTTTATGCAATGAAAACAATTTTCTATAAAACTAATTATTTTTGCATCGCTTTATTCTGCGAGCTATAACTTTTTTATTATTTTGCTGATGATCCTGTGTCGCAGTTCATTTTTTGAGGGACAAGATGACATTTTCAGCGGTACCATGGTGATTTATATACGTCTTTCTGATCGCGCGTTATTGCACTTTTTGTTCTGTGGTATGATGAAAAAGTATTGTTTTTTGCTTCGGGTTTTCTTTGAAGGGGTTAACTAAAGGGGTTAACTAGTGGGACAGTTTTATAGGGCGGGTCGCTACGGACGTGGCAATACTAAATATGTGCATTTTTATCATTTTTTTTATTTACAAAAATAAGAATTTATTGGGGAATTTTTTTTTTTTATTTATTTTTATTTGGGGATTTTTTATAAATTATTTTTGCACTTGTTTTTTTATTTTTACTTTATTATATTGTCCCGGGGAGGACATCACTATAAGGTGTCAGATTGCTGATCTGACAGTTCAGACAGCACTCTGTCAGATTAGAGATCTGACAAGCGCTGCTGGAGGCTTCCTCGTGCCTGCTCTCAGCAGCCACTGTGGAAGCCGCCTCTCTGCAGTTCCCCAAAGGCCCCGCGTCCATATTGGATACGGGGGCCTGCAGAGAGGAGACGTTCGGACCAACGCAGCACATCGAGCTGCTCCCGGGGTCGCAGGGAAGCACGGAGGGAGCTCCCTCCCTGCGGCTTCTCTCCTATGCCCCCGGTACACTGCAATCGTGTTTGAAGGCAGTGTGCCAGGGGTTAACGTGGCGCGGGCAGTCTGTGACCAGGCCTGACACATAGTGCCGGGTGTCAGGTGTGATAATCAGCTGGCACCCGGTCGCAATCAGTGGCGCTCCCCCAGGGGGTGCCGCTGATCGCTAAGACGTCCAATGGCAGAAAGGGGTTAAAAGTGTTGTGATGGCTTGGAGAATTAATACAGCACACACACACATACACACACACTCAGTATCACACACACACGCACACATATACACAGCATCCAGCAAGATTTTCCACTTTAATGAAATGTGAGTGAGGTTAACAGGTGCTTTTCACAAAATTAGAATATCATCAAAAAGTTTCCTGTATTTCAGTTCATCAATACAAAAAGTGAAACTCATATATTATATAGAGTCATTACAAACAGAGTGATCTATTTCAAGTGTTTATTTCTGTTAATGTTGATGATTATGGCTTGCAACCAATGAAAACCCAAAAGTCTTTATCTCAGTAAATTAGAATACTTTATATCACCAGCTTGAAAAATGATTTTAAATTCCGAAATGTTGGCCTACTGAAATGTATGTTCAGTAAATGCACTCAATACTTGGTCGGGGCTCCTTTTGCATCAATGCGGCGTGGCATGGAGGCGATCAGCCTGTGGCACTGCTGAGGTGTTATGGAAACCCAGGTTGCTTTGATAGCAGCCTTCAGCTCGTCTGCATTGTTGGGTCTGGTGTCTCATCTTCCTCTTGACAATACCCCATTGATTCTCTATGGGGTTAAGGTCAGACGAGTTTGTTGGCCATTCAAGCACAGTGATACTGTTGTTTTTAAGCGAGGTATTGGTACTTTTGGCAGTGTGGACAGATGCCAAGTCCTGCTGGAGAATGAAATTTCCAATTCCATAAAGCTTGTCAGCAGAGGGAAGCATGAAGTGCTCCAAAAATTTCCTGGTAGATGGCTGTGCTGACTTTGGTCTTGATAAAACACAATGGACCTACACCAGCAGATGACATGGCTCCCCAAACCATCACTGATTGTGGAAGCTTCACACTAGACCTCAAGCAGCTTGGATTTTGTGGCCTCCCAACTCTTCTTCCAGACTCTGGGATCTTGATTTCCAAATGAAATGCAAAATTTACTTTCATCTGAAAACAACACCTTGGACCACTGAGCAACAGTCCAGTTCTTTTTCTCCTTGGCCGAGGTAAGACGCTTCTGGCATTGTCTATTGGTCATGAGTGGCTTGAAACAAGGAATGTGACACTTGTAGCCCACGTCCTGGATACGTCTGTGTGTGGTGGCTCTTGAAGCAATGACTCCAGCAGCAGTCCACTCCTTGTGAATCTCCCCCAAATTTTTGAATGGCCATTTCATAACAATCCTTTCAAGGCTGCGGTTATCCCAGTTGCTTGTGCATCTTTTTCTACCACACTTTTTCATTCCACTCAACTTTCCATTAATATGCTTGGATACTGTGTAAAATGCTGTGTGATAGATTTTGAGCATAGAATGGGGATTGAGAAGACAAAACGGATCCTAATCTCCCACTTTAAAATAGGAATAATAAAGGGTTATTGCTAACATTCAAAGTTAATTCAAAAGGTATTTTTATTAATAAACTAGCTGAAGACCCCAGCGTTGTCTGGGCATAGTAACTAACTGTGGTTAGTTATAACAAATTATTGTATAATGATTATATTGCACATAAAAACATTTCACATCATATATTCAACACTACAGAATTGCAACACAAATTAACTAAACGATTACCCAAGTATGGATAGTATTTTATTTTCAACTCATTGAAGAGCCTTTTGATAAACAACATTTTTGGTTTTTCCTTTCGGTGCAAAGATGAACAGATTTTTGACAGTTCCAACTCTTGAACAGACCATGGATAGTTGACCATGAGAAAAGCATGGAGATTGCAAATCGATCCCTAGTACTTTCAAGGACTGTCCCTGAGCCTTTTTAGTGGACATTACAAATGCCAGTTGAAGTGGAAACTGGAGGCGTTTAAAATAAAAAGGCAAATCAGATGGAATGAGTGAAATTTTTGGAATGAAAATGTCCTCTCCTTTGGCACATCCTGTTGCTGAGCTGTGTAATCCTATCCCGTGTGATACTGACTGCTGAGCCTTGTATCTAATCCTATCCTGTGTGATACTGACTACTGAGCCATGTATCTAATCCTATCCTGTGTGATACTGACTGCTGAGCCGTGTATCTAATCCTATCCTGTGTGATACTGACTGATGAGCCGTGTATCTAATCCTATCCTGTGTGATACTGACTGCTGAGCCGTGTATCTAATCCTATCCTGTGTGATACAGTCTGCTGAGCTGTGTATCTAATCCTATCCTATGTGATACTGTCTGCTGAGCCATGTATCTAATCCCATCCTGTGTGATACTGACTGCTGAGCTGTGTATCTAATCCTATCCTGTGATACTGAGCAGTGTATCTAATCCTATCCTGTGTGATACTGAGCCGTGCATGTACTGTAATCCTATCCTGTGTGTTACTAGGCTCCCCCTGGGCTCTTCCCGCAGTCTGTGTCAGAGGGTGGTCTGTGTTGGCACGGTAATAAATTGTGTTATTTCCAGCTTTACAGTAGGACGATAACACCATAGAAATGATAAGAATAATAGGCCTTGGTTACCACAACTGTCTACAAGGAAAACTGTTGCTCATAGCAATCAATCACAGCTCAGCTTCTTTTAAACAGCTCTGGTGAAATGAAAGACGCTTAGTGATTGGTTGCTATGTGGAGTGGGCGTGACTGACACACACATACACATACATGCACTCATTTTTATATATATATAGATTGATGTTGGAATAGCTTGGTGGCCATACAGTATATATGTAACATAGTAACATAGTAATTAAGGTTGAAGGGAGACTTTAAGTCCATCTAGTTCAACCCATATCCTATCCTAACTTGCCCTAACATGTTGATCCAGAGGAAGGCAAAAAAAACCCATGTGGCAAACAGTAAGCTTCACATTGGGGAAAAAAATCTATCCCGACTCCACATACGGCAATCAGACTAGCTCCCTGGATCAACGCAACACTAAGGAAACTAGTGTATATACCCTGTAATATTATACTTTTCAAGAAAGGCATCCAGTCCCCTCTTAAATTTTAGTAGGGAATCACTCATTACAACATCATATGGCAGAGAGTTCCATAGTCTCACTGCTCGTACAGTAAAGAATCCGCGTCTGTTATTATGCTTAAACCTTCTTTCCTCCAGACATAGAGGATGCCCCCTTGTCCCCGTAACAGGTCTAAGAGTAAAAAGATCATTAGAAAGGTCTTGGTATTGTCCTCGCATATATTTATACATTGTAATAAGATCACCCCTAAGCCTTCGATTCTCCAAACTAAATAACCCCAAGTGTAATAACCTGTCTTGGTATTGCAGACCCCCCAGTTCCCTAATAACCTTGGTCGCTCTTCTCTGCACCCGCTCCAGTTCAGCTATGTCTTTCTTATACACCGGAGACCAGAACTGTACACAGTATTCTAAGCGTGGTCGCACTAGTGACTTATATAGAGGTAAAATTATGTTCTCCTCCTGAGCATCTATGCCTCTTTTAATGCATCCCATTATTTTATTTGCCTTTGCAGCAGCTGCCTGACACTGGCCACTAAATGTGAGTTTGTCGTCCACCCATACACCCAGGTCTTTTTCAGTGACAGTTTTGCCCAGTGTTTTACAATAAAGCACATAATTATACATCTTGTTCGTTCTACCCAAGTGCATGACCTTACATTTATCCCCATTAAAGCTCATTTGCCATTTATCAGCCCAAGCTTCTAGTTTACATAAATCCTCCTGTAATATAAAATTGTCCTCCTTTGTATTGATTACCCTGCAGAGTTTAGTGTCATCTGCAAATATTGAAATTCTACTCTCTATGCCCCTTACATGGTCATTAATAAATAAGTTAAAAAGAAGCGGGCCCAAAACTGACCCCTGTGGTACCCCACTGCTAACCGTGACCCAGTCCGAGTGTGCTCCATTAATAACTACCCTTTGTTTCCTATCCCTGAGCCAGCTCTTAACCCACCTACACATATTTTCCCCTATCCCCATTGTTCTCATTTTATGTATCAACCTTTTGTGTGGCACCGTATCAAAAGCTTTTGAAAAGTCCATGTACACCACGTCCACTGCATTCCCTTGGTCCAGTCCGGAACTTACCTCTTCATAAAAGCTTATCAGATTAGTCTGACAGGAACGGTCCCTTGTAAACCCATGTTGATTTTGGGTCATAGGTTTATTCTTCTCCAGATACTCCAGTATAGTATCTCTTAGAAAACCCTCCAGGATTTTACCCACAGTTGAAGTTAAACTCACTGGCCTATAATTTCCAAGTTCAGTTTTTGTCCCCTTTTTGAATATTGGCACCACATTTGCTCTACGCCAGTCCTGTGGTACAGACCCTGTTATTATGGAATCTTTAAAGATTAAAAAAAAAAATCTGCTGTAGTCATGGTCTGTGGGATTGCCAGAGACATGTAAGTATTGTAGTCAGTTTTCTATTGACAATAGATGGAGAGACCTCCGCTTCATTCAGAAAAATAATTTCAAGTCTCTGTATTTGGGATCCCAGTAGTTGGCACACACTGTCCTGGGATAGGTGACAAATTTCAATTTTAGTAATAACCCTTTAAATTTCATTTGGCTGTATGACCAGAAAAAAAATCACAATTTTGAAATAACTCTTGTGTTCTACCATATGCATTATTCAGTGAATATTCCTTTACCCAATTAATAATTAAATATAGACAAACTTCATGTAACATTTTGGGCTGGCTGAGTTTTAATTAATACACAAAAAATAAACACATGAGTCTAATTCAGTTATTTTTACCTTCATCTCTTGATTAAAAATATTTTTCATGATGGGAATATTATCTACTGTGTTAATTAGCTTTGTTACCATGTAAAAGATAAAGGAAATATAAAAGAAACCTACTGTATTTGTTGGCCTACATAGGGGATTAAATGTGAAGGTGCCGACAAAACAAACTTTAATGTTTAACTTTCACACACGGATGTTTTGATCTTAATTTTGACAAGGATTAAATAAGAGTTACATTTAGACTGACCTGGTACAAAAAGTACCTCAGCATCTATTTGTTCTTATTTTATTCATAATTAAAAAGAAATCCTACAATTCTCTAAAGAATAGCATAAATCACAAGGATTAAGTATGGTCAAATTGTAGCAAATGTAAAAAGTGATTTCATATATTTTGCATTTTATTGTAGTGTAAAGAATTGATGCTCAAAATAAAAGCAATAAAAATAATAACACAAACTTTAGCATTAAATAGCAAGAAAAAGAAATTACCCCCTTAGGTAATATTCACATCTGCATTGGGAATACACAGGACTGATTTGCCACATGACTGGCGTAAACAGGGGCAGATGTGCAGTACTAACAGTACACGGAACAGCTCTGTAAGGCCGGGGTCACATTGCGTTTAGCAGTCCGTTAGATGGACTGCGTTACACCGCAGTATAACGAGGTGTAAGGCAGTCCGTTAACGCTGCCATTGACCCCCATTATGTGGCGCATCGCGATGCCTGCCGTAAAGCAGGCTTCGCGATGTGCCGTCATTCACTGACGGTGCCTCGGACGTGGGCTGCAGTGTCTGAGGCTCCGTCACCGCTAGCGCTGAGCTGATGAATCATCAGCGCTAGCGAGTATAGCATAACGCGATCGCGTTACGCTATACCGTTAACGCAGCCCGTCAACGCTATGCGTTGAACGAGCTGCATTAACGCAATCTGAACCTAGCCTAAGGCCGCCTTCACGCGTCCGATTTTTATTTCCGTATGCAGTTTGTTTTAATTCATTGTATTCAATGGTGGCGCACGTGTCAGGTTTTTCACTCGGTCAGCAGACATGTCAGGTTTTTTTGCGCAGCATGGATAAAATGCATGCAACACACATGCACACTGATGACGAATGGATGATATCCATGTGTCATCAGCTTGACATACACCGGCGCCTGTGAAGAAGCGTTACAGTTCATACATTGTCGTTGGCCTCTCTGAGATCAGCGCAACCAGTTGACAATGATGGGAGCTGTATTCAGCACCTGTTGTGTCCCTCCTAATTAAGAATTACTGTATATAAATAAATGGCATGAGCTCCCACATGATTTTCATAACCGCATAGCAGAGGGAAAGCCCACGACTGGGGGCTGATGTTATTAATCTGGGAAAAGGGACAATATCTCAAAAGGTTTCCAGGCTATTAATAGCAGAGCACAGCTGTTTGCTTAGCCTCTGTGACTGAATTTATGGGAAAAAATGATGTAGGACACCCCTAACAATTCAAACCAACAAAGGCTAAACAGACACTGTGGGTTTATATTAATAGCCTGGGAAAAGGACAGAGATATTCCCCCTTCTCCCAGGTTATCAATATCAGCTCTCAGTCGCCCCAGAAATGGTGCATCTATAAAATGCACCAAATCTGGTGCTTAGCCTCACTCTTTCCACTTGTTTTGTGGTGAGGGCAAATGGTGTAATAGGATTTGGGTTGATGTCAGCTTTGTATTGCCAGCAGACATCAAGCCCAGGAATTAGTAATGGAGAGGCGTTTATAACATTTCTTTGTCTCATCGTTTTCAGCCTGAATGGTTGCATCATGCCACTGTTCAGTTTGAAAACCAGATGCTGCAGAGATTGATTACAATGTGGGATAGTACGGATTATCTTCACATAGGTCAAGTGAGAGATATAGTTGTTTATTATTTTACTTTTTTTTACAGGGGACATGGGATTCATTGGATTTTAGGCATAAAGTTGAGCATAACTTTGTTTTTTGTTTTTAAATAAATATTTAAAATGGGCTGTTGAGTTTTATTTCAAATAAAGGATTTTATTTTTGCTGTGCATTTTTTTCAAAACTTATTATCGGATTAGTAATGGGGGCATCTTAGAGACACCTCTACATTACTAAACCTTGGGCTTGATGTCAGCTGACAATACAAAGCTGACATTAACCCCAACCCTATTAGCCCATAGGTAAGTGGGAAGAGTGAGGCTAAGCACCAAATGTGGCCCATGTTATGGATGTGCCACTTCTGGGATGAAGGAGGACTCATGTTGGTAACCTAGGAGGGGTGCAATATCTCTCGCCCCTTCCCAGGCTATTAATATAAATCCAGAGTTGTCTATTTAGCCTTTGCTGGTAAGAATTTAACCCTAGGTAATTTTTTTCTGGAGTCTCCCATACATTCACCAGTAAAGGCTAAGCAAACAGCTGAGAGCTTTTAATAAAAGCCTGGGAACCTTTTGGGATATTGTCCCCTTTCCCAGATTATTAATATCAGCCTCCAACAGTGGGTTTTCCCTCTGCTAGTTAAGAAAATTTCACGTGAGCCTGCACCATTTCTTAAAACTAATTCTTAATTTTACAGAGGCGGTACATAGTGTGTGCTGAATAGAACTCCCATCTTTGTCACCTGGTCGTGCTGATCACAGGTAGACCAGGAGACAATGATGAGAGCTGACTTCAGTAGTCGGCACCTCGGAGCAGCACAAACTGTATCCCTTCTTCCCAGGTGCTAATACATGTCACTCTGATGGCACACGGATGTGACACACGGGCAGCATGGAAGTCACATGATTTACGGATCTCATCAGTACTGGTTTTTCCTGTAGAGGAATCACCAGGACGTGTAAAGGAGTCCTAACTGAGCACTTCTGGCAGCTGCAGTCACTGAGAACAGCTGATCAGCTGAGTTGCTGGGTATCGCACCCCTACCGATCAGTCATTTATGATCAATCCTAAGATAGGTCATCAATGTTAAAGTAGTAGAAACCTATTTAATGAAAATTGAATTTACCAGTAATGTGTTAAAAAAAATAATGAATTTTCATACTCAACTCTATGTGCCCTCTGCATGCCTGTCTTGCTGCCAACTCTTCGTTCTTTTAACAAGTTCCTCTCTCTTCTTCTCTTGACTGTTAGCACCTGAATTTGTGGATAAAATTGTAGTGAATTCAATTAGATTTAATTATCTGACAAAAGCTACTGTATTATTCCCAGTTAAGGGCTCATTCAGCATCCATTTTTTGGCATATGAGTGTAAACAGGTACGTGGGATGCAGTGACAGGCAGGAAGCAGAGCAAGGGTTAACAATTTTATTTTACAGGGGAATACTCCACACATGGAGGTAAAGGGTTAAACAAGAGATTAAACAGCATGAATAGCAAAACGATATGGTGAGTAGAAGAACAACGGTACAGATCACGGCAGTTACAATGAAAGTCACTGGTTCCTCAGTCCAAGAATTGAATAGTGCCAACAAAGGCTGGCGCAGTTCTCTTTCCAATGGGGTCCAGTAAACAACAATACTCCGTCTTCTGGCGACAGTGGTCGGTCTCCGGTACCTTCCACTGCCCCTAGTCCATATACTGCAGTGGCTGATAAGGGTATGGGCCACAGTCCTGTACAAGTCCAACGTGGCTCTGCAACTTTAATCACTAATGAAGTCAGGTCACAAGTCTCAGGGCAATTATTAGCTGGCAACATCAGGGTGTAGATAAAAGTCACACACCCAGTCTCTTTCATGTGGCACTTGCATGGTACTCACGAGCTCAAGTATCTGGCACCTTGCTTTATGGTGGTCACCGAGCACACACTGCACGTCTCTCTCTGGTCCTTGCTGTTGGCAACAGCAGACGCTGATAGATCACCCCCAGGGCTGTGGGATTACTCGGTACCGGGCCGGTGTCTTAAAGGGATGTGTCACGGTGGCAGTGGCCCAGTCCGTGGCCCTGAGCGTCCATGTAAAATAGGTGGAATAAAGCTGATTAAAGTTTATATGTAGATCATACATGATGCCACCTGTGGTACTCGGCAATGAAGGTGTTAAGCCGACGCTGCAGTGCAGATCCTCTGGGACAGATGGTAAAAGGCAGCAAAGATGGAATAGCTCTCCACAGGTAGAGCTGTAGTCCCAGGGCAGTAATAACAGGTGTTGAGGTAGATTTTGTAGTGTTTGGCACAGAGATGTAGCAGTGATGAAGGGGTTGCAGAGAGGATTCAAAGAACACAACAGGGTGCAGTTTCTTTTACCTTTACTGAAGATACAGTCCAGAATTCAGATCACAGATGGTACAGGAGTTGGTCAGCCTGGAAGCAACTTGGGAATCTCTCTATGCAGATGAGTTGTGTAGTCTCCTTTCTAGCACTAATGTGATGTACTTGTAGTTCTGAATTACACTCAAGTTCCTCTTGGTGCTCTCACTTAGAACTCCACTAGCATGGCAGGCAGCTGTAGCCCTCTCTCTCTGGCTCACACAGGTTGCTGCTGTGACTTTGAGTCTTAGGTGGGAACAGAGCATTTACAGCCTCTTGTTCCTCCGGTTTCTGTTGTGGCACCTTTAGTATCCACACAACCTCGGACGCCGGGGTCCGGTCAATGCGCTTCAGCTAGGGGTGAGCTCAACTCCAGCTCAATCCTCCCCAGCTCGTCTCTATGTCCACACTCTTCCCTCTCTCTGCACTAACTGAACTAACTTCCCTTTCCTGGCCACAGAGAGTAGCTCCTCAGCAGTTTGGTTCAAAGCTCCCTCTGCTGGCCCGGAGTAGGAACTGTGCTGTGTGCTGGAATTACCTGATAGAGAGATCTTTCAATGCTTCCAAGCATGACATCATACTCCCTAGGAGAAAGGTAATGCCACTGTGGCGACCATACTCCTGGGGGCGCCACACTAACCTGAGCGACGCTGGTGCTCCCAGGATGGAGCACTCCTCTCTCTGGCATCTACAGAACACCTGACCCTTCTCTCTGCTGCGGCATGGCCAGCTCGGCTCTGCTCTGTGTGCACGGCTCTGCTCTGTGTGCACAACTCTGCTCGGGTGTGCACAGCTCAGCTTTGCAGGCTACGGGGGTCCTCTCTATGCGGCCGGTCGCGGCCCTGGTACTCTCTGGTGGGGGCAAGGGGAGCAGAGTGTGCCGCTCACCCCTCTGCGCACTGCACTCCGTTGACACCAAACTGTTCTGCAGCATGTGCATTCTGCTTTTATCCCCTCCCGCTGCTGCGCGCACTTTTTCTCCATCTCTCCCCGCCTCCCTGGGACAGCAGGAAGGTCTGTCTCACTAGCACTTCCCCCAGGGAATAAGGGAAGGCCAGCTCACTCAGGCTTCCCCCCTGGGGACAGGGGATGCAGCCCTTTCATTTCCAGACCTGGCATGCAAGTACCCGCGGTCTGGTCACCCCCCCTTACATGGGGAAAAAGGACAATTTTTTGTCAAAGTGCTGGATCCAATTGTCATCTATTGTTGGTCCATTTTTACCATCAGTCTGGCAAACATTTTATTTACACACTATAAAAAAAATTCCAATCTTCTGCCTTATTACTCTTGTAAGGTAGCGCTTGTTATTCAGATAGGGGACACTCGCTTGGCAGCCAATAAATCACCTTCGGCACAGGTTTCTTAACATAACTCTGACAGTCCATGTGGTTTACTAGGCATCATAAACCAGGAACAGCAACAGAAAGTTCATATAAACAGCATAGCGTCCATGACAGGGCTTCACTCTGCAAAACCTGTGTGACCACAGGATAAGCAATGTCCAGTACACAGGCTCTCTAGTCTCAGAGTTATATGCCCTCTCTGAGTTTACCTCATGGCTGCTTTTCAGTGCAGACATTCATTCCCTCCATGGAACTCTCACACACATGTCTCAAGTGTACAGGAAGGCAGACCCATCTTCCTTCAGTCGGTCTCACGTCAGCCCAGACGAGACCTTTCATACGGACCAACAGGGTCCCAGCATTTACTCATGTGACCTACCCTGGCCACCTTATATGGTCCATAGCCACGCCCACCGGGTCACATGGCTATGACCTCATCACAGGTCCTACAAGCATTCATACAATCTTTAGTATGGCGTTCTAGACACACCCCTGGGTGGATTTGTAGGTAGCCGGTCCTGCCTGTCTCTCCAGCTACCTGAAGACTTCTCCCTGGCACATTGGAATGAAAGATCAGTTCTGCTGATCAGCACATAAGCAAGCCTTAATCTCAAGGCCACCCACCTTGAGATACATTACGATCATTCAGCATCCTACTCCTATCAGGACACTGGAAATGCTTATACGCCTGTCCTGGGACACCCACACAGTGCCCCCTAGTGGACACAGTGGTCACTACACCACACTCAGTAGAAAACTGATTGCACTTGGATGCAACATGGATGGCATCATTTTTTATAGACTTAACTAACAGGAGAGTTTCATCTGCAAATCCAAAAAAAACAAAAAATAACTGTGAAAAACATAGATTAAACCTATGCGTGAAACTCTGACATATGCCTGAGGCCTGAAGGTCACTTCACATGTTGAGGATTTTGTCCAATTCATCTGAAGCAACTCCATGCAAATCAAGGGAACCAAATATCAGTCTACAACAAAACCTGCTGTGTGTGAATTCACACTAAGGCTATGTTCACATGTAGCGATTTTTCAGCATTTGTTTTGCAACTTTTTTATGCAAATTAGGTCATGTGCACAAATTTATTATTTGTTCAGTATTTTACATCAGCATTTGAAAGCCAAAATCAGGAGTGGGTGATAAATACAGAAGTGGTGACGTGTTTCTATTATGCTTGTCCTCTGAGTGTTCCACTCCTGATTTTTGCTTACAATTACTGAGGAAAAAAAAATCACCAAATACTCAATATGTGAATGTGGCCTTAAAAGCTGCCTTTTATAGTACCAGCAAAAGTTATGAAATTTCAGAAATCTCATGAACGCGATTGTTTTTTATCCTGACTGAATTTGACTGCAGAGTTTTTGAAATCTGCAACATATCAATTTTTCAGCGTTTTTACAGCATTTTATTCACCTCTAAAAGCAAATAGTGTAAAAACGCTGCCAAACAAATTGCTTTCTAAGTGTTTCTGGTGAGTAAAATTAACTTTATTAAACATGTACTATAGACAAATCACACGAAAAAAGCAACGAAAATGTTAAAAAAACGAAAGTTGTGGCTAGACACAAGCAAACCTTTCAAGGTTCGGTTTGGCTAAGCGATCATCCTGGACCCCATTGTATTCAATGGAAGACAAAACCAAAAGCATAGAAAACACCTTAAGAGGTGACAAAACAGCTCAAGTTAGTGGCAGACACCAGGAATAGTGGCGTCAATTGACCCAGAGTACAAATAGTATAATTGTGCCGCATGGATGCATGAGACAGGGTTTGGACCATGATTTCTAGCTTAAACATTGATCAGTAGCAGGTGAAGGAGTGACGGGTGTAGGCCTGGTGCTCTGAGAGCCATGCCAAAATCAGGCAACACACATGAGGAAGACCCAACTTGGAGTCCAAACATTTATAAAAATGAAGCACAGAAACCAGGAAAACTGGCATCAATTGACCCACGGTAGAAATTTGATAATGGCACAGCAGTCAGCCATGGGCCATGTATGAGGTGTCAGGGTCTGGGACAGCATTTACAGGTTTCAATTGAAGCTTCAATTAAGACTGCATGGGTGAGGGAGCGGTGTAAGCCTACTGTGCTGGGAGCCCTGATACCTCATGCAACAGCTGAAGCTGATTTTTTTCCCAGCCATACTCAGATGGCACAAACATCAGTTTTGCAGATTACTATTGGTAGAAAAATGTAAGGATAGTAACACAGATAGTTGACTGAAAGTAAAGTGCAGGCCTGCCTGTCTGGTTACGCTACTACTACAGGCAACATGCATGAAGGAGAACAAACTTGGAGTGCAAATATTTCAAAAAATTATTGTCACATACCACTTAATTGACATCAATTTCCAGAAAGTAGAAACATTATAAAAAGCCTCTGACACCCTTTCCACAACAGGCAACCCATCAGATGGAGACCCGAACTGGAGTCTCCATATGAAAAAAAAAAATTGTGGAAATTGATGCCACTTTGGTGGTGTGTGACAAAGTAGAAATGGGGCCTCCTGATTCCTGACTGCAACACAGTTTTAGCCCAAACTATTTGGATTAGGAAATAGGGCCTCCAGGCTGAACCCCAATATTAGGCCTAATGATTTTGAATAGCAAATGGGGCCTCATGACCTCCTGATTCCTGACTGCAACACAGTTTTAGCCCAATTGATTTTGAGTAGGATTGTGGACTCCTGCCTGCACAACACTATTAGCACAAACTAGTTAGATGCTGGAAGATCGATTTCAAAAAGGACAGGATCCTATCTAACTAAATGACAAGTTTCACTTGCAGCAGGAGTGGCCTCTCTGTGCTGTTACGCTGAGAAAATGGTGCCAGCAAAACAATTTGTCCACTTTTAAATGGAGAAGGATATGCGACTTCAGTAGCCAATCACAGAAGCCCATGTTTCATGTGGATGGTTTCTGTGCCCTGATTGGCTACCAGAATAAACACTCATTAAGTTATTAAATCAAAAATTACACTCCTCCTCTCCTCTAACCTAGGCACACCTTCTCCCTTCATAAAACATGTCCCCCCCTTCCCTCATTCAGCACCACTATCCTAGACAAAGTCAAAACAAAAGCATTAGTGGAAACACAATCATTTACTGATCTTTGACCGATTTTTACCAATTTCGAGGAAAAATGCTCGGGAAGCCGAACACAAATCCGAATGTGCTACTTCATGCCAACAAGTTCGCTCATCTCTAGTTGTGACCTCAGAGATTTTTTTGCCAAGCCAGCAGGTTTTAGCTGCAGCAAAAAATGCACCAAAACGTAGCAAAAATGCTGTGTGAGAACATAGCCTGAAAGTGTCAGAATCTGCAATAGCGGCAAATACCCAGCACATTAAGGCTAGTTTCACACTAGCGTTTATGAGCGCAGCGACGGCCTGCGCACGGCCGCCGCTAAGCCCCGCCCCCTGCCGCACCCCCGCCAGTAGCTCCGCCCACCGGCGCATGACGCTGCATGCGCCCTGCGTCCCCTATCTTTATCACAGGGGGCGCAGGCCGTGCGCAGTATGCGTTTGGCGGTGCAACCTGCTGCATTTTGGTTGCGTCGGCGCACCGTCAAAAAGGCGCATGCGCCGCCAAACGCATACTGCGCACGGCCTGCGCCCCTGTGATAAAGATAGGGGACGCAGGGCGCATGCAGCGTCATGCGCCGGTGGGCGGAGCTACCGGCGGGGGCGCGGCAGGGGCGGGGCTTAGCGGCGGCCGTGCGCAGGCCGTCGCTGCGCTCATAAACGCTAGTGTGAAACTAGCCTAATAAATACATTAGTGCTAGTAAATACAATCCTTTACTAATTGATGCCAAAACTGTTTGACATTTCAAAAATTATTTATAATTCCCTCTTTTAAGGGGTGTCCAGGAATAAAGTATTTCCTATCTGTCGGATAGGTCATCAATATGAGATTAGTGGGGTCCGACACCAAGAATTACAATTGATCAGCTTATATCTGCCCCATGTGTCACAATTCACAGAGTGGAACACATTAAGCCTGTAAATGAACTTTCTGGACTAATTATTCATGTTTTTTAGATCTCTGCTTACGGTCATTCAATTGGAACCATTATTGTTTGCTAACATTGTGACTGCACAGGCTCACAATAGCTAACAGTGTAACAAGTCGGGTACATAATAAGACTGGTACGCATATAGGCTCCTACTAAATGCCTGCCAGCAAAGATATTGAGCGCCGTAAGAAATTGATACAGAAAGTGTTATGGCCGCTGTATAACTTTTTATTACATCAGGTTTAACCTTTATTTGCTGGATCTGACTTCCAAACCATGCAGTAGTTGCAGCTTTGCATCAGGGACATTACCTAACATCCCTCCTCTTCCCCCATGTATGTCTGTAATGTAATGCTATTGTCACACATTTTTGGTTTTGCAATCAAATTAATGAAAATGACCTGCTCAAGTATCTTGGCTCGTAATATTGTGCCATTTTGTTTTGCTTTTTTTTTCCTTTGGGCTATTTTTTTTTTGCTCTTGCTCTAAATCAGGATGTAGGACTCAAATTTTTCTCACATGTTGGACTTCCATATTCTTTACTGCGCCCTTTACTTAAAAAAAAGTCAATGACTTCACCAAGAAAGTTTGATTAGTTTCTTTTTACTTTCTGTAATGAAGTGCCATCCTTTTTACACTTGAAAGGATCCCGGTAATTAATGCAACATTGATCCTTTGAATACAGATGAGCTAACCTAGATAATAGGGTTTGCTATCCAAGGATGGGACTCTGCAGCGATAGCCGAGCTTATAGTGCCATCAAAAGGCCTGCGGATGCAGTGCATGTAGGCTGAAATGTATGGATTGCTTCTTTGTATTGTGTATCAGTCATTCTTATGTAGAATCCAAACACTTCACTTAGTGAACTGCACCCACAGCGTGCCGCTAAGTGGCATGCACTGTGTTACAACAGCAAAAGGCATGCAAGAGGCAAAAATCTTTTTTTTTTTACTTTCAATGGTCATACAAGTCCAGAACTGGATATAGTGCAGTTTTTAGAGTTCTTAACCCTTCAGTGTATAAAGAAAATCAAGCTGTTTTTCCCTTTTAAATGGGTTTTCCATCAGCTCTCTTATTGTAAGTGTATGTGCTCAAAAATCTTTTGGATGCCGAGCTTCACACCTCATTCTTAAGCAGAAGACGCTTCAGGAAAACTCTAGAACTGACTTTTCTGGCCATATTTTAGATCTCTCTTGTTGTGGATTTGCAACTAGAGGGTTTTTTTTTAGTTCCATATATAATGTAGTGATGGCTTCCAAGCAGAAGTTGCTACAAGAATCGAACTGGCACTTCGTTTAGCTGCTTCAAGGCTTTCGAGGCCATAAGCAGTTAAAAGGAGCTACAAAAAAATGTCATTTTGATATTTCAGTGCACATATTCATTCTTTATGGGGGGTTTTAGTATCTTTTCAGGCAGAATCCACCTAAAAAGATATTGAGCGCACACACCCTTAGACCAACTTCACACATATGTGAAGCACAGACCATCTCACATGAGAAGACCTGGTCCAGCCGGTAGGATCTTAGCTAACTGCTTCTTCGTGCACTGCAGGGTAGGATGTGGATTATTACTTAGGTAAGTTGTGCGTGGTATTTCCTGAAGAAGGGGTTCTATTAAACTTGAAACGCGTCAAATAAACCACTGTTCACTTCTACCTACTCCTGGAATTTCATCATTTGGGCACCGCGGACAACAATCCACATCCTACCCTGCTGTGTACTATGTTATCTGGTTGATGTTCAACCTGTGGTTCTGCGGCAGCCTATACCTAATATATGTACTTTGACTACTGAATGCCAAGTGAGCAGCTTTTTTGTAAAAATTGCTGTGTAATTTGCAGGATAAGACCCTATTTTGCGCTTTGTGTCTCCCTTTGCTTCAAGTACTAACAGCTTCTTCAGCATATATGAAGCTCTTAGCCCAGGTGAGGAGACCACGTGGTCATTTGACAAAATCATTGATGAAACAGGGACAAAAAGCCACATTATGATGAAAATCCAATTCAAATCACTGATAAACTATGGTCCATGTTTGAATGTACAAAAAAAAAATCACTGATGCCTGAGTGAGGCCTTAAAGGGTTATTCTCAAGTTTGAAAGTTATCCCCTTTCTCACAGATAGGGGATATCTTCTGATAACTGGTGTTCTGACTGCTTGGAACCCCATCGATCCCAAGAACAAGATCTCTGAAAAGCGCAATGTGAATGGAGTGGTGGTCAATCATGCGCATTGCTCCTCTCTTCATTCTTAATGCGATTGCTGGAAATGGCTGAGCGCTACGGTTGGCTGGTCTTCGGCACTTCATAAAAATGAATGTGACAGCAGTGCACGTGATCGAGCTCAGCTCCATTCACATGGCACTTTTCAGAGCCCCAATTCTTGGTGTAGGTCAGTGATCGGGAAGTTATATCCTAAGTTTCAAAGTTGAGAATAGTCCTTTAAGTAGAGTTGGAGCCTGCATTTTAAGGCTCCCTTGGGGTCAAGGGTGCATTAACATAATACAGTCCTTTGTAAAACCACAGAAAACACCCAAATATAATGGTGAGTTGCCCCAAATGACAAAAGAGGCTCAGCTGATTCTGAAATTATATGGACGTCACGTGAGTGAAACTATAATTATGCACTTGTGAAAATACAATTATCATCATGTCAGAATATCATACCTGTATGTTAGCAGAAGAATTTGTTTTAAAACAGAATTTTCTTTTTATTTCTGTGATGACATGAGACTGTTAATGGAAAATGACCCAAGGCCATACAAATTGCAGGCAGTCACACACCAGTGATGAGCTAGTTTGTAAAGATCAAACAAATGGAACTAAAAACTAAAAGGAAAAAAATAACTTAAAGCAAATAAAATGAAGCTCTTCAGCTGTTCACGGCTTTAGACAACTATTTTCAGTTCAATATCGTCAACTTGCACATGAAGGAAACAAAATTCAAAACAAAATATCCAGGGATCGTGTTACTAGTTTTCATTTCAATATTTCATGCAGAGCCACATTTCTATTCTGCTGTTGTATATTATCAGCTCTTGCTTCACACAGTTATATTGTATGAATATGCTGGTAATTTCCTATGGAAATCACATTTTCCCCTTCAGTTAGACACGTACATGGAAATAAACAGTTATTCAAAACTTTTAACTCCCTCCTCCGCCCACCACTGCCTCCTCCAACCTCCCTCATCTCTGCCGAGCACTTTGCCACACACTTCAAAAACAAGATTGACCAAACAAGGCACGTCTCCATCACTCAACCACCACAACCCCTTTGTATACCAGACCAATGCCCTAACCCCATAACCTCACTCTCCAACATCACTGAAGGGGAGCTTAATCGTCTCTTCTCCAAATCGCACCTCACAACCTGTGCACTCGACCCCATCCCATCCCACCTCCTCTCCAACCTCACCACCACACTTATCCCATCCCTAACCCACCTCTTTAACCTATCTCTAACAGCTAGTACCTTCCCTTCTGCTTTCAAAATGCCACAATCACGCCTATCCTTAAAAAACCAACCCCCGACCCAACCGCTATGTCCAGCTATCGCCCAATATTGTTGCTTCCAAACTCCTGGAACAGCGCTTCTACGCTGAACTTTCCTCCCACCTATCATCTAACTTGCTCTTTGACAATCTACAATCTGGAGTGATGGAGGTGGAAACCACTGAGACAGCCCTGACCAAAATTACTAACGACCTACTTACAGCCAAAGCAAACGGACAATACTCTATACTCCTGCTTCTAGACCTGTCCTCTGCATTTGACACAGTTGACCACTGCCTCCTACTACAGATCCTCTCCTCCTTCGGCATCAAAGGCCTTGCCCTATCCTGGATCTCCTCATACCTTTCCAACTGCACATTCGGCGTCTCCCACTCCCACACCACCTCCTCATCCCATCCTCTCTCTGTTGGAGTCCCCCAAGCCTCTGTTTTAGGACCCCTACTCTTCTCAATCTATACACTTGGTCTGGGGCAACTCATAAAGTCCCACGGATTCCACTACCACCTTTATGCTGATGACACTCAGATATACCTCTCTGGCCCAGATGTCACCTCTCTGCTGTCCAGAATCCCAGTGTGTCTATCAGCCATATCCTCCTTCTTCTCCTCTCGCTTCCTCAAACTCAATGTAGACAGATCTGAACTCATCATCTTTCCTCCATTTCACAGATCTTCCTTACCCGACCTAGCTATAACAATTAATGACATCACGCTTTCCCCAGTACCGGAAGTCCGCTGCCTCGGAGTAATCTTTGACTCTGCCCTGTCCTTCAAACCGCACATCCAAGCTCTTTCTACCTCCTGTCGCCTCCAGCTCAAAAATATTTCCAGAATCCGTCCTTTCCTCAACCCTCAATCTACTAAAATGCTTGTGCATGCCCTCATCATCTCCCACCTCGACTACTGCAACATCCTTTTCTGTGGTCTCCCTGCTAACACCCTCGCACCTCTCCAGTCCATCCTTAACTCTGCCGCCCGACTAATTCATCTCTCTCCTCGCTACTCCTCCGCTTCTCCCCTCTGCAGATCTCTTCACTGGCTCCCATTCCCTCAGCCTATCCAGGTCAAATTACTAATACTGACCTACAAGGCCATCTATAACCTGTCTCCCCCATATGTCTCTGATCTAATCTCCCGATACCTTCCCTCACGTAATCTCCAGTCCTCTCAAGACCTCCTTCTCTCCTCCACACTTATTCGCTCCTCACCAAACCGCCTCCAAGACTTCTCCTGAATAGCCCCTATTCTCTGGAATTCTTTGCCCCAACAAGTCCGACTATCAACCACATTTGGATCCTTCAGACGGAACCTGAAAACCCACCTCTTCAAGAAAGCCTACAGCCTGCAATGACCCCGCTACCTCCTTCTCTCTCACCACTACCGGTGATATCACCTCAACCAACACCGGAACTGCTGCAACCCACCAACCTACTGTCTCTTTCCCCACCATCCTGTAGCATGTAAGCCAAAAAGGGCAGGGTCCTCTCTCCCCTCTGTATCAGTCTGTCATTGTTAGTTTGTTTACTGTAAGTGATATCTGTAATTTGTATGTAACCCCTTCTCATGTACAGCACCATGGAATCAATGGTGCTATATAAATAAATAATAATTACAAATATACGGACCCGGGCTCCCTTTTAGTGTGATGTAATATAATATTCTATTAGGCCATAATTTTTGTTTTCTTTCAGCATTTGGACTATTTCAGTTTACTACAGAGAACTGCCCATAGACTTCTATGCACTTCATCTGCCGCTCCTGCTCTATGAAATGTTACCAGCATCATGTTCAAAATGACAGGTTCCTTTAAGTGTGAGTAGGAAAATCTACAATCCTTAACCCCTTGATGACTACACCTGAAAGAGTCTTAAAGGGAATCTGTCACTAGATTTTTACTATGTAATCTGAGGAGAGCATGAGGTAGGGCTTAAAACACATATTTCAACAATAGGT
Source organism: Dendrobates tinctorius (assembly GCF_039654945.1). NCBI lineage: Eukaryota > Metazoa > Chordata > Amphibia > Anura > Dendrobatidae > Dendrobates > Dendrobates tinctorius. The sequence goes on along the minus strand of NW_027362012.1, from coordinate 267,142 downwards.
CCCATGTCATGCTGTGTGTTGTTGTTTAGTTACATTGAAGGTTTCATCATCTGGTGATTATCATTGCTCGAAACAAAGCAGCGCATGCATGCTAGTCTGACTCCACCTGGTCTGATAAGCAGCTCACTGTCTATAGGCTATATACATACAGAGCCTGATGTGGGCTTGAAAAAATAGACCAAAAATGCCCCTCAAAATTTACTTATATCTGTATTTGTGTAAATTGATATGAACCCCCACAAAGAATAAAAGCAAACAATAAAAAATGCTTTCATATAGAAAAATGCTTCATATACTCACTTCAGTGTGTAGGATGGGCGAGGGGAGGAGCTGATCCAACAGGAATGGGGGGTGACCCACTTCTGTCTCTGTCTCGTGTATGTCGGCGGCAAGGAGTTATATTCAACAGGTCTGTTTTTATTGGCCGCCTCTCTGACGATCACCGCACTTCATCACAGGAATTTCACTGTTCTTTTGCTCACAGACCCGGGTATCTTCACTTCTTTGTTTTACTTTTACTGTCTTTCCCATATGGCAGATCCTCCTCTCTAGTGAGCTCCCCTGGCTGACTGGATCTTCCAGAACCTTCCCTCAGCCTTTATACTCCCAGTCCTGGTAGCTCCGCCCACTCTCACCTGACAGTTACCTTGACCAATGGCAGCTACTTTGACCCATGGCAGTTACACAGTCACTCTCTCCTACACTCCCCACTGCCCTCTAATGGTCAAACTACCACATGACACCCCTTTCTCTGTATTTCAGCCTACACTGCGCTATCCCTCTGCCTCTCTCCACAGGCAGACCTGTCCGTCAGTTCAACCTCCCCACATTCTCCTTTCCTTTAACCATTGTCATCCTCGACAATCTTGTCTCCCTACTTTCCGTTCTGAAACTTTCCCACCTTCTTTTGTCAGACCGGTTGTCGGGTCAGGCCCGCGATACGCGGGGGCTGAACCAAACCGGGAGCAATCATGCTCCGAGTAGCTCATGGCTTACTTGCCAGCGCATATGCCACCATGACAATTCCTTCAGGTTGGGTTAGGTCCAACCGGACTACTCTACGGATGTGTACCTCCCACTGCTCTCCCCTTCTGTCACCCTCTTAAAGTCATGACCGAGGCCCTGACCTACCAGGTCAGCGTCAGCATCCGCCTAACCTTTCTGGGGTGTTGTTGTACTGGGGGCCTGACTCAAGGACCACTGTCTGTCTACCTTCTTCCTGTCTCGTCATCCTGTCAACTTCAATACGTCATGGTCGGCATGCTCCACGTACCCGGGACCTGTTGAACACACATTTTTTTTTAACATTTCAACATGTCAAATTTACTACACACTTTACCATATTTACTGCAATACGTCTTTTATCAAAACATTTTTTTTTAGCCTTTTACCTTTTTCTTTTTAACAAAAACAATACACTCCAGATAAACAAACAAACAAACAAAAACAACAGCAAAAAAAAATTAATAAAATGAGGACAGGGGTGCTCCCTTTTCATTTGAGTAAAACACTCTCATTAGGCATCCCTGATGCACCAGGAGGATATGCTTCCTGCGGGGACACGGAACAGTCCCCTCATTGTGCAATGGTGCACTGCAATCCCGGCAGTCCATTGTACAGGTGCTCCGGGCCACCTCCTGGAGGCTGATGTTTCGCCAAAACAGGGGGACTCCACGGCCGTAGAGTCTCTGGAATGCCAACAATATCTCTGGACCTCGAGTGTCCCTGATGCTCGAGACCCAGGAGTCCTCACCTCTTTATGGGGACTCGTACCCTTCCAGGTACGCGATGACGGCCACAGCATACAAGCCGCGGGGGCAATATTCTTTATAATAGGAGACTAGGTCTCCCTCCCATGGAACCCGGCCGTGCTTAATTGAGGCCACGTTCAGATCTACTTTGTAGTCGGTGGTGTCTCTAATAAAGCCATAGCCCTTGCCAGTGTCCATATATAGCAGCCATCCGTGTGACTTTGGAACAGACATGGCAGCCTCTGTGACACCCCAGAGTCCGGTTGTCACAGTGACATTGCCTCCCTCTATGAGGTAAAGTCATGCTTGGAGGCAGAAAGGGACCCCAAGCCAGGCAGCATAGATTTAATCACAATTTCCTGCTGCAAGTCAGAAACGGGAGATGCCTTATAAATTCTGGCCAGCAAAGGGGGTTGGTGAGTCAGTTAGAAATCAACTGAGGGGGTTGTCATGGAAATGAAACAGCTGTGAGGAAAAAGGACAGTTAAACATGAGGACGTGAGGTAAAGAGATCTTTCTAGAAGATTCTGTGAGATGAAGACAGGGAGCTGATCTGTGAAGAGGAAAAGGACAAGAGCAGACACTGAGAGACTCTAGGGAAGCTAAAATACTGCATATAGCAGACCCCTGAGTGAAGTGCTAATAAAGAGAAAAGGGACATCAGAGTCCTAGGCTGACAGGAGCTGTAAGTCCTGATAGCCGAATCTGAAAGGACAGGGGATTGTAAATTCCTGTGCACATTAATCACCTGAGGGCACAGCAGCGGATAAGGAGCCCGGGGTCGACGGTGAAGAGAACGGTACCCGTGGAATAGGCTCACGCTGACAGCCGTACAGGTTAGTGAAACCATCATGAATAGAGGGTCGCAACATAGTTATATACAGCGGAGACCCACACACAAAGGGCAGAAAGGAAGGTCCAAAATCCCCATCTGGCAAGGTGGATCCCCTGAATGCCTCCAGACTCATTCCATCACCTGTATGTGTTACTCCGGACTACACCCAATTACCAGTAAAAGGTAAAGAAACTGCACCTCTCTGTGTCTCTCATTTTTCTGCACCCCAACGTTCACAGCCATTTTTACTATTTATTTAGCATCTTTGCCCTGGGACTACAGCCCTACCTGTGGAGGGCTGCAACATCATAGCTGCGCCCAACATCCATCCCAGAGAAGCAACATCGCAGCGCTGGTCACTTCTGACTAGAATACCACAGGTGGCATCACGTATTTCACCATCTAATAACTTTATTTTCATTTTTACCACATAAATACCACACAACTTTCCCCTATTTTATTACTGGATGCCTGTGGGCCACGGACCAGGTCGTCGCCGCCGTGACACCGTCCCCCATTGAAGTCGTCGGGCCCGGTAACGAGTACCTCCAGGCCCCGCAGGGCGCTCCAACTGGCGTCACGAACAAGATTTAGCGAGCCTAGCAAAGTTGGGTACAAGGAGCCTGGCAAAGCTGGGTACTGTGCGCCATAGACTTTATTAAATTGTGCGCTGAAGACTTTAATGCGCTTTCAAATAACCGCCATAACTGCGTCACACAGTGCGTGCGAGCAGAGGGGGCGTGCCAGTGAAGCTGGAGCTGCGCTCTGTTGTGAGCAAAGGAAAAAACAGGAAGAAAATGCCCAACATGGGTGAAGATTCAGCGGCGATCGCAGCCGCAGCCTCCATAATGCCGCTATCAATGCCATATATACCAGGAGCAGCCTGGTTACCTCAGTACTCAGGGGAGTCGCACACCCTGAGCGATTTTAAAGAAAGACTATGTAGTTTGTTCAGAGTGTCTGAGAGCCAAAAAGTCAGTATCCTTATTGGCCAGTTAACTGGTGCGGCTCAGAGGGAAGTAAAGTCCTGGCCAGACACTGATAAAAGAACTGTCAAACAAATCTTAGCCAGACTGAAAGACACTTTTGATACCCGTACTGCAACAGAGATAAAAATTAGATTTTTTGGGTGCAAACAGAGAGTGCAGGACAGTATACAGGACTATGCCCTAAATCTTCAGGAGGCACTACGGGCTGTAAAGCAGGTTGATCCTGAGAGCGTGCAAGATGAAGATAGATTATTAACAGAGCAGTTTATAGAGGGACTCCAGTCTAACAATCAAAGGACACAGATGCGCATAATGACCCTACAAAATCCTGAATTGGACTATGCTGCCAGGATTCGGTTCACATAGCACCGGTATGGTTCTATCCTTAAAGTGTGCAAAGAGCCCTCTAAGCATCCTGCAATTACATACCAGCAGGAAACAGCATCCTTTCCAAAGACCCCTATTGAGACTGACAAGCCATCCCAAGATGATGATTCTGCTGCAGACTTACGTCTCCAAGTCAAGGAACTAACTAAAAGTGTGGCTACACTCACAAAAACTGTGCAGTCCCTGCAAGTGATTCCAAAGAAGAAGATTCAGCTGGCCTCCAGTCCAGAAGACGCCCCGTGGCGACAGCAGAAGAGGATCCCACTGACCAGAGAAAGAGACAGCGATCGTTACGACGAGGACGGACAGCCCATCTGTCTCCGCTGCAACAAGGCAGGACACCTAGCAAGATACTGTCATTTAAACAAGCAACCCCTTGGGCAAAGGGCCAACCCTCAGGAGTAAGACGACCAGGCCCACCAAATTGGCAAGACAAGTACGTAGGAGGACGACCAGTGATGGTTTTCCGATGAACGTTTTACTGGACACCGGCTCCCAGGTGACAACGATACCATATGTTCTTTTTTAGCAGTACTGGGCAGATTCAGACATTACTCATAGCCCAAATAAAAACCTTGCCATTTTTTCCAGCAATGGTCAGCCCTTGCCTCAGATGGGATATAAAGAGGTGACCATCAAAATTGACCGAGTAGAATTGCAGTCGCAAGGTTTGATAATAGTTGATATTGACAAATGAGAATGCCATCCTATGATCACTTTAGGTACTAATGTAATTGAAAATTGAAATTACTGCTTTGTTACAACAGGTAGCCAAGACCGCCAGCTGCAGTCAGCAATGGGTCCTGCAAAAGGAGATCATAGCCCTGATGCAGAGACAACAGGTAGAGCTGTCTAGTGGAGAAGTCGGCAGTGTCAGAGTAAGTGATCCTTTCCCCATTGCAGTACCTCCCAGAAGTGAAATGATAATTTGGTGTTGGGCAGCAATAGGCCTAAGGGGTCAAGATTACCAAGCCAGGGTAGAACCCATGTACTCTGATAGTAGGCCCACTATCCTGACAGCCAGAGGGGTAGTTGATGTCCGCAAGGGGAGAGTACTAATACGCATCTTAAATTGTGGGGAGAGAGAGGTCCAGTTACCCCGGTATGCCACCCTTGCTAAATTGTTCACCATCAGTAACAATGAAATCGAGACACTAGAATCCTTGCTTCCATCTGACAAGGTGGAAGAGAATGGCTGTGAAGGGCAACAGGAGGATTGGTGTCAGCAGCTGCACGTAAGCACTGACTCCACCCCTTCACACCAAAAGCATGGGGCTTACCGGATGGCTCGAAAATTTGAACGGGTCTTCAGCAAGCATCCTCTACATTTTGGGCAGGCAAAGGGGTTCAACATATATCCCCACTGGAGATCATCCACACATTAAAGAGAGATACCGGCCTGTACCTCCAGCACACTACCAATGTGCCAAGAGTATGTTACGAGAGATGAAGGAGGCTGGGGTAATCAAAGATAGCTGTAGCCCCTGGGCAGCTCCATTAGTCCTCGTTAAAAAGAAAGACGGTACTATGAGAATGTGTGTAGACTGCAGGTGGATTAACAGCATTACACATAAAGACGCGTACCCATTGCCTAGAGTTGAGGAATCACTAGCTGCACTGAGAACTACTAATTATTTCTCTACCTTAGATCTCACCAGTGGGTATTGGCAGGTTCCTGTGGCAGAGGCAGACAAAGAGAAGATGGCGTTTACAAGACCAATGGGCCTCTGCGAGTTTAACTACATGCCGTTCGGGCTCAGCAATGCATCAGGAACATTTCAGCGGTTAATGGAATGCTCCCTTATACATAAAAACTTTGAAACCGTTCTGTTGTACCTGGATGATATCGTCTTCTCCAAAACCTACGAAGACCATTTGAAGCACCTAGCCGAGGTATTCGAAGCCCTGTCAAACTTTGGCCTGAAAATAAAACCATCCAAATGTCACCTTTTGAAACCCAAGGTGCAGTACTTAGGCCATGTGGTGAGCGCAGAAGGTGTGGCACCCGATCCTGACAAAGTCACCGTTATCCGGGACTGGAAAAGACCCAGCACTATCCATGAAGTGAGGCAATTTCTTGGGTTAGTAGGCTACTACCGAAGATTTATCAAGGACTTCACCAAGATAGCGGCACCGCTGCAAGATCTTCTAGTGGGCCAATCCAAGAAGGCCAAGAACAAGGATCTTCCATTCGAGTGGAACAAAAGGATAGAAGAGTCCTTCACCAAGTTGAAATTGGCCCTCACAGGAGATGAGGTCCTAGCCTATCCTGACTATGACCAACCATTTGTACTTTACACTGACGCCAGCAACGTGGGATTGGGAGCAGTGCTGTCACAAGTGCAGAAAGGCAGAGAGAGAGTGATTGCCTACGCCAGCAGGAAGCTTCGTCCCACTGAGAGGAACCCCGACAACTACAGTTCCTTTAAGCTGGAGATCCTCACCATAGTCTGGGCGGTAACAGAGTGCTTCAAGCACTACTTGGCTTCCGCAAAGTTCACCATCTACACGGACAATAATCCGCTAACCCACCTTGAAACGGCAAAGCTCAGGGCACTTGAGCAGCGATGGATGGCCCGGCTGTCCAACTACGAGTTCACCATCAAGTACAGAGCAGGACATAAGAGCGCTAATGCAGATGCATTGTCCCGGATGCCCAATTCATCAGACAGGGGAGAAGATCCAAAAGAACTCGAAGAAATCGAGTTACCAGTCTTCCACCGTCCAATTGCAGCCCAGCGCTCTCAAGGAGTGAGGAATAAGCGCTTTGTCGTACGAGAGGTAACGTTGAACCCATTACCCCATCATGAGTGGGCAGAGACACAAGACAGTGACCCAGCTGTTTGCCTAGTAAAGGAGTGCCTGGCAGAAGCTGATGCACACCCTGGTCCAGATGATCCACAGGAAGCACAGCAGCTATGAAGGAAAGAGGCAAGCTGTTCATCTACGAGGGTAAACTGTGTCAGAGGAATATCAACTAGCGCACACACGAACTGGTCTGGCAGGTGGTAGTCCCGAAGAGGGATGCGCCAATGGTCTTAGAGGCATACCACAATGGAGCAGGACACTTCGGTTGGAAGAAGTTGGAAATTCTACTTCGTGAAAGATTCTACTTGATTGGCATGAGGAGTTCCATTGAGAAGTGGTGCCGGGAATGTGGCCCATGCAACCTGCCCAGAAAAGACCGAAACAGCCAGCGAGCCCCATTACAGCCGATCATCACATAGCAGCCGCTTGAACTGGTAGCCTTGGATTACGTGAAGTTAACTCCAAGTAGGAACGGCTACACCTATGCTTTGACCATCGTTGACCATTACTCAAGGTTTTTGGTAGTTGTGCCTGTTAAAGACCAAACAGTGAAGACAGCAGCCAAAGCATTTCAGCAACACTTTTGTCGACCGCACGGATACCCTGAACAAGTGCTCACCGACCAAGGTCCAACCTTTGAGGCAGAAGTGTTCCAGGAGTTCTGTAACATGTACGGTTGCAAGAAAGTCAGAACGACGCCGTACCATCCACAGACAAATGGCATGTGTGAGAAGATGAACCAGGTGGTAATTGACTTATTGAAGACCTTACCGCTGGAAGAAAGAAACCAGTGGCCAGAGAAGTTGCCAGATCTGGTAGATCTATATAATCATATACCGGTAAACTCTACAAATTGCACTCCGGCCTACTTGATGAGAGCAAGACCTGGCAAGTTACCCATTGATTTAGACATGGGAGTCTTAACACCAGAGACAACATCACCAGATGCAGACTGGGATACAGAGCGGCAACAACAATACCACAAAGTACAAGAATGTGTTTAGAAAAGTTTGTCCCAAGCAAGACAGAGGCAAGAAAGGAATTACAATGAACATGCCCCTGCAGTTTCCTTGACACCAGGAGAACAAGTACTTAAAAGAAAGAGACATGTTCACAGACTAGATGACCAGTGGGAAGCAGAGCCATACACCGTGATACCTTCAGACTTTGATAACACCAAAGTATGTATCATCAGCAAAGATGGAGGAGAAACCTTCAAAGCACTCTCAAGAGATCATCTAAAGATGTGCCCTAATCAATTGAAGGACAAGAAAGAAGTCCAAGCCACTCCACAAACCATAGTAGAGGTGGAAGAAAAGATTCAAACTATACTTGGAGAATTTCCTCAAATGTGGACACAAGTAAATCAGGCAACAGTAGTACCAGTACTAACATTTCATCAGCCTACTGCACCAGAAGAAGAGACTCTAAATGAAATGGCTCCAGTAACAGATACCATATCTACAGAGGAATGCGGAAATCTGTCCCCTGCTAACAGCGAATCTGACAATCTCATGGTGAGTCTAGGAGTAGAGAAAAGGCAGTCCAGAATATCTATATTACACAAGTCTACTTATAGCGTAGTGACTAATGCACCAACAGTAGACATCAGAGAACAGGTCAGGTCATCAGAAATACCTATACTGCGTAGATCCAATCGTAGTACTAGAGGTCAAATCCCTGCCCGTTACAGAGATTACGTAATGTAAATAAAGTAATAAGAATGTATAGTAGTAACCGTTAAGCATGAGTGCCTACAGAGACTTACTGTAAGAACCTTTTTAAGTATTCACAATAACCAGTTAAAGGACAATTGGGCCACAGGACTATGTGTGGTCAGAACTGTATTTGTAAATAGTTACTCCAAAAAGGCCTTGGAAATAAGCCGCCGGCGTGGCAGAAAAACAGGCCCATCTACAGAGTGCCCTGTAGCCACGCCCAGGGACCACACACAAAGTGGGCTAAGGTGGTTCCCACCAACCAAACTCCAGGTACAAGCACAAAGACAATTCCTGGACAGCAGCGTAAGGACTGGTCGCTGCAGTAACCGTGCTATTGTTTTCTTTTTCTTGTCTGGTTTTTGATAATTTTTACATTTTTAAGACATTGTAGATTTGCATTAATTGTTGTTGTTAACAATTCTTGTTATATTTTCCTCAGTCCAGGAGTACTGAACTTAACTGGGGGGGAATGTGACACCCCGGAGTCCGGTTGTCACAGTGACATTGCCTCCCTCTATGAGGTAAAGTCATGCTTGGAGGCAGAAAGGGACCCCCACACCAGGCAGCATAGATTTAATCTCAATTTCCTGCTGCAAGTCAGAAAAGGGAGATGTGTTGTCACGGGGGCTTAGTTCAACTAAGGCTGAAATACCCGGGGCCCCTGTGGTGTCCCTTTACTAGGGGAAACCCTGTCTGACCCTCAACCCAGGGTTTTTGCTGAAGGTGCAAATGCCTGAGCCTCCGACCTTTCCTTATCTCCTGCTCAGCCCTGCACTTAACCCTCCACCCTCCACCCAGTGAGAAGTCACCACCAAAGCTCCCACACAAATAATGTCAGACAGGGAGAACTTAAATTGCACTGCGCCGCACACACACAGGAATAAACAGTAATGTGAACAGGGCACAACTAAACACAAATATGGGAAGGAGAAAGGATAACGACGGATCATACGACACCAGATATGAATCTCTCTCTCTTGAACACCTCCACTCCAGACCGGAACCACTTGGTATGAAACACAAGCTATAATCGGCGACGCCCATAGGCCAGCATGACTATTTAAAGACCGTGGGCGTGACTAACCATCCAACCTGGTCTCCAGCAGGATTAACCCCCGAGAGCCTGAAGATCAGGCCGGCGCCACTGAGGCTATAGTGGCTGGAGGTGGAACTACCTCTGCCTGCCGGATGCTGTGGTGTGAACAGCGTCCGACATGACAGTACCCCGTCTTCTACGAGGGACCCCAGGGCCCTCAAGACTCATAGGACCCGGCTTGTCCGGATGACGACGGTGAAAAGAACTGACCAGCCGATCCGCATGTATGTCTGAGGCTGGAACCCAAGACCTCTCCTCTGGACCATACCCCCGCCAGTGCACCAAATACTGAAGAGTACGGCGTACTACTCGAGAGTCCACTACCTTGGCGACCTCGAACTCTAACTCGCCATCCACCATGACTGGAGGTGGCATCGGCGTCGTGTCCACCAAGCCTACCACCTTTTTCAATAAAGCCCTGTGAAACACGTTGTGTATCTTGTACACCGCGGGAAGTTCCAACCGATAAGCTACTGGGTTAATGATGGCAGAAATCCTAAAAGGCCCAATAAACCTTGGACCCAGTTTTAAAGAAGGGATTTTGAGTTTTATGTTCTTCGTAGCTAACCACACCCATTCACCCACACACAGGTCCGGACCTGGCACGCGTCTACTGTCAGCCACCCGTTTGTACCTGGCACTCATGCTCAACAAACGCTGTTTCACCCGCCTCCAGACTGATGACAATTGGGCTCCTAGCAGATCCTCCTCCGGGACACCCCCGGAGTCACCCTGACGTAAGGTACAAAACTGAGGATGTTGACCGTACACACAAAAGAATGGAGACTCTCCTGATGACTCTTGGCGGTGATTATTTAATGCGAATTCGGCCAGAGGAAGGAAAGTAGACCACTCCTCCTGGTTGTCGGACACAAAGCATCGTAAATACTGTTCTAGATTTTGGTTCATGCGCTCAGTTTGTCCATTAGACTGTGGATGAAACGCCGATGAATGTGACAACTTGATCCCCAACCTTGAGCAAAAAGCTTTCCAAAACCTCGCCACAAATTGCGTACCCCTATCAGATACTATGTCAGACGGTACTCCGTGGAGTCTGACCACCTCCTTCACAAATACCTGAGCCAACGTCTTAGCATTGGGCAAAGAGGACAACGCCACAAAATGCGCCATCTTTGAAAAACGGTCAACCACCACCAGGATGACCGTGTTCCCTGCCGAGGCTGGCAAGTCAGTGATAAAATCCATGGAGATTTCTGTCCATGGCCTATTGGGTACCCCCAGAGGCTGTAGCGTGCCAGCAGGACGGGTTCGGGGTGACTTAGCCCTAGCGCACGTGATGCAAACTGCCACGTACGAGACCACGTCCTGCCGGATTTTGGGCCACCAGAAACGACGCGATACCAGCTCTAAGGTGCCCTTCACCCCTGGGTGACCAGCCAGTACCGAATCGTGGTGTTCCTTCAACACCTTAGGCCGAAGATGCAGGGGTACAAATGATTTGTTGGCGGGAAGTCCTGGTGGTACCTCCTCTTGGGCCTCGGCAATCTCCGCCTCTACCTCAGTCGTGAGAGCCGAGACCACTACCCCTTTCTGGAGGATGGGTACCGGCTCTTCCCGAGGTTCTCCCCCCGGAAAACACCTAGACAAAGCATCCGCCTTGGTGTTTTTAGCCCCGGGACGGTACGTCACAAGAAAATTGAAACGAGTAAAAAACAATGCCCAGCGAGCCTGCCTAGGAGACAGACGCTTGGCCGACTCCAGGTAGAGCAGATTCTTATGGTCGGTGATAACTGTGACCTGGTGAGCCGCCCCCTCCAAGAAGTGTCGCCATTCCTCAAAAGCCAGTTTGATGGCCAACAACTCCCTGTTGCCGATATCATAATTCCGTTCGGCCGGCGACAACTTCTTGGAGAAGTAGGCGCATGGATGCATCTCGCTCAAGGACGAGCCTTGAGACAGTACTGCCCCCACTCCCACCTCCGACGCATCAACCTCTACCACAAAAGGTTTAGACACGTCTGGTTGCACCAGAATGGGGGCTGAAGCAAAACTATTCTTCAGACGCTCAAATGCACGTATAGCCACCTCAGGCCAGTTCGCCAGATCGGCACCCTTTTTTGTCATGTCCGTGAGCGGTTTGGCGACAGTCGAAAAGTGTTTTATAAATTTCCTATAATAATTCGCAAACCCAAGGAACCGCTGGAGTGCTTTCAGACTCTCCGGCCCCTCCCATTGCAACACCGCTTGCACCTTAGCGGTGTCCATTTTAAAACCAGCTGCGGACACAATATATCCCAAAAAGGGCAACTCCTGGACAAAAAATAAACATTTTTCCAGCTTAGCATAGAGCTGGTTCTCCCGGAGCAACTGTAACACCTGCCTAACATGCTGCAAATGAGTGTCCCGATCGCTAGAATAAATGAGGATATCATCCAGGTATACAATCACAAATCTCCCCAGGACATGAGCAAAGACATCATTAATAAAATGTTGGAAAACGGCAGGCGCGGTGGTCAACCCAAACGGCATAACCAGACTCTCAAAATGACCCTCAGGAGTGTTAAACGCCGTCTTCCACTCATCCCCCTGATGGACCCTTATGAGGTTATACGCCCCCCTGAGGTCCAGCTTGGAAAACCATTTTGCCCCCGCTACCTGGTTGAACAAATCCGGGATCAACGGCATTGGGTAGGGATCACGGATAGTAATCTGGTTTAACTCTCGGAAATCCAGACATGGGCGTAACCCCCCATCTTTCTTCTTAATGAAGAAAAACCCCGCGGCTACAGGCGAGGACGAAGGCCGGATGTGACCTTTGCTCAGACTCTCCGCGATGTAGTCTTTCAGAGCTTGTCTCTCAGGACCAGAAATATTAAACATCCTGGCCTTAGGTAATTTGGCCCCGGGTTTTAACCTAATAGCACAGTCATAGGCTCTATGTGGAGGCAGTTCTGAGCAACCCTTCTCAGAGAAAACATCCGCGAAATCCTGCAAAGCCTCCGGCAGGCTGGGCGTCACGGCGGACACACATGTGGCCAAGCAATTGTCTTGGCAGAAACCACTCCATTGTACTATGTCCTGAGTTTTCCAATCAATTACCGGGTTGTGCCTGGACAGCCATGGAAAACCCAGGACCATTTGAGCTGGGAGATTACGGAGGACCCTACATGTAACCGACTCAGAATGTAGGACCCCAATGTGGAGTTTCACCTCTGCCACAAACTCAGTAATCTCCCCTTGAGGGAGGGGAACAGCATTAATGGTCACCACCTGTATGGGGTGAGGAAGTTTTTCAATCTTAAACCCGGCGGTGTGTGCAAACTCCTCATCTATGAGATTGGTGGCGGAACCGCTATCCACAAACACTGATATAGGTAGCTCTCTGCCGGCGACAATAACCTTGGCAGGGAGCATACATTGAGATACCATCATGGAGGATATGCATACGCTCAGTTGGGTCTCCTCCATACCCTCTGAGCTTAACAGTTTTCCGCCGGTGTGACCCTCTTAGGTAGTACCGGGCAAACGTTAACATAATGACCTCCTTTACCACAGTAGAAACATGCTCCGGACTTCCGGACTCCCGGAGCGCGAGGCTGAACCTGTGCCACGCCAGCAATCTGCATAGGTTCAGGGGACTCATCTACTTCAACCACACCTGCACCTCTGTTTTCCCCCAGAGGTAGCGTCTCCTGTGCCCCCTGACGAAAACGGCGATCAATACGTATCACCAAACTCATGGCAGACTCCAATGATGCCGGAGTCTCATACATCAGGAGGGCTTGTTTCACCCTCCCTGATACCCCATGAATAAACTGGCTCCGCAGTGCTGGGTCATTCCACTGTGTGTCTACAGCCCAGCGGCGAAATTCTGAACAATAGTCTTCTGCCAAGCGCTCCCCCTGGCGGAGGGCGCGGATTTTAGATTCCGCTAGAGCCAGTCGGTCAGGGTCATCGTAAATGAGCCCGAGGGCAGAAAAAACATTATCGACCGAATGAAATGTAGCAGAGTCAGGTGGTAAGGAAAATGCCCATGCTTGGGGGTCACCACTCAGTAATGACAACACCAGCCCTACTCGCTGGGCCTCATTACCTGAGGATATTGGCCGCATGCGGAAGTATAATTTGCAGGCCTCCCGAAATACGACAAATTTGCTGCGATCGCCTGAAAATCGTTCTGGCAGCGGAAACTTCGGCTCTGCACCGATACCTGCAGATGCCGTTTGCACCTTTGCTACTACCAGGCCCTGCTGCTGAACTGCCCCATTCAACTCGGAGACCTGTATGGACAGCGCCGCCAACTGGCGGGTTATGGAATCTAATGGATCCATGGACTCCTGAAAAAATGTGGGCCGATTATAATGTCACGGGGGCTTAGTTCAACTAAGGCTGAAATACCCGGGGCCCCTGTGGTGTCCCTTTACTAGGGGAAACCCTGTCTGACCCTCAACCCAGGGTTTTTGCTGAAGGTGCAAATGCCTGAGCCTCCGACCTTTCCTTATCTCCTGCTCAGCCCTGCACTTAACCCTCCACCCTCCACCCAGTGAGAAGTCACCACCAAAGCTCCCACACAAATAATGTCAGACAGGGAGAACTTAAATTGCACTGCGCCGCACACACAGAGGAATAAACAGTAATGTGAACAGGGCACAACTAAACACAAATATGGGAAGGAGAAAGGATAACGACGGATCATACGACACCAGATATGAATCTCTCTCTCTTGAACACCTCCACTCCAGACCGGAACCACTTGGTATGAAACACAAGCTATAATCGGCGACGCCCATAGGCCAGCATGACTATTTAAAGACCGTGGGCATGACTAACCATCCAACCTGGTCTCCAGCAGGATTAACCCCCGAGAGCCTGAAGATCAGGCCGGCGCCACTGAGGCTATAGTGGCTGGAGGTGGAACTACCTCTGCCTGCCGGATGCTGTGGTGTGAACAGCGTCCGACATGACATGTGTTGTGAGTTCATTTTCCCCTTCGTCACTGAGGTCTGGTGAACTCCCTATTCTGGTACAGGAAGGTAATGAGCCTGATTATCAGGCACCTGAGCCTAATGAGGATGACTGGTTGAGTGGAGTCACGGACTGGATATAAGGCTGCCGACGCCCTTCTGCCCTGCGGGTGATTTCTCTGTGGACTTCTAGGACACCAGTCTGATTCCTGCTCCTCTAAAGCTAAGTTTTCTGCTTTGCCTGTTAGCATTTATGTTTTGTTTTTGTTTTCCTTGCCTTTCTGTATTCTGCCATTCCCTGCTGGGGTGAGCTGAATCTCCTATTGCCTGTAGCTCTGTCTTCAGAATATTCCTGAGTACTGACATAGCTTTTTTGAAGCCTAGCGTCTTCAGGGCCTTTTTCACTGTCAGTCTGTTGGCTCTTATTTTCATAGGGTTTTTCACGGATTGCAGACAGCAGCCTTCCTGTCCTTTTCTATCTAGTTAGCTTGGGCCCCGTCTTTGCTCAGTCTATCTTTCTGTCTGTGTTAGTGTTTTCATCTTGCTTCACCGTCATTATATGTTGGGGGGTGCCTATTGCTTTGGGGTCTGCTCTGGGGCAGTTTAGATTTCCCCTTTCTTTCTTTAGGCCTATTTAATTCTCCGGCTGTGATCGAGGGGTCTAAGGCATCGTAGGAACCCCCCACGGCTACTGCTAGTTGTGTTGATAGGTTCAGGGGTCTGCAATCTGATAGCTGCCAACTTCTCTGGTTTTCTGGACTTAGCTAGCATTTCTGTTTTTGCCTCCTACGGTGACTCATTCATAACAGAATCACCCGCCCTACCGCAGATCCTAGGGTACTCAATAGCAGGAAAGAATTGTGTTTAAAAAAAAGGTGTGTGTATATTCTTTTCTCTATATCTCTGAGGCCGTAGGGGGAATTTTTTTTTTCTCTCTCAATGGAGATAAAGCAATTGTCTGATCATGTGGAGCAGCTCGCTGCGGAAGTGCGGGGAATTTCCGCCTACCTTGCTCGTTCGCATGCTGTTGAACCAAAGATCCCTACACCTGATGTATTTTTGGGGGATCGATCTAAATTTTTGAGTTTCAAAAATAATTGGAAATTATTTTTTGCCTTGAAGCCTAACTCGTCAGGGAGCTCCGCGCAGCAGGTTAAAATTGTCATCTCTTTGCTGCGTGGCGATCCCCAGGATTGGGCGTTTTCTTTGAAACCAGATGATCCTATTCTGACTAATGTGAACGCATTCTTTCAAGCTTTGGGGTTGTTGTATGACGAACCTAATGCTAGATCAGGCTGAAAAGACCCTGTTAGCATTGAACCAGGGTCGAGATTCTGCAGAGTTGTACTGTCAAAAGTTCTGAAAGTGGGCGGTCCTTACTACCTGGAATGATAATGCCTTGGCTGCTCTCTTTCGGAAGGGTTTGTCAGAAGCAGTAAAAGATACTATGGTGGGATTTCCTGTTCCCTCTGGTCTGGACGATTCTATGTCATTAGCCATTCAGGTTGATCGGCATTTACGTGAACGCAGGATTGCACGAGAGGTGTTGCCACCGGTTGAACAGACGTCTGAACCTATGCAATGTGATAGAGTTTTGTCTAAGGCGCAACGTCAGGAGTTCAGAAGGCGTAATAAGCTGTGTTTTTTCTGTGGAGATGCCTCGCATATTATTTCTGTTTGTCCTAAACGAGAGAAACGCTTTGCACACACGTTTTCTGTTGGTGGTGTTCAACCTAAGTTTCTTCTGGCAATTACTCTGATCTGCTCCCTGTCCACATTTTCCGCCAAGGCTTTTGTGGATTCGGGAGCAGCGCTAAACCTAATGGACTTGGATTTTGCTAAACGTTGTGGATTTCCGATGACACCTCTGCAGACGCCTATCCCTTTGAGGGTATTGATGCTACTCCTTTGGCTAAAAATAAACCTCAGTTTTGGACCCAGGTGGTCATGCGGGTGGCCACAGACCATCAAGAAAATTGCAGATTTTTGGTGTTGCATGGTCTGCATGATGCGGTTGTTCTGGGGTTTCCCTGGTTGCAAATTCATAATCCAGCTTTGGATTGGAAATCTGTGTCTGTGGTGAGTTGGGGTTGTCGGTGTGCCTTTAGTGAGGCTCCGGTTTTTTCCACCTCTCCTCAGTCGCATGATGTTCCTGACTATTTGGCGGACTTTTATGATGTATTTAGTGAGAATGATTTTGCGTCCTTGCCTCCTCATAGGAGTTATGACTGTGCAATTGAACTAAGCCCGGGGTGTAAATTTCCCAAGGGTCGGCTATTCAATTTATCTGTACCCGAGCACGAGGCTATGCGGTCCTATATTAAGGAGGCGTTGGAGAAGGGTCATATTAGACCATCCTCTTCACCCTTAGGTGCCGTTTTTTTTTTTTTTGTGGCCAAAAAGGATGGTTCTTTAAGGCCTTGTATTGATTATCGTGCCCTCAATAAAATTACTATTAAATATCAGTATCCGTTACCCCTGATTTCGGATCTATTCTCTAGAGTTAGAGGTGCTTGCTGGTTTACCAAGCTTGACCTCAGGGGGGCATATAATCTTATCCGCATTAAGCAGGGGGATGAATGGAAGACGGCGTTTAATACTCCGGAGGACATTTTGAGTACCTGGTGATGCCTTTTGGGCTCACTAATGCCCCTTCTGTCTTCCAGTGCTTCATGAATGATATTTTCCGAGACTTTGTCGATAAATTTTTGATTATCTATCTGGATGATATTTTGATCTTCTCCAAGGATTGGGATTCTCATGTGGAACATATTCGGACTGTGTTCCGGATCTTGAGGGAGAATTCCCTGTATGTCAAAGGATCGAAATGCCTTTTTGGAGTACAGAGGATTTTATTTTTGGGATTTATTTTGTCTCCGTCAACTATTGAAATGGACCCAGCCAAGGTACAGGCCATTTATGATTGGGTTCAGCCCACTTCTTTGAAAGCCCTCCAGAAGTTTTTGGGTTTTGCTAATTTTTATCGGAAATTTATAGCAAAATTTTCTAGTATTGCCAAGCCATTGACTGATCTGACTAAGAAGGGTGCTGATGTGTTGAATTGGTCTCCGGAGGCTGTTGCTTCCTTTCAGGAGCTGAAGCGAAGATTTACCTCCGCCCCGGTTTTGCGGCAACCTGATGTCTCACTCCCGTTCCAGGTAGAGGTGGATGCTTCTGAGATTGGTGCAGGAGCTGTTTTGTCCCAAAAGGATCCTGTAACATCTAAAATGAATCCCTGTGCTTTCTTTTCCCAAAAGTTCTCTCCATCTGAACGTAACTATGATGTGGGGAATCGGGAACTGTTGGCCATGAAATGGGCATTTGAGGAGTGGAGACATTGGTTGGAGGGAGCTAAATATCAAGTTGTGGTCCTCACTGACCACAAGAATTTGATTTACCTAGAGTCGGCTAAACGCTTGAGATGTCTTATAAATTCTGGCCAGCAAAGGGGGTTGGCGAGTCAGCTAGAAATCAACTGAGGGGGTTGTCATGGAAACTAAACAGCTGTGAGCTGTGAGGAAAAAGGACAGTTAAACGTGAGGACGTGAGTTAAAGAGATCTTTCTAGAAGATCCTGTGAGATGAAGACAGGGAGCTGATCTGTGAAGAGGGAAAGGACAAGAGCAGAGACTGAGAGACTCTAGGGAAGCTAAAATACTGCATATAGCAGACCCCTGAGTGAAGCGCTAATAAAGAGAATAGGGACTGCTCCATTAAGGGTTACCTTGACGAGGTGGAGTAGCTTGGTATACATTTTTTTGCAAAAAAAGTATCAACTAAATACCCTGTATTTGTTGCCATCTTTTTACCAGTATTTGCTGACTACTGTCATATTTGTTACTGCAGGGTATTTCTGCACATTTGTCATTCTGTGTTTTTTTTTGTGTTTTAACATCATAGCTGCGCCCAACATCCATTCCAGAGAAGCAACACCGCAGCGCTGGTCACTTCTGACTAGAATACCACAGGTGGCGTCACGTATTTCACCATCTAATAACTTTATTTTCATTTTTACCACATAAAATAGGGGAAAGTTGTGTGGTATTTATTACTGGACACCTCTGGGCCACGGACCGGGTCGCCGCCGCCGTGACACCGTCCCCCATTGAAGTCGATGGGCCTGGTACTGAGTACCCCCAGGCCCCGCGGGGTGCTCCACCTCTCCCTTCTCATGGAGTAATGCCCACACCTTCCATTCTTTGGCCTTCTTCTTTTCAATAATTTCCACAACCCAAGCAGAGGGTCCAGTATAGGCCGCAGAGTCCAGTGGGTGGGCCGCAGCCATGAGTGGAGCAGAGGCGGCCACAGAGATTGGGGAGCAGGCCGCAACTGGAGTAGCGGACGGGGCAGAAACGGCCACAGGTGTTATCGGGTAGACTGTGTAGTCGGCCGCAACCGGAATCAAGGCGGTCGTGGGCTCCGATGAGTAGGCCGTAGCCATGGCCGCAGATGGGACAGCAGCGGCCACGGGTGTCAATAAGTAGGCCACGGTGACCTGCGGCGGGCCCGAAGGGACAGCAGGCTCCGGGGAACAGGACACGGCCAAAAGGCAGATCACGGCAGGGGCAGCCGCAGGTTGGCTCCGCACCGGCGTCGCCAGGCGGGGCGGCTCAGGATGTTGGTAAGGAGGAGTAATGTCATCCAGGGCATTAGTTGCTGGAGAATGGGAGGTTGGCCGAGGGGGCCAATGGCTGGTGTCAGGGCACGGGGACCTGTCTGGTGCACTGTGCATGGGGGCGGGATCTGTCTGAAGTGCCGCCAGCTGTGCCGGGGGAACGCTCACCTTTCCCGGCGTTGCAGCTCCCAGCAGGCTTTCCCGCAGCTCCTTCAATCGCCATGGATCTTTATTCTGCCATCCGGTAGGGTCGGCCTCCAGGCCCGATGGCTCCGCAGGAGATACTTTTCCCGGTGGTTGCATCAGGGTACGGGGCACCGAGAATGGCTCCCAGGGGCATGTCTCCCGGCAGATTTCAACTTCTTGACGCCATTTCCACTCCAGGCGTCTGAGGCCACGGCAACTGCAGCGTCGCATATCGCCCGAGTTCCCGAGACTAAATGGCGCCAAGCAGCTACACTCTGTCTCTTCACCAGGGCCACTCCCGCTCGGGGTGGGGTGTTGGTCGGCCCCTCCACCCATTTTCGAAGGTCCAGCATGGGAGTGCGGCTGTCTCCTGATGTAAGCCGCTTCCCCCAGGGGCGGATGCGACACAGTCCTACATTGTCCGTTACGGCTGCAAACTCCTGTGTCTCTTCCTGACGCTGAAATGCCACAGCCATTTTTAACAGTACAATTTTCTGCTCCGGTTTTACTTATTGGCAGCCAGCAATCCGGAGGACAGTCCCAAATTGTAATCTACAGAGAAAGGAAAAAAAATAAATAAAATTCTTCACCCCGTACAACTTGGGGGCCTGTGGTACTTGGGAGCAGGCTTGCCACTGAAGGTGTTGCATTGGTGGCAATTTATCCTGCCGACTACGCCAAATGTAGGATGGGCGAGGGGAGGTGCTGATCCAACAGGAATGGGGGGTGACCCACTTCTTGCCGCCGACAGACACGAGACAGAGACAGGAGTTATAATCAACAGGTCTGTTTTTATTGGCCGCCTCTCTGACGACCACCGCACTTCATCACAGGAATTTCACTGTTCTCTTGCTCACAGACCCGGTTATCTTCACTTCTTAGTTTCATCGTCGTGGTGTCCTTTGTGGCTCTTCCCATCATGGCTGCCCTAGGCACTTCCACCACAGCATTTCACCCTTCAAAGTACACCGTCCCCTTGGTCCCCCCAGACCGTCTCCGTCTGCGGCTACTGTCTTTTTGGGTCACCCCCCGTGACCGTCTTCACTGTCAGTTACTCTCTGAAGGCTTTTACTGTCTTTCCCATATGGCAGATCCTCCTCTCTAGTGAGCTCCCCTGGCTGACTGGACCTTCCAGAACCTTCCCTCAGCCTTTATAATCCCAGTCCTGGTAGCTCCGCCCACTATCACCTGACGGTTACCTTGACCAATGGCAGTTACTTTGACCCATGGCAGTTACACAGTCACTCTCTCCTACATTCCCCACTGCCCTCTAATGGTCAAACTACCACATGACAACCCTCTGTATCTCAGCCTACACTGCGCTATCCCTCTGCCTCTCTCCACAGGCAGACCTGTCCATCAGTTCAACCTCCCCACAAGTGGAAAAAATAAAACATTGTAGTTATGGCAGTCAATATTTCAATAAGCAAGCAAAAGAAAAATAGTAGCTGGTCATTAAGAGGAATCTGTCAGCAGGTTTTTGCTACCTCATCACAATGTAGGAAAAGAGACCCTGAATCCAATGATGTATCACTTAGTTTACTTAATGCTGCAGTTGTGATACAATCACAGTTTTTAGATTTTTTAGATATAGCATGAAGCGAAGCTGAGATACTGCGTCCTGTTTCAACCACATAGTGTTCCCCAATTGTGTTCCTTTGCAGGTGCCCTGCTGAGGTCAGAGCAAAGTTTTGTAATGCGCATGTGTTGGAAAGGTTAAGGAGTGCCTATGCTGAAGCACGATTGGGAGACACTGTGAAGATGACATAGAACAATCCACATGTAGCTGGCAGGAGGACAGTGATTGTGGGAAGAGAAGAGACACTGGATCAAGACCAGAGACACCCATCAGACAGGACCATAATGTATATGGGTATAATACAAAGTCTCTTTTGTGCTATGCAGAGGGGATTTGGGACTTACTAGAATACTGTAAAAGAGGTTTCAAAGGCGGTGGCTGTACTTTACATTGGCAAAACCTGATGACCAGTTCCCTTTAACCCGTTTATGCCATGGCCATTTTTCATTTTTTCTCTATCGTTTTTTTTTCTCCCTTTCTACCAAAAGCTATAACTTTTTTATTTTCCCATCAATATAGCTGTATGAGGTCTTGTTTTTTGTAGGACGAGTTGTACTTTTGAATAACACCATTGATGTTATCACATAATATACTGGAAAATGGGAAAAAAGCGCATATCCACAAATGTTTTTGCGTTTTTTATTTACCATGTTCACTATATGGTAAAACTGACCTGTGAATATGATTTCCAATGTCAGTATGAGTAGGCAAATACTAAACATGCATAGTTTATTTTTCATATTAATGGTGAAAAAAATCCAAAATTTATATGAAAAAAATGTTTTGCATTTGTCACAATTTTCAGAGACCTATAGCATTTTCACTTTTCAGGATTTAGGGCTGAGTGATAGCTTTTCTGTGCCTTGAGGTGACCTTTTTATTTATACCATTTGGGGTAGATATGATGCTTTGACTGCCTCCTTTTGCATTTTATTGCAATGTTACGTGGGCCAAAAAATTATAATTCTGGCGTTTCAATTATTTTTCTCGTTACACTGTTTACCAATCAGATATTTGGTATTAATGCATTCAGAAATGTCTGATCTACTGATCTATCAACATATAAACCCAAATTTGTGTATTTTTAAGTATTTTTATTTTTAACTTGTCAAAAGAGGGGTGATTTCAACTTTTGTGTTTTTCTATTTTTTCATATTGTTTAAAACTTTTTTTTCACTTCCTTCTGTCCTCTTAGGCTTGGAGCAGTGATCACCTAATCACCTGTTATCTTCTATTCACAATGACAGGCACGGGGGTCTTTTGCAGACCCCCGGATGTTATGACTGCCCCTGTACAGCCCTGATTATGTGCTAGAGGCGCCGATGGGTGGGGTTTGTAAGGTGCTTCTGGCTTATGGGGGTTAAATCCTGCTGTGAGAGATTGACAGCAGAATTTAACTTGTTAACAGCCGTGGGTGGAGCTCCGATCCATCCACAGCTGTTAAAGGCACATGACAGCTGACTTAATTAGCTGTCAAGTGTGAAGAAAGATTTGGGCTGAGCATCGAAGCATGAAATAAGACTTAAATATATCATATTTCACAAAAGGATTAACACTGAAATGGGACAGCTTATTATACAGTTATGGATAAAAGTGTTGGCATTGTTGAAATTGTTCGAGAACATGAAGTATTTCTCCCAGAAAATGATTTCAATGCCACATGTTTGGTTATACACGTTTTTTCCTTTGTGTGTATTGGCACAACGCAAAAACTGAAAAAAAGAAATGTAAATTGGACGTACTTTTACACAAAACTCCAAAAATGGGTCCGACAACTTTTTTCAATAAAAGTTTGCAATGCAGGATAGTCTGGATAGTGGATAAGCAGCCCCAAACAAGTTCCAAAGATATTCAACAACTGTATGCTTAGGGTGCATCAGTGTCAGTGCTAATTATCCGTCGACATTTAAATGAAATGAAAAGCTATGTCAGCAGATCCAAGAGGATCATAAAAAAAGCTAGACTGCAGTTTGGCTAAATGTATGTGAGTAAGCCAATTTTTCTGGTAAAGCTTCTTGTGGACAGATGAGACGAAGATAGAGATTTTTGTTAAAGCACATCATTCTACTGTTTACTGAAAATGGAATGAGGCCTAAAAAAAGAACACAGTACCTACAGTCAAATATAGTGGAGGTTCAAAGATATGTTGGGGTTGTTTTGCTGCCTCTGGCAATGGATGCCTTGATTGTGTCAAGACATCATGAAATCTGAAGGTTACCAAAATATTTTGGGTTAAAATGTAGTGCCCAGTGTAAGAAAGCTGGGTGGGCACTATAGTGCGTAGTGGGCAGATTGATTTAAACATTCAAAATAAGGCTTTCTTTAAATACCTTGCAATTGTCAGTAGCTGTATTATTCTGTATATATACACTGCACAGTCCTACAGTTGTGATAGTCCGGTTATATCTTTTTTTTCGTATATGTACCTACCTACTGTCAATGTAATGCCTTTATGCATCTGTATCTGTACTTGTTCCTGCCTTGCTGCTGTAATGCTCTGAATTTCCCCATGGTGGGACGATTAAAGGATTATCTTATCTTATCTTCTCCTTTCCTGTATACTGGGTATAATTTTAACTATCTGTATTATTCTGCATATATACACTGCACTGTACTACTTCTCCTGTGTTGTATGCAGAATGTAATTCTCAGTATCTGTATTATTCTGTGTATATACACTGCATACAAGACAGGAGAAATAGTAATGTGCAGAGTGTAATTCTCAGTAGATGTATTATTCTGTATATATGCACTGTACATTACTACCGTATTTTTCGGACTATAAGATGTACTTTTTCCCAAAATATCTTTGGGGAAAATTGGGGTGCATCTTATAGTCGGAATATACTTACAAGTTGTGTGTCGGCAGCAGGAGTCGGGCGATTCTGCGGCGGTACGATGTTGCAGGGCGATGATCACACTCCCTTCCCAGGCTGGTGCGGCAGTATTTAGTGGTGCGCAGTGGTGCGGGGGCCTCCACTGACATTTTCTGAAAGCCTGGAGCCCCCACACTTCCCTTGCTGTGATGGGTGGCCTCCAGGAAAATGGCTGCCGGAAGTGACGCATGCACAGATTTAGAGATCTTGGGAGACGAGATCTCGGTGCCAAGATCTCAATCTGACATGCGCCGACCACTTTCATAACTTTTCCGGAGGCCATTTTCCCAGAGGCTACCGCATTGCAGCAGTGGGGATGTGTGGGGCTCGGGGTCTTTCACAAATGTTGGTGGAGCCCCGCACCACTGAGCACTGATGAACCTGCTGCACCTGCCTGGGATAGAAGTTCCTGGAGGCCACCGCTTCACTGCAGTGGATGTGTGGGGGCTCCGGGCTTTCAGAAAATGTCGACCGAACCCCTGCGCCACAAGCACTGCAAAACCTGCCTCACCAGTCTAGGATGAGAGTCATGTTATTGCCGGACCACCAAACACCCCCTGTGACCACGCTCCTCACCGCTACTGATATCCCCCAGTAAGTTGAATTCTGGCTGGAAGATGGACCCCCTTTTGACGCATTAATTTTTTTCCCTATTTTCCTTCTGAAAATTTGGAGTGCGTCTTATGGTCTGATGCATCTTATAGTTGGAAAAATACGGTACTTCTCCTGTCCTATATGCAGAGTTTAATTCTCATTATCTGTATTATTCTGTATATATACACTGCACAGTACTACTTCTCCTGTCCTGTATACTGGGTGTAATCCTCATTATCTGTATTATTCTGTATATATACACTGTACAGTACCACTTTTCCTGTCCTGTATACTGGGTGTAATTCTCAGTATCCGTATTCTGTATATATACAGAATAATACAGATAATGAGGATTACACCCAGTATACAGGACAGGAGAAGTAGTACTGTGCAGTGTGTATTTCTCCTGTCCTGTAGACTGGGTGTAATCCTCATTATCTGTATTATTCTGTATATATACACTGCACAGTACTACTTCTCCTGTCCTGTATACTGGGTGTAATCCTCATTATCTGTATTATTCTGTATATATACACTGCACAGTACTACTTCTCCTGTCCTGTATACTGGGTGTAGTCCTCATTATCTCTATTATTCTGTATATATACACTGCACAGTACTACTTCTCCTGTCCTGCATACTGGGTGCAATCCTCATTATCTGTATTATTCTGTATATATACACTTCACAGTACTACCTCTCCTGTCCTGTATACTGGGTATAATCCTCATTATCTGTATTATACTGTATATATACACTGTACAGTGCTACTTCTCCTGTCCTGTATACTGGGTGTAATTCTCAGTATCTATATTATTCTGTATATATACACTGCACAGTACTACTTCTCCTGTCCTGTATACTGGGTGTAATTCTCAGTATCTATTATTCTGTGTATATATATATATATATATACACTCACTGGCCACTTTATTAGGTACACCTGTCCAACTGTGTGTTAAGACTTAATTTCTAATCAGCCAATCACATGGCGGCAACTCAGTGCATTTAGGCATGTAGACATGGTCAAGACAATCTCCTGCAGTTCAAACCGAGCATCAGTATGGGGAAGAAAGGTGATTTGAGTGCCTTTGAACGTGGCATGATTGTTGGTGCCAGAAGGGCTGGTCTGAGTATTTCAGAAACTGCTGATCTACTGGGATTTTCACGCACAACCATCTCTAGGGTTTACAGAGAATGGTCCGAAAAAGAAAAAAAATCCAGTGAGCGGCAGTTCTGTGGCCGGAAATGCCTTGTTGATGCCAGAGGTCAGAGGAGAATGGGCAGACTGGTTCGAGCTGATAGAAAGGCAGCAGTGACTCAAATTGCCACCCGTTACAACCAAGGTAGGCAGAAGAGCATCTCTGAACGCACAGTGCGTCGAACTTTGAGGCAGATGGGCTACAGCAGCAGAAGACCACACTGGGTACCACTCCTCTCAGCTAAGAACAGGAAACTGAGGCTACAATTTGCACAAGCTCATCGAAATTGGACAGTAGAAGATTGGAAAAACGTTGCCTGGTCTGATGAGTCTCGATTTCTGCTGCGACATTCGGATGGTAGGGTCAGAATTTGGCGTAAACAACATGAAAGCATGGATCCATCCTGCCTTGTATCAACGGTTCAGGCTGGTGGTGGTGGTGTCATGGTGTGGGGAATTTTTTCTTGGCACTCTTTGGGCCCCTTGGTACCAATTGAGCATCGTTGCAACGCCACAGCCTACCTGAGTATTGTTGCTGACCATGTCCATCCCTTTATGACCACAATGTACCCAACATCTGATGGCTACTTTCAGCAGGATAATGCGCCATGTCATAAAGCTCGAATCAACTCAGATTGGTTTCTTGAACATGACAATGAGTTCACTGTACTCAAATGGCCTCCTCAGTCACCAGATCTCAATCCAATAGAGCATCTTTGGGATGTGGTGGAACGGGAGATTCGCATCAGGGATGTGCAGCCGACAAATCTGCGCCAACTGTGTGATGCCATCATGTCAATATGGTCCAAAATCTCTGAGGAATGCTTCCAGCACCTTGTTGAATCTCTGCCACGAAGAATTGAGGCAGTTCTGAAGGC
The DNA here is from genome assembly GCF_039654945.1 of Dendrobates tinctorius. Classification (NCBI taxonomy): domain Eukaryota; kingdom Metazoa; phylum Chordata; class Amphibia; order Anura; family Dendrobatidae; genus Dendrobates; species Dendrobates tinctorius. Next base: position 240,702 of record NW_027362012.1, on the reverse strand, counting down.
AAAAGGGGGTCCAACCCCTTACTAGCATGGTGTACCTAATAAAGTGGCCAGTGAGTGTATATATATATATATATATATATATATATATATATACTGCACAGTACTACTTCTCCTGTCCAGTATACTGGGTGCAATTCTCAGTAGCTGTAATATTCTGTATATATACACTGCACAGTACTACTTCTCATGTCAAGTATACTGGGTGTAATTCTCATTAGCTGTAATATTCTGTATATATACACTGCACAGTACTACTTCTCCTGTCCAGTATACTGATTGTAATTCTCAATATCTATTATTCTGTATATATACACTGCACAGTACTACTTCTCCTGTCCTGTATACTGGGTGTAATCCTCATTATCTGTATTATTCTGTATGTATACACTGCACAGTGCTACTTGTCCTGTCCTGTATACTGGGTGTAATCCTCATTATCTGTATTATTCTGTATGTATACACTGCACAGTAATACTTCTCCTGTCCTGTATACTGGGTGTAATCCTCATTATCTGTATTATTCTCTATATATACACTGAACAGTACTACTTCTCCTGTCCCGTATACTGAGAGTAATTCTCAGAGCAACACCAGGTAGCATGATTTTATTAAAGGCAAATAGTGCACAATGGCACCAAAACACTTGGAGGAAGAAGCTCAAGCTCCATAAATAGATGAAAAATAGGAGGACAAAGGAGCATATAAAATAGCAAAAATTTATTAGCATCAATATATAACAACTAGAGTTGAGCGACTTTTGTTTTTTTAGGGTCGAGTTTCGTTTCGTGAAACCCGACTTTTCCAAAAGTCAGGTCGAGCAAGATCGTCCGATTATAGGGAAAAGTCGGGGTCGTCCTGAAACACGAAACCCAATGTAAGTCAATGGGGAATAAAAGTCGGCAGTGAGAGGAGGACAGGAAACACACCTACAGTGCCCATTTGAATGCCAAAAGCATCAATTCTTCTTACTTAAGCTTGTCAACCTTAATTAACTTCATAATACAAGTTACGCACTGAAAAATGGGGGTTATTTGGCTAAAGTTGTGGGGGGTAGGGCTGGCTCCAGGTTTTCATGTGCCCAGGGCGAAAGAGCGCCCCTTTAACACATACCACAACTCATCATGCTCCTATACGGCAGAGAAATAGCGGTATAGTACAATGAAAAATACTTCACTTTTTACATCTCATGGATGAAGCTCCACTGTCTTATGGGCCCAAATAATGCTCCAAACATAATGGGCCCCATTTCTAATGCTCAAGTGTATAATGGGCCCTGTAAATGCTGCTCCAGTGTCTGATGTCCACCTTTGGAATGTTCCAGTGTATGGTGGGCCCCATCTATCATTCTCCAGAGTATAGTGCTCCCCAAAAATTGCTGTCCCAACATTGAAAACAATCAAATAAGTCTCCTCGCTAGGGAATCCCTGTACTAGTCTGGACTCCTCGTCGTCCCCATCTTCCATCTCACTGCACAGTATTTCAACCTTGCAAGTGCTGTGATCCTGAGCAAGCAGGGGGGCCCACTCGTTGGCAACGGCACTGGCACAGGGCCCCTGATAGTACGGTGGTGTGTCTGATGGCGGGTGGGCCGAACCTGCACTTTCATCTGCAGCTTCCTCTTTGTCTCCGTGTAAGATGGAACTGTATATGGGAAGGGTAACCTGAGTTTCATCAGGGTCAGATTCAGGCTGTGTAGCGTGCGAGGGGAATGTAGTGGTCTGGGTCAATGTACCAGCAGATTCATCGAGCAGTGGCTGGGCAACAGTGCACTTGTGTCGCCCCCAGGAGTACTGTCGCCACAGTGGCATTACCTTCCTCCTAGGGAGTGTGATGTCATGCTTGGGAGCAACGAAGGATCTCTCTAGCAGGTTAACTGATTGGGCGGCGTTATTCCCACGAGTCATGACCCTCCAAACAGCGTTCATGAAGGCAAAGTGTTTGTTTTACGTGGGCAGTATGGATGCAAAGCTGAACCTTAAAGGAATGTCCAGAAGGGCACCACCAGGAGTGGAGCCTACGGTTAAATTCGACTCCACCTGGGAAACCTCAACCATGCCAGCTACAGAACAGATGCACACATTGCAAGCTTAATTCCGTTAACGAACGAGACTCCGTCATGCCCCGCGGTCCGAGTCCGGCTTACTAGAGGGACACGTGAGGCTCTGGCACATGAGATTGGCCAATAACTGGTGTGTCATGCCCTTACATGTCCGTGGCTGCATGTGCGCTACACTGAAAAGGCCAGCGTTTGTCGCTTACAGGTGCAGATAACCCGCTGAACAACGTTAGTGATGGGGATCACTGATTACAATTATTACGCGCGAACGATGATTTCCCAGTAAGTGCAGGTCAACCGCAGTTCCGGATTTAGGCCTAACCGTCATTCCTGAAAAAATGAAAAAACTTACGTGTGCAAACCACAGGTGCTGTAGCTTGCTTAACAGCTCGCCAGCCGTTCTCACGCCCAGTATGGATTACACGTGATTGCACAAAGGTGAGAAAGGGTACCATATCCCAGGATAACATGTATGGATAGCGTACACATTCAAAATATATGTCTATACATCAGGAGGCAGGCTCAGACGGTGTTAGGCCCAGTATGGCTTGCACGTGATTGCACAAAGATGAGAAAGGGTACCGTATCCCTGGATAACATGTATGGATAGCGTACACATTCAAAATATATGTCTATACATCAGGAGACAGGCTCAGACGGTGTTAGGCCCAGTATGGCTTGCACGTGATTGCACAAAGATGAGAAAGGGTACCGTATCCCTGGATAACATGTATGGATAGCGTACACATTCAAAATATATGTCTATACATCAGGAGACAGGCTCAGATGGTGTTAGGCCCAGTATGGCTTGCACGTGATTGCACAAAGGTGAGAAAGGGTACCGTATCCCAGGATAACATGTATGGATAGCGTACACATTCAAAATATATGTCTATACATCAGGAGGCAGGCTCAGACAGTGTCAGGCACAGTATGGATTTGACGGCCCAGACTACACAGCAGAGGAGCAGGGAGAGGTAAAGATTGCAAATGCTGGGGCCCTGCCCAAGCAAGGGGGGCCCACTCGTGGGCGTCGGTACTGGCACTGGGCCCCTCATAGTACGGCGGTGTGTCTGACGGCGGTTGTGCACCACCACCGTCAGAGACACTTGATTGCACTATGAGGGACCCTGTGCCAGTGCCCGTGCCCAAGAGTCGGCCTACCCACCTGTCCAGGGCAACGGCACTCGCACGGTGTCATGCGCTAGGTGGTGACCCTGGCCATGGGGGGGGAGGCAGCACAGTTAGGGAGTTTTAGAAAGTGGCATATGTTGATGTTGGACATTCAGCTGATGCAAAAGGCGAAATAGGTCAAGTCCCAGGAAGAGGTGGACCAAAGCAAGCCATTTTTCTGTCACCCTATGTGTCATCAGGGGAAGGTGGGACAAAATCCTTGGAAACCCATGCATGGTTCATTTTAATGAAGGTTAGATCATCCACATTTTGGGTTGACAGACGGGTCCTTTTTTCTGTCAGGATTGATCCAGCTGCACTGAAGACTCTTTCCGATAGCACACTTGCAGCTGGGCAAGCGAGCTCCTGTAAGGCATATTGTGACAATTCAGGCCAGTTGTCCAGTTTAGTGGCCCAATAGTCAAAGGGGAATGACCTGTGTGGGAGAACATCGATATGGGAGGAAAAGTAGTTTGTAACCATAGTTGACAACTGCTGTCTCCTGTCACTTTCCATCGATGCAGTATTACCAGTTGTGTGAGCGGTCCGTGAAAAATCAGTCCACAACATTGTCATGAAACCCCTGTCTCCAACGCCACTTCTGCTGTGTGCACCATGAACACCTCTGCCAAGCTGCCCCCGGCCCGTACGGCTCGTGTGAGAACCATCACCGCTGCTCTGTGCTGGGAATGCCTCAAGCAACCGATTTACCAGAGTTGCTTGTTTATTAGCCAATATTAGGTCAAGGTTCTCCTGTGGCATGATGTTTTGTAATTTGCCTTTATATCGTGGATCCAGGATGCTGGCCAACCAGTAGTCGTCATCGTTCATCATTTTGGCAATGCGGGGGTCTCTTTTTAGGATCTGCAAGGCATAATCTGACATGTGGGCCAAGGTTCCCGGTGTCAATGATGCACTGCGAGTGCTGGGTGGAGGAGCACTTTCTGGCAAATCCACATCCCTCCAGTCACGCATAAACCCTGTACCAGACCTTGCCACGCCAACATTTTCACTTGCCCCACGAGATGCATCCTCCTCCCCTAAGTAATCATCCCCATCATCATCCTCCTCCTCCTCTTCTTCCTCCACCTCGTCCAGGAGAGGTCCCTGAGCAGACAATGGCTGAATGTCATCAAGGATTCCCTCCTCCTCTTCCTCCTCATCAACATTGGCTGCAGACGCCTGCTCCTTAAGGTGCGTCAAAGTTTGCATGAGCAGACGCATAAGTGGGATGCTCATGCTTAGGATGGCGTCGTCTGCGCTTACCAGCCGTGTGCATTCCTCAAAACACTGAAGGACTTTACAGAGGTCTTTCAGCTTCGACCACTGCACACCTGTCAACTCCATGTCTGCTCTCAAAGTGCCTGGCCGCGTATCCTCCCACAAATGCATTATGGCCTGCCTCTGCTCGCACAGCCGCTCCACCATGTGCAGGGTGGAGTTCCACCTTGTTGCAATGTCGATAATGAGGCGGTGGTTGGGAAGGTTTAGCAATCGCTGCAGCTTCTGCATACGAACGGAGTGTACAGGCGACCGGCGGATGTGCGCGCACAGTCTTCGCACCTTCTGGAGCAGGGCTGTTAACTCCGGATAATTTTTGAGGAAGCACTGCACCACCAGGTTCAAGGTGTGAGCCAAGCAAGGTATGTGGCTGAGTTTTGAAAGGGCTATGGCTGCCACAAAATTACGGCCGTTATCACTAACTACCTTGCCTGCCTCAAGATGTACACTGCCCAGCCATGACTCAGTTTGTCGCTTCAAGTACTCGGCCAGCACCTCGGCGGTGTGTCTGTCGCCCAAACACATCATCTGCAACACAGCCTGCTGACGCTTTCCTCTAGCTGCTCGATAGGGGGACACCTTGTGTGCAACAGTGGCAGCTGCAGATGGAGTGCTCGTACGACTGCGCTCTGTGGACGAGCTTTCGCTTCTGGAGGAGGAGGAGGAGGAGAGTCGAACGCCTACAGCCAACTGTTTCCTATACCGTGGGCTAGGCAGCACTGTCCCACCACCGCTGTCCCCTGTGGACCCTGCATCCACCACATTAACCCAGTGCACAGTGATGGACACGTAACGGCCCTGGCCATGCCGACTGGACCATGCATCAGTTGTGAGGTGCACCTTTCCACTCACTGACTGCTTGAGTGCATGGACAATGCGGTCTTTTACATGATGGTGGAGGGCTGGGATGGCTTTGCGAGAGAAGAAGTGACGACTGGGTAGGTCATAGCGTGGTACTGCATAGGCCATGAGTTCGCGGAAAGCTGCGCTTTCCACCAACCAATAGGGCATCATCTCAAACGAGATTAGTTTGGCAATGTGGGCGTTCAAACCCAGTGTACGCGGATGAGAGACTGAGTACTTTCTTGACCTACTCATAGTGTCTGGGAGGGTGAGCTGGACTTGAGAGCTGCATATGGTGGAAGTAGCGTTGGACAGGGCGGACTGAGAGAGGGTTGATGATGGTGATGGAGTTGGTGTTCTTTCTGATGGCCTAGATTCAGTATTTCGTTGATATAACAGAGGGATTCCCTGACTGCTGTGGCCTTGCAACGACACCTCAACATTTGCTGCTGTGCTAACCGGTGGGCTTACAGTGGGGGAAACAATGTAGCGTTGTTGACTACCTTCTTTGTGATCAGTTGCACATGTGGCACTTGAGGTTTGGTGTTGTGTCCACGCTTGCAAGTGCATGCTGGTTAAATGTCTAAGCATGCAACTGGTATTCAAATTTTTCAGATTTTTCCCTCGGCTAAAGGTCTTTGCGCACTTCTTACAGATAACCTTGGCCTGATCATGAGGATTTTGTTCAAAAAAGTGCCACACTGCACTCTTCCTACTTTGGCAGACATTTTGCGGCCTAGCACGCTGTGATCGTTTGACCGTCTGGACAAGCTGTCCAGCAACTCTTTTCATTTTTGGAACCTGTCTTTGGAGTGCTCCGGGCCTGCCAGATAACAGCTGTTGCGATGTCGATGTCTGCTGTGGATGCTCCTCCTCATCTGAGCTATTGGAAGCAGCACCCTCTTCCCCCAATGGATGCCAATCTGGGTCAACAACTGGGTCATCCATCACCTCCTCTTCAATGTCATGTGCACCTTCCTCTGTGTCACCGTGTATGGTGGTATAGTGTGCGGGAAGGGGCACCTGAGTCTCATCAGGGTCAGAATCTGGCTCTGTACACTGCGAGGACAATGTAGTGCTCTGAGTGAATGTACCAGCAGAATCATCTATCAGCGGCTGTGCATCAGTGCACTCCATGTCAGATTCATCTTGGCCTGGGTAATTCACCATTTCACTTGATAATCCAGGCATGGTATGTGAAAACAGCTCCATGGAGTAATCAGTAGTATGGCCTGCATCATCCTTCAATCTTGGTTGGGGTGAAGGACACAAGGAAAGGTGTGGTTCATGAACATGAGCCTCCAATGACGACTCAGTGCTTTTATTTTTTACAACTTCAGAAGAGGAGGCGATAGAGCTGGAGGCTGAGTCAGCAATGTAAGACAAAACTTTTTCCTGAAGCTCTGGCTTTAAAAGAGGTTTGCCAACTCCTAGAAAACTAAGCCTTCGAGGCCTTGTGGAGCCAGACGATGACGCAGGCTCAACACCTCCTGCATTCGGTCCTATTTTGCTTTTGCCACTACCATCAGATCCACCACCAACACCATCATTACCAGCTGCCAACCCCCGCCCAATTCCACGGCCTCTTCCACCAGCCTTCCTCATTTTTGGTAGAAATGTAGACAAAATCCAACAAACTATATAGTAATGTAAAACAAGGTACAAGGTGTCTATAGGACAGGGGAGATTTTGAATTTCTGCAGACACTTGTGGACACTGGACACTTTTGGATTGTGTGAGGCCCACTGAATATCAGAGCGCTATGTCACAGGCTCGATGGCACAGGTGTGAAAAAAGTGACTACAGGATAAGGGAGATTTTGAATTTCTGCAGACACTAGTGGACACTGGACACTTTTGGATTGTGTGAGGCCCACTGAATATCAGAGCGCTATGTCACAGGCTCGATGGCACAGGTGTGAAAAAAGTGACTACAGGATAAGGGAGATTTTGAATTTCTGCAGACACTAGTGGACACTGGACACTTTTGGATTGTGTGAGGCCCACTGAATATCAGAGCGCTATGTCACAGGCTCGATGGCACAGGTGTGAAAAAAGTGACTACAGGATAAGGGAGATTTTGAATTTCTGCAGACACTAGTGGACACTGGACACTTTTGGATTGTATGAGGCCCACTGACGCTGTATGGTGTGAAAAAAAGCACGCTCAGTACCTCAGCAGGACAAAAAAAAAAATTGGGATTGCTTTTAAAAAAGCAGTTTGCAGAGCAGTGGGTAAACAGCAATGCAGCTGTCAGGAAGCCTTAGAAGGCAGCCTAACAACCAACACCGCTGATCCACCACAATATAGCCTCCCCTTGCACTGTACACACAGTGACTGGAGTGTTGTACAGGCAAAATCGCTAGCAGCAGAAGCAGTTTTTTTTTCTTCTTCCCTGCCTAACGCTCTCCCTACAGAATCAGCAACCTCTCCCTATGCTAAGATCATAGAAGAAGTAAGATGGCGGAAGTAAGATGGCGGTCGGCGTGCACGCCCTTTTATAACCCCTGTGACGCCCACCAAAGCAAGCCAATCACTTGCATGCCCTTCTGAAAGATGGTGGTGACCCCTGTCTATGTCATCACGTTGCCCACAGTGTCCGTGGATCCTGATTGGCTGAAAAAGAGCGCAAAACTAACTTTTGAAACGCGACTTTGGCACGTAAGTCGCCGACCTCGTGGCCGACCTCATCCTATTGTCGGGTTTCGTTTCATGAAACCCGACTTTGCCAAAAGTCGGCGACTTTTGAAATTTTTCGACCCGTTTCGCTCAACTCTAATAACAACGTATTTAAATATTGAAAAAGTGCATACAAAAATTGAAGCCGAGGATGGGACACCAAATATGGATCTGGAAGAGACCCCCAACGCGTATTTCACCCAGCGTCCGATAGCATTCTCAAGGGGATGTAGTAGAAACGCCACATAGGACCTTAATATATCATTAGTGGTTCAATCAGGTGACTAAGTCACATGCTCACATGGACCAATGGCAGCAAATGAAGGCGGCACATGCACCGAGAAGACAACAGGTCCTGCATACATCCTGGCGTCACCTCCTCAATGCACGTAAACAGCGGGACGGGGTGTAAATCCCGGACCATGGTCACGTGTGAGGGGAGGCGACTGACGCCGCTCAGATGCAACAGCGCCGAAGTCTGGCTCACCCGCATGCGCACAGCTGCTATGAAAGACACAGGGTGTGTGCATTACTAATGGGGCATAGTATTCAAGTAATCCTAACAATATTAGACTCGTCATTTTAACTTCTACAGCTAATCAGCATACACACAGCTGCTATGGAAGACACACAAAGTGTGTATTACTAATGGGGAATACTGTTCAAGTAACCTGACAATATGTAACTCGTCATTTTAACCCTTGCATACCATCCAACAATGAAAATAATACAAAAACAGTAATAGCAACGATATATTAAAGATATGTAAATATGCAGAAAAAATAGACATATCATTCAGAGGATATCTTGAGGGTGCCCGATCTTCCATCAGAAATCCAATAACTGAAATATAAAGGCGATGTAGGCGTATATAGAATAACTGAAAACACAAAAAATGAAAAAAGATAAAAATCAGAAAAGTAAAAAAATAAATGAATAAAAACAGTCCAATATAGATAATAGGGAAGACCAAATATAGAAAACTATAAATGGTCACAAGCAATGGTGAAATTAGAACAAGGAGGGCCATGTCACTAAAAGGATGAAAAACTGAGGGACTCATTGAGGCAAAAGGGTGTCATAGTATTGAGGCATACTATCCAGCCCGCCTCACGTTGGGCTAAGTGTTTTTTATAGTCGCCACCTCTTAGGCCAAGCTGGACCTTCTCTATTCCCCTAATCCGAAGCGAGGCCACGTCACAGTTGTGCTTAAGTTTGATATGACGCGCTAGTTTCTTCAAAGATAAAAGATCAGATACCTTTTCAGCGGCCTGACGTGTTCACTAGAGATGAGCGACTTTGCCTTTTTTCGGGTGGAGTCAGGTTTCATGAAACCCGACTTTCTCAAAAGTCGGGTCGAACAAAATCGGCCGATTATCGTGAAAACTCGAAGGCCGACTGAAACATGAAACCCAATGCAAGTCAATGGGGAAGCAAAGTCGGCAGGGAGTGGAGAACATTAAACAACCTACAGTGCCCATTTGAATGGCAAAAACATCAATTTTTATTACTGAAGCTTGTCAACCTTAATTTACTTCATAATAATAGTTACGCACTGAAAACTGGGGGTTATTTGGCTAAAGTTGTGGGGGGTAGGGCTGGCTCCAGGTTTTCATGTGCCCTGGGCCAAAGAGCGCCCCTTTAACACATACCACAACTCATGATGCTCCGATACGGTAGAGAAAGAGTGGTATAGTACAATGAAAAATACTTCACTTTTTACATCTCATGACTGATATCGATTTTAAATTCTCCAATAGCTCCAAAAACGGACAGTATATTACTCCATACAGTATTATGGGCACTGCATAGTGCGCTATACAGAGTAATGAGGCCCATATATTTCTCCATACAGAATCATTGGTCCCATGCAATGTTTGAAACAGTATATGATGAGCTCCACATAATGCTACAGTATATGTTGGTCCCCATGGATGAAGCTCCACTGTCTTATGGGCCCAAATAATGCTCCATATATAATGGGCCCCATTTCTAATGCTCCAGTGTATAATGGGCCCTGTAAATGCTGCTCCAGTGCCTGATGTCCACCTTTGGAATGCTGTGTATGGTGGGCCCCATATATCATTCTCCAGAGTATAGTGCTCCCCAAAAATTGCTGTCCCAACATTGAAAACAATTAAATAAGTCTCCTCGCTAGGGAATCCCTGCACTAGTCTGGACTCCTTGTCATCCCCATCTTCCATCTCACTGCACTTGGCTGTTTAGGCAGAGGGCGTACAGACGTGATGTCATTGCGCTCTCTGATCAGAATATCACTGTCAGGACACGCGGAAGACGTCATGGCGGTGGAGCAGGGAGAGGTAAGTATTTCAACTTTGCAAGTGCTGTGATCCGGAGCAAGCAGGAGGGCCCACTCGTTGGTGACGGCACTGGCACAGGGACCCTCATAGTATGGCGGTGTGTCTGACGGTGGGCCCTTCCACCGGCAGAGACCGGCAGAGACACTTTTGCGCACTATGAGGGGCCCTGTGCCAGTGCCATCACCCATGAGTATGCCCCCACCTGCTCAAGGAACCTGCACTTTCATCTGCACCTTCCTCTTTGTCACCTTGTAAGGTGGTATTGAATGTGGGAAGGGGAACCTGAGTTTCCTCAAGGTCAAATTCTGGCTGTGTAGAGTGTGAGAGGAATGTAGTGGTCTGGGTCAATGTACCAGCAGAATCATCTAGCAGTGGCTGGGCATCAGTGCACCTGTGGCGTCCCCAGGAGTACGATCGCCACAGTGGCATTACCTTCCTCCTAGGGATTGTGATGTCATGCTTGGGAACAACGAAAGATCTCTCTAGCAGTTCAACCAACACACAACACATTTCCCACTCCAGGCCAGCAGGGAGACCTCTCAACCTGACTGCTGAGGGGCTGCTTTCTGTGGTCAGGAGGAGGTAAGTTAGGGCACTCTGTGCAGGGAAGGGGAAGTGTGCGGACGTGAGAAGGGGAGCTGGAGGATGAGCAGAGTTAAGGCTCACTCCTAGCTGGAGCGCATGGTCCGGATTCCGGTCTCCGAGTTTGTAGGGACACTGACGGTCCTGCAGCTGAAACCGGAGGAAGTAGCAGTTGTAAATGCTCTGTACCCAACTAAGGCTCGGAGGCCCCAGCATCGACGTGTGGGAGCCAGAAGGAAAAGGCTACGGCTGCCTGCCATACGAGAAAGTTCCAAAAGAGAGTCAACAGGGGGAACTTCATTGAACTCAGCACTGCGCATACCTCAGATAAGCGCTAGAACGGAGGCCACACTACCTATCTGCAGAGAGAGAATTCCAAATTGGCTTCCATGCTGACCAAATCCTTCTCCATCTGTACTCTTGGTCCTGGACGGCACTTACCAAGTACAGGTAAAGGAACTGCATGACTGTGTCTGTCATCTTTCTCCTGCACCTGGCGCACGGCTCTGCTACATCCTGCACTGCACACCATCTACCAACTCTTTCATCTTCCCTGCGACTACGGCCCTACCTGTGCAGGGCTTCTACATCTTAGCTGCACCACAACATCTGTCCCAGAGAAGTGACACTGCAGCGCTGGTCAATCTAATCAGAAACCACTGGTGGCGTCATTTATCATTCACCTATAAACGTAATTCACCCCTTTGCATGGACGCCCAGGGCCACGGAACGGGTCACCACCATCGTGACACATCCCTGTGAGACACCGGCCCGGTACCAATTAACCCCACTGCCCTGGCTGGCCACCCACACTCCATGTCTGATTCATCTTGGACTTGGGAATTCACGATTTGACTTGATAACTCAGGCAAGGTATGATAGAAAGAGCTACATGGACTAATGTGAAGTGTGGCCTGCTGCATCATTCACTTTTGGTGGGGGTGAAGGACACAAGGAAAGGGGTTCTTCCTGACCAGGAGCCAGCACTTGACGACTCAGTGCTTGCATTTTTTGAAACTTCAGAAGAGGAGGGCATATTTGCTGGAGTCTGTTTCAGCAATGTAAGCCAAAACCAGTTCCTCATGCTCCGCCTTTAAAAGCGGTTAACCTACTCCTAGAAAAGGTAGCCTTCCAGGCGTTCCGGAGCCAGACCATGACGCAGGCTCAACACCTCCTGCCTTAGCTGCTATTGTGCTTTTGCCACTACCAGCAGATGCACCACCACCATCAGCACCAGCTGGCCCCCCCACGCCCACGTCCGCGGCCTCTTCCACCAAACTTCAAAATTTTGCAGAAAATAGACCCAAAATAACATCAGATATATAGCACTGTATCAGAAGCGTACAGCTCTATTCAGTCAAAGGATAATTGTCAATCTCCCTATATATTCCATCAGTCACACAGAGACGCTCACAGGCTCAGTATGGATTAGATAAGAATATAAAAATTAGACAAATTGTACAGTATCATCAGATAGCAGGTATATATAGTATAGATTAAACATTCTAAATCTCCATATATATTTGTGGAGGCACACACAGACACTCTCAGGCTCAGTATTGGATTACAGCACAATCTAAAAAGCCATAAAACGGTAATGGATCTCAAGAGCACAGCTGTACACAGTGTAGGTGTCATTGTTGTCAATGTCAGTATTTATTTCCACAGTCAGAAAATAACTCTCACTTGGTCAGTTTGGATTAGACCAGAATATAACATGCAGTAAATGGGTAATGTATCCCAAGCGTAGAGCTGTATACAGTGTTGGGGTAATTTTTAAATGTACATCTAAATTGCAGGAGTAACCCATAGAAACTCACACGCTCAGGATGGATCACACCACAATATAACAAGAAGATCTGCAAGAAATAATCACACGTGGGACAATATTCCAGGTGTCAATGATACACTTAGAGTGTTGGTTGGAGGAGGACTTCCTGGCAGAAAGGGTACAGTATCACCAGATACCAGGTATATATAGCATAGTTTAAACATTAACAATGTACTTCTATATATCAGGAGTAGTGATGAGCCACCCCGCTAGTGTTTTGGTTCGTCGCACAGGAGGCAAGATCGTCGAATGTTCGTCGAACGTTCGAAGAACACCGTCGAACCCCATTCAAAACAAAGGCAGGCAAACACAAACAAATACAAACACATAGAAAACAATTACAAAACACCTTTAAAGGTGTCCCAAAGCAGACAAAATGCTCAGAAGACATAAATACTATATGGAAAAGGACAACTACATTTAGAAAAGAGGTGGAGGAGTAAAAGGAGGAGGTGGAGGAGACACAGATATAGGCTTGTCATGCCCTTATGAAGTCAAGAAAGGCTGGAATAAAAATGTAGCATACAAACCAAAAAAAATAAAAAATTCTGAAATCGAACACGATCATATACCGTCGGACTGCCCACCAATAAATTATGGCAACTGGCGATGGGGTGGCGTTATTCCCACGAACCTCCAAACAGCGTCCATGAAGGCAAAGTGTTTGGTTTCCGGGGGCTGTATGATTGCAAAGCTGAACCTTAAAGGAATGTCCAAAAGGGCACCACCAGGAGTGGAGCCTGTGGCTTAATTGGACTCCACCCAGGAAACCACAACCATACAGGCTACAGAAAAGATGGACAGATTGCAAGCTTTGTCGTTTCTCTGTGTGGTGTGGTAAGTCCATTTGTAGTTGTGCTAGCGATTTCTCAGCTTTATTCCGTTAACAAAAGAGACTCTGGCATGCCCTTGCGGTACGCGTCAAGCCTACTAGAGGGATACGTGAGGCTATGGAATGCGAGATCGAGCAATAACAGGTCTGTCATGCCATTACATATCTGGGGCTGCATGCGCGCTACACTGAAAGGACCAGCTTTTGTCGCGTACAGGTGCTGATAACCCGCTGAACACCGTTAGTGATGGGGATCTGGGATTCCAATTATTCCCCGCGAACGATGATTTCCCAGTAAGTGCAGGTCAACCGCAATTACGGAATTAGGGATAACCGGCATTCCTGAGAAAAGGAAAAAATTGCGTGTCAAAACCACAGGTGCTGTAGCTTACTTAACAGCTTGGCAGTCGTTCTCAGGCCCAGTATGGATTCGCCAACATTGTATAAAGTTGATAAAGGGTACAGTTTCACATGTATATATGTAGCATAGTTTACACATTAAAAACCTATGTCTATAGATCAGGAGGCAGGCTCAGACGGTCTCAGGCCCAATATGGATTAGACGTGATTGGACAAAGGTGAGAAATGGTACATTATCACTGGATAGCAGGTATATATGGCATAGTTTAAACATTTAAAATCTCCGTGTTCTCAGTATGGATTAGACAACAATCTAAAAAGTAGAAAAAAGGAAATGTTTTTGAAGCGTACACCAGTATACACTTTTGGTGGTATTTTTAAATCTTCATATATATTTCTGTCTCAGTAAGACAGTCCAGCCTCTCCGACATAGGAAATGAGATGCATACAATTACTGACATAAAGTCTAGTGATTGCAGAAATCTAGGAATTAACAATCACTGCAAAAACTGCCATCACAATTCTCAGAGGCGATGCTGACCCTCAATTAGTTTGTGTGTGGAGACAGCGAAAACATAACTTTGTGAAGAAAGTGTTGCTGTATCGCAGTACCGTTGATTCCATCAGCCTTACTCATCTCCATCAAATTTTAATCACAGGGAGAGATGTAAACATGATCTGTCACATAACTTTGGAGTGCAAAAGACAGAAGCCACAGGCTGTAGGCGATTCTATGGGATTGGCATGAGAGGGCACATTTAAAAATGTGCGCCGGAATGTCACGCGTCTGTGAGTAGGAAAACTGTGAAAGCTGATGATAAACCACCACTGCATGAGTCGAGGTCCCTAAGAAATGGAAGCCATTGATCATCTGAAGCAAGAGCCCAGCCAGCGGGACAGGGCATAGCTATGTCTTAACCATCATCTATCAGTTCACCAAATTTGTAGTGGCAGTCCCAGTGAAGGATTTGACAGCCCAGACTACACAGCGGAGGAGCAGGGAGAGGTAAACATTGCAAATGCTGGGGCCCTGCCCAAACAAGGGGGGCACACTCGTGGGTGTCGGTACTGGCGCTGGGCCACTCATAGTAAAGCGGTGTGTCTGATGGCGGGTGTGCACCCCCACCGTCAGAGACACTTGATTGCACCAGTGCCCGCGCCAAAGAGTCGGCCCACCCACCTGTCCAGGGCAACGGCACTCGCATGGTTGGGTGTGCTAGGTGGTGACCCTGGCCATGGGGGGGAGGCAGCCCAGTTAGGGAGGTTTACAAAATGGCATATGTTGATGTTGGACATTCAGCTGCTGCAAAAGGTGAAATTGGGCAAGTGCGAGGAAGAGGAGGACCAAAGCAAGTCATTTTTCTGGCAACCTAGGTGTCATCAGGGGAAGCTGGGATAAAATCAATGGAAACCCATGCATGGTTCATTTTAATGAAGGTTAGATCATCCACATTGTGCGTCGACAGACGGGTCCTTTTTTCTGTCAGGATTGATCCAGCTGCACTGAAGACTCTTTCTGATAGCACACTTGCAGCTAGGCAAGCGAGCTCCTTTAAGGCATATTGTGCCAATTCAGGCCAGGTGTCTAGTTTAGCGGCCCAGTAGTCAAATGGGAATGACCTGTGCGGGAGAACATCGATATGGGATGAGAAGTAGTTTGTAACCATAGTTGACAAGTCCTGTCTCCTGTCACTTTCAATCGATGAAGTATTACCAGTCGTGTGAGCGGGACTTGAAAAATCAGTCCACAACATGGTCATGAAGCCCCTGTCTCCAACTCCACTTCTGATGTGTGCACCACGAACACCTCTTCAAAGCTGCCCCCGGCCCCTACAGCTCGTGTGAGAACCATCACCGCTGCTGTGTGCTGGGAATGCCTCAACCAACCGGTTTACCAGAGTTGCTTGTTTGTTAGCCAATATTAGGTCAAGGTTCTCCTGTGGCATTATGTTTTGTAATTTGCCTTTATAGCGTGGATCCAGGATGCTGGCCAACCAGTAGTCGTCATCGTTCATCATTTTGGCAATGCGTGGGTCCCTTTTTAGGATCTGCAAGGCATAATCTGACATGTGGGCCAATGTTCCCGGTGTTAATGATGCACTGTGAGTGCTGGGTGGAGGAGTACTTTCTGGCAAATCCACATCCCTCATGTCACGCACAAACCCTGTACCAGACCTTGCCATGCCAACATTTTCTCTTGCCCCACGAGAAGCATCCTCCTCCCCTAAATAATCTTCCCCATCATCATCCTCCTCCTCCTCTTCTTCTTCTTCCTCCACCTCGTCCAGGAAAGTTCCCGGAGCAGACAATGGCTGACTGTCATCAAGGCTTCCCTCCTCCTCTTCCTCATCATTCTCGGCTGCAGACGCCTGCTCCTTAATGTGCATCAAAGTTTGCATGAGCAGACGCATAAGTGGGATGCTCATGCTTATGATGGCGTCGTCTGCGCTTACCAGCCGTGTGCATTCCTCAAAACACTGAAGGACTTTACAGAGGTCTTTCAGCTTCGACCACTGCACACCTGTCAACTCCATGTCTGCCCTCAAAGTACCTGCCCGTGTATCCTCCCACAAATGCATTATGGCCTGCCTCTGTTCGCACAGCCGCTCAACCATGTGCAGAGTGGAGTTGCACCTTGTTGCAACGTCGATAATTAGGCGGTGCTTGGGAAGCACTGCAGCTTCTGCATATGACTGGAGTGTACGGGTGACCGGCGGATGTGCGAGCACAGTCTTTGCACCTTATGGAGCAGGCCTGTTAACTCCGGATAATTATTGAGGAAGCACTGCACCACCAGGTTCAAGGTGTGAGCCAAGCAAGGTATGTGTCTGAGTTTTGAAAGGGCTATGGCTGCCACAAAATTCCGGCCATTATCACTAACTACCTTGCCTGCCTCAAGATGTAGACTGCCAAGCCATGACTCAGTTTGTAGCTGAAAGTATTCAGCCAGTACCTCCGCGGTGTGTCTGTCGCCCAAACACATCATCTGCAACACAGCCTGCTGACGCTTTCCACTAGCTGATCAATAGTGGGACACCTCGTGTGCAACACTGGCAGCTGCGGATGGAGTGCTCGTGCGACTGTGCTCTGTGGATGAGCTTTCGCTTCTGGAGGAGGAGGGTCGAACGCCTACAGCCAACTGTTTCCTATACCATGGGCTAGGCAGCACTGTCCCACCACCGCTGTCCCCTGTGGACCCTGCATCCACCACATTAACCCAGTGCGCAGTGGTGGACACGTAACGGCCCTGGCCATGCCGACTGGACCATGCATCAGTTGTGAGGTGCACCTTTCCACTCACAGACTGCATTGTCCATGCACTCAAGCAATCATTCACATGAAGGTGGAGGGCTGGGATGGCTTTGCGAGAAAAGAAGTGGTGACTGGGTAGGTCATAGCGTGGTACTGCGTAGGCCATGAGTTCATGGAAAGCTGCGCTTTCAACCAACTGGTAGGGCATCATCTCAAACGAGATTAGTTTGGCAATGTAGGCGTTCAAACCCAGTGTACGCGGATGAGAGGATGAGTACTTTCTTGTCCTACTCATAGTCTCTGGTAAGGTGAGGTGGACTTGAGAGCTGCATATGGTGGAACTAGCGGTGGTCATGGCGGACTGAGAGAGGGTTGATGATGGTGATGGAGTTGGTGTTCTTTCTGATGGCCTAGATTCAGTCTTTCGTTGATGTAACATTGTGATTCCCTGACTGCTTTGGCCTTGTGACGACACCTCAACATTTGCTGCCGGTGGTGTGCTAACCGGTGGGCTTACAGTGGGGTAAACAATGTAGCGTTGCTAACTACCTTCTTTGGGAGCAGTTGCGCATGTGGTACATGAGGTTTGGTAGTCTGTCCACGTTTGCAAGTGCATGGTGGTTAAATGTCTAAGCATGCAACTGGTATTCAAATTTCTCAGATTTTTCCCTCGGCTAAAGGTCTTTGCGCACTTCTTACAGATAACCTTTGCCTGATCATTAGGATTTTGTTCGAAAAAGTGCCACACTGCACTCTTCCTACTATGAAAGACATTTTGAGGCCTTGCACGCTGTGCTATTTTGACCGTCTGGCCAAGCTGTCCTGCAACTCTTTTGCTTTTTGTAACCCGATTATGGACTGCTCCGGGCCTACCAGATAACAGCTGTTGCGATGTCGATGCCTGCTGCGGATGCTCCTCCTCCTCTTCTGAGCTATTGGCAGCGGCACCCTCTTCCCCCAATGGATGCCAATCTGGGTCAACAACTGGGTCATCCATCAGCTCCTCTTCAATGTCATGTGCACCTTCCTCTGTGTCACCGTGTAAGGTGGTATAGTATGCGGGAAGGGGCACCCGAGTTTCATCAGGGTCAGATTCTGGCTCAGTACACTGCGAAGACAATGTAGTGCTCTGCCTCTGAGTGAATGTACCAGCAAATAAATCTAGCAGTGGCTGTGCATTAGTACACTCCATGTCAGATTCATCTTGGACTGGGGAATTCACGATTTGACTTGATAACCCAGGCATGGGTGGATCTGCTGGTAGTGGCAAAAGCAAAATAGCACCTAATGCCGGAGGTGTTGAGCCTGTGTCATCGTCTGGCTCCACAAGGCCTCGAAGGCTCCCTTTTCTGGGAGTAGGTAATCCACTTTTAAAGCCGGAGTTCAAGAACAAGTTTTGGCTTACATTGCTGACTCAGCCTCCAGCTCTATCTCCTCCTCTTCTGAAGTTTTAAAAAATAAAAGCACGTCATTGGAGGCTCATGGTCATGAACCACACCTTTCCTTGTGTCCTTTACCCCAACCAAAATTGAAGGATGCGGCAGTCCACACAACAGATTACTCCATGGAGCTGTTTTCACATACCATGCCTGGGTTATCAAGTCAAATCGTGAATTACCCAGGCCAAGATGAATCTGACATGGAGTGCACTGATGCACAGCCACTGATAGATGATTCTGCTGGTACATTCACTCAGAGCACTACATTGTCCTCGCAGTGTACTGATGCAGAATCTGACCCTGATGAAACTCAGGTGCCCCTTCCTGCATACTATGCCACCATACACGGTGACACAGAGGAAGGTGCACATGACATTGAAGAGGAGGTGATGGATGACCCAGTTGTTGACCCAGATTGGCATCCATTGGGGGAAGCGGGTGCCGCTGCCAATAGCTCAGAAGAGGAGGAGGAGCATCTGCAGCGGGCATCGACATCACAACAGCTGTTATCTGGCAGGCCCGGAGTAGTCCAAAAACAGGTTACAAAAGCCAAAAGAGTTGCAGGACAGCTTGGCCAGATGGTCAAAATAGCACAGCGTGCAAGGCCTCAAAATTTCTTCCATAGTAGGAAGAGCGCAGAGTGGCACTTTTTTAAACAAAATCCTAATGATCAGGCATAGGTTATATGTAAGAAGTGCGCAAAGACCTTTAGCCGAGGGAAAAATCTGAGAAATTTGAATACCAGTTGCATGCTTAGACATTTAACCACCATGCACTTGCAAGCGTGGGCGGACTACCAAACCTCACGTACCACATGTGCAACTGCTCCCAAAGAAGGTAGTCAGCAACACTACATTGTTTCCCCCACTGTAAGCCTACCGGTTAGCACACCACCAGCAGCAACTGTTGAGTTGTCGTTGCAAGGGAAAATCAGTCAGGGAATCACACTGTTATTGCAACAAGACTGAATCTAGGCCATCAGAAAGAACACCAACTCCATCACCATCAACAACCCTCTCTCAGTCCGCCCTGTCCACCGCTAGTTCCACCATATGCAGCTCTCAAGTCCAGCTCACCCTACCAGAGACTATGAGTAGGACAAGAAAGTACTCATCCTCTCATCTGCATACACTGGGTTTGAACGCCCACATTGCCAAACTAATCTCGTTAGAGATGATGCCCTATCGGTTGGTTGAAAGCGCAGCTTTCCGACAACTCATGGCCAACGCAGTACCACGCTATGACCTACCCAGTCACCACTTCTTTTCTCGCAAAGCCATCCCAGCCCTCCACCTTCATGTGAAAGACCGCATTGTACATGCACTCAAGCAATCACTGAGTGGAAAGGTGCACCTCACAACTGATGCATGGTCCAGTAGGCATGGCCAGGGCCGTTACGTGTCCATCACTGCGCACTGGGTTAATGTGATGGATACAGGGTCCTCAGGGGACAGCGGTGGTGGGACAGTGCTTCCTAGCCCACGGTATAGGAAACAGTTGGCTGTAGGCGTTCGACCCTCCTCATCCTCCTCCTCCTCCAGAAGCGAAAACTCGTCCACAGAACGCAGTCGCACGAGCACTCCATCCGCAGCTGCCAGTGTTGCACACGAGGTGTCCCCCTATCGATCAGCTAGTGGAAAGCATCAGCAGGCTGTGTTGAAGATGATGTGTTTGGGCGACAAACACACCGCGGAGGTACTGGCCGACTACTTTCAGCGACAAACTGAGTCATGGCTGGGCAGTCTATATCTTGAGGCAGGCAAGGTAGTTAGTGATAACTGCCGGAATTTTGTGGCAGCCATAGCCCTTTCAAAACTCAGACACATACCTTGCTTGGCTCACACCTTGAACCTGGTGGTGAAGTGCTTCCTCAATAATTATCCGGAGTTAACAGGCCTGCTCCAGAAGGTCCGAAGACTGTGCTCGCACATCCGCCGGTCGCCCGTACACTCCAGTCGTATGCACAAGCTGCAGCGATTGCTCCACCTTCCCAAGCACCGCCTAATTCTCGACATTGCAACAAGGTGGAACTCCATCCTGCACATGGTTGAGCGGCTGTGCGAACAGAGGCAGGCCGTAATGCATTTGTGGCAGGCACTTTGAGGGCAGACATGGAGTTGACAGGTGTGCAGTGGTCGAAGCTGAAAAACCTCTGTAAAGTCCTTCAGTGTTTTGAGGAATGCACACGGCTGGTAAGTACAGACGACGCCATCATAAGCATGAGCATCCCACTTATGCGCCTGCTCATGCAAACTTTGATGCACATTAAGGAGCAGGCGTCTGCAGCCGAGGATGATGAGGAAGAGGAGGAGGGAAGCCTTGATTACAGTCAGCCATTGTCTGCTCCGGGAACTTTCCTGGACGAGGTGGAGGAAGAAGAGGAAGAGGAGGAGGAGGATGATGATGGGGAAGATTATTTAGGGGAGGAGGATGCTTCTCATGGGGCAAGAGAAAATGTTGGCGTGGCAAGGTCTGGTACAGGGTTTGTGAGTGACTGGAGGGATGTGAATTTGCCAGAAAGTGCTCCTCCACCCAGCACTCGCAGTGCATCATTGACACCGGGAACATTGGCCCACATGTCAGATTATGCCTTGCAGATCCTAAAAAGGGACCCCCGCATTGCCAAAATGATGAACGATGACGACTACTGGTTGGCCAGCATCCTGGTTCCACGCTATAAAGGCATATTCTAAAACATCATGCCTCTGGAGAACTTTGACCTAATATTGGCTAACAAACAAGCTACTCTGGTAAACCGGTTGGTTGAGGCATTCCCAGCACACAGCAGCGGTGATGGTTCTCACACGAGCCGTAGGGGCCGGGGGCAACTTGGAAGAGGTGTTGGTGGTGCACACATCAGAAGTGGCGTTGGTGACAGGAGTTTCATGACCATGTTGTGGACTGATTTTTCAAGTCCCGCTCACACGACTGGTAATACTGCATCGATTAAAAGTGACAGGAGACAGCACTTGTCAACTATGATTACAAACTACTTCTCATCCCATATCGATGTTCTCCCTCACAGGTCATTCCCATTTGACTATTGGGCCGCTAAATTGGACACCAGGCCTGAATTGGCACAATATGCCTTACAGGAGCACGCTTGCCCAGCTGCAAGTGTACTATCGGAAAGAGTCTTCAGTGCTGCTGAATCAATCCTGACAGAAAAAAAGACCCGTCTCTCAACCCAAAATGTGGATGATCTAACCTTCATTAAAATGAGCCATACATGGGTTTCCAAGGATTTTGTCACACCTTACCCTGATGACACATAGGTTGCCAGAAAAATGGCTTTCTTTGGTCCTCCTCTTCCTGGGACTTGACCAATTTCGCCTTTAGCATCAGCTGAATGTCCCACATCAACATATGCCATTTTGTAAACCTCCCTAACTGGGCTGCCTCCTCCCCCCATGGCCGGGGTCACCACCTAGCGCATGCAACCGTGCGAGTGCCGTTGCCCTGGACAGGTGGGTGGGCCGACTCTTGGGCACGGGCACTGGCACAGGGTCCCTCATAGTGCAATCAAGTGTCTCTGATGGTGGGGGTACACGCCCGCCGTCAGACACACTGCCGTACTATGAGGGGCCCAGTGCCAGTACCGACGCCCACGAGTGGGCCCCCCTTGCTTGGGCAGGGCCCCAGCATTTGCAATCTTTACCTCTCCCTGCTCCTCCGCTGTGTAGTCTGGGCTGTCAAATCCTTCACTGGGACTGCCACTACAAATTTGGTGAACTGATAGAAGATGATGGTTAAGACGTAGCTATGCCCTGTCCCGCTGGCCGGGCTCAAGCTTCAGATGATCAATAGCTTCCATTTCTTATGGACGTCGACTCACAATGAGATGCAGTGGTGGTTTCTCATCAGCTTTCACAGTTTTCCTACCCACAGACGTGTGACATTCCAGCGCACATTTTTAAATGTGCCCTCTCATGCCAATCCAATTGAATCGCCTACGGCCTGTGGCTTCTGTGTTTTGCACTCCAAAGTTACGTGACAGATCATGATAGGCAGTGAGCACCATGTTTACATCTCTCCCCATGATCAAAATTGGATGGATATGAGTAACGGCGATGGGATCAACGGTACTGCGATACAGCAACACTTTCTTCACAAAGAAAGGTTTTTGCTGTCTCCACACACAAATTAATTGAGGGTCAGCATCGCCTCTGAGAATTGTGACGGCAGTTTTTGCCGTGATTGTTAATTCCTAGATTTCTGCAATCACTAGACTTTATGTCAGTAATTGTATGCATCTCATTTCCTATTGCGGAGAGTCTGGACTGTCTTACTGAGACAGAAATATATATGAGGATTAAAATTACCACCAAAAGTGTATACTGGTGTACGCTTCAAATACATTTCCTTTATTCGACTTTTTAGATTGCTGTCTAATCCATACTGAGAACACGGAGATTTTAAATGTTTAAATTATGCTATATATACCTGCTATTCAGTGATAATGTACCCTTTCTCAACTTCGTACAATCCATACTGGACCTGAGAACGTCTGAGTCTGCCTTCTGATCTATAGACATAGGTTTTTAATGTGTAAACTATGCTATACATACCTGTTATCCAGTGATACGGTACCCTTTGTCACCTTTGTCCAATCACGTCTAATCCATACTGGGCCTGAGACCGTCTGAGCCTGCCTCCTGATCTATAGACATAGGTTTTTAATCTGTAAACTATGCTACATACATACGTATTATCCGGTGAAACTGTACCCTTTATCAACTTTCTAGAATCTTGTCGAATCCATACTGGGCCTGAGAACGGATGCCGAGCTGTTAAGCAAGCTACAGCACCTGTGGTTTGGACACGTAATTTTCTGCATTTTTTCAGAAATGCCAGTTAGGCCTAATTCAGGAATTGCAGTTGACCTGCACTTACTGGGAAATCATAGTTCGCGGGGAATGATTGGAATCACAGATCCCCATCGTTAACGTTGTTCAGCGGGTTACCTGCACCTGTAAGCCACAAAAGCTGGTCCTTTCAGTGTAGCACGCATGCAGCCCCGGACATGTCAGGCCATGATAGACCTGTTATTGCTTGATCTCGCGTGCCAGAGCCTCGCGTATCCCTCTAGTAAGCTTGACGCGTACCGCGGGGGCATGCCGGAGTCTCGTTCATTAACGGAATAAAGCTGACAAATCGCTAGCACAACTACAAACGGACATACCACACCACACACAGAATCGACAAAACTTTCAATGTGTGCATCTTTTCTTGAGGCGGCATGGTTGTGGTTTCCCGGGTGGAGTCCAATTAAGCCGCAGGCTCCACTCCTGGTGGTGCCCTTTTGGACATTCCTTTAAGGTTCAGCTTTGCAATCATACTGCCCCCGGAAAGCAAACACTTTGCCTTCATGGACGCTGTTTGGACGTTCGTGGGAATAACGCCGCCCGATCGCCAGTTGCCATAATTTATTGGTGGGAAGTCCGACAGTATATGATAGTGTTTGATTTCAGAATTTTTTTTTTTGGTTTGTATTTTACATTTTTATTCCAGCCTTTCCTGACTTCATAAGGGCATGACAAGCCTATATCTGTGTCTCCTCCACCTCCTCCTTTTACTCCTCCACCTCTTTTCTAAATGTAGTTGCCCTTTTCCATATGTTAATTTTTGTCTTCTGCGCATTTTGTCTGCTTTGGGACACCTTTTAAGGTGTTTTGTAATTGTTTTCTATGTGTTTGTATGTGTTTGTGTTTGCCTTTTATTGTTTTCAATGTGGTTCGACGAACATTCGACGAACTTGCTTCCTGTGCGACGAACCAAAACACTAGCGGGGTGGCTCAACACTACTTCTGATTAGAGTTGAGCGACTTTTGGTTTTTTAGGGTCGCGTTTCGTTTCGTGAAACCCGACTTTTCCAAAAGTCGGGTCGAGCAAGATCGTCCGATTATAGGGAAAAGTCGGGGTCGTCCCGAAACACGAAACCCAATGTAAGTCAATGGGGAATAAAAGTCGGCAGTGAGAGGAGGACAGGAAACACACCTACAGTGCCCATTTGAATGCCAAAAGCATCAATTCTTCTTACTTAAGCTTGTCAACCTTAATTAACTTCATAATACAAGTTACGCACTGAAAAATGGGGGTTATTTGGCTAAAGTTGTGGGGGGGGAGGGCTGGCTGCAGGTTTTCATGTGCCCTGGGCGAAAGAGCGCCCCTTTAACACATACCACAACTCATCATGCTCCGATACGGCAGAGAAATAGCGGTATAGTACAATGAAAAATACCTCACTTTTTACATCTCATGACGAGGCCCATCTATTTCTCCATACAGAATCATTGGTCCCATATAATGTTTGAAACAGTATATGATGAGCTCCACATAATGCTACAGTATATGTTGGTCCCCATGGATGAAGCTCCACTGTCTTATGGGCCCAAATAATGCTCCAAACATTATGGGCCCCATTTCTAATGCTCTAGTGTATAATGGGCCCTGTAAATGCTGCTCCAGTGTCTGATGTCCACCTTTGGAATGTTCCAGTGTATGGTGGGCCCCATCTATCATTCTCCAGAGTATAGTGCTCCCCAAAAATTGTTGTCCCAACATTGAAAACAATCAAATAAGTCTCCTCGCTAGGGAATCCCTGTACATGTCTGGACTCCTTGTCGTCCCCATCTTCCATCTCACTGCACAGTATTTCAACTTTGCAAGTGCTGTGATCCTGAGCAAGCAGGGGGGGCCCACTCGTTGGCGATGGCACTGGCACAGGGCCCCTGATAGTACGGTGGTGTGTCTGATGGTGGGTGGGCCGAACCTGCACTTTCATCTGCAGCTTCCTCTTTGTCACCGTGTAAGATGGAACTGTATATGGGAAGGGTAACCTGAGTTTCATCAGGGTCAGATTCAGGTCGTGTAGCGTGCGAGGGGAATGTAGTGGTCTGGGTCAATGTACCAGCAGATTCATCGAGCAGTGGCTGGGCATCAGTGCACTTGTGTCGCCCCCAGGAATACGGTCGCCACAGTGGCATTACCTTCTTCCTAGGGAGTGTGATTTCATGCTTGGGAGCAACGAAGGATCTCTCTAGCAGGTTAACTGATTGGGCGGCGTTATTCCCACGAGTCATGACCCTCCAAACAGCGTTCATGAAGGCAAAGTGTTTGTTTTACGTGGGCAGTATGGTTGCAAAGCTGAACCTTAAAGGAATGTCCAGAAGGGCACCACCAGGAGTGGAGCCTACGGTTAAATTCGACTCCACCTGGGAAACGTCAACCATGCCAGCTACAGAACAGATGCACACATTGCAAGCTTAATTCCGTTAACGAACGAGACTCCGTCATGCCCCGCGGTCCGAGTCCGGCTTACTAGAGGGACACGTGAGGCTCTGGCACATGAGATTGGCCAATAACTGGTGTGTCATGCCCTTACATGTCCGTGGCTGCATGTGCGCTACACTGAAAAGGCCAGCGTTTGTCGCTTACAGGTGCAGATAACCCGCTGAACAACGTTAGTGATGGGGATCACTGATTACAATTATTACGCGCGAACGATGATTTCCCAGTAAGTGCAGGTCAACCGCAGTTCCGGAATTAGGCCTAACCGTCATTCCTGAAAAAATGAAAAACTTACGTGTGCAAACCACAGGTGCTGTAGCTTGCTTAACAGCTCGCCAGCCATTCTCACGCCCAGTATGGATTACACGTGATTGCACAAAGGTTAGAAAGGGTACCGTATCCCCAGATAACATGTATGGATAGCGTACGCATTCAAAATATATGTCTCAGGAGGCAGGCTCAGACGGTGTTAGGCCCAGTATGGATTGCACGTGATTGCACAAAGGTTAGAAAGGGTATCGTATCCCCAGATAACATATTTTGAATGTGTACGCTATCCATACATGTCATCTGGGGATACGGTACCCTTTCTAACCTTTGTGCAATCACGTGCAATCCATACTGGGCCTAACACCGTCTGAGCCTGCCTCCTGATACATATATTTTGAATGTGTACGCTATCCATACATATGTCTCAGGAGGCAGGCTCAGACGGTGTCAGGCCCAGTATGGATTACACGTGATTGCACAAAGGTGAGAAAGGGTACCGTTTCCCCAGATAACATGTATGGATAGCGTACACATTCAAAATATATGTCTCAGGAGGCAGGCTCAGACGGTGTCAGGCCCAGTATGGATTGCACGTGATTGCACAAAGGTTAGAAAGGGTACCGTTTCCCCAGATAACATGTATGGATAGCGTACACATTCAAAATATATGTCTCAGGAGGCAGGCTCAGACGGTGTTAGGCCCAGTATGGATTGCACGTGATTGCACAAAGGTTAGAAAGGGTACCGTATCCCCAGATAACATGTATGGATAGCGTACACATTCAAAATATATGTCTCAGGAGGCAGGCTCAGACGGTGTTAGGCCCAGTATGGATTGCACGTGATTGCACAAAGGTTAGAAAGGGTACCGTATCCCCAGATAACATGTATGGATAGCGTACACATTCAAAATATATGTCTCAGGAGGCAGGCTCAGACGGTGTTAGGCCCAGTATGGATTGTACGTGATTGCACAAAGGTTAGAAAGGGTACCGTATCCCCAGATAACATGTCTAGACATATATTTTGAATGTGTACGCTATCCATACATCAGGAGGCAGGCTCAGACGGTGTCAGGCACAGTATGGATTTGACGGCCCAGATTACACAGCGGAGGAGCAGGGAGAGGTAAAGATTGCAAATGCTGGGGCCCTGCCCAAGCAAGGGGGGCCCACTCGTGGGCGTCGGTACTGGCACTGGGCCCCTCATAGTACAGCGGTGTGTCTGACGGCGGGTGTGCACCACCACCGTCAGAGACACTTGATTGCACTATGAGGGACCCTGTGCCAGTGCCCGTGCCCAAGAGTCGGCCTACCCACCTGTCCAGGGCAACGGCACTCGCACGGTGTCGTGCGCTAGGTGGTGACCCCGGCCATGGGGGGGGAGGCAGCACAGTTAGGGAGTTTTAGAAAGTGGCATATGTTGATGTTGGACATTCAGCTGATGCAAAAGGCGAAATAGGTGAAGTCCCAGGAAGAGGTGGACCAAAGCAAGCCATTTTTCTGTCACCCTATGTGTCATCAGGGGAAGGTGGGACAAAATCCTTGGAAACCCATGCGTGGTTCATTTTAATGAAGGTTAGATCATCCACATTTTGGGTTGACAGACGGGTCCTTTTTTCTGTCAGGATTGATCCAGCTGCACTGAAGACTCTTTCCGATAGCACACTTGCAGCTGGGCAAGCGAGCTCCTGTAAGGCATATTGTGCCAATTCAGGCCAGGTGTCCAGTTTAGCGGCCCAATAGTCAAAGGGGAATGACCTGTGTGGGAGAACATCGATATGGGAGGAAAAGTAGTTTGTAACCATAGTTGACAACTGCTGTCTCCTGTCACTTTCCATCGATGCAGTATTACCAGTTGTGTGAGCGGTATTTGAAAAATCAGTCCACAACATTGTCATGAAACCCCTGTCTCCAACGCCACTTCTGCTGTGTGCACCACGAACACCTCTGCCAAGCTGCCTCCGGCCCGTACGGCTCGTGTGAGAACCATCACCGCTGCTGTGTGCTGGGAATGCCTCAAGCAACCGATTTACCAGAGTTGCTTGTTTATTAGCCAATATTAGGTCAAGGTTCTCCTGTGGCATGATGTTTTGTAATTTGCCTTTATAACGTGGATCCAAGATGCTGGCCAACCAGTAGTCGTCATCGTTCATCATTTTGGCAATGCGGGGGTCCCTTTTTAGGATCCGCAAGGCATAATCTGACATGTGGGCCAATGTTCCCGGTGTCAATGATGCACTGCGATTGCTGGGTGGAGGAGCACTTTCTGGCAAATCCACATCCCTCCAGTCACGCACAAACCCTGTACCAGACCTTGCCACGCCAACATTTTCACTTGCCCCACGAGATGCATCCTCCTCCCCTAAGTAATCATCCCCATCATCATCCTCCTCCTCCTCTTCTTCCTCCACCTCGTCCAGGAGAGGTCCCTGAGCAGACAATGGCTGAATGTCATCAAGGATTCCCTCCTCCTCTTCCTCCTCATCCTCGGCTGCAGACGCCTGCTCCTTAAGGTGCGTCAAAGTTTGCATGAGCAGACGCATAAGTGGGATGCTCATGCTTAGGATGGCGTCGTCTGCGCTTACCAGCCGTGTGCATTCCTCAAAACACTGAAGGACTTTACAGAGGTCTTTCAGCTTCGACCACTGCACACCTGTCAACTCCATGTCTGCTCTCAAAGTGCCTGGCCGTGTATCCTCCCACAAATGCAGTATGGCCTGCCTCTGCTCGCACAGCCGATCCACCATGTGCAGGGTGGAGTTCCACCTTGTTGCAATGTCGATAATGAGGCGGTGGTTGGGAAGGTGGAGCAATCGCTGCAGCTTCTGCATACGAACGGAGTGTACAGGCGACCGGCGGATGTGCGCGCACAGTCTTCGCACCTTCTGGAGCAGGGCTGTTAACTCCGCATAATTTTTGAGGAAGCACTGCACCACCAGGTTCAAGGTGTGAGCCAAGCAAGGTATGTGGCTGAGTTTTGAAAGGGCTATGGCTGCCACAAAATTACGGCCGTTATCACTAACTACCTTGCCTGCCTCAAGATGTACACTGCCCAGCCATGACTCAGTTTGTCGCTTCAAGTACTCGGCCAGCACCTCGGCGGTGTGTCTGTCACCCAAACACATCATCTGCAACACAGCCTGCTGACGCTTTCCACTAGCTGCTCGATAGGGGGACACATCGTGTGCAACAGTGGCAGCTGCAGATGGAGTGCTCGTACAACTGCGCTCTGTGGACGAGCTTTCGCTTCTGGAGGAGGAGGAGGAGGGTCGAACGCCTACAGCCAACTGTTTCCTATACCGAGGGCTAGGCAGCACTGTCCCACCACCGCTGTCCCCTGTGGACCCTGCATCCACCACATTAACCCAGTGAGCAGTGATGGACACGTAACGGCCCTGGCCATGCCAACTGGACCATGCATCAGTTGTGAGGTGCACCTTTCCGCTCACTGACTGCTTGAGTGCATGGACAATGCGGTCTTTCACATGATGGTGGAGGGCTGGGATGGCTTTGCGAGAGAAGAAGTGGCAACTGGGTAGGTCATAGCGTGGTACTGCATAGGCCATGAGTTCGCGGAAAGCTGTGCTTTCCACCAACCGAAAGGGCATCATCTCAAACGAGATTAGTTTGGCAATGTGGACGTTCAAACCCAGTGTACGCGGATGAGAGACTGAGTACTTTCTTGACCTACTCATAGTGTCTGGGAGGGTGAGCTGGACTAGAGAGCTGCATATGGTGGAAGTAGCGGTGGACAGGGCGGACTGAGAGAGGGTTGATGATGGTGATGGAGTTGGTGTTCTTTCTGATGGCCTAGAATCAGTCTTTCGTTGATATAACAGTGGGATTCCCTGACTGCTGTGGCCTTGCAACGACACCTCAACATTTGCTGCTGTGCTAACCGGTGGGATAACAGTGGGGGAAACAATGTAGCGTTGCTGACTACCTTCGTTGTGATCAGTTGCACTTGTGGCACTTGAGGTTTGGTGTTGTGTCCACGCTTGCAAGTGCATGCTGGTTAAATGTCTAAGCATGCAACTGGTATTCAAATTTTTCAGATTTTTCCCTCGGCTAAAGGTCTTTGCGCACTTCTTACAGATAACCTTGGCCTGATCATGAGGATTTTGGTCAAAAAAGTGCCACACTGCACTCTTCCTACTTTGGCAGACATTTTGCGGCCTAGCACGCTGTGATCTTTTGACCCTCTGGACAAGCTGTCCAGCAACTCTTTTGATGTTTGGAACCTGTCTTTGGAGTGCTCCGGGCCTGCCAGATAACAGCTGTTGCGATGTCGATGTCTGCTGTGGATGCTCCTCATCTGAGCTATTGGAAGCAGCACCCTCTTCCCCCAATGGATGCCAATCTGGGTCCACAACTGGGTCATCCATCACCTCCTCTTCTATGTCATGTGCACCTTCCTCTGTGTCACCGTGTATGGTGGTATAGTGTGCGGGAAGGGGCACCTGAGTCTCATCAGGGTCAGAATCTGGCTCTGTACACTGCGAGGACAATGTAGTGCTCTGAGTGAATGTACCAGCAGAATCATCCATCAGCGGCTGTGCATCAGTGCACTCCATGTCAGATTCATCTTGGCCTGGGTAATTCACCATTTCACTTGATAATCCAGGCATGGTATGTGAAAACAGCTCCATGGAGTAATCAGTAGTATGGCCTGCGTCATCCTTCAATCTTAGTTGGGGTGAAGGACACAAGGAAAGGTGTGGTTCATGAACATGAGCCTCCAATGATGACTCAGTGCTTTTACTTTTTACAACTGAAGAAGAGGAGGCGATAGAGCTGGAGACTGAGTCAGCAATGTAAGACAAAACTTTTTCCTGATGCTCTGGCTTTAAAAGCGGTTTGCCAACTCCTAGAAAACTAAGCGTTCGAGGCCTTATGTAGCCAGACGATGACGCAGGGTCAGCACCTCCTGCATTCGGTCCTATTTTGCTCTTGCCACTACCATCAGATCCACCACCAACACCATCATTACCAGCTGCCAACCCCCGCCCAATTCCACGGCCTCTTCCACCAGCCTTCCTCATTTTTGGTAGAAATGTAGACAAAATCCAACAAACTATATAGTAATGTAAAACAAGGTACAAGGTGTCTATAGGACAGGGGAGATTTTGAATTTCTGCAGACACTTGTGGACACTGGACACTTTTGGATTGTGTGAGGCCCACTGATATCTGAGCGCTATGTGACAGGCTCGATGGCACAGCTGTGACCAAAGTGACTAGAGGATAAGGGAGATTTTGAATCTCTGCACACACTTTTGGACACTGGACACTTTTGGATTGTGTGAGGCCCACTGATATCTGAGCGCTATGTGACAGGCTCGATGGCACAGCTGTGACCAAAGTGACTAGAGGATAAGGGAGATTTTGAATCTCTGCACACACTTTTGGACACTGGACACTTTTGGATTGTGTGAGGCCCAATGAATATCTGAGCACTATGTGACAGGCTCGATGGCACAGCTGTGACCAAAGTGACTAGAGGATAAGGGAGATTTTGAATCTCTGCACACACTTTTGGACACTGGACACTTTTGGATTGTGTGAGGCCCACTGATATCTGAGCGCTATGTCACAGGCTCAATGGCACAGCTGTGACAAAAGGGACTAGAGGATAAGGGAGATTGGATTGCTTTTAAAAAAGCAGTTTGCAGAGCAGTGGGTAAACAGCAATGCCAGCCTGTCAGGAAGCCTTAAAAGGCAGACCAACAACCAACACCACTGATACACCACTATATAGCCTCCCCTTGCACTGCACACACAGTGACTGGTGTGTTGTGCAGGCCAAATTGCTAGCAGCAGAAGCAGTTTTTTTTTCTTCTCAGGACAAAAAAAAAAATTGGGAATGCTTTTAAAAAAGCAGTTTGTGGAGCAGTGGGTAAACAGCAATGCAGGAATGTCAGGAAGCCTTAGAAGGCAGCCCAACAACCAACACCACTGATACACCACTATATAGCCTCCCCTTGCACTGCACACACAGTGACTGGTGTGTTGTGCAGGCCAAATCGCTAGCAGCAGAAGCAGTTATTTTGTCGTCTTCCCTGCCTAACGCTCTCCCTACAGAATCAGCAGCAACCTCTCCCTATACTGAGATCGGCAGAAGTAAGATGGCGGTCGGCGTGCACGCCCTTTTATACCCCCTGTGACGCCCACCAAAGCAAGCCAATCACTTGCATGCCCTTCTGAAAGATGGTGGTGACCCCTGCCTATGTTCTCACGTTGCCCACAGTGTCCGTGGATCCTGATTGGCTGAAAAAGAGCGCAAAACAAACTTTTGAAACGCGACTTTGGCGCGTAAGTCGCCGACCTCGTGGCCGACCTCATCCTAGGGTCGGGTTTCGTTTCATGAAACCCAACTTTGCCAAAAGTCGGTGACTTTTGAAATTTTTCGACCCGTTTCGCTCAACTCTACTTCTGATATATAGACGTACATTGTTAATGTTTAAACTATGCTATATATACCTGCTATCTGCTGATACTGTACACTTTGTCTACTTTTTATATTCTTGTCTAATCCATACTGAGCCTGTGAGCGTCTGTGTGACTGATGGAATATATACGGAGATTGACAAGTATCCTTTGACTGAATAGAGCTGTACGCTTCTGATACAGTGCCATTTATCTGATGTTATTTTTGGTCTATTTTGTGCTAAATTTTGAAGTTTGGTGGAAGAGGCCGCGGACGTGGGCATGAGGGAGCCAGCTGGTGCTGATGGTGGTGGTGCATCTGCTGGTAGTGGCAAAAGCACAATAGCAGCTAAGGCAGGAGGTGTTGAGCCTGCATCATGGTCTGGCTCCGGAACGCCTGGAAGGCTACCTTTACTGGGCATCCAAGCAAAGGGGTGAATTACGTTTATAAGTGAATGATACGTGGCGCCACCTGTGGTTTATGATTAGATTGACCAGCGCTGCAGTGTCGCTTCTCTGGGACAGATGTTGTGGTGCAGCTAAGATGTAGAAGCCCTGCACAGGTAGGGCCGTAGTCGCAGGGCAGATGAAAGAGTTGGTAGATGGTGTGCAGTGCAGGATGTAGCAGAGCCGTGTGCCAGGCGCAGGAGAAAGATGACAGACACAGTCGAGCAGTTCCTTTACCTGTACTTGGTAAGTGCCGTCCAGGACCCAGAGTACAGATGGAGAAAGAGTTGGTCAACCTGGAAGCTAATTTGGAATTCTCTCTCTGCAGATAGGTAGTGTGGCCTCCGTTCTAGCGCTTATCTGAGGTACTCGCAGTGCTGAGTTCAATGAAGTTCCCTCTGTTGACTCTCTTTTGGAACTTTCTCGTATGGCAGGTAGCTGTAGCCTTTTCCTTCTGGCTCCCACAGGTCGCTGCTGGGGCCTCCGAGCCTTAGTTGAGTACAGAGCATTTACAACTTCTACTTCCTCCGGTTTTGGCTGCAGGAACGTCAGTGTCCCTACAAACTCGGAGACCGGAATCCGGACCATGAACTCCAGCTAGGAGTGAGCCTTAACTCTGCTCATCCTCCAGCTCCCCTTCTCACGTCCACACACTTCCCCTTCCCTTCACAGACTGCCCTAACTTACCTCCTCCTGACCACAGAGAGCAGCTCCTCAGCAGTCCGGTTCAGAGGTCTCCCTGCTGGCCTGGAGTGGGAAATGTGTTGTGTGTTGGTTTAACTGCTAGAGAGATCCTTTGTTGCTTCCAAGCATGACATCACACTCCCTAGGAGGAAGGTAATGCCACTGTGGCGACCGTAGGCCACCGTAGGTGGGCTGTATTATACCATGGTGGGCTGTATTATACCATGATGTGCTGTATAACATGGTGGGCTGGGCTGTATACCATGGTGGGCTGGGCTGTATACCATGGTGGGCTGGGCTGTATACCATGTGCTGCTGGGCTATATAACATGTGGTGCTGGGCTATATACTATGCGGCTGTGTTATATACCATGGGGGTACATTTTACATTATATTCTATAGGGGGAGGCTGTGTTATATAATATGGGGGGGCTACATTATATTCTATGGGGAGGTGGGCTGTATTATATTCTATTTGGGGCTACATTTTATTCTATGAGAGCTGTATTATATTTATTATATTCGATGGGGGCTGCATTATACTATATGAGGAGGGCTACATTGTATTCTATGGAGTGGCTACATTATACTATATAAGGGGCTGCATTATATCCTATGAGGGGGTTGCCATATATTCTATGGAGGGGCTGCATTATATTATATGGGGGGTGGGGCTGCATTATATTCTATGGGAGGTTACATTATATTCTGTGGAGTGGCTGCATTATACTCTGGAGTAGCTGCATTATTCTCTAAGGGGTGGCTGCATTATACTATAAGAGAGGGCCTGCATTATATTCTATGGGGGCTATATTATATTATATTGTATGGTGGGGCTGCATTATACTCTGTGGGGTGGCTGCATTATGCTCTATTGGGTGGCTGTATTATACTATATGTGGGCTGTATTATACTGTATCGAGGATTATGTGGAATACATTATATGAAGAACTATGGGGTGCATTATGCTATGGGAAGTGAATTGAACTACATGGGTGACTATGGCGGTGCATTATACTATATGGAGAACTATGAGGAGTGTATTATACTATATGGAGGACTGAGCAGTGTATTTTAACATATGGAGGGTTATGAGGAGTGTATTATACTATATGGAGGACTTAGGAGTGTATTATACTATATGGAGGACTATGGGGAGTGTATTATACTATATGGAGGACTGAGCAGTGTATTTTAATATATAGAGGACTGAGGAGTGTATTATACTATATGGAGGACTATGGGGAGTGTATTATACTATATGGAGGACTATGGGGAGTGTATTATACTATATGGAGGACTGAGCAGTGTATTTTAATATATGGAGGGTTATGAGGAGTGTATTATACAATATGGAGGACTTAGGAGTGTATTATACTATATGGAGGACTATGGGGAGTGTATTATACAATATGGAGGACTGAGGAGTGTGTTATAATCTGCCCCATAGTCCTCCATATAGTATAACACACTCCTCAGTCCTCCATATTGTATAATACACTCCCCATAGTCCTCCATATAGTATATTATATGGAGGACTATGGGGTGTAAACTGTAGATGTGCTGCTGATAACATGATACTGTATGGTGATCTGTTAGGGTGTGTGCACACGTTGCGGATTAGTCTGCGGCTTTTTCTGCAGAGAATCCATATCTCTTGGCAGAAACCGCATGGTAAAACACATGCATTTTTCTTGCGAATTCCTAGCATGTGTACAGCGGATTTGATGCAGGTTCTAGTGTGGTTTGGCAGTGTGGATGAGAGAGATTGATTGATTTGTATGTCCCGGAACGTACACTGCAGCAGCGCTTCCGCAAAAAAGAAGTAACATTCTGCGGAAAATAAACCGCAGCAAATCTACGCGGAGTTTTCCGCAGCATGTGCACGACGGATTTGGTTTTCCATAGGTTTACATGGTACTGTAAACCGCATGAAAACTGCTGCGGATCCGCAGCAAAAACCGCAACGTGTGCACACACCCTTAGTGATCCATTAGTGATCGTTCTGTCCCCATCATTCTTTCTCAGACGGTGGAAAGAGGCCGGGAAACAAGTATTGAACGACTTCTTCTATTTTGTCGATCATTTAGCGGCCTGAACTCAGCGCATGTAACTACAACCGAAATGCTTCTGTGATGTGCAATATGTTAGCATTTGGGGCCCCATTTTAAACTTTGCCTAGGGCCCCACTTTGCCTAAAAACGGAGCTGATTATTATGTATGTATACACTGCACAGTACCACTTCTCCTGTCCTGTATACTGTGTGTAATTCTCAGTAGCTGTATTATTCTGTATGTATACACTGTACAGTACTACTTCTCCTGTCCTCCTGAAGGAGAGGTGGCATTGGGCTCAGGGAGGGTCAGAATTTATTAATTTCTATGCCTGCAATCCTAATGGCAAATAAAAATTAATCCTGAACAACCTGTTCAAAGGGATTATCTCATATTGGAATTTATTCACTATCACTGGAATAGAGAATAACTTTCCGATCACTGGAGATCTGACTGCTGGGAACGCTTCCTTCTCTAGAACCGGAGCATGTTAATGGAGCAGTGGTCGATCATAATATGTAAGGTTGTGGTAGGGGCTGTCCTATGCCTCCCCCTCTCTAAACAGTGTTTGTAACAAGTGTATGGTTTTGTTGTATTTTTATGACTGAAATGCTATGCAGGTTTACACATTAATACATAGGCACTAATGTACTCGATGACTGTAATGTATTGTTATTAACCCCTTTACCCCAAGGGAGGTTTGCACGTTCATGACCGGGCCAATTTTTACAATTCTGACCACTGTCTTTTTATGAGGTAATAACTCCAGAACACTTCCATGGATCCAAATGAAAATTTGGCGAAAATTTAGCAATTTTCCAAATTTGAATTTCTATGCCCTTAAATCACAGGGATATGGCACACAAAAAACTTAATAAGTAACATTTGCCACATGTTTACTTTACATCAGCACAATTTTGAAACCAAAATTTTTTTTTGTTAGGAAGCTATAAGGGTTAAAAGTTGACCAGCGATTTCTCATTTTTGCATCACCATTTTAATTTTAGGGACCACATCACATTTGAAGTCACTTTTGGGGATTTTCTATCATATAGACCCCTCAAAGTGACACCATTCTAAAAACTGCACCCTCAAGGTGCTCAAAACCACATTCAAGAAGTTTATTAACCCTTCAGGTGCTTCACAGGAATTTTTTGAATGTTTAAAAAAATGAACTTTTTTTTCACAAAAAGATTACTTCAGGTCCAATTTTTTTATTTTACCAAGGGTAACAGGAGAAATTGGACTACAAAAGTTATTGTGCAATTTCTCCTGAGTACACTGATACCTGAAATGTGGGGGGGAACCACTGTTTCGGCACATGGCAGAGCTCAGAAGGGATGGAGCGCCGTTTGACTTTTTCAAAGCAAAATTGGCTGGAATTCAGATCGGACGTCATGTCATTTTTGGAGAGCCCCTGATGTGCCTAAACAGTGGAAACCAACCACAAGTGACCCCAAATTGGCTGGACTTCAGATCGGACGTCATGTCATTTTTGGAGAGCCCCTGATGTGGCTAAACAGTGGAAACCCACCACAAGTGACCACATTTTGGAAACTAGACCCCCTAAGGAACGTATCTAGATGTGTGGTGAGCATTTTGATTCCCTCAGTGCTTCACAGAAGTTTATAATGCCCGGGCATAAAAATATAAAAATAATTTTTTCCACAAACATGATCTTTTAGTCCCCAATTTTTTTATTTTCCCAAGGGTAACAGGAGAAATTGGACCCCAAAAGTTGTTGTCCAATTTTTTCTGAGTACTCCAATACCCCATATGTGGGAGAAAACTACTGTATGGGCACACGTCAGGGCTCGGAAGAGAAGTAGTGAGGTTTTGGAATGCAGACTTTGATGGAATGGTCTGCGGGTGTCAGGTACATCAGGGGCTCTCCAAACGCAACATAACAGTGGAAACCCCCCACAAGTGACCCCATTTTGGAAACTAGACCCCCTGAGGAACGTATCTAGATGTGTGGTGAGCACTTTGAACCCCTCAATGCTCCACAGAAGTTTATAACGCCCATTTTTTTTATTTTTCTAAAAGGTAACAGGAGAAATTGGACCCCAAAAGTTGTTTTGCAATTTGTCCTGAGTAGGCTGATACCCCATATGTGAGGGTAAAGCACTGTTTGGGCGCATGGCAGAGTTTGGAAGGGAAGGGAGCACCATTTGACTTTTTCAACGCAGAATTGGCTGGAATTGAGATCAGACGCCATGTTGCATTTGGAAAGCACCTGATGTGCCCAAACAGTGGAAACCCCCCAATTCTAACTCCAACCCTAACCCCAACACACCCCTAACCCTAATCTCAGCCCTAGCCCTAACCCTAGCCAGAAAATGGAAATAAATACATTTTTTTAATTTTATTATTTTTCCCTAACTAAGGGGGTGATAACGGGGGGTTTGAATAACTATTTATAGAGGGTTTTTATGTTTGGCAGCTGTCGCACGCTGAAAGATGCTTTTTATTCTAAAAATAGTTTTTGCATCACCACATTTTGAGAGCTATAATTTTTCCATATTTTGATCCACTGAGTCATGTGAGGTCTTATTTTTTGCTGGAAAAGTTGACGTTTCTATTGGTACCATTTTCAGGCACGTGACATTTTTTCATCGCTTTATAATTCCGATTTTTGGAACGCAAAATTAGCAAAAGCCAGCATTTCAAGAATTTCTTTTGGGGGGTGAGTTTACACCGTTCCACGGGCGGTAAAATTGATAAGGTGGTTTTATTCTTCGGGTCAGTATGATTACAGCGAAACCTCATTTATGTCGTTTTTTATGTTTTGGCGCTTTTATGCAATGAAAACAATTTTATATAAAAAATAATTATTTTTGCGTCGCCTTGTTCTGTGAGCTATAACTTTATTTTTTCACTGATTGATGCTGTATCATGGCTTGTTTTTTGCGGGACAGGATGACGTTTTCAGCAGTACCATGGTTATTTATATCCGTCTTTTTGATCGCGCATTATTGTACTTTTTGCTCAGCGGTATGATAATAAAGCATTATTTTATGCTTTGTTTTTTATTTTTTAAGGGGTTCGCTAAAGGGGTTAACTAATGGGACAGTTTTATAGGGCAGGTCGTTACGGACACGGCGATACTGTTTGTTTGTTTTTTATTTCCAAAAAACTGAGTTTATCAGGGAATATTTTTTTTTAATTTATTTAGTGATTTTTTATAAATTATTTTTACACTTTTTTTTTTAACTTTATTATACTTTCCCAGGGGGGACATAACTGTCATGTGACAGATCGCTGATCTGTCACATCACAGACCGCTGTGACAGATCAGCGATCTGACACAGGCAGTGCTGGAGGCTTACTCATGCAAGCTCCCTCCAGGCCCCCGAAGGTCCCCACCGCCATATTGGATCCGGGGACCTGCAGGGAAGGAGGCCCCCGCAGCAGCGCTGCACATTGCGCTGCTGCGGGGGTCTCAGGGAAGCATGGAGGGAGCCCCTTCCCTGCCGATGCTTCCCTAAACCCCCGATACACTGCGATCGAGTGTGATCGCAGTGTGCCAGGGGTTAACGTGTCGGGGGCGGTCCGTGACCGCCCCTGACACATAGTGCCGGGTGTCAGCTGTGATAATCAGGAAATGTAAGAAAAAAAAGACCAAGCAAAGAATGGCCTGCACACCAATTAAATCTGATAACACATAACGACCGTAGAAAAATGCTTTATTGGAAAACACAACACACGTATTAAAACAATTAAAAAGGACAAAGGAAGTCCATGTAACACCCCCGCATGTAATAATCACATACAGCCATAATAGGTACAGTTGTGGCCAAAAGTATTGACACCCCTGCAATTCTGTCAGATAATACTCAGTTTCTTCCTGAAAATGATTGCAAACACAGATTCTTTGGTATTATTATCTTCATTTAATTTGTCTTAAATGAAAAAAACACAAAAGAGAATGAAGCAAAAAGCAAAACATTGATCATTTCACACAAAACTCCAAAAATGGGCCAGACAAAAGTATTGGCACCCTCAGCCTAATACTTGGTTGCACAACCTTTAGCCAAAATAATTGTAACCAACCGCTTCCGGTAGCCATCAATGAGTTTCTTACAATGCTCTGCTGGAATTTTAGACCTTTCTTCTTTGGCAAACTGCTCCAGGTCCCTGATATTTGAAGGGTGCCTTCTCCAAACTGCCATTTTTAGATCTCTCCACAGGTGTTCTAAGGTGGCCAGCAATGAGTCCAGACCTGAATCCCATAGAAGTCTCCAGTGCTTTCTCTCATACCATTTTCTAGTGCTTTTTGAAGTGTGTTTTGGGTCATTGTCCTGCTGGAAGACCCATGACCTCTGCGGGAGACCCAGCTTTCTCACAATGGACCCTACATTATGCTGCAAAATTTGTTGGTAGTCTTCTGACTTCATAATGCCGTGCACACGGTCAAGCAGTCCAGTGCCAGAGGCAGCAGAGCAACACTAAACATCAGGAAACCTCTGCCATGTTTGACTGTAGGGACCGTGTTCTTTTCTTTGAATGCCTCTTTTTTTCTCCTGTAAACTCTATGTTGATGCCTTTGCCCAAAAAGCTCTACTTTTGTCTCATCTGACCAGAGAACATTCTTCCAAAACGTTTTAGGCTTTTTCCGGTAGGTTTTTGCAAACTCCAGCCTGGCTTTTTTATGTCTCGGGGTAAGAAGTGGGGTCTTCCTGGGTCTCCTACCATACAGTCCCTTTTCATTCAGACGCCGACGGATAGTATGGGTTAACACTGTTGTACCCTCGGACTGCAGGGCAGCTTGAACTTGTTTGGATGTTTGTGCGGATGTTGGATAAAGAACCTCGACTATCTTGTGTTGAAATCTCTTGTCAATTTTTCTTTTCCGTCCACATCTATGGAGGTTAGCCACAGTGCCATGGGCTTTAAACTTCTGAATGTTCCTTATTTCTACCGTGCACAGTGTCATCAAGGTCTTTGGAGATGGACTTGTAGCCTTGAGATTGCTCATGCTTCCTCACAATTTGGTTTCTCAAGTCCTCAGACAGTTCTTTGGTCTTCATTCTTTTCTCCATGCTCAATGTGGTACACACAAGGACACAGGACAGAGGTTGAGTCAACTTTAATCCATGTCAACTGGCTGCAAGTGTGATTTAGTTATTGCCAACACCTGTTAGGTGCCACAGGTAAGTTACAGGTGCTGTTAATTACACAAATTAGAGAAGCATCACATGATTTTTCGAACAGTGCCAAAACTTTTGTCCACCCTATTTTTTATGTTTGGTGTGGAATTATATCCAATTTGGCTTTAGGACAATTCTTTTTGTGTTTTTTTCATTTAAGACAAATTAAATGAAGCTAATAATACCAAAGAATTTGTGTTTGCAATCATTTTCAGGAAGAAACTGAGTATTATCTGACAGAATTGCATGGGTGTCAATACTTTTGGCCACAACTGTATAGAGCCCCTTTTGTATCATTAAGAGCACAGACAATGAAAAGCCATCACAATACACCATATGTGCAGAGTTTTTTCTGAGACATGTAGTCTCCAAATTGATTCCTATATACCAGCCCAATGTACAAACTTTCCAGGACCACAATTCAGGAGCCTGCAAACAAATATGGCTGTTAAGATGTAAGATAAGTTGTAGCTACATACTCACTGAACCACCTAATGAGCAAAAACCCTGAAAGCCAGCTCAATATTGCTAGATGATGTGCTGGTGGATGGCCAGGCACCCATGAAGTCTGTGGTAGCCAAGGGAATAATGCCCATAGGCATACAAAATCAAGCTAAGACAGGGCTAAAGACATGGAGCAGGGGTGTGAGGAGCAGCCCCACACACATCGCTTGCTTAAAGCAGCTTTGTCAGGGGAAGTGTGCTTGCTGGCCCAACCTCAGCATTTAAATAGCATGTAGATAATACCTTAAACGTCATCTAGCGTGTAAAAATTCCCCAGCTGTCATGGCCCTGCAGAAGTCTCGTGCAACCCGGTATTCACACCGAAATCTCGCGAGAGGACCGCTGGATTGTTCCATCTCGCCGAAATCTCGCTGGAAGACCGCAAGATCATTCCATATACCGCTGTATTGGTTTGTTTGCGCCTGCGCAGTGTATTCAGTGTATTCAGACCGGTCTGATACAGCAACTAGTGTTGCTGTGTATAAAGAGATGCAAACCAGAGGCTGC
The DNA here is from genome assembly GCF_039654945.1 of Dendrobates tinctorius. Classification (NCBI taxonomy): domain Eukaryota; kingdom Metazoa; phylum Chordata; class Amphibia; order Anura; family Dendrobatidae; genus Dendrobates; species Dendrobates tinctorius. Next base: position 198,719 of record NW_027362012.1, on the reverse strand, counting down.
AAACCTTCAGCACAAATAAAAAGTATCCTTTGCCTCCATATAATCACTAACCTGGCACTGTCTATGCATCAAATGGTAGGAAAAAATGTATATAATCCATCAAAATCATACAAAAATACACAGTACCTCCCACATCTAAAGAGAGAAAAAAAAAGAGAGAAAAAAATGGAGCAAATCAGCCAAAATGTATTTTTATACGCTCCAACCATTAAGTGCGCAAAAAAGGTAATCACTATGCATACATAAAATGTGTAATACTAATACACTCACTGGCCACTTTATTAGGTACACCATGCTAGTAACGGGTTGGACCCCCTTTTGCCTTCAGAACTGCCTCAATTCTTCGTGGCAGAGATTCAACAAGGTGCTGGAAGCATTCCTCAGAGATTTTGGACCATATTGACATGATGGCATCACACAGTTGGCGCAGATTTGTCGGCTGCACATCCCTGATGCGAATCTCCCGTTCCACCACATCCCAAAGATGCTCTATTGGATTGAGATCTGGTGACTGAGGAGGCCATTTGAGTACAGTGAACTCATTGTCATGTTCAAGAAACCAATCTGAGATGATTCGAGCTTTATGACATGGCGCATTATCCTGCTGAAAGTAGCCATCAGGTGTTGGGTACATTGTGGTCATAAAGGGATGGACATGGTCAGCAACAATACTCAGGTAGGCTGTGGCGTTGCAACGATGCTCAATTGGTACCAAGGGGCCCAAAGAGTGCCAAGAAAAAATTCCCCACACCATGACACCACCACCACCAGCCTGAACCGTTGATACAAGGCTGGATGGATCCATGCTTTCATGTTGTTTACGCCAAATTCTGACCCTACCATCCGAATGTCGCAGCAGAAATCGAGACTCATCAGACCAGGCAATGTTTTTCCAATCTTCGACTGTCCAATTTCGATGAGCTTGTGCAAATTGTAGCCTCAGTTTCCTGTTCTTAGCTGAGAGGAGTGGTACCCAGTGTGGTCTTCTGCTGCTGTAGCCCATCTGCCTCAAAGTTCGACGCACTGTGCGTTCAGAGATGCTCTTCTGCCTACCTTGGTTGTAACGGGTGGCAATTTGAGTCACTGTTGCCTTTCTATCAGCTCGAACCAGTATGCCCATTCTCCTCTGACCTCTGGCATCAACAAGGCATTTCCGGCCACAGAACTGCCGCTCACTGGATTTTTTTTCTTTTTCGGACCATTCTCTGTAAACCCTAGAGATGGTTGTGCGTGAAAATCCCAGTAGATCAGCAGTTTCTGAAATACTCAGACCAGCCCTTCTGGCACCAACAATCATGCCACGTTCAAAGGCACTCAAATCACCTTTCTTCCCCATACTGATGCTCGGTTTGAACTGCAGGAGATTGTCTTGACCATGTCTACATGCCTAAATGCACTGAGTTGCCGCCATGTGATTGGCTGATTAGAAATTAAGTCTTAACACACAGTTGGACAGGTGTACCTAATAAAGTGGCCAGTGAGTGTATATATACAGTCATGGCCAAAAGTATTGACACCCCTGCAATTCTGTCAGATAATACTCAGTTTCTTCCTGAAAATGATTGCAAACACAAATTCTTTGGTATTATTGTCTTCATTTAATTTGTCTTAAATGAAAAAACACAAAAAGAATTGTCCTAAAGCCAAATTGGATATAATTCCACACCAAACATAACAAAGAGGGTGGACAAAAGTATTAGCACTGTTCGAAAAATCATGTGATGCTTCTCTAATTTGTGTAATTAACAGCACCTATAACTTACCTGTGGTACCTAACAGGTGTTGGCAATAACTAAATCACACTTGCAGCCAGTTGACATGGATTAAAGTTGACTCAACCTCTGTCCTGTGTCCTTGTGTGTACCACATTGAGCATGGAGAAAAGAAAGAAGACCAAAGAACTGTCTGAGGACTTGAGAAACCAAATTGTGAGGAAGCATGAGCACTATCAAGGCTACAAGTCCATCTCCAAAGACCAGAATGTTCCTGTGTCTACCGTGCGCAGTGTCATCAAGAAGGTTAAAGCCCATGGCACTGTGGCTAACCTCTCTAGATGTGGCCGGAAAAGAAAAATTGACAAGAGATTTCAATGCAAGATTGTGCGGATGTTGGATAAAGAACCTCCACTAACATCCAAACAAGTTCAAGCTGCCCTGCAGTCCGAGGGTACAACGGTGTCAACCCGTACTATCCGTCGGCATCTGAATGAAAAGGGACTGTATGGTAGGAGACCCAGGAAGACTCCACTTCTTACCCCGAGACATAAAAAAGCCAAGCTGGAGTTTGCCAAAACTTACCTGAAAAAGCCTAAAACATTTTGGAAGAATGTTCTCTGGTCAGATGAGACAAAAGTAGAGCTTTTAGGGCAAAAGCATCAACATAGAGTTTACAGGAGAAAAAAGAGGCTTTCAAAGAAAAGTACACGGTCCCTACAGTCAAACATGGCGGAGGTTCCCTGATGTTTTGGGGTTGCTTTGCTGCCTCTGGCACTGGACTGCTTGACCGTGTGCTTGGCATTATGAAGTCAGAAGACTACCAACAAATTTTGCAGCATAATATAGGGCCCAGTTTGAGAAAGCTGGGTCTACCTCAGAGGTCATGGGTCTTCCAGCAGGACAATAACCCAAAACACACTTCAAAAAGCACTAGAAAATGGTTTGAGAGAAAGCACTGGAGACTTCTAAGGTGGCCAGCAATGAGTCCAGACCTGAATCCCATAGAACACCTGTGGAGAGATCTAAAAATGGCAGTTTGGAGAAGGCACCCTTCAAATATCAGGGACCTGGAGTAGTTTGCCAAAGAAGAATGGTCTAAAATTCCAGCAGAGCATTGTAAGAAACTCATTGATGGTTACCGGAAGCAGTTGGTCGCAGTTATTTTGGCTAAAGGTTGTGCAACCAAGTATTAGGCTGAGGGTGCCAATACTTTTGTCCGGCCCATTTTTGGAGTTTTGTGTGAAATGATCAATGTTTTGCTTTTTGCTTCATTCTCTTTTGTGTTTTTTCATTTAAGACAAATTAAATGAAGATAATAATACCAAAGAATTTGTGTTTGCAATCATTTTCAGGAAGAAACTGAATATTATCTGACAGAATTGCAGGGGTGTCAATACTTTTGGCCATGACTGTATATATATATATATATATATATATATACACCAAAAATAATATATATATATATATATATATATATATATATATATATGCATAATAATGAATATACAATAGATGGTTAATATTTATAGACCTCCATGGCTTTGATATTATAAAATAGCGAAAAACCTTGACCGTACTCAAAACGGCCAAGGTCACATATTTGTACATCTGGGAATTGAATATTATATCCAAATGGTCATGTATGTGTAAAAAGCACCCTCATTAAAAATGGGAAGGTTGGGAGGGTATAATGTATAAATAGACAGTGTCCACCATATACAAATATGAAAAAATGAGGCAATTGACAAAGAAAATCCTGTGAAGGAATATAGTGTTAGGTAAAGAGATAACAAATCAATTTTACCTATATAGTATCAAAAAGAAACCAGTTATGAAACGGTACAAAATATTAATCTTGTAGAAACCAAACGCCAGGTCCTGATCATAGAGCTGATAGAGTGATGTATCCAAATAGGGGATGATTCATTTCCAATGCAGAAAAACGACAAGTCCTGATAATGAGGCTGGTGGTGTAATGAATCCAATAGGAGCAAATTGATTTCCAACGTGGAGAAAAACCACCAGAAGAAAGTGCCCAAAATTGCTAGGACACCTTGAAGGTCCGAACTCCAAGGAGGAAGAAAAGAAGGAAAAAACAACCGCAGACAACCTGAGGAGGAAAAAATGTAATCAGTCAGACAACTAACCCAAAAAAACAGTAAATAAAAGTTCTTCATTTAAACCTTCGGAGACACTGACTGTAGCTCAAAAATCCATCTGGATTCTGCCTGAAGTAAACGTTTCCGGCTGTTGCCCCCTCTAGCATTCTGTGGGATCTTCTGTAAGCCCACTACCCTGACCCCAGATGTACTGTCCCTATGCATGGCCAAAACATACGCCGCCACCGGTGTAAGGACTGTAACGGGGTCTACCCAAGCTGGGGTACCTCTTTCAGTACGGTTTTAGGAAGTTTCGCCCCCAGCAGTTCGCCCACAGCAGTTCGCCCCCAGGTACACTTCGCCCCCGAATATTTCGCCCCCAGCATTTCGCCCCCAGGTTGTTTCTCCCCCGCACATTTCACCCCCAGCAGTTCGCCCCCGGATGTTTCGCCCCCGGATGTTTTGCCCCCAGCAGTTCGCCCCCGGATGTTTCGCCCCCAGCAGTTCGCCCCCGGATGTTTCGCCCCCGGATGTTTTCGCCCCCGGATGTTTTCGCCCCCAGCAGTTCGCCCCCGGATGTTTCGCCCCCACAGTTCGCCCCCGGATGTTTCGCCCCCGGATGTTTCGCCCCCAGCAGTTCGCCCCCGGATGTTTCGCCCCCAGCAGTTCGCCCCCAGCAGTTCACCCCCGGATGTTTCGCCCCCAGCAGTTCGCCCCCGGATGTTTCGCCCCCAGCAGTTCGCCTCCAGCAGTTCACCCCCGGATGTTTCGCCCCCAGCAGTTCGCCCCCAGCAGTTCGCACCCGGATGTTTCGCCCCCAGCAGTTCGCCCCCGGATGTTTCGCCCCCAGCAGTTCGCCCCCGGATGTGTCGCCCCCGGATGATTCACCCCCAGCAGTTCGCCCCCGGATGTTTCGCCCCCAGCAGTTCGCCCCCGGATGTTTCGCCCCCAGCAGTTCGCCCCCAGATGTTTCGCCCCCAGCAGTTCGCCCCCAGCAGTTCGCCCCCGGATGTTTTGCCCCCAGCAGTTCGCCCCCAGCAGTTCGCCCCCAGATGTTTCACCCCCAGCAGTTCGCCCCCGGATGTTTCGCCCCCAGCAGTTCGCCCCCGGATGTTTTGCCCCCAGCAGTTCACCCCCGGATGTTTCATCCCCAGCAGTTCGCCCCCAGATGTTTTGCCCCCAGCAGTTCACCCCCGGATGTTTTGTCCCCAGCAGTTCGCCCACAGCAATTCGCCCCCGGATGTTTCGCCCCCTGCTTTTTGCCCCCAGATGTTTCGGCCTCAAATTAGGCAGGGAATTTTGGCCTTGTGTTTTAGCCCTAAGACCGCTTTCACAGTAGCCACTTTCCCAAGTGCTAAGCACTGGAAAATCGCTAAGAAGATTGCCAATTTTGAATATACTACATGGTGGCCCGATTCTAATGTATCGGGTATTCTAGAAGGCACAGCCACGTGGTATGTTGCACAGGTTATGTAGTATATTGGACAGTCCACGTAGTACATTGTACAGGCCACGTAGTATATAGGACAGCCGACGTAGTATTTTGGACAGCGCACGTAGTAAATTGCACAGTCCACGTAGTAAATTGCACAGCGCACATAGTAAATTACACAGCGCACATAGTATATTGGCTAGCCAACGTAGTATATTGCACTGGTCACGTAGTATATTGCACTGTCCACGTAGTCTAGGAATGTGGGCACTATATTCGTGTTTAAAAAAAATAATAAAGATATACTCACCTCAGCCACGGGCCCTGAAGTCCTCGCGCCTCTCTGCAGTGCTGGCGGTGGCTTCCGGTCTGAGCGTAGGACCTGCGATGATGTCGCGGTCACATGACCGTGACATCATCGCAGGTCCTGGACGGCGTGCATTGGAGAGAGGCGCGGAGGACAGCGCGACGTTGGAGGGGGTGAGAATAACTTTTTTTTTTTATCATTATTATTTTTAACATTACATCTTTTCACTATTGATGCTGCATAGGCACCATCAATAGCGAAAAGTTGGTCACACAGGGTTAATAGCAGCGTTAACGGAGTGCGGTACACCGCGATCCGTTAACGCTGGCATTAACCCTGTGTGAGTGGTCAGCGGTGAGTACAGGGCAGTGAAGCAGCGGCCATTTTTATGGCAGACTGTGACCGTCGCTGATTGGTCGTGGGCGTTTTGCCACGACCAATCAGCGACTTGGATTTACATGACAGACAGACGCCGCGACCAATGAATATACGAATAAAACGTTACAGACAGAAAGACGAAAGTGACCCTTAGACAATTATATAGTAGATAAGTCAATGGCTAGAAAAGCGAGGTGTTGTTTCGGCCAGCTCTTTTTATTTTATTACAGGAGCTATTTTTGAGCACTTAGCGTTCATCAATAGCCTGTATCTTATGGGTCATTACCGAGAGCGCTCACAAAAGCGCTCTGAAAAATGCCAGTAAAGCACGTGCTTTGGAGTTCTAAAACAGTGGCAGCATAAGGGTGCTTTCAAACTTCCGCTACATATGCACTACAGGCCGCCCGTTCGCTTCTGTAATGCCGCATTCCGCTAACCTGCAGCGGAACGAAAAGAAGAAAATGCTCTTCTTTTTGTTCTGACACTGATAGCGGAATGCGGCATTACGAAAGCGAACGGGCGTCTGCAGATCGCGGAACCCAGCCGTTCACTTCTATGGGCAATGCAAGCGGAATGCCAGCATTCAGCCAGCATTGCCCTGGGGTCAGCTGGATGTCAGATCCAGAGCGGATCGACCTCTGGCGGCCACAAACACAAGTGTGAAACCACTCTAAAATTACAGTGTGCAAGAGGCCTAAAATCTAAACAATTTTGAACTTTTACCTGACCAAGCACTGACCTGCTTTGTTGCAGATGTAACAAGTAGCAGGTCACATGTCCTGCAAGTTACATTAGACTAGCTTTTATTCCATCTGTATATCAGAATATAGCAGTGTCTGAAATCTCCACAAAGAGAGAAGTGTACTGCCACAAAAAATCTGTCAGCTTCCACAGCAATTCACTTTCTACAACTATGAATTCAGTTCTGTCCAAACGTGGAAGGAGGAAGTTGGTCCATGAGAATCACATTTACTTATTTTCCAAACGAACCGCTGATGATGTCCATTCCATCTGGGTATGTGAAAAACGGTCGACTTGCAAGGGACGTGTTTGGACCAATGAAGAATCTGGCGAAGTTGTAAAAGTAGTCAATCTTCACAATCACGCAGCACAAGCTGCAAGACCTGAAGCAATCCGACTTGTTAATGAGGCTGTGACCAGGGCAAGAACAACACAGGAGACACCACAACAGATTCTCACAGACGTCGTTTCAGGAGCCCATTCTAATGTTGCAGCACTTCTCCCAAGGAAAGCATCACTGAAGAGGACAATACGATTAGCAAGGCAACTTGGCAATATCCCAAGGTTACGTCAAACCCTTGATCAACTTGTTATCCCCCTCGAGTTCCAGGAGATCAGTATTGATGGTGTCCAGCAGCAGTTCCTTCTGCATGACTCTGGTAAGCTACTTAACCATTTAACATTGTATTAAAACAATTCCATTATGCATAATTATTGCAAAGTTTATTTTGCACAAATGTGAAAAATGCTACACTATAAGGTGCTGATATAAAATACTATGTGATTTTTGCCTTCAAGGGAAACTTTGAGGGTAATATAATGTAGTGAGGCCTACTGATTCCAACTAGTGTTGGCCGATCACTGGAAAGATAGGATCAGATCGGGCTGATCATACCGAAAGATTGGAATTAATTCAGATCCAATCTCCAGAGCTAGATGTAGATATATATATATATATATATATATATATATATATATATATATATATATATATGCACACTGTACGCCCGAACAGTGTGTGTGTGTGTGTATATATATGCATATATGTGGGTGGGTGATGGTGGTCTGGCACTTTTGGAACTTTGAAATGCAATAAAGGATTTGTATAGGACTTCAGGAGCGCGGAGGTCTTTCTTCATGGATGCATGTTAAGTACTCTCCACTGTAGTTATAGTACGGCAGGCACAGAGGCGGCGATGCGCCGCCTGGATTTCGGGATTCCCTGCACTGCTGGGCTAGGAGCCGGAGCCAGTACTGGACACTGAAAGAGGTGAGTAACTGGGTTTGTTTATTTTTTAACAGCGCAGCCTGGAGCCATTTACTAAAGCTAAATATGCACACACGCTGTACACCTGTATAGTGTGTGTGTGTGTGTGTGTGTGTGTATATATATATATATATATATATATATATATACATATATGCGCACACTGTTCGGGAGTGTATGCCCGGACAGTGTTTTAAGATTACGGAGGATTCCGATCTCTAATTCAGATCATCATCATGATCTGGCTACAAATCGGATCGTAATTTAAAATAACGATCAGCCTGAAAATCGTAATAAATTACGATCTTCAGTGATCGGACCGGCCAACACTAATTCCAAATATGCAGCATTGTACTGGCCATACCTGTCCTGGATGCTGCCCCGGAGTTCAGCCTCGCCTGTCTGCGGCATGCACGGACTGAACTGCCATCGCCGGCTGATTCCTCGGCTCTCGTAGTTCAGTCCTGCAGATCCGTGGACAGGTCGGGCTGAACTCCGGAGCTCAGGTGAGATACGCCATGATTTGCAGATGCGTTTTGCCTGCTGCTTCCAAGCACTTTTTAAGCATTTTGCAAGCGCTTTGGCAAAACGCTTCTGCAAATAGGGGACGTGGCCAAGCTCTGCTATGGGCGTGGCCATGCCCTGCTATGGCCTAAACCGAGCGTATTTGGCATGGTTTGCAGGCATTTTTTGGGAGGTTTCCCTCTTGCCCATTCCCATTCCTTCCGGGATCCGCCGGAAAATAGCTTTGAAGCTATTTTCCGGTGGGGCGTTTTCCGGCCCCGGCCGGAATCCGCCCGTAACCCGCACCATAGACATGAAAGGGCGGGTTTCAGGCAGGAAACACAGCACGGAATACGCCTGTAAATCCAGCTTGTCTGGATAAAGCCTGAGGCCTCGTGCCCACTGACGGAAGGGGATTGTGGAGCGGCATCTCCGCAGCGGCTGTAATTGCGGTAGCAATTGGAGATCCCACAGGAATCTATTTGTGCCTGCAATTGTGGCCACTATTGTGGTACCCTAATTCTGTATCAAAATCTTCACTTAACTCTATGGATTTAGGTGCAGGTTTTAGTGCAGGATTTCAGCCCCTTGTCTGAATGGCTGGAATTTTGTTTGTATAATGGCAGCATACATTGACATGCTGCACTGCATGTTTTTTTTTTGTAAACAAAATTTTTTCATCAGCATGTGGATGGGATTTCCACATTAATGCTGCATATGACCCCAGCCTAATGGACCATTCAGTTATGCCTTAGGCCAAAAGCACACTGGTGATTTTACTGGCGTTTTTTGCGTACTGCACAATCCTCTCAATGAGACAGCATAGGCAGCGCGGACGTCACGAACGTCCGCGCTGCCCACCCGACGGCTAGCGTGCCCATCCGCCTGAATGGAATGCCCCATTCAGGCGGGCGGACCGCCCAGTCATTCATTCAGACGTCCAGCCGCACGCCGCGTCTGGATGCGGCTGTCAACTAGACGGCCCATTCAGCATAGTGGCGATCGGCCGTGCTGAACGGCCGTCTAGTTGAAGGGTCTAAAGGTACCCTAAAAATGTGACCTATTTCAAGTTTGGAAGTAATTTTAATTTTAAACAAAAATATATAATTTTCCACTGGGACAATATATGTTGTAAAAAACTATTGGTTGGCCCCTTCACACTAGATTTTGCTTCAGTTTTTTTATTATGAAATCAGAAAATCTGGAGCAAAATGTGAGTATTTAATGTGAGATATGAACAGTGTCTTCTGATTAGGATATTTTTTTTGTGAATTTATCCCAAAACTATGTCTGCTGCTTGTTACACTTTTTCTGTTATTTCCTCTACTAATACTTTCATTTTAAATTAGGAAATGGACACAGCCGTATGTTGATATTTGGAACAAGAGACAATCTCCATCTACTGGCACAAAGTAAAGAGTGGTTTGCTGATGGCATGTTTTTCACTACACCAGCCTTGTTTAAGCAACTTTACACAATCCATGTAGTCCACAGCGGCCTTGCTGTTCCTGTAGTGTACACCTTGCTGACAGACAAGAGCCGTTCTACATACCAGAGGTTGCTGCAAGAGCTGAAGAACTTGCAGCCTGGACTGCAGCCAGACAACCTGATGTTGGATTTTGAACTAGCTGCAATACAGGCATTTGAAAGTGAATTCCCCAATCTTGTGAAGACTGGTTGCTTTTTCCACCTTTCACAGTCGGTTTGGCGTAAAGTTCAAAATGAAGGACTCAAGATGCAATACCAAGGTGACCATGAATTTGCCCGTTGGATACGCATGATACCTGCCCTGGCCTTTCTACCACCACAGAATGTTGTGCAATCATTTGAAGAATTGGTGGAAGATCCTGACTTTCCACAAGAAGCAATACCTATTGCCAACTATTTTGAAGACAGCTATATCGGTCGAATGAATCGCAGAGGACGTCAAGCACCTTTGTTTCCAGTTCAATTCTGGAATGTGTATGAACGAACATTGAATGATCAACAGCGAACAAATAATGATGTCGAAAGATGGCACCGTAGCTTTCGAGAAACATGTGGTACTCTTTTCCAAAATATATACCGGTTCATTAACTGTCTGAAACATCAGCAAGAGCTCCATAGTTTTGAAATTATTCAGATAATAGCAGGAAATCCCATCGCTGCAAGAAACAAAAAGTATGCTGCAATTTCAGCAAGGGTTAAACGTATCGTGCAAGATTTCGATAATAGAAGCTTGATGGATTATCTGAGAGGCATTGCCTACAGCTTTGATTTTTAGTTCATGGTCACATATTGTATGTTTTGAGAGCAGTGTTTTTAGCTGTAAAATAATTCAAGCATTATAACCTGCAATTTGTATTTTCTCTTCTTCTCTAATCCTTCCCCTCTATATACCTTTTTATGTTTCTTGTTAAAACAGTTTTGATATATACAGTTAAAGCATAACTCTGCAAAAAACATGTTATGTTATAGTACCTGTGCCCATGATATTCATTTCCAAAGGAGACCTTCCAGCAGCTTCACTTCTGTGTGAAAAGTCTCATCCAAGTTAAAGCTCCATGTGCTGCAGGATTTCAGTGGTTGCTAAGGAGGTTGTTTCTCCTTAGTAGCAGTACTTGTGGATGGATTCTAGAGGGCATGGCTGCACAGGAGCATGCAGCTAACAATATATTCCCTATGATGTATAAAGGGCTGCTGGTTTACAGCCCTCTGCAAAGCCCCCCCTATGTGTTCCGTCCTGTAACGGCTTTACACAGGCAGGGGGGAGCCCTCCTCTTGTCCAGGACAGAGCACATGAGCGGATTCTGCTCCCAAGGGGGCACGACCTCCTTAGTAACCAATGAAATCCTACTATTTTCCTGTCTGTTTGTAAAATTACTCATCTAGAAAACAAAGTTTGAGAATAAAAAAAACTAATTTGATCAGAATTGTATATCTTAGACTCATATGGTGTATTATTAGTGGTAAGCAAACCTGCCAATGTTCAGTTCAGGCAGGTTTTTCCCGGATGCGAAAGATCCAGGAGCAAATTGCTAGAGGCAAAACATCCAGGGATGAACTGCTGGGGGCGAACTGACGGGGCGAAACATCCGGGGGTGAAACATCCGGGGGTGAACTGCTGGGGGCGAAACATCCGGGGGCGAACTGCTGGGGGCGAAACATCCGGGGGTGAACATCCGGGGGTGAACTGCTGGGGGCGAAACATCCAGGGGCGAAACATCCGGGGGCGAACTGCTGGGGGCAAAACATCCGGGGACGAACTGCTGGGGGCAAAACATCCGGGGGCGAAACATCCAGGGGCAAACTGCTGGGGGCGAACTGCTGGGGGCGAAACATCCGGGGGCGAACTGCTGGGGGCGAACTTTTGGGGGCGAAACATGCGGGGGCGAACTGCTGGGGGCGAAACATCTGGGGGCAAACTGCTGGGGGTGAAACATCCGGGGGCGAACTGTTGGGAGCGAAATATCTGGGGGTGAACTGCTGGGGGCGAAACATCCGGGGGCGAAACATCCGGGGGTGACCTGCTGGGGGCGAACTGCTGGGGGCGAAACATGCGGGGGCGAACTGCTGGGGGCGAACTGCTGGGGGCGAAACATCCGGGGGCGAACTGCTGAGGGCAAAACATGCGGGGGCGAACTGCTGGGGGCGAAACATCCGGGGGCGAACTGCTGGGGGCGAAACATCCGGGGGCGAACTGCTGGGGGCAAACTGCTGGGGGCGAAACATCCGGGGGCGAACTGCTGGGGGCGAAACATCCGGGGGCGAACTGCTGGGGGCGAAACATCCGGGGGCAAACTGCTGGGGGCGAAACATCCGGGGGCAAACTGCTGGGGGTGAAACATCCGGGGGCAAACTGCTGGGGGCGAAACATCCGGGGGCGAACTGCTGGGGGCGAAACATCCGGGGGCGAACTGCTGGGGGCGAAACATCCGGGGGCGAACTGCTGGGGGCGAAACATCCGGGGGCGAACTGCTGGGGGCGAAACATCCGGGGGCGAAACATCCGGGGGCGAAACATCCAGGGGCGAAACATCCGGGGGCGAACTGCTGGGGGCGAAATGTGCGGGGGCGAAATGTGCAGGGGCGAACTGCTGGGGGCGAAATGTGCAGGGGCGAAATGTGCGGGGGCGAAACAACCTGGGGGCGAAATGCTGGGGGCGAAATGTTTGGGGGCGAAGTGTACCTGGGGGCGAACTGCTGGGGGCGAACTGCTGGGGGCGAAACTTCCAACTCCCTTTCAGTACCACCCCGTGTTTTCAGAAGTCCACTCTGCGTTGGCTGGTGTCTGAATGAATGACGCTGGCTGGAATTCCTTGGTTACATGGGCGCATATAAAAGATCACTGCTTCTTCACGTATTTCCAGTCTGACAACACTTTACTCACAGGACACAGAATATATCAAACAGACACAGAGAGCAAGCCAATAGAAAAGCGGCAGGCCAGACACGCATTACAAAAGCCGCAGGTGGCCGGAGCCTGCCGATGTTTACTGTGGGAATTACAAAGGTGGGGGGAGGGCAGACAAAAGGAGAATATCGTGTCCCCTCTACCCAGGGGCGCAGCCTGTGGGCTGATGCATTAGGGACATGCATCTGACATAGAACCTATTATACGTTCATATAACTGCACAACATATTCTGGGTGCTGAGTGGTTCTGTAACACGTAACACGGCTCCCCTTTTCAGCGATGCGATCGGCATACACAGTCTGATCCTCAACGGATCGGTTTGGGGATGACCGAAGTTTATGGGGTTGGTACAAGTTCCGTTTGTTAACTTAGTCCATCGGCGTTACCATTTTATTTGCCGGGTCTGTGGTGGTTGGTGAAGTCCAGAGGTTGTAGGGCTAAACTCCACCGCAGCAATCTGGCGTTGTCTCCGGAGACCTGATTAAGCCAGACTAGGCGATTATGGTCCGTTAGGAGGGAAAGCTGTCGTCCATGCAAATATGGTTGCAACTTCTTGAGTGCCCATACTACCGCCAGGCATTCCTTCTCGATGGCCGCATAGCTTACTTCACTGGGCAGTAGTTTCCGACTCAGGTAAGCTACCGGGTGTTCTTGGCCGTCCGGCCCGACTTGGCTCAGTACTGCCCCCAATCCAAACATAGAAGCGTCTGTGTGAACAAGGAAACGTTTAGTTGGATCGGGTGCGGCCAATACAGGGGTATTGGTGAGGGCGTCCTTTAGTTGGCGGAAGGTTTCCTCACACTCTGAGGTCCAGGTTACCTGGCAGGGTTGGTTCTTACGGGTCAGATCAGTGAGGGGCTTGGCTACGCTGCTGTAATTGGGAACGAATTTCCTGTAATATCCCACTGTCCCTAGAAACGTCATGACCTGGGTTTTAGTGCGTGGGATGGGCCATTTGACTATGGCCTCAATCTTGGCTGGTTCTGGTCGCTGTTTCCCACTTCCCACCCAATGCCCTAAATACTGAACCTCTGCTTTGCCCACGTGACACTTGTTTGGGTTCAGGGTGATTCCGGCCTGGTGGATCCTGTCCAACACTGTCTCTAGGTGATTTAGTTGCTCTTCCCATGTCGCACTGTAGATGGCGATGTCGTCCAGGTAGGCACAAGCATAGTCCTGGAGACCATCCAGAAGCCGGTCAGCCAGCCTTTGGAAGGTCGTCGGGGCATTCTTCATCCCGAATGACATAACTCGAAACTGGAATAAGCCGAACGGGGTGACAAATGCCGACTTGGGAATATCGTCAGGACTAAGGGGAATCTGCCAGTAGCCTTTGCATAGATTGGTGGTGGTCAAATACTTTGCCCCCGACAGCCGGTCTAACAACTCATCCACACGCGGCATGGGGTATGCATCCGTCACTGTTTTCTCATTGAGCCTACGATAGTCTACACAAAACCGTGTAGTCCCATCCTTCTTGGGCACTAACACTACGGGGAATGCCCACGGACTACCTGACTCTTCAATTACCCCTAAACGCAACATCTCTTGTATCTCTTGTCACATCCCCTCTCGTACAGATTCAGGGACGCGGAAGGGGTTTTGTCGCCGGGCGGTCTGATCCTGGGTCTCAATCTTGTGTTGTGCCAGGCGAGTGTACCCCGGTCTCTCTGAAAACATCCTCTGTCGCAGCCTCAACAACGCCTCCGCCTGCTGTCTCTCCTGGGGGCCAAGGTCTTCACCCAAGTGTACCTGGTCCCATGTTTTAGACTGAGTCCTTTCCCCTAAGACATCTGGCAAGGGAAGTACGGCTAAATCCTCTGCTTCAGGAGCACAGATGGCCACTACCTCTTCAGGGCGCTCCCGGTAGGGCTTCAGCATATTCACATGGAACATGCGGATAACCCTGGGGTCGTCACAATCGGCGACATTATAGGTTGTGTCGGCTATTTTCCCCACTACCTGTTAGGGCCCCTGCCATGCAGCTTGAAACTTATTCTGCTTAGTGGGCTCTAACACCAGGACCTTCTGTCCGATTTCCAAAGTGCGCTCTCTGGCCCTCTGATCGTACCATACGTGCTGGCGCCGCTGTGTCGCCAGCAGGTTCTCACGTAAAATCTGGGTCAGCTCCTGTAGGCGGTCCCGGAATTCCAGCACATAGGGTACAATAGGTACCCCTTCTATGAGGCCCTCCCCTTCCCAGTGTTCCAGCACTAAGTCTAGGGGTCCCCTTACCCATCTCCCGTATACCAGCTCGAACGGGGAGAACCCTGTGGATTCTTGGGGCATCTCCCGATAGGCAAACAGGAGGTGTGGCAAGAATTTCTCCCAGTCCCTGTAGGTCCTGGTAAAGGTCCCAATGAGCTGTTTTAATGTCTCGTTAAAGCGTTCACACAACCCATTGGTTTGCGGGTGATACGGGGCGCTTCTAAGGGACTTTACGCCGCATAGCTTCCACAGTTGGTTGGTCACCTCTGTAAACTGGGTACCCTGGTCCGAGATAATCTCCCGGGGAAATCCAACCCGTGAGAACACCTGGAGCAGGGCGGCCGCCACCATCTCTGCCAGTATGTTAGGTAATGCAACCGCCTCTGGATACCGTATGGCATAATCTACCACTGTCAATATATACTTTTTCCCGGACGGACTGGGTTTGGCTAACGGCCCTATCAGATCGACCGCTACTCGGCTAGATGGTTCCTCCACAATGGGGAGGGGGCGTAATTTGGCCTTGCATCGATCCCCCCTCTTGCCAATGTGCTGACAACTGTCACAGGTCTGGCAGTATTGACGAACATCATAGGATACCCCCGGCCAAAAGAAGTTTTGTGTCAGACGATGCCTGGTGCGACTGACGCCGAAGTGCGCGGCCAAGGGTATATCATGAGAGATTCGCAGTAACTCCTGCCTTTACTTCTTGGGAACTACCAGCTGTTGTTTTATAGTGGGGCTCATCCCTGTGTGGTGCTGCTCTGTGATCCGGTAGAGGAGTCCCTGCTTCCATACAAACTGTTCCCCTTCCAGTATTCCTCTCCTCTCCTGTGCCTTCCCACGATATCCCTCTAATGAAGGATCCTCAAGTAACTCCCTCTTAAATTCATCTGGGGTGGCCCAAGAAATGTGTCTGGCTATTTGAATACGTGCAGGGCTGGGATGTCTTACCTGGGCCTCCTCTGAGTGTGATTCCGCCTCCGCAGCTCGAGCTTGTCTTCGGGTGGTCACAGGATAGGTCTCAGCCAGAGGGGCCACCGAGAATGCAAACAACATGGGCCCCAAGTCATTTCCCAGCAAGACGTCTGCAGGCAAATCCTCCATCAAGCCGACCTCAACAAGGCCATCCCCGACTCCCCAGTTCAGGTGAATCCTGGCAGTGGGTAGTCGATGTATAGCTCCCCCTGCTACACGGACTGCCACTGTCCAGTCCGTCTTCTCTTGGTCCCTGATGAGATGAGGCTTCACAAGGGTCAAAGTTGCCCCGGAATCTCTTAGTCCCTGCATACGTTTCCCATTAACCCACATGACCTGTCGATGCTGTTGTCGATTATCTGCCTGGGCTGCCTGCATGGTGTCTACTTCATGCAGCACTTCCTCCATCTCTTCCACCCCTTGGTTAGTCATAGCCCCCAATGCCGGGTCAGCTTCGCCTTTGTAGCAGTGTACAGCAGCCCAGCTGGGTATGCTGAGTCCGGTTGGGGCATTTTCTTTGCAGGTGGCCCAGCTGACGGCAGGTGTGACATCGTGCCCCAGGGGGACTGTGGTAGGCCGGGTTTCTAGCTGGTCCCCCTACAATCTTCGGTGGTTTGGGGCCCTCCAGGTCCATGGGCGGGCCCCTAGTGACCACCTTTCGTCCGGAGAACTGCGGCCTCCTGGCATCATGATGTTCATCTGCCAGACGAGCGGCTTCCTCAAGAGTCGTTGGCCGCCTGTCCCGAAGCCATTCCTGTGTCTCGGGGTTTAGTCCATTAAAGAATCGTTCTAACAGGAAGAGCTGGAGGACGTCCTCCTTAGTGGTTGCTTGGCTCCCTTGTACCTACTGTAGTAGTGACCGCCGTAATTTACAGGCCCATTCAGCGTGGGTATCGGTTACGCGTTTTATAAGTCCGCGGAACTTTTGGTGGTAGGCCTCTGGTGTCAGCGCATACCGGGCCAAGATCACTTCTTTGATCCGCTCATAGTCCATACAGTCCTCATCAGGTACCGTGCGATAGGCGTCCGCTGCCCGGCCTGTCAGCTTGCTGGCCAGAATCTGAACCCGTTCCTCCGGCTTCACTTGATGAAGGGCACACTGCCGCTCAAAGTCCTGCAGAAAGCCATCAATGTCTTCCTCTGCCTCCTCCAACTGTCGGAAGGCATTATACTGGATCTTTTTGAGGCTTACTGTTGAAGGTACCTGGTCGAAGGCCAGAGGTCCCCCTGCTCGCTGGCTCTCCTCTCTCCGCTCTGCCATCTCCATCTTGGCTAGCTCTATCCTTGTCCGCTTGGCCATCTTTTCCTTCAGATCAGTATGCACATCAGCCATCACCTCTCGTATGATTTCTACTGCAGGGTTTAGGCCATAGAACGCCAGTCTGTTCTTTACCTCCCTCTGGAATTCGGTCTCCTCCACGTTCACATTGGGGGGCGCTGCACTGTCGTATTCCATGATGGCTGCTATCAAATCCGCTTTTGTTTTGTTGCTGGCGATCAAGCCTCGGTGTCACGGCACCGCCAGACTCAGGGCCTGCTGTCCCGGCCTCGGCCAGTAGGAGGCACCGGACTATCACATCACCATCAGACTCAGGGCCTGCTGTTCCGGCCTCGACCACTAGGAGGCGCCGGACTGTCCTATCACCGTCTGACCCGTGGCCTGCAGTTTCGGCCTTGGTCTCTGGGAGGCGTTGTGCTTCAACCCCGAGTGATGGCGGCGATAGTCATGATGCTCCTGCGCAGGCGTCTGCTGGATGCAGGCTTCGCTCCTCGGTCAGTCATGAAGGGGCTGGTGCATTACCATCCAGCCTGGTCCTGGGGGAGGTCCGGATGACTCTCCTGGTTTATGACTCTCCTGGTTTATGACTCTGGCTTCGGCCTGGAATCTGACTCTGCTACTGTCTACTGTTTTTGTACCGTTGCTGCCTGACTGGTTTAGTCTCGGATATCATTGCCTCTGTGTCCTGTATTGGAATACCTTTCTGGCGACCGTCCTGCTCTGGTCATTGCTCCTTTTCAGACAGTGCCTCCTGGGCTCTGCTATAAATCCAGATCCCTGTATTGGGGTAAAGGGTATCAGTGTTTCTCGGGGTGCTGTCTGGCTGCAGTCCAGACCGCAGGCAGACGTCACATTATATCCGGCCCAAAAAATAAAACGGCTTTTTGTGTCTATACTTAACACATATAAAAGCAGTTTTCCTTACCTTTTTTTTTTCTTCCGCCTGACTGAGCTGATTCTTGGCCCAAACACCTGTTACATTGCACAGCCTGGAAGGTCACTCTCAGGCTCAAGCATGCTGCAGCCTGGAAGCTTCAAAGAAAATGCTGGCTGTTGGAAATCCACATTCCTGGTTCATCACCCCCTGGACAGCGCTGGGGGTCAGGTATTGCCCGCAAATGCGGCCAAACTGTTGTTACCAGTTTCCCTTTGTTTTGCTAAGAAACGTCTGTGTGTGAAGGCTTATGTGGATTGTGGTGCTGCCGGCAACCTTATGGATTTTTTATTTGCTAAGAGCCTTGGTGTACCTCTGTCAAGGCTTAAAGCGCCTATTCAGACTACTGCAATTAATGGTACATCAATATTCCAAGGAGGCGTGGAATTCGTTACTGCCGAAATTTCTATGTCAGTGGGGACATTGCATAATGAACAAATGTCATTTTTTGTTATATACAATTTATCAGATCCAGTTGTGTTAGGCATGCCATGGTTGCACCAACATAATCCGGTTATTGACTGGCGCATAGGTGACGTTGTGCGCTGGAGTCCACGGTGTCAGAGTAACTGTATGTCTTTTTCAGTAAACCAGATTAAAATTAAAACACCTTCTATTCCATATGCGTTTAGGGATTATGAAGATGTTTTCTCTATAGTGGAGTCGGAGAAACTACCTCCTCACAGAGAATACGATTGTCCTATTGAATTGGTCCCTGGTGCCCGTCTCCCTAAGGGGAGAATTTTCAACCTCTCTGGTCCTGAGCGTGTAGCCATGAAGGAATACATAGCAGACAGCCTTCGAAAAGGCTTCATTAGACCTTACACCTCACCTGTAGGAGCTGGGTTTTTCTTTGTAGAGAAAAAAGATGGTGGACTCAGACCATGCATTGACTACCGTGAGCTGAACGCCATAACCATAAAAAATCAATACCCGCTGCCACTCATTCCTGATCTGTTTAATCAGTTACTGGGAGCTCGCTGGTTTACTAAGCTTGACCTCCGGGGGGGCATATAACCTGGTCCGCATAAGAAATGGGGACGAATGGAAAACGGCCTTTAATACACCCCTTGGCCATTTTGAGTACCTGGTAATGCCCTTCGGACTCAGTAACGCTCCTGCAGTATTTCAGCACTTCGTCAATGATATTTTCAGAGATATTTGTGGGGTGTATGTCGTCGTATATCTGGACGACATTTTGATTTATTCTGCTGACCCTGTGACACATGCTCAACACGTCCGTTCAGTACTGCAAAGACTGCGCGAAAACTCTTTGTTCGCGAAATTTGAAAAATGTGTTTTTTTTGCCGAAGAGGTGCAGTTCTTAGGATACATGGTCTCAGGCAAGGGGTTCCGCATGGATCCCGCCAAGATTCAACCCATTAAGGATTGGGTATAACCCAAATCGCTGAAAGCCCTACAGCGATTTTTGGGATTTGCGAATTATTATCGCAAATTCATCAGGGGATTCTCAGAGATTGCCAAGCCACTCACGGACCTTACCCGGAAAGGGGCGGATGTGACTAATTGGAATCCTGAGGCAACCAGGGCTTTTGCTACACTAAAAGAGTGCTTCGTGGCCAACCCGGTGTTGATTCAACCAAACTTGGACCACCCGTTTATTGTGGAGGTAGATGCCTCCGAAGTCGGAGTGGGAGCAGTGCTCTCACAAGGCACTGCATCCCTCACTCAGCTTCGTCCATGTGCCTTTTTCTCCCGCAAATTCTCTGCCACGGAGAGAAACTATGACATCGGCAACCGAGAATTATTGGCAATTAAGTGGGCCTTCGAGGAATGGCGCCACTTCCTCGAAGGCGCCAAACACAAAGTTACGGTTATTACCGATCACAAAAACCTAACCTACCTAGAGTCGGCTAAAAGACTAAACCCTAGGCAGGCCAGGTGGGCCTTGTTTTTCTCCAGGTTCGATTTTTTAATCACCTTTCGCCCCGGAACCAAAAATGTGAGGGCAGATGCCCTCTCCCGCAGCTTTTTTCACACACACACCGAGGACTATGAACCAGCTCCCATATTGGCTAATGGCATTGTCGTGTCGGCAGTATCTCTGGACCTTCTGGAGGAGATCCGTAGGTCATCAGAACAAGCTCCTGACACTACGCCCCCCAAAAAATTATTCGTCCCAGCTACCTTTCGCTTACGAGTGTTAAAAGAATCTCACGACTCCGTCCTGGCTGGCCACCCTGGTCTCAATAATACCACTAGGCTGGTAACCAGGAACTTTTGGTGGCCAACGGTGGCCAAGGACTGTAAGGAGTACGTCTCAGCGTGTGAAGTCTGTGCCCGCGCCAAGTCCCCCCATAACCGTCCTGCCGGCTGGCTTCAGCCCTTGCCCACCCCTGAAAGTCCATGGACCCACATCTCCATGGACTTCATTACAGACCTGCCACCCTCCGAGAGGAAAACCTGTATTTGGGTGGTGGTGGACAGGTTCAGTAAACAGTCTCACTTTGTTCCCCTGTCCGGCTTACCCAACTCTGAAACCTTAAGCAGAACTTCCTCTTTACTGTGCTCCCTTCGCTGACTGACTCTTCTGTAACCTTGGACTACATCCGCGCTTTGGATCATTTTCGGCCAAGATGTCGGAAATCCAAGGGGTTGAGCAAAACATACATCGTCTAAAGACTATTTGGTCCGAAGTAAACTCTAATTTAAAAGGGGCTCAAATTAGACAGACTTCGGCAGCTAATAGACGACGATCCCAGGGGCCGCACCTGGGAGTTGGTGACAAGGTTTGGCTCTCTACAAGAAACATCAAACTTAAGGTACCGTCGGCCAAACTGGGTCCCAGGTTCATCGGCCCATATGAAATATTAGAGGTAATTAACCCGGTAGTGTTTCGGTTAAAGCTCCCGCAGTCTTTTAAAATTCCTAACGTTTTTCATAAGTCCCTCCTCAAGGTATACCGCTCCCCAATTCATCCCGTCCGGTCCCCTCCTCCTCCAGTTTTGGTCAAGGGCGCCTTAGAGTACGAGGTCCAAGGCATATTTGATTCCCGTCTAGTGAGAAACTCGGTACAATATTTGGTGCATTGGAAGGGCTACGGCCCAGAGGAGAGGTCCTGGGTCCCCGCTAGTGACATTCGTGCTAAGCGGTTGATTAGGAGGTTTCACCTCCTCCACCCTGACAAACCGGGTTTTGAGGGTCCGGAGGCCCCTCTTAGAGGGGGGGGTACTGTCACGGCACCGCCAGACTCAGGGCCTGCTGTCCCGGCCTCGGCCAGTAGGAGGCACCGGACTATCACATCACCGTCAGACTCAGGGCCTGCTGTTCCGGCCTCGACCACTAGGAGGCGCCGGACTGTCCTATCACCGTCTGACCCGTGGCCTGCAGTTTCGGCCTTGGTCTCTGGGAGGCGTTGTGCTTCAACCCCGAGTGATGGCGGCGATAGTCATGATGCTCCTGCGCAGGCGTCTGCTGGACGCAGGCTTCGCTCCTCGGTCAGTCATGAAGGGGCTGGTGCATTACCATCCAGCCTGGTCCTGGGGGCGGTCCGGATGACATCATCAGGCCACGGGCCTGTAAGGGATGACCTGATCCCTCAAATACCTTGGGACTGCTCTTGCAGGCCGCCGGATATATTCTTGGTTCCCCTGCGTGTTACTGTGTGAATTGCTGTTGACTGACTCTGACTTTTGCCTGGACGTCTGACTCTGCTTCTGCCTAACGATTCTGTACCTCTGCTGCCCTCCTGGTTTATGACTCTTACTTCGGCCTGGATTCTGACTCTGCTTCTGCCTAACGACTTTGTACCTCTGCGACTCTCCTGGTTTATGACACTGACTTCGGCCTGGATTCTGACTCTGCTTCTGCCTAACGATTCTGTACCTCTGCGACTCTCCTGGTTTATGACTCTGGCTTCGGCCTGGAATCTGACTCTGCTACTGTCTACTGTTTTTGTACCGTTGCTGCCTGACTGGTTTAGTCTCGGATATCATTGCCTCTGTGTCCTGTATTGGAATACCTTTCTGGCGACCGTCCTGCTCTGGTCATTGCTCCTATTCAGACAGTGCCTCCTGGGCTCTGCTATAAATCCAGATCCCTGTATTGGGGTAAAGGGTATCAGTGTTTCTCGGGGTGCTGTCTGGCTGCAGTCCAGACCGCAGGCAGACGTCACACTCGGGCTCCACCAGATCTTTTAATGTAGTCCTCTTTTTAACTTCTCGTAGTTATTTTCCATTCATTCCTTTCCTCCTGTAGAAGGGGTATCAAATCCCACTGTCTGCCACCAGTGTAACGGGGTCTACCAAGCTGGGGTACCTTTTTCAGTACCACCCTGTGTTTTCGGAGGTCCGCTCTGCGTTGGCTGGAGTCTGAATGAATCTCGCTGGCTGGAATTCCTTGGTTACATGGGAGCGTATAAAAGATCACTGCTTCTCCATGTATTTCCAGTCTGACAACACTTTACTCACAGGACACAGAATATATCACACAGATACAGAGGGCCAGCCAATAGAAAAGCGGCAGGCCAGACATGCATTACAAAAGCCGCAGGTGGCCGGAGCCTGCCGATGTTTACTGTGGGAATTACAAAGGTGGGGGGAGGGCGGACAAATGGAGAATATCGTGTCCCCTCTGCCCAGGGGCGCAGCCTGTGGGCTGATGCTTTAGGGACATACAGAACCACTCAGCACTAGTGTTGAGCATTCCGATACCGCAAGTATCGGGTATCGGCCGATACTTGCTGTATCGGAATTCCGATACCGACTTCCGATATTTTTTCAATATCGGAAGTCGGCATCGGAATCGGAAGTTCAAAGTTGATTGACAACCTGACGTCATCATGATGCGCGGTGTGTGCGCATCATGATGCGCCGTCATTTCGGGCCTTCCGGGGGTCTCTGCCGGCCTGCCGGAGGGCTGTGTGGACTGCCCGGGGTCTGTACCGGCCTGCCGGGGGGCTGTGCCGGCCTGCCGGTGGTCTGTGCACCCTGTGGGGGTCTGTACCGGCCTGCTGGGGGGCTGTGCCGGCCTGCCGGTGGTCTGTGCACCCTGTGGGGGTCTGTACCGGCCTGCCGGGGGGCTGTGCCGGCCTGCCGGGGGGCTGTGCTGATGTCCGGGGGTCTGTGCAAGCATCGTCCGATGGGACTATAAGTCCCATCTGGTGATGCCTGCTACCATGACAGTGATTGACACATTAGCCAATGATAGGACAGTAGTAGTCCCATCATCCGGCTAATGTGTTAAATGTTAAAAAAAAAAAAAAAAAAAAAAATACTACATACATACTACATGCATGCTACATACATACTACATGCTACATACATACTACATATATACTACATGCATGCTACATACATACTACATGCTACATACATACTACATATATACTACATACATACCACATATATACTACATGCATGCTACATACATACTACATACATACTACATACATACTACATGCATGCTACATACATACTACATACATACTACATACATACTACATGCATGCTACATACATAACACATATATACTACATGCATGCTACATACATACTACATGCTACATACATACTACATATATACTACATACATACTACATGCATGCTACATACATACTACATGCTACATACATACTACATACATACTACATGCATGCTACATACATACTACATGCTACATACATACTACATACATACTACATACATACTACATGCATGCTACATACATACTACATATATACTACATGCATGCTACATACATACTACATGCTACATACATACTACATATATACTACATACATACCACATATATACTACATACATACTACATGCATGCTACATACATACTACATACATACCACATATATACTACATACATACTACATGCATGCTACATACATACTACATACATACTACATGCATGCTACATACATAACACATATATACTACATGCATGCTACATACATGCTACATACATACTACATGCTACATACATACTACATGCATGCTACATACATACTACATGCTACATATATACTACATGCATGCTACATACATACTACATGCTACATACATACTACATATATACTACATGCATGCTACATACATGCTACATATATACTACATATATACTACATACATACCACATATATACTACATACATATTACATGCATGCTACATACATACTACATACATACCACATATATACTACATACATGCTACATGCATGCTACATACATACTACATACATACTACATACATACCACATATATACTACATACATACTACATGCATGCTACATACATACTACATGCATGCTACATACATAACACATATATACTACATGCATGCTACATACATACTACATGCTACATACATACTACATATATACTACATGCATGCTACATACATACTACATGCTACATATATACTACATACATACCACATATATACTACATACATACTACATGCATGCTACATACATACTACATACATACCACATATATACTACATACATGCTACATGCATGCTACATACATACTACATACATACTACATACATACTACATACATACCACATATATACTACATACATACTACATGCATGCAACATACATGCTACATGCATGCTACATACATAACACATATATACTACATGCATGCTACATACATACTACATGCTACATACATACTACATACATACTACATGCATGCTACATACATACTACATGCTACATACATACTACATATATACTACATGCATGCTACATACATACTACATGCTACATACATACTACATACATACTACATACATACTACATGCATGCTACATACATACTACATGCTACATATATACTACATGCATGCTACATACATACTACATGCTACATACATACTACATATATACTACATACATACATGCTACATACATACTGCATGCTACATACATACTACATACATACCACATATATACTACATACATACTACATGCATGCTACATACATACTACATGCATGCTACATACATAACACATATATACTACATGCATGCTACATACATACTACATGCTACATACATACCACATACATACTACATACATGCTACATACATACTACATGCTACATACATACTACATATACTACATGCATGCTACATACATACTACATATATACTACATACATACTACATGCATGCTACATACATACTACATGCTACATACATACCACATACATACTACATACATGCTACATATATACTACATGCATGCTACATACATACTGCATGCTACATGCATGCTACATACATACTACATACATACTACATGCTACATACATACCACATATATACTACATACATACTACATACAATACATTCATACAATACATACATAGACATACAGTACATATAACATAGAGTAACATACTTACCAATACTTGTCACATTGTTCCCCGAAGCCATTGTCTTTTACGGAATAAATATTAACATAACAAACCACAAAAATACTCACCCACGATCCGAAGCAGTCCACGAGTGTGTCCCACGACGATCTTGGGTAGAGAACTGCAGCATCAGCTGATGCTGCCGTTCTCTACGGGCTGCAGAATCCAATGACGGAAGGTAGGTATCCTTCCGCACTGTATTCCTCCGCCACTTAAAAAAAAAAAAGTCCCTAGTCTCACTTTATGCCATTGCTGCGTGGGAAATTCCCACACAGCAATGGCATAAAGTGAGACTAGGGACTTTTTTTTTTTTTAAGTGGCGGAGGAATACAGTGCGGAAGGATACCTACCTTCCGTCATTGGATTCCTGCAGCCCGTAGAGAACGGCAGCCATCAGCTGATGCTGCAGTTCTCTACCCAAGATCGTCGTGGGACACACTCGTGGACTGCTTCGGATCGTGGGTGAGTATTTTTGTGGTTTGTTATGTTAATATTTATTCCGTAAAAGACAATGGCTTCGGGGAACAATGTGACAAGTATTGGTAAGTATGTTACTCTATGTTATATGTACTGTATGTCTATGTATGTATTGTATGAATGTATTGTATGTAGTATGTATGTAGTATATATGTGGTATGTATGTAGCATGTAGTATGTATGTAGCATGCATGTAGCATGCAGTATGTATGTAGCATGCATGTAGTATATATGTGGTATGTATGTAGCATGTAGTATGTATGTAGCATGCATGTAGTATGTATGTAGCATGCATGTAGTATGTATGTAGTATGTATGTAGCATGCATGTAGTATATATGTAGTATGTATGTTGCATGTAGTATATATGTAGCATGCATGTAGTATATATGTAGTATGTATGTTGCATGTAGTATATATGTAGCATGCATGTAGTATGTATGTTGCATGTAGTATATATGTAGTATGAATGTAGCATGTATGTAGTATGCATGTTGTATGTATGTAGCATGTAATTTTTTTTTTTTTTTTTTTTACATTCAACACATTAGCTGGATGATGGGACTACTACTGTCCCATCATTGGCTAATGTGTCAATCACTGTCATGGTAGCAGGCATCGCCCGATGGGACTTGTAGTCCCATCGGACGATGCCTGCACAGACCCCCGAAGCCGGCACAGCCCCCCGGAGCCTGCACAGACCACCGGCAGGCCGGCACAGCCCCCCGGCAGGCCGGCACAGCCCACCGGAGCCTGCACAGACCACCAGCAGGCCGGCACAGCCCCCCGGCAGGCCGGCACAGACCACCGGAGCCTGCACAGACCCCCTGGCAGGCCGGCACAGCCCCCTGAAAGGCCCGTACAGACCCCAGAGAGGCTGTACAAGGCAAAAACAGGGTTTTTCTTATTCATAGAATCATAGAATCATAGAATCGTAGAGTTGGAAGGGACCTCCTGGGCCATCTGGTCCAACCCCCTGCTCAAAGCAGGATTCGCTAAATCATCCCAGTCAGATGTCTGTCCAGCCTCTGTTTGAAGACTTCCATTGAAGGAGAACTCACCACTTCTCGTGGCTGCCTGTTCCACTCATTGATCACTCTAACTGTCAAAAAGTTTTTTCTAATATCTAATCTGTGTCTCTTCCCATTCAGTTTCATCCCATTGCTTCTAGTCTTTCCTTGTGCAAATGAGAATAAAGTTGATCCTTCTACAATGTGACAGCCCTTTAGATATTTGTAGACAGCTATTAAGTCTCCTCTCAGTCTTCTCTTTTGCAAACTAAACATTCCCAAATCCTGCAACCTTTCCTCATAAGACAGGGTTTGCAGACCGGTCACCATTCTGGTCGCTCTTTTCTGAACTTGCTCCAGTTTGTTGTCTTTTTTAAAATGTGGTGCCCAAAACTGGACACAATATTCCAGATGAGGTCTGACCAAAGAGGAGTAGAGGGAAATAATGACTTCACGTGATCTAGACTGTATGCTTCTGTTAATACATCCTAGAATTGCATTTGCCTTTTTTGCTGCTGCATCACACTGTTGACTCATATTCAGTCTGTGATCTATTAGTATACCCAAGTCTTTTTCACATGTGCTGTCACTTAGCCCTATTCCTCCCATTCTATATATGCTTTTTTCATTTTTATTGCCCAGATGTAGTACTTTGCATTTCTCCCTGTTAAAAACCATTCTGTTAGTTGCTGCCCACTTCTCCAGTTTATTTAAATCTTTTTGAATCCTCTCTCTCTCTTCTCTAGTATTAGCTATCCCTCCTAGCTTTGTGTCATCAGCAAATTTAATCAGTTTACCCTCAATTCCTTCATCTAAATCGTTGATAAAGATGTTGAACAATACAGGGCCCAGGACAGAGCCCTGTGGTACCCCACTTGAGACATTCTTCCAACTGGATGTGCAGCCATTTACGACCACTCTTTGGGTCCGATCACTAAGCCAGTTATGAATCCACCTAACAGTTGCCTTGTCCATTCCATACTTAGTCATTTTTTCAATAAGGATTGTATGAGAGACTTTGTCAAATGCTTTGCTGAAGTCAAGATATACTATATCTACAGCATTTCCTTGATCCACCCAATCAGTGATACCGTCATAGAAGGAAATTAAGTTAGTCTGACATGACTTATTAGTTAGAAACCCATGCTGACTCTGTTTAATCACTTCATTCTTATCCAGGTATTGACATACATGTTGTTTAATAATTTGTTCAAAGATCTTTCCTGGTATAGAAGTCAGACTCACCGGCCTATAGTTGCCTGGGTCCACCTTCTTCCCCTTTTTGAAGATAGGAACAACATTTGCTCTTCTCCAGTCTTCTGGCACTTCTCCTGTTCTCCAAGAATTTTCAAAGATTATGGAGAGGGGTTCAAAAATTTCTTCTGCTATCTCCTTCAGTACTCTGGGGTGTAATACATCTGGACCTGGAGACTTGAATTCATTTAGGTTAGCTAAGTGTTTCCTCACTATCTTTCTGTTTATAGATATCCTGGATTCTTCTATTCCCTTAATAGGACAGTGAATAACAGTTGATGTTGCATTTCCTTTCTGAGAGAAAACAGATGCAAAATAGGAATTTAAAAGTTCAGCCTTCTCAACATCCTGTCTTACCATTTCATCATTTTCATCCTGTAAAAATCCTATAGCATCTTTGACTTTTCTTTTACTTTTGACATATCCCCAAAATCCTTTATTATTGCTTTTGACATCTCTTGCAAGCCTCAGTTCATTTTCAGCTTTACTAATCTGATTTGTGCCCTGCAGGTACTGCAGACAGCATTATATTCTTCTTTAGATATGCCTCCCTCTTTCCATTTTATAAACATTTTTTTCTTCCTTTTTAGCATGTGCTTAAGTTCTGTGTTCATCCATCCTGGTTTCCTTAAATGCTTCCTATTCTTCCCTCTTTTCGGAATTGTTAACAACTGTGCTTTGAGAATTTCATTTTTCAAGATTTCCCATCCTTCCTGGACATTTTTGTCTTTAAGGATATCCAGCCATTGGATCCCTCCAATTCTCTTTCTGAATCCCTTAAAATCTGCCTTTCTGAAATCTAACCTTGACGTCTGAGTCTTCACAGGTCTTCCACCTCTAGTAATCCAAAATTCTAAAATAGCATGGTCGCTACCTCCTAGGGTCCCAGCCACTTTTACCTCCTCAACCATTTCCTCCCTGTTTATAAGGATTAGATCCAAGGTAGAAGTTCCCCTTGTTTTCTCCCTTACCTTTTGGAAGATAAAGTTGTCAGCAAGAGAGGATAAGAATTTCCTTGACCTGTTAGTTTTGCCTGAGAGAGCTTCCCAACAAATGTCTGGATAGTTGAAATCTCCCATGACAACTATGTCATATTTTTTGGAGAACTTGGCCATCTGATGCATAAAGAGTTCATCTATATCTTCGGCTTGCACAGGCGGCCTGTAGTAAATGCCTACAATGGTGTCCTTTCCATTGTTCTGTCCTTGTATTCTTACCCAAACAGTTTCCACAGAACTCCCAGTCTCTGAAGCTTCAATCTCTGTGCAGATATAGGCGTTTCGAACATACAATGCGACACCCCCTCCTCGTTTATCAAGTCTGTTTCTTGCAAATAAGTTGTATCCTTCTAGTCTTGTATTCCAATCATGTGTATTGTCCCACCAAGTTTCAGTGATTCCAATTACATCATATTTCTGTTCCTGTGTTAGTAGTTCCAATTCTCCTTGTTTGTTGCCCATGCTTTGTGCATTAGTATAGAAACATTTTAGTTTGTGATTGGTTTCTCTTTCTCCAATATTTTTATTAATTAGATTCTTTCGTCTTTGTTCTTCCTTTCCACTTCTAATAGCAGAGTTCTCAATAGCATTTGTCAGGTGTATGGCTTTTTCTGGTCTTTTGCTTCCCTTCCCATGTTGTTCTAGTTTAAAGCTCTCCTTACAAGTGTAGCAAGGCGACTTCCAAATACATGCTTTCCAGTCTTCGTAAGGTGCACCCCAACTCTAGCAAGTAGTCCATCGTATAAGTAGTTCACTCCGTGATCCAGAAATCCAAATCGTTGCTGACGGCACCATCGACGTAGCCAGTTGTTCACCTGCAGAATCTTATTCCACCTCCTTGTTCCATGGCCATCCACTGGGAGGATGGAAGAGAAGACCACCTGCGCTCCCAGTTCTTTCACTTTCTTGCCTAAGTCTTCAAAGTCTCTGCAGATGGTTTCCAGGTCGTTTCTTGCGGTGTCATTTGTCCCCACATGTAGTAGCAGGAATGGGTAGTCATCTGTAGGTCTGAAGAGTCCTGATATCCTGTCAGACACATCTTTAATTTTTGCACCTGGAAGACAGCACATTTCTCTTGTAGTTATATCCGGTCTGCAGATAGCGGCCTCTGTTCCTCTCAGCAGGGAATCCCCCATGACCACCACTCTCCGTTTCTTCTTCACAACATTTTTCTTTCTCCATCCAGGAGGACTCTGAGGGCGTACAAGGTTGCTGTTTGTTGGCAAAGTCTTATCCTGATGTATTTCTTCATCGTTTTCCTGCGTGAGAGCCTGGTACTGGTTCCTGAGCAGTATGGGTGCTGACTGCCTCCTGATCCTCCTGCTTCTCTGGGTCACATGTCTCCATTCCTCTGTTTCTTCAGGTGCACTTCGAATTTCTTCTCTTTCTGTAACATGAAGAGATAATTGTGCTCTGTCCAAGAACTCTTCACCTTCCTTAATGATCTTCAACGTAGCTAACCTCTCTTCGAGATTTTGCAACTTTTCCTCCAACAGGGACACAAGCTTGCATTTGTGGCATGTGAAGTTTGGCTTTTCCACTGGTAAATCTGTGAACATGTAGCAAGAAATGCAGCTCACCAAATGGCTCCTGGCCTCTTCCATCTTGAGATTTCTTAAAAACGATGAAAGATGAGTTTTTCCGATTTCCTCTTTTCAGCTGCAACGGCCAAAACCCAGTGATCGTTGAGCTCGCGGAGACTCTTCACTTATCCCAGAAGGCACTGGGAATATGCAAATGATCTCCTCAAGACTCTTCCCCTGGTTTTCCAATTTCCTCTTTTCAGCTGCAACGGCCAAAACCCAGTGATCGTTGAGCTCGCGGAGACTCTTCACTTATCCCAGAAGGCACTGGGAATATGCAAATGATCTCCTCAAGACTCTTCCCCTGGTTTTCCGATTTCCTCTTTTCAGCTGCAACGGCCAAAACTCAGTGATCGTTGAGCTCGCGGAGACTCTTCACTTATCCCAGAAGGCACTGGGAATATGCAAATGATCTCCTCAAGACTCTTCCCCTGGTTTTCCGATTTCCTCTTTTCAGCTGCAACGGCCAAAACCCAGTGATTGTTGAGCTCGCGGAGACTCTTCACTTATCCCAGAAGGCACTGGGAATATGCAAATGATCTCCTCAAGACTCTTCCCCTGGTTTTCCAATTTCCTCTTTTCAGCTGCAACGGCCAAAACCCAGTGATCGTTGAGCTCGCGGAGACTCTTCACTTATCCCAGAAGGCACTGGGAATATGCAAATGATCTCCTCAAGACTCTTCCCCTGGTTTTCCAATTTCCTCTTTTCAGCTGCAACGGCCAAAACCCAGTGATCGTTGAGCTCGCGGAGACTCTTCACTTATCCCAGAAGGCACTGGGAATATGCAAATGATCTCCTCAAGACTCTTCCCCTGGTTTTGAATGGGACTTCCGGTATCGGAATCGGCGATACCGATACTTTTTTTTAAGATCGGCCGATCCATTCCGATCCGATACTTTGAAGTATCGGACGGTATCGCTCAACTCTACTCAGAACCCAGAATATGTTGTGCAGTTATATGTATGTATAATAGGTTCTATGTGAGATGTAACACGTAACAAGGACCTTTCCCTTTCTTGAATCTATTGCCGCTAATTGGATGGGGGAGATGTGTTTCTGGGTCCTCTTCCTCAGTTCTTGAGAGGTCTGGCCCACATACACCTTCCTACACGGGCAGATAAGCGCATAAACCAAATCCCTGCTTTTACAGTTGATATAACAACGTAACGGATGTCTATGGAGATGCAAAGGATTAAGGAAGGCATCGTGTGGGGGCCATGAATGGGCATACATTGCAGTCACCACATGGAAAAGATCCTTTAAGGATAATTCCCCTATTCAGTCTACAGGTCGGGCGCATAAAATGACTCCTGGTTTGAAGGTCTCGGAGATTGGGCGCCCTCCTAGCCATTAGTAAAGGTTGCACACTGGTGACCAAAGAGGTCTGAGTGTCCGTTGTGAGGATAGGCCAATGTCTAGACAGAATATCCCTTACCTGGGGCCAACTGCTGTTGTAATCCGTAATGAAGCGGAGTTGAGGGTCCTGATTTCGAACCCGCGGAAGAAGAAGGGACGCTTGGTCATGTTGTCGTGCCCGCTGAAATGCTGTTGAAATTACCTTCTTAGGGTACCCACAATGTTTTAATCTTCCTGTAAGATCACGAGCCTGTGAATAGAAGTCCTCATCACGTGTACAATTTCTTCTTGTTCTAAGGAACTGGCCAACCGGCACACCAACCTTAGTATGTTTGGGGTGAAAACTGCTGTATTTCAATGGAGAATTGGTGGCCGTTGGCTTACGGTAAAGATCTGTCACCAACCGTGAATCATCTGCACGAATGTTTAAATCCAGAAACGTGGTGGAGCTGGAAGATATTGAATGGGTAAGGCAGATATTTAAAAGGCTTCAAATTCAAATTATCCAAAAACTGGACACATTCTATCTCCGTGCCAACCCAAATGAAGAATCTGTCGTCTATGAAATGGTGCCAATGGCACACGTGTTGTTGAAAAATGTCTGACGTGTAGACAGTCACTTCTTCCCACCACCCTAAAAAGACGTTTGCCAGTGCCAGTGCACACCAAGTCCCCATTGCCACGCCTGAGACCTGGCTGTAAAATGTCCTCGAACAGGAAGAAATTATGCTGAAGAATGAACCTCAATAGTTCCAACAAGAATCCATTGTGCCCCTGATCCCCACACTCACATTTATTGAGAAAGTATGCCACCGCATTGATGCCGTCCTCGTGTTTGATGTTTAAATAAAATGACTCCACATCGCAGGTGACAAGAAGATATTCTGCTGGTAAGGTGATCTCATGGCAGACCTCAATAAAGTGAGAGGACTCCCTGATGAAGGAAGGGAGAGAAATGGCCAGTGGCTGTATGAAAAAGTCCACATAAACAAAGGCCTTCTCGCACATACTCCCAATACTGGATACAATGGGCCAGCCAGGGGGGTTGGTGGCATGCTTATGCACCTTAGGTAACATGTAAAAGGTGGGAATGACTGGATATTCCACCCACATATATTTCTTTTCCTCAGGATCAACTGACACCCGGCCACGATCAGCGACACTCCCCGCGTGAGCGCCGCTGATGGTGCTAGACGTATTATCCCATCCATGGGCATAGGGGCCTGGGTCCCATGGATGGGATATTACGTCAGATGGCAGAAAGGGGTTATTGTTTAATGTTATTCGTGTATTACATATAGGCAAAGTCTAGGGTTTAGTTTAGAGTATATAAAGCATAGCATATTACTTAGGAATTACGTTGTAAAGGGGGAAGTTTTAGTTGGGGGCACATGAGCACATTAGATATAGTAAGTTCAGTGCATACTGTTAGAAGGTAGTGACTGAAGTTAAGTAGGTGAAAGGTGAAATTTGCCCAGCAACAGACTGCTGGGGAAGACAGAGAAAGGAGATAGTTGGTGATTGGTCCAGCCCAAAGTGAGAGGGGTTGGCACCAGTAAAAGGCAACCACTTCCTGGTTTGTTCAGTGAGTGGGAGAGTTCATTGGTGACAGTTGCTAGGGTTAATTCAAGGTGCCGTGAGCTGAAGCACGACATGGACAAAGACGTTGTGTCGGTATGAGGTCACACAAAAATCCCAACATATATTCCTGTAATGAACGGAGCTTAAGACTCAAGTCAGGGGCTATGGAGAGCACCGACAACCCTTCCTTACAGAGGAAGATGGATGAGGAACCATGATAGAGAAATGCTGAAGATCTCATGCATACTGTGGAGCCTGATTGGGAAACCCTGGGGCTGACAGGAGGATCAAGCATAGGGGTAATCCGTGCTAAACGTGAGAACAGGAGTGAGATGTTCTGTGTGGAGGAAGCAAGTGACGGAGGGTGCTGTGCCCAATGCTGCCTGTTATAGATGCCTGTACTTGAACTGTTCAGTAAAGATGAACTCATTAAAACACGTTAAAACTGGGTGTCCCCTATTGAATGTGCAACTGTTCCTGGATCCGTGGAGACAGCGGAGGCATGCGGCCAAAAAGTGAGTGAACTGCACTGCACTTACCTCACACCGTTTATTTGTGAGATGCCAGGGTGTGGGAGACCGGCAGCTCATCGCCCATGACTACCGTCCTGCACATCTTACACATACGCACTACAGATCGATTCCCACATGGAATGGAGAGATTCAAGACCAAGTAAAGCAACATTTGCTCAACCTTGCATTACACTTCAATTACATTTTAGACCCAGTCTGGCCCTGGTTAAGGGAGATAAGGTTTCGGCATATCTGATTTCCGACTGCAGATCAGTTTGTTCTGTAAGGCTGGAGTCACACACAGCGACTCATCAGCGATCCTGACAATGATATCAATGTGTCAGGATTGCTGGTGAATCGCTATGTGATCTCTGGTGAGCTGTCAAACAGACAGCTTCACCAGCGATCAGCACAGCGACGCCGAGCGTGTGGCGTCGCTGTGCACGTTAGTTACCAGCTCCCTGCATCAGCGCGCTGGTTACTAACGTACACATCGGGTATCCAAGGGACATGCCTCCCTAGATACCCGATGTGTACATTAGTTACCAGCAGATCGCTGGTCTCCCGCCTGTCACACGCAGCGATGCGTGGTGGCCAGCGGGAGACCAGCGACAAAAAAAGTCCTGACCTTTCCTGCAGCGATCAGCGATACCGGCAGGGGGGCCGGTCGCTGATCGCTGTCACACACAGCGATCTCGCTGGTGAGATCGCTGTTGTGTCACAAAAATTGTGACTCGCTATGTGTGACGGGGCCTTAAGAGATAAACTGACACCAGATGAGTATGGCAATGGCTGTGTTATAGAGAACAAAGGAGTACTTGGCAGAGTCAAGTAAGATGACTGCCGGCCAAACGATTTTCTGAACCACTGTTAATCCAACAGATTTCGTAAGTGTATGGGAGTTTCTGATCTCAGTGTTTTACATTTCAATTCTGATTGTATTCTTAATATTTGTTTGATGTCCTTTAGTGGAAATGCGAAAATGTAGCGTAATTTATGTACAATGAAACAAACATCAAAAACTAGGTCAAGCGAAGTTGTTAACCTTGTAACCTGGCTGTTAATATATAATTTGCCTGCAGTACAGTATAAACCATCCTCTTTTATATAAGAATACTATAGAAAGATGAGCAGAGATATGAGGACAATGCAAGAATTTGAAAGTAAGCCATCCCGTGTTCATTTCACACCTAACATAGGAATTGACCTAGATTTATAACACACGGTTTCTCAACTTTTATGTCTCTAAAAAAAGCTTGAAATTACGGAACATATAAAAGTATCCAGAGCTAAATGATAAAACTATTTTATTTTGTCTCTAAATAGTTATGCCTGAATCTCAATGGGAAATTGATTAAACACATGCAGCTGAAAATTAGAAATCACTTTATGGCTTTAGTCTCCAAATCTATTCCAATTCAAAGATTTTTACATTCAAGACATCAACAATTTGTGCTGCGCCGAGATAACAGCTGGATACAATCTGGCTCCTCTTTCCGAGGGCACACACAGAATGGCACATCCAGAAGAAAGTCAATAAAAATCAGACTTTTAACTTGAAAAAGTGTCTTTAAAGCTAAAACATAAAACATCTCCCTGGGAAACATACAACTTGTGCAATATTCTTTTTCTCTTCCATTTGTTTGCAAATAATAGGAAAGACGTCCTATGAATCAGCGAAGAGAATAAATGTCTGATGAAGTGGCTTCAGTACAAACAATTTCTTGCAGCTGATGGCTTCGTCGAAGAAGAAATATTAATTGCGTAAAAACTGAGTCATTCTGGGTTTGTTCAGAACAGCACGAAAGCCGTGTTCACATTAGTGATTGATGTTTGATTTTATTTTTAGCAAATCCTAACCAGATTTAGAAATATTGGAAATATTGCAGCTTTTCTCTTCCAGTAGTTTGTAAACCTTAGTCCGGTTTCACACGTCCATTTATTTCCGGTACCAAAGATATTTGTGCCCGTGTGTAATACTTGCGGCACATGTGTGGCATCCTTGTGCCGCATCAGTACCAAACGGACAGCTGGCAGGGAAGAAGCGCTACAGTAAGTGCTGTTCTCCAGCAGCGGGTGTTGAAGATGGTTCTCATCATTCTCCCCTGCTCTGCCGGCGATTGGTGCGAGTATGGGAGAATGATGAGAGTTATATTAAAGTCGGAACGATGACAGCAGGTGGGGGCTTTTGGGACTAATATTCCCATCAACCTACACCTTCTGCTGCTAATTACAGTGACAGCAGAAGCAGATGATGGGGGTATTCCTTCCGCGCCACCTGCGCTATAACTAAATAAATTAATGAAAAGCCTGGCGTGGGCCCCCCTATTTTCTATAACCAACCTGGCAAAACTCACAGCTGGGGGTTGCAAACTTCAGCTGTCAGCTTCAAAAAGGTTGGTTATCAATAATAGAGGGGTCCCTATGCTATTTTTTTAATTAATTAAATCAATAAAAAAAGGCATGGGGTCCCCCCGATTTTTGACAACCAGCCTTGTTAAGGCTCACAGCTGGGGACTGATATTCTCAGACTGGTAAAGGGCTTTTCCTGGCTCTTCCCACTTGCCCTGTAGCGGTGGCAAGTGGGATTCATATTTGCTATTTGTGAGGTTGATTTCACCTTTGTATTGTCAGGTGACATCAAGCACACAGCTTAGTAATGGAGAGGTGTCTATAAGACACCTATCGATTAATATCCTTAGGGTATGTGCACACATTGCGGTTCCACAGGCATTGTACAGTACAATGCAAAGCAATGGGATTTCAAAACCGCAGTGCAGATGCTGCGGATTTTTCCTCGCGGATTTGCTGCGGTTTTAAATCCGCAGCATGTCAATTCTTTCTGCGGATTCCGCAGCGGTTTGATATCTGTTCCATTGTCCAGGTGTCGAACCACAGGGGAAAACCGCAGGCAAATCCGCAGATTACCTGCAAATCCGCGCGGAAAAATCCGCAGCTGAATCTGCACTGTGTGCACTCACCCTTATAGTTACATGGTAAATAAAGACACAGCCAGAATAAAGTCTTTTATTAGAAATAAAACAAATTCAGTTTTCCTTTTTTATTTAAAAATAACAAGCACAGTTATACTCACCAAAGGCCTTTTACCACCAAAGCCCTCATTCTTCTGCAATAAAATAAAAAAACAACATTATCTCTCACCTGTCGGTTGTTCTGTGCCACCCATGACGTAATCCATGTCTGGGGGATAAATAGTTTTCAACCTGGACGGTGCCAAGATGCAACCGTCCAGGCTGAGGACCACTGGTGAATGAGCTGCTGAGAGTGCAGCATCATTGACCATCAGTGACATCATCAAGGTTCCTAGGCGTGCTGAACTGCGGTGACCGTAGGACTGTGGGAAAAAGTCAGTGATGAGGTCACCTCAGTTCAAGCTCAGTGTCTTCACAGCAGATCACCGTGAGAATTTTTAAAAGTGCAGATGCATAGAAAAAGTGCTGCTGCATACAAATATATTCCTTGGCAAGGCAAAACGCGGGTCGGGCTTGTGTGGGTCAAATCAGGGATTTGTACAGCCTGCTCAGCACCTTATTCATGGCTATGCATCAGCACTCTTTATGCAGCAGTACCTCTCCATGTATCAGTCTATGCAGTAGCATCTTTGCTAGGCCCGGATCACATATGCAAGGAAAACGGACGAGTCTTGCATGTTATTACCCGGCACTACCGTTGGCACTCAGGAACGGAGCGTGAGGCCATATAGAAATACATGGAGCCGCACGCTCCACTCCTGAGTGCCGACAGCAGTGCCGAGTATTAACACCTTCCCGACCCATGACACCTATGTAGGCATCATGAAAAGCTGTGCCATTATGACTCATGATCCCTACGTAGGCGTTATGGTATAAATCACACTTCTGCGGGTCGGGTGACCGGAGTCACTGACAGGTCACCCGACCCGCACACACAGAACCCTTTCTACTTCACCCCAGGGGGGTGGCTTAGCCCCCCCCGTGGCTACAATCGCTCTGATTGGCTGTTAAAAGTGAAATTTGGTGAAATGTTACAATCCAGCCATGGCTGATGCTGCAATAGCATCGGCCATGGCTGGAGACACCGATCAGACCCCCCCCACTGACTGACGGCGCCGATCGGCCGCCGCCACCGTCTGATGGCGCCGATCAGCTGCCGCTGTCATCATCTGCTCCTCTCCCCTTCCCACCGCTCCCCCCACCTTCTGATCCCCCCTCACCCCCCGGTACCTCCTATGTCCCTCTGGCCATCCCGGTGTCCCACCGTTCCAGATCATGAGCGCCGCTATCTTGGAAAATGGCGGGCGCATGCCAAATCTGCCAGCTGCAGATTCATTCATTTATTTTGATCACTGTAATAAACTCTCACAGTGATCAAAATAAAAAAGGCAAATAAACCCCCTTTTATCACCCCCATAGGTAGGGACAAATAATAAAATAAAGAACATATTTTTATTTTTCCACTAGGGTTAGAATTAGGGTTAGGGTAGGAATTAGGGTTAGAGTTGGTATTAGGGTTGGGATTAAGGTTAGGGTTGGAATTAGGGTTAGGGTTGGAATTAGGGTTAAGATTAGGGTTAGTGATGGGTTGGGGTTGGGATTAGGCTTGTGGTTAGGGTTAGAGTTGGGATTAGGGCTAGGGGTATGTTGGGGTTAGAGTTGTGGTTAGGGTTATGATTGGGGTTGGGATTAGGGTTAGGGGTGTGTTGGGGTTAGGGTTGGAGTTAGAATTGAGGGGTTTCCACTGTTTAGGCACATCACGGAGTCTCCAAATGTGACATGGTGCCACCATTTATTCCAACCAATTTTGCGTTCAAAAAGTCAAACAGTGCTCCCTCCATTCCCGAGCCCCAACATGTGCCCAAACAGTGGTTTACCCCCACATATGGGGTATCAGCCTACTCAAAACAAACTGGGCAACAACTTTTGGGGTCCAATTTATCCTGTTACCCTTATGAAAATAAAACAATTGTGGGCTAAAAATCATTTTTTGACGAAAAAAATGATTTTTTATTTTCACGGCTCTGCTTTATAAACTTCTGTGAAGCTCTTGGGGGTTCAAAGTGCTCACCACACATCTAGATCAGTTTGGAAGCTAGACGTCCCAAAGAACTTGAGTCACTTGTGGGGAGTTTCTACTGTTTAGGCAATTCAGGGGCTCTGCAAACGTACATGATGCCCGCAGACCATTCCATTAAAGTTGGCATTTCAAAACGTCACTACTTCCCTTCCGAGCCCTGACATGTGCCCGAACAGTGGTTCCCCCCCACATATCGGGTACCAGCATACTCAGGACAAAGTGTACAACAACTTTTGGGGTCCATGTCATGAGCTTATTTTCTGCTCCACCAGTTGAGAGTTCCCCTTCCGTTCTCCCTCTGGTGGTGACAGGAGGTAGTGCGGTTGGTTTAAGTGGTAGTGATCTGCCACCTGATGAGGAAGATAACGATTGGATCTGTGGAGTATCAGACTGGATATAAGACAGCTGACGCCCTATCCGGGTGCTGGTGATTCAGTCTGCTTCTCAGGTCCTGGACTTCAGCTCTCTTCCAGTCTTCTCAAGTTAAGTTTGTTTTTTGCTAATGTTCACACTTGCGCTTGTTGGTCAATTCAGTTTGTTGTGTAATCAGCCTGCCCCTGCTGGGGCTATGCTGAAATTCCACTCCTATTAATCAGTATTTGCCAATCTGCTTTTTGTCCCTTATTAGATTGAAATATTCTGAGACAGAGCAAAAAAGAGGCCAGAGTGCTGATATAGGTTTAGAAGTCTAGAGACTTCAGGGTTAATTTTGCTATCAGAAGTGTTGGACAATATTTTTGTAGGTTGTTTTTAACAGATTGCAGACGGTATCTTTCCTTTTCTGTCCTTTTTAGTTAGCCGGGCCCCATCGTTTGCTCAGCCTATTTTCCTGCCTTTGTGTGTATTTTCATCTTGTTTCACCATCAATACATGTGGGGGGCTGTCTTTCCTTTGGGGTCTGCTCTGGGGCAGTTAGTTTTCCTCTTTTCCTGCTTTAGGCTTATGTAGTTCTCCAGTTGTGACGAGGCGTCTAGGACCAACGTAGGAACGCTCCACGACTGCTGCTAGTTGTGCGGTTAAGATCAGGGATCTGCAATCTGCATAGTTACCAACTTCTCTGGTTTTCTGAGACTTAGCTTGTTGTCTTGTTTTTCCTCCTCGGTTTCCCATTCATAACAGGTCCAATTCCTCCTGTTACCCTTGTGAAAAAAAAAATTGCGGGCTAAAAAATCATTTTTTGAGGAAAAAAAATTATTTTTTATTTTCATGGCTCTGCGTTATAAACTTCTGTGAAGCACTTGGGGGTTCAAAGTGCTCACCACACATCTAGATAAGTTCCTCGGGGGGGTCTAGTTTCCAAAATGGGGTCACTTGTGGGGGGTTTCTACTGTTTAGGCACACCAGGGGCTCTGCAAACGTAACATGACACCCACAGACCATTCCATCAAGTCCGCATTTAAAAACGTCACTATTTCCCTTCTGAGCCCCAACGTGTGCCCAAACAGTGGTTCCCCCCACATATGAGGTACCAGCATACTCAGAAGAAATTAGACCACTAAAGTTGTTGTCCAGTTTGTTCTGTTACCATTGTGAAAATAAAAAATAGTGGGCTTTATTATCATTTTTTGAGGAAAAAAAAAATGATTTTTTATTTTCTTGGCTCTGCGTTTATAAACTTCTGTGAAGCACTTGAGGGTTCAAAGTGCTCACTGTGCATCTACATAAGTTCCTTAGGGGGTCTAGTTTCCAAAATGGGGTCATTTGTGGGGGAGCTCCAAAGTTTAGGCACACAGGGGCTCTTCAAACGCAACATGGTGTCCACTAACGATTGGAGCTAATTTTCCATTCAAAAAGGCAAATGGCGCTCCTTCCCTTCTGAGCCATGCCGTGCGCCCAAACAGTGGCTCCCCCCCATATATGGGGTACCAGCATACTCAGGATAAATTGGACCCGAAAAGTTGTTTTCCAGTTTATCATGTTACCCTTGGGAAAATAAAAAATAGCCAGCTCAAAAAAAAATCATTTTTGAGGAAAAAAAAATAATTTTTTATTTTCTTGGCTCTGTGTTTATAAACTTCTGTGAAACACTTGAGGGTTCAGAGTGCTCACTACACATCTACATAAGCTCCTTGGGGGTTCTAGTTTCCAAAATGGGGTCAATTATGGGGGGTTTCTACTGCTTAGGCACATTAGGGGCTCTGCAAACACAGCATGACGCCCGCAGAACATTCCATCAAAGTCTGCATTCTAAAATGGTGCTCCTTCCCTTCTGAGCTCTCCCATGTGCCCAAACAGTTGTTTCCCCCCACACGTGGGGCATCCGTGTACTCAGGACAAATTGCACAACCACTTTTGTGGCCCAATTTCTCCTGTTAGCCTTGTGAAAATTAAAAATAGCGGGCTAAAAAATCATTTTTGAGGAAAAAAAATATTTTTTTATTTTCACTGCTCTGCGTTATAAACTTCTGTGAGGCCCCTTGGGGTTCCAAGTGCTCACTATGCATCTAGATAAGTTCCTTGGAGGGTCTAGTTTCCATAATGGGGTCACTTGTGGGGGAGCTCCAATGTTTAGGTACACAGGGACTCTCCAAACGCGACATGGCAACCGATAAATATTCCAGCATATTTTCCATTCAAAAAGACAAATGGCGCTCCTTCCCTTCTGAGCCCTGCCGTGCACCCAAATTTTAGGATCCATTTTATCCTTTTGCCCATGTGAAAATGAAAAAATTGATGATAAAAGAAATTTTTTTTGGAAAAATTAAAATGTCCATTTTTCCATCCACGTTGCTTTAGCTCCTGTGAAGCACCTGTAGGGTTAATAATCTTCTTGAATGTAGTTTTGAGTAGCTTGAGGGGTGCAGTTTTTAGAATGGTGTCACATTTGGGTATTTTCTGCCATATAAACCCCTCAAAGTGACTTCAAATGTGAGATGGTCCCTAAAAAAATGGTTTTGTAAATTTTGTTGTAAAAATGAGAAATTGCTGGTAAACTTTTAACCCTTATAACTTTGTAACAAAAAAACATGGATTTTTGTGAGTACTCACCGTAAAATCCTTTTCTCCGAGGCGCTCATTGGGGGACACAGAGACTGTGGGTGTGTGCTTCTGCCGTCTGGAGGCTGACACTAAGTATACAAAAAAAGAGTTAGCTCCTCCTCCGCCGCATACACCCTCGCCCCCAGACCGGGCGTAACTCAGTTTAGTGCATAAGCAGTAGGAGAGCGCGCCTTAAACTCAGGCAAGAAATTATATGTCTGAAAAAGGGACCACCCTAAACCCTACACAAGGATTTGTATAACT
Source organism: Dendrobates tinctorius (assembly GCF_039654945.1). Classification (NCBI taxonomy): domain Eukaryota; kingdom Metazoa; phylum Chordata; class Amphibia; order Anura; family Dendrobatidae; genus Dendrobates; species Dendrobates tinctorius. The sequence goes on along the minus strand of NW_027362012.1, from coordinate 155,999 downwards.
CAAAATAAGTAAATGCCAACTGGCTAATAGGGTGGGTGCTGTGTCCCCCAATGAGCGCCTCGGAGAAAAGGATTTTACGGTGAGTACTCACAAAAATCCATGTTTCTCCTTCGTCTCATTGGGGGACACAGAGACTGTGGGACGTTCTAAAGCAGTCCTCTGGGCGGGATCTTAGCTCACCCAATCCATGCTAATTTGCGCCCCTGATTAGAGGTGCGCAACTGCTGCCTGGAGAATCTTTCTTCCCAGGCTTGCATCCGAGGATGCCTGGGTATGTACGTTATAATGTTTGACAAATGTATGCAAACTGGACCAGGTAGCTGCTTTGCACACCTGCTCCGCTGAAGCCTGGTGTCGCAGTGCCCATGAGGCACCCACTGCTCGAGCCGAGTGTGCCTTGATCCCTGCCGGAACCGGCGTGCCACTGATTTCATAAGATTCTTGGATCGTCAGGCGAACCCATCTGGCCAAAGTCGCTTTGGACGCAGCGAGCCCCTTCCGCCGCCCTTCTGGAATCACGAATAGAGAGTCTGTCTGGCGGAATGGGGCTGTCCTTGTCACATACCTCCTAAGGGCTCTTACCAGATCCAGGGTGTGCAATGCCTTTTCTACCCTGTGCACCGGTGCCGGGCAAAACGAGGGTAAGACAATGTCTTCGTTGATATGGAACGCAGACACAACCTTCGGCAAGAAGGGAGGAGCTGGCCTTAAAACTACCTTATCTTTATAAAAGGTTAGGAACGGCGGTTTACAAGATAAGGCCGCCAATTCCGAAACCCGCCTAATAGACGTTATAGCAACCAGAAAAACGACCTTTCTGGACAGGTAAGGTAAGGATACTTCTCGCAATGGTTCGAAAGGAGCCTCCTGAAGGGCTCTGAGCACCAAGTTCAGGTCCCATGATTCCGTCGGCGCCTTATAGGGGGGTACTAAATGTGCGACCCCCTGCATAAACGTCCTAACCTGCCAGACGGAAGCGACCTTTCGTTGGAAAAGCACCGACAGGGCCGAGATTTGCGTTCTGAGCGTACTCGGAGCCAATCCTGCGTCCAGCCCTGCCTGCAGAAAAGCCAGTACGTTGGGGATCGAAAAAACCAGAGGAGCCACTCCACGATCCCTACACCAACGGAAAAAAACTTCCCAAGTCCGGTGATATACTTTCGCCGAGGAAGGCTTCCGGGCACTCACCATCGTGGCCGCCACATCGCGCCTGAATCCTGCCTGTGTTAACAGCCAAGATTCAATGGCCACACCGTCAAACACAGGGCCCCTAAGTTCGGATGGCAGATCGGCCCCTGGGACAGTAAGTCCGGCCGATCTGGGAGACGCCAAGGTACGTCCACCACTAGTTGAACCAGATCTGCATACCAGGCCCGCCGGGGCCAGTCTGGGGCCACCAGAATTGCTGGAACCTTCTCTCTCCTTATTTTTCTGATGACTCTTGGAAGCAGAGGCAGCGGGGGAAACAAGTACGGGAGACGAAACTGGCTCCACGGAAGCACCAGAGCGTCTGCTGCTATTGCCTGCGGGTCGAGGGATCGAGCGACAAACCTTTGTACTTTGGCGTTCTCTCTGGATGCCATAAGGTCTACGTCTGGTGTCCCCCACCGTTGGCAGATCTGTTGAAAGACCTCGGGATGCAGGGACCATTCCCCTGCCGTGACCCCCTGTCGGCTGAGAAAATCTGCCGCCCAGTTTTCGACTCCCGGAATGTGCACCGCTGAAATTACCACGTGGTTCTTCTCTGCCCAACGCAGTACCAGCCCAACCTCGCGCATGGCTGCCTGGCTGCGCGTGCCCCCTTGATGGTTGACATATGCTACTGCTGTAGCATTGTCCGACTGAATGCGCACCGGCCGGTGTTTCAGCAACCGCTGAAAATGTTGCAGGGCCAATCGTATTGCTCGTATCTCCAGAATGTTGATCGGGAGATTTATCTCCCGAATGGACCACCGCCCCTGGGCTGTGTGACTCTGGAAAACTGCTCCCCAACCATGCAGGCTTGCATCGGTCGTCACCACCAACCACTGTTCCGGGGGAAAAGGTTTCCCCTGGACCAGAGACGAGTCGCGAGTCCACCATCGAAGTGATCGCCGGACCGGCGGAAGCAACTTTCACTGATGATTGAGAGACAGCAGCCCCCGGTCCCATGCTGACAAGAGCGCATGCTGAAGCGGACGGAGATGGAACTGGGCAAACGGGATTGCCTCCATCGCCGCCACCATTCTGCCCAACACACTCATGCCGTACCTGATGGATCTGGTGCCCGGCTGTAGAAGGTTCCGTACCCCCTGCTTGATCCTTCGCGCCTTGTCCTGAGGGAGGATCACCAGCCCCCGGGAGGTGTCGAAAACCATGCCTAGGAATACGATTCTCTGGGCTGGAACCAAGGACGACTTGTTTCGATTGATCAACCAGCCTAGACGGGCCAGGGTATCCAGAGTGATACTGACATTCCTCTGGCACGCCTGAAACGACGGACCCTTTACCAAAAGGTCGTCCAGGTACGGAAGTACCGTTATGCCCCGTGCATGCAGGATGGCCATAACCACCGCCATTATCTTTGTAAAGACTCTGGGGGCAGTGGCCAAACCGAAGGGCAGAGCCACAAATTGGAAATGTCGCCCTCCGATCGCAAAACGCAGGAACCTCTGGTGTGGAGGAAATATCGGAATGTGTAGATATGCATCCTGCACATCGATCGAGGCCAGGAATTCCCCTGGATCCATGGCTGCAATGACCGAGCGGAGGGACTCCATCTGGAACCGCCTGACCCTGATGAATTTGTTCAGGATCTTTAGATCCAGTACCGGCCTCACAGTCCCGTCTTTTTTGGGGACCGAAAACAGGTTGGAGTAAAAACCCTGCGTCTCTTCGCCTTGCGGCACTGGGATAATGACCCCTTTGCGCTGAAGCGTCATTATGGCCTGTAACAAATCTTCTGCCTGCGATTCTGTCCCGGAAAGTCGGGAACGGAAGAATCGCTGTGGCGGGAGTCCGACAAACTCTATCTTGTACCCGGACGATATCAATTCCGCCACCCAAGCGTCGCGTGCCACTGCGACCCAAACGTGGCTGAACCCTAGTAGGCGTCCGCCCACTCTGTCGTCCGTAGGTACGAAGCGCCTCGAGTCATTTTGCCGGAGGCTTTTGGGATCTGGCCCCCCTCGCTCTGGGCAAACGGCCTCGGCCTCTACCCAGCGGATTGGCCCTGTAAGAGGTTTGCCTTTCCCTACTCTGGCCATTGTTTGCGGAGGAGGATGCCCTGGCCGAAGTCCCCCCCCCCCCCCAGGGGCTACGAAAAGGCCGAAAACGCCTCTGCGTTTGCCTGAATGCCGGGCAACTCCTCTGCTGCGGGAGGAAACTACTTCTCCCCCCTGTGGCTTCTGAGATAAGCTTATCAAGCTTCTCACCGAACAACCGATTGCCCTGAAAAGGCAATGAGGTTAAGGATTTTTTAGAGATAGAATCCGCTTTCCACAACCTCAGCCATAATGCTCGCCTAATGGCGATCGCATTTGCTGCTGCCACAGCCGAACACTCGGCCGCGTCCAGTGAGGCGCTGATGAGATAATCACTCGCTCCTGATATCTGATTTGCAACTTCCAAGACCTCCGCGGGCAGATCCCTGTCTTGGAGGGCCTTATGCAGAGCGTCCGCCCATGAAACCATGGCCTTAGCCACCCAAGTTGCCGCAAAGGAGGGGGCCAGAGCCGACCCTGCTGCCTCATACACTGAGCGGGCAAGCCCCTCTATGAGGCGTTCAGTTGGGTCCTTGATGGAAGAAACACTGGGTATCGACAATAGCGACCTTGATGCTAAACGTGATACCGGTGGGTCCACTACTGGCGACTCCACCCATCCTTTATGGAGCTCAGGAGGAAACGGATACTTTGCTTGCAGCGCTTTTTGCATTGCAAAACGCTTATCCGGGTGTTCTCTATGTTTTTGGACTAGATCCTCGAACTCCGGATGCGTGGCAAACCTTCTATGTGGTCGCCTGGTTTTCTTGAAGGAGACCTTGTGACCTGAGGCCGTGGACACATCGTCCTCGATCTCTAATGTCTGGTTGACTGCCTCAATGAGGCTGTCCACCGAGTCCTGGTACCCCAGGCTTTCTAGATTCCAGGCCTCCTCCTCCTCGCCCTCATCCTGATCGCTCCCTGAGCTCAGCGACGGGGAACGAGATGCCCTAATACCCGCCGCCGAAGCCCCAGAGGGCCCGGCCGATGGGGAACGAGTTCTTTTGCCATGAGCTTGTCTGGAACTGGAGCGGCCTCTAACGGTCGGAGGGTTCTGAGACGTGGACGAGCTGTCTTCCGCTGGCAGACCACCATCCTTGTCCCTGCCCGGGCCTCGAAGGGATTCAATTGCCCTTGTAAGGGACAACATAGAATGTGATAAAGATACCGCCCATTCCGGGGGGTCCTGACCCCTGGGCTCTGAAACAGTGGGGGGCTCCTGGGCGCGCTCCGACTCGCAGGCTTCACAAAATTTACCCGCCTGCGCCTTTGGCAGCCTGACCCCACAGGAAACGCAAACAGCGTATAGGAAAGAGTGAGCTTTCCCTTTGCCAGACATATTGGCCAAGCTTGAAGGTAGGGTAGAAGGAGGAGGAGGGTAACCCCTTCCCTGAGTACCAGTGCGGCTCTCGAAACGGGGTTGCACTCACCCACAGGTAACGTTCCACTCCTGTTGAACGACCGCGGAAATGCGAGGGGGGAGGGGGGTCGGGAGTTTCCGCTCCGGTACTGTGTGCGCCCGCCGCTCTCCACCCCCTGGGCTGAGCCGTACCGGAAGTCAGTGGGCGGGTCTTCCGGCTACCACCGGAAGTCGGCGGGCGGAGCCTCGCGCGATACCCACGGACTTCCTCATGCAGCGGGGGCCGCGGCCGCCGGCGGGGCTTCCGGCCGCACTCCGGTAGACGGGGCGTGCGGCGTTACTCGCCGGGGGCAGCACCGGGTACCTGCAGTGGCAGGAGAGAGGCGGACCTCCCCATTTATCAAAGGTGAGCAGGGCCTTCCATTCACCCATAGGTACGCCGTGGGGGCTCTCTTGGGGTGCTCTCAACTCCATCCCCGGGCAGGGAGGGGGAGGCCTCTGGTATCGGGACGAAACATCGATCCCTCGGCTCACCTGCGCCTCCAACTCAACCCCTGGTCTCACTACCTAGGGGAGGAAGGGGCCTCAATGAATCGCGTTGCAGGAGAGGAACAACGTGGAGGGTCGCTCACACGTGCTCGCCCGTTGAGGTTGTGGGGAAACCGAATCCTCTTATCAGGATGCGTTGCCGCCTCTTTTCAAAATTAAAAAAGAAAAATGGTTGTCTGGGGAAAAGTCCCAGATGTGTCCCTCGGTGCGGGAGAGAAACACGTGGAGGGTTACTCACACGTGGTCGCCCGTTGATGATTTGGGGAGATCGGAACCTCTCTATAGGGTCCGTCGCCCCTGTCTTATCTTCATAGAAAAGAAGGAAAAAAAAAAAAAAAAAATCTAGTCTGGAGCTCCAGACTGCGTGTGCCTCCATCAGACACTAAGCAAAAAACTGAGTTACGCCCGGTCTGGGGGCGAGGGTGTATGCGGCGGAGGAGGAGCTAACTCTTTTTTTGTATACTTAGTGTCAGCCTCCAGACGGCAGAAGCACACACCCACAGTCTCTGTGTCCCCCAATGAGACGAAGGAGAAATTGTTTCCAAAATTGTGATGATGTAAAGTAGACATGTGGGAAATGTTATTTATGAACTATTTTGTGTCACATAACTCTCTGGTTTAACAAAATAAAAATTCAAAATTTGAAAATTGCAAAATTTTCTACATTTTTGCCAAATTTCCATTTTTTTCACAAATAAATGCAAAAATTATCAACCTAAATTTACCACTAACATGAAACCCAATTTGTCACTAAAAAACAACTCAGGAACGCTTCAACGTATCCTAGCGATTCTGAGAATATTACCTCATAAAGGGACACTGGTCAGAACTGAAACAAATGGCCAGGTCATTAAGGTCAAAATAGGCTGGGTCATGAAGGGGTTAACATGCGAAACTTGGCCATATTCCTCGCATGTGTGATCCCGGCCTTAGCATTAGCATTTTCTATACAATAGTACCTCTCCATGCATTAGCACTTTACCATGCTACTTATATCATAAGAAAAAATTAATAAGAATGATATGTCACTGATTTTTACTATCTTTTATGTTAGCCTACCTGATATTCATAATTTTCAGGTGAACTGTACTCTAATAATACTGCATTTTGGTTTAGTGATCAATTTCTGTGCATAATCTTAGCTGACCAGGCTATTATTTACTGTACATTTTATACATATGACTATACCGTAGCAGTGCATTTAGATATATCCATGTATTTTAAAGGGAATCTGTCACCCTTTTTTGACTATCAGCTGCCGGCATAAGCCCCTGATGTCAATGCCGGCAGCTGATAGGGCAAAAAAAGGGTGACAGATTCCCTTTAATGCACAGTGACCTTTCTAGTTTTACACTATGTACTTTCTTATATTTACTGATTACTATGCCCAGGCAACGCCGGGCTCTTCAGCTAGTTAACCAACTGTGGTTAGTTATAACAAATTATAATGATTATATTGCACATAAAAACATTTCACATCATATATTCAACACTACAGATTTGCAACACAAATTAACTAAACGATAACCCAAGTATTGATATTATTTTATTTTCAGCTCATTCAAGATTTTTGGTTTTTCCTTTCAGTGCAAAGATGAACAGATTTTTGGCAGTTCCAACTCTTGAACAGACCACGTAAAGTTGACCATGAGAAAAGCATGGAGATTGCAAATCGATCCCTACTACTTTCAAGGACTGTCTCTGAGAATTGTTACTGGACATTGCAAATAGCAGTTGAACTGGAAGCTGGAGGCATTTAAAATCAAAAAACAAATCAGATGGAATGAGTGGAATTCTTGGAATGAAAATGTCCTCTCCTTTGGCACATCCTGTTTCTGAGCTGTGTATCTAATCCTATCCTGTGTGATACTGACTGCTGAGCTGTGTATCTAGTCCTATCCTGTGTGATACTGACTGCTGAGCCATGTGTCTAATCCTATCCTGTGTGATACTGACTGCTCAGTCGTGTATCTAATCCTATTCTGTGTGGTACTGTCTGCCGAGCCGTGTATCTAATACTATTCTGTGTGATACTGTGTGCTGAGCTGTGTATTAGATACACGACTGAGCAGTCAGTATCACACAGAATAGTATCTATTCCTATCCTGTGTGATACTGGGCTCCCCATGCAATCTATGTCAGAGGGTGGTCTGTGTTGGCACGGTAATAAATTGTGTTATTTCCAGCTTTACAGAAGGACCATAGAAATGATAAGAATAATAGGCCAAATTGTTTGGTGAATTGGAATGCGCGGGGTTAAAATTTTGCCTCACAACATAGCCTATGACGCTCTCGGGGTCCAGAAGGGGGACTGTGCAAAATTTTGTGGCTGTAGCTGCGACGGTGCAGATGCCAATCCCGGACATACACACACACACATACATACAAACATACACACACACATTCAGCTTTATATATTAGATTGTATTTTAATACAATTTAATTAATTGTATTTTTTCAAAACCAATCAATTTTACTGTGCATTAACTTGTTTTATTTATTACTCTATTCATATGATATGCAAATTTGATTTTGGTGAATATTGATTTATTATAATCTATGTGTATACAGTATGTACACCCTAGTATTTGTCCTTTACTCTTTTTGCCACCTGTTGATCTTTCCTTTGGTTTATTTTCTGATTTACTATGAAATACTTGTTAATAAACACTTTATTCCTTATATGATTTTTTGTGTATCATATTTTTGGGTAATATAAACTGATGACACACTGATTAAACACTGATGACACAGTGGCCAAATACTGACACACTAACCAAACACTGCTCTGTGTGCCATCAGTGCTTGGCCAGTGTGTCATCAGTGTTTGGTTAGTGTGCCATCAGTGCTTGGCCAGTGTGTCATCAATCACTGATGACACACTGGCCAAGCACTGATGACACACTGGCCAAGCACTGATGGCACACAGAGCAAACACTGATGACAGAGTGACAAAACACTGATGACACAGGGACCAAACCCTGATGACACACTGGCCAAACACTGATAACACGCTAACCAAACCCTGATGACACAGTGGCCAAACACTGATGACACTCTAACCAAATACCAATGATACCTGTACCATTTTTTACTAAAATGTACTAAAAATTCTGATGTCAAAGTGAGGCGTAAAAAAAAGAAAATGGAAAAAGAATTCTACATTTGTATTTGTGTTTTTTTTTTTGTTCATGGTTACTACTAGTAAGAATAATTAAAAAGGTAGACAATTTCCCTTAATATCCTGTAATGAGAAAATAGTTGGTGCTACGGCTCTAGCAGCATGGCTTGGTAGACAAGTTCCCTTAATATCCTGCAATGAGAAAGTCGGCGCCACAGCTCGATCAGCAAGGCTCAGTAGAAAAGATCCCTTAATATCCTGCAATGAGAAAGCCGTTGGGGCCATGGATTGATAATTGTGGCTCAGTAGACAAGTTCACTTAATATCTTGCAATGGAAAAGCCGCTGGGACCACGGATGGATCAGCGTGGCTCAGTAGAGAAGTTCCCTGGGGATCCTGCAATGACGAGTACAGATCACTAATGTAGCACACTCTATGTGCTGGGATTTCCAGACAATAAGGAGTAATTCAGGTAAAGGAAGAAACTGATACTGCCATTAGTGAGTTAATTCTCTGCTTTAATTGTACATGTTCTTTAAATCCACAATATAAAAGGCACGCACACTAAAATCCAACATCAGCTTATCCGTGTCAGTGGGGAAATTAATATTCTGGTCTGACAGGCATCTTGTATTCCCCCCACAATCACAAATGAAAATAAATCAGCTACCTTGGCCTCATACATGAATATAAATCCACAAAGAACTAATATGCAGTATCAATTTTTCAGCATATTTCTGGCTGTACCTGTGAATTAAATCCCTGTGTAAAAATGAGAGGGAAACTACGTCCTCCGAAATCTAACAAGTATACCATCTGTTCTGCGCATTGGGAAAGCACATGGTTATTGGTGTTGTACTGACATCTTGTGATCACTAAGGGGAAATGCCGATGCTGAATAGTAAGCCATGGTGGGAAGAAACTTCCCTAAAGCTAGTGGTTTTAGATCCTATGCACAGTATGTAGGTGCCATTGTCGATAAAGATGAGATTGCACATTATACCAAATGCCCATCCTGAGATCAGGGCTAACAAGTAATACCCTAAAGTTGTCTCTGAAAAGCACAGAAGAAAGATAGGAACCATACAACACTACATGTAATGAAGATTAGATTCTGGAGGCCCCATATGGAGTGAAGATTTGGGGAAGAAGGGTGTGTAGAACAGTCTTCCAGGTTTAGAAGCAGAACCTACAGACTTTCTAGGACATAAGTCACAACATTCCTTGTCTAATCCCGCTGATTAGCAGGAGACTGCAAAGATAGGAGTCCAGCCTATTTTTGCCCTCACTTGAGAGCTTGAGGAAGATGATTTTCAGTGCTCCCTTCTCATTTGGTGTTGGTGCTTTGTGGCGGCCATTGTTGCTATGGCAATGTGCTGGTGGGGCAGTGTGGTCTGGAGTCATTTGAAGTCTGTCTTGCACCATGAGCGCTGTGAAGAACCAGACTGTCCACCCTGCCAGTGCATTGTCACTGTGACGATGGTAAAGGCACAACACCACTCCTTTAAGGCGATAGGGACCCACGTAGAGGTTTGCCGTGATGTGGCAGTGGGCTTCGTACAGTCTGATCAGAATGTTAAACTAAAAACCTCATGTTCAGTTTCATATATTTTTGCCTAGCGTCATTAGATAAATGTATGATTTTTTGAGATGCTGTCCATTCTGTTTTTAGAATACTGCTGTAGGGATCCTGTATCTGGAAGCAAGAAACGGACATGGTGCAACAAGATGCTGTGAGTCAGTTCACTGAAGGATAGGGGTTATCCCTGTACCTCTGAGCGCTCCTGTGTGCCCTGGTGTCTGCTGTAGGGATCCTGTATCCAGAATCAATTAGAAATGGGCACAGTGCAACAAGATACCGTGGGTCCTCTGGAAAGTCTAAGGCCGGAGTCACACTGGCGTATGGCATCAGATGTGATATGCTAATGACACTTGGCTCCTGCTCTGCTCCGAGCGTGAGTGCGAGAATCGGAGCGTAGGTGCGGAGGAGATGGAGAAATTAATTCAGGTGACATCTGAGAGCAGTGCGATGTTTCACACACACCCATAGACTTGTTTTGGTGCCTGATATATGATTCTCCGATGCAATTGCAGCATGCTGCGATTGTTTTCACATGCCAAATCGGCATGAGAACATAGTTATAGATGTGAGATGCCCCATAAAGTAATAGTGAGCTGAGTGCTATCCGATTTTTGATCGGATTACACTAATCCAGTTTCATTGCAAGAGTGAGAGAGCCCTAAGGGTATGTTTCCACTGGGCGTATTCCTTCAGTATTTGCTGCAAGATTGGATGCTGCATACAGCCGCAAGCGTCCAGATGTTACAGCATAGCTGAAGGAATTTTATGAAATCCCATATCCACTATGCGTGCAAAGACGCAGGTGGCAGACTTGTGTCACCGGACATGCGGCGCGTCTTTCTAGACCGCAGCATGTCTATTTATCTTGCAGACATGCTCAGTCTCCGCAAGATAAATAACACAGTGTAATGTATAGGATGGGGTAATTCCATATGGTTCAATGAACACATGCGGTATCACCGCACGTACAACAGGAGGCAGCGCTTTGGGCGGAACAGAGTATCCGCTGCGTCCAAAGCACAGGGATTCCAGACCGTGGACACATACCCTAACAAGTCTGTGCAACCTAGGCACTCTGGCCGGTAGAGTCCCTGGTAATCGAGTGGGAGAATGCTGAAGTAGCATGTAACATAACAATAAGAAGCTATGAAGTCCTGCATTAGCGCTACAGTATCCAATTTTTATCTGATTACACTGTTACCAAGGTTTTGTGTCTCGGACAATTTTGAGTTTTCCTGATAGAATTTTTCATGCTGATTTCAGAAACGACTTCAGATTTTTCCTATCACGTAAGGTTTTTTAGAAATGATACAAAACATTAAAATATTCTGTTATAATTTAATCACTCATATATGAACTTTTTCTGGAAGAGTATATTCAGCAATTTGTTATTTCAGTGGAAAATTCAGATCTACACATATGCAAGTACTTATTATGCAAATTCCGTGCAGTGAATCATTCAGCTGATCGTGTACGGAGCATACCACATCTTCTGGGCAGGGGAGGAATCAAAAGACAATACTGACATACTTAGAGCATGGATGAATGGATCACGACCTTCAATGTCGGTCACTGACCCTATGACATGGAGAGAGCAGAGAGATGATGTAACAGATTACTACTTCTGCCTTACAAATGTAACAAGATATTCAGCAAAGAAAAAGAAATTAATAGAATATCCTAATCTTCCTTCAGCCATAAGACCAGATGAAAGTCTCGTGTTCCAAAGCCGCCCAAAGTGTGGACAATGGAGGACGACAAAGATGAACTAACAATGTCAGTGGAAAATGAAACTGCAGCAGTCCCAGACTCTGAGCCTTCTACATCAAATTCACATCTGTTCAGTCAAGCTGATCTGAGTGACTTGGTCATAGATTTGAAATTGTCAAAGAGGCAGACAGAATTATTGGGATCAAGGCTACAAGAACGGAATCTAATATCACCAGGAACAAGAGTTTCTGTTTTTCGCAGTCTTCAAGAAGACCTTAATCAATTTTCAACCATGTCGACAGTTTAACCTTCTGCAAGAACGTCTTGGGGTTGTTTGGTGCTCTTGGATGCGAACATGACCCAAAGGAATGGCGACTGTTCATTGACTCGTCAGTTTTAAGTCTGAAGGCTGTTTAACTACACAACAGAAATATCTATCCTTCTATACCTATTGGACATGCCGTACACATGAAAGAAATTTGTAAGAATATGGAGTTACTGTTTACCCACCTTAATAGAAATCATAACTGGAGCATATGTGGTGATCTAAAAGTTGTTGCACTTCTTCTTGGACTGCAGCTTGGATTTACCAGGTATTGTTGTTTTATTTGTGAGTGGGACAGTCATGCACGAGAAATGCACTATTTCAGAAAGGACTGGCCACTCCACGAAAACCTGGTTGCTGGACAGAAGAATGTTAAACATAATCCTCTCGTTGATCCAGCAAATATATTTCTCCCTCCTTTGCATATTAAACTTGGGCTTATGAAAAATTTTGTCAAAGCAATGAACAAAGAGTTGGAAGCCTTTTCTTATTTGCGACAGAAATTTGCAAGAATAAGTGATGCAAAGATTAAAGAAGGTATTTTATTGGCCCAAAGATCAGAGATATAATGAATGACAGTAGCTTTGATGGTCTTTTGCAAGGTGCTGAACAAGTGGCATGGAGAGCCTTTAAAGATGTGACCTTCAACTTCTTTTGTTCAAAGCTTGGCGCCCTGCTGTTGCCCCTTATGGACAACATGCTCACAGTATATCATTTGAGGAAATGTAATGTCACTAAAAATGCATTTTCTACATTCTCACTTAGACATTTTTCCAGCCAATCTTGGTGCCGTTAGCGATGAACACGGTGAAAAATTTCACCATGACATTGCGCTGATTGAGAAAAGGTACCAGGGAAAGTGGAGTATGTCAATGCCGGCTGACTATTGCTGGAATCTTTTTCGAGGAGTATCTGACTCGGATTATAATCAAAAGTCATCTGCAAAACACTTTTGAACAATTGCTTTTGCTACTGACATCGATGCACATGTATATGTAGCATCTCGGACGTCATAATGTAGACTATATAACCTGTTGTTTCTCAATCCCTTACTGCCAGCTGACGGAATAGTGCATCAGCTGGCAGTATCCCCCACTTTGAGGTGGGCTCCGATGGTGAGCCCACCTCAAAGCCGCAACATGTCAGCTATTTTTAACTTCAAAGTTCAAATCACCCCCATTTTGCCCCAATCAAAATAAAACAATTAAAAAATCAAACCTACACATATGTGGTATCGACAGCGCCGTGTTCAGAATCGCCTGATCTATCAGTAAAAAAATGAATTAACCTGATCGCTAAAATGCGTAACAATAAAAAAATCAAACGCCAGAATTACGTTTTTTTTGGTCGCTGTGACATTGCAATAAAATGCAATAATGGGCGATCAAAAGAAAGTATCTGCACAAAAGTGGTATCATTAAAAATGTCAGCTCAGCACACAAAAAATAAGCACTCACCCAACCCGAGATCACGAAAAATGGTCACGCTACGGGTCTCGGAAAATTGCGCAATTTTTTTTAGCAAATTTTGGAATTTTTTTTCACCACTTTGACACAAAACATGTCTAGGTTCTCTTTTATCTATGAACTTGTAATGACCTGGAGAATCATAATGGCAGGTCACTTTTAGCATTTAGTGAACCTAGCAAAAAAGCCAAACAAAAAACAAATGTGAGATTGCACTTTTTTGCAATTTCACTGCACTTGGAATTTTTTTCCCTTTTAGAGTACACAACATGATAAAACCAATGATGTCGTTCAAAAGTACAACTTGTCCCGCAAACAGTAAGCCCCTATACAGCTTATTGACGGGAAAATAAAAAAAAGTTGTGGCTCTGGAAAGAAGGGGAACGAAAACAAAAAAATCGAAAAAATCTCATGCACCAAAACAAGTTCATGGGTGTATGTGAAACATTAAAAACCTTATGTGATATAGATTTTGATATGCTGAACACGAATATGTGCTCCAAAAGTCTGTAAGACACAATAAAAAATTTTCAGGGAACAAGAACTCCCCTGACACTTGTTGCGCAGTGTTACCTTTCTCCATGGGTTTGCCACACAGGACCCATTTTTCAGTCAGCAATTTTTAGCAGTACCTCTTCCCTTGGGCACTAGTGTCTTTATTTTACTTTATATTGCAATTTCACAAGGTAAATAATAAATTTGAAAAACTATGTTCACTATATAGTAAAACGGACCTGCCTATATAAATCTCCAGGTCAGTACGAGTTCGCAGATACTAAACATGTATAGTTTAATTTTTTATGCAAGTAAGTGGTAATAAAACAGTTGGAAAATTGTATGAAATTTTTTTTTGTTTAAATTTTGAGTGTTATGAGGGCGGATGATGGCTTAATTTTTGCACCCTGAGCTGACGTTTTTACTGATACCATTGTGGGATAGTAACAAGTTCACTAAAGTGCATTTTATTGCAATATTGCAGCCATCAAGAAAACGTAATTCAGGTATTTTGATTTTTTTTTTCTCCATAAGTCTGTTTACTCATTGGATTAGTTTATTTTAATGTTTAATAGTTAGGACATTTCTGAACACAGCAATAGCAAAGATGTATATATGTTTTTTAATTGTTTTATTTTTAAAGAGGCACTTGTTTTTTTTTTTTTGTTTATCATACTTTTAACCCCATAATGACCGCCAATACGTCTTTTAACTGACCTGAGATATAAAAGAATAGCATCCCCATACAGGTGACAATCAAGCAGCTGTTGAATGTACACTATAGCTGACAACTTGCTGTATCAGCCGTGGTCATCGTTGGTATCGTCCATATCTGTTTAACCCCTTAGATGCTGCTGTCAATAATGACTATATCATATAAATGGTTAAAATAGTGTGGGGGCTTCCTCTTTATCCCCATCAGCACCTTGAGATCATGATTGTGTAGTTCTGATGTTTGCCATGGCAGTTCAAGGCCATATAACGGCCTTAGAGTCTCCTGGCTATAGTGGCCTGTTCAGAAGTTACTGACATTTAGGTGGTAAAAATACACTTTTTCATTTCTATCATGCCACTTTGTATTAATTCCTGTATTTTTTTACATTTTTTTTACATTTTTGTCAAATTTCTGATATTTTTTCTAAACAAACACAAAACATCAATCTAAATTTACTATTATCATAAAGTATAATGTGTCACAAAAAAAACAATCTCAAAATCACTGGAATTTGTTGAAGAGTTCCAGAGTTATTACCATATAAAGTGACACTGGTCAGATTTTTAAAATTTGGCTCTGTCACTAAGGGGTTAAAACCTTTTGTTTTCACTTTTACTTTTCACTGTATTTAATAGTCTTATTAGTGGACTTGAAACTGTGATCTATCCGAACACTTTTGCTATTGATAGAAGGGCTTCAGCCCTGTGATGTATAGCAGGGAAAGTGGAATGACGAATGCCCCTATGGGCATCTGTTAAATCCTGCTGTTAATTTCTGACAGTGAGACTTAACAGGTTAACAGCTGCAGGAGGAACAGACATTAAAGGCACATGATGAATGATTACATTAGCCATTATGTATCTCAAAAGATACAGGCTCAGCATGTAACATGTCAGGGACATGAAGTATGACGTAAACATACATCATATGTCAAGAATGGGTTAAAGAGAATCTGTCAACGTTTTTTGCTATGCCATCTGAGAGCAATTTTTCCTATTACCCTTGTGAAAATAATAGAATTGGGGCTAAAATAACTTTTTGTGCGGAAAATGTGATTTTTTATTTTCACAACTCAACATTATAAACTTCTGTGAAGCACTTGGGGTTTCAAGGTGCGGTGCTCACAACCCATCTAAATACATTCCTTAAGGGGTCTAGTTTTCAAAATGGGGTCAATTGCGGAGAGTTTCTACTGTTTAGGTACATCAGGGGCTTTCCAAATGGGACAAGACATTCACTAATGATTTCAACATATTTTGCGTTCGAAAAGTCAAATGGCGCGCCTAACCTTCTGAGCCCCTCTGTGCACCAAAACAGTAGTTTTCTCCCACATATTGGGGCATCAGCATACTCAGGAGAAATTTCACAACAAATTGCATGGTGCAATTTCTCCAGTTACTCTTGTGAAAATAAAAAACTGGGGCTAAAATAAAATTTTTGTGGGAAAAATGTGATTTTTTTTTTCTATTTTCAGAAGTTAACGCTATAAAAATCTGTGAAGCACCTAGGGGTTCAAGATGGTCCCCACACATCTAAATACATTCCATGAGGAGTCTAGTTTCCAATGTGGTGCCACTGTTTAGGAACATCAAGGGCTCCTCATCATCGACACGGCATTCACTAATGATTCACTTCAAAAAGTCAAAAGCTGTTCCTTCCCTTCCAGGCCCTGCCATACGCCCAAACAGTACTTTTTCCTTGCATATGGATTATTGACGTACTCAGGAGAAATTGTACAATAGTTTTTATGGTCCATTCTCTCCTGTTATCCTTGTGAAAATAAAAAAAAATTGTGTGTAAAAGAACATTTTGGTGGAAAAAATATGATTTTTTTGTTTTCAAGGCTCAACATTATAAATTTCTGAGAAGCAACTGGGGGTTCAAGGTGCTCACCACACATCTAGATAAGATCCTTGGGGTGTCTAGTTTCCAAAAAGAGGTTATTTGTTGGGGATTTTCACTGTTGGGGCACAACAGGGGTTCTCCAAACAGGACATGGCATCTGTTTGAATCCAACCAGTTTTGCTTTCATAAAGTCAAATGGAGCTCCATCCCTTCAGAGCCTTGCTGTGCACCTAAACAGTACTTTTCTCCAACATATGGGGTACCAGGGTGCTCAAGCTAAATTTCACAACAAATTTTGTGGTCCATTTGCTCCTTTTTCCCTTGTGAAAATAAATAAATTTGGGTCTTAACATTTCTGTGAAAACAGTTAAATGGAATCAGTCACTAGGTTTGGCCGATATGAGATTCAGCCATCACCTTTCAGGGCTGATATACAGCCCTGTAAGGCTAGTTTCACACTTGCTTTTTTTTGCAGCGCGTTTTTCCCGCAAAAAAACGCATTAAAAAAAGCATACAAAAGCATACAACTGCTGCGTTTTTTTCAAGCATTTTTATGAGCATGCATGAAAAAAACGCAGCGTTTTTATGCGTTTGTATGCGTTTTTAGTGCGTTTTTACCGCGTTTGCGTTTTTTTCCAACATTAGGTGGCCCCTCACACTAACCCAAACCATGACTTTACTAACCCTAACCCTGACCCTAACCCTAACTAACCCTAACCCTAACCCTGACCCTAACCCTTAACCAAACCATACTTAACCCTAACCCAAACCCTAAACCCTAACTAACCCTAACCCTAACCCTGACCCTAACCCTGACCCTAACCCTTAACCAAACCATACTTAACCCTAACCCAAACCCTAAACCCTAACTAACCCTAACCCTAACCCTAACCCTGACCCTAACCCTGACCCTAACCCTTAACCAAACCATACTTAACCCTAACCCTGACCCTAACCCTAACCCTAACCCTAACCCTGACCCTAACCCTTAACCAAACCATACTTAACCCTAACCCTGACCCTAACCCCAACCCTAACCCTGACCCTGACCCTAACCCTAACCCTAAACCCCTTTAACTAACCCTAACTCTAACCCAAACCCCTAAATTCCATGGTTAAAAAAAAAAAAT
Source organism: Dendrobates tinctorius (assembly GCF_039654945.1). Classification (NCBI taxonomy): domain Eukaryota; kingdom Metazoa; phylum Chordata; class Amphibia; order Anura; family Dendrobatidae; genus Dendrobates; species Dendrobates tinctorius. The sequence goes on along the minus strand of NW_027362012.1, from coordinate 138,459 downwards.
GCTTGTGCAAAAAAAGCATACATAAGCATGCCAATGCGCACATATGCGCACCCATAGGCTATAATGGCCATTTTTAGCGCAAAACGTGCACATATGTGCGCATGCGCTTTTTTGCAGGGCCAAAAAATGCAACATGCTGCGTCTGGAAAATACCAACGCACACCCCAAAAAAACGCAGCGCATGAAAATCGCATACGTGCGCATGCAAGCGCGCAGGTATGCGCACCCATGTTAAATATAGGGGAAAAAACGCATGCGCAGGTATGCGTTTTTTTCCAGCGCTAAAAAACGCAAATGTGAAACCAGCCTTAGAGAAGAGAAATAACTTTTATTATTCTCACCTGCGGGACAGTCTTTTACTCAGCTGGTTAGTAAAAATAAGGGAAATCGCACATCATTTTTTGTTAAAAAATTATTAATTTAATACTATCTCACTTCTACGTTGGTATGTTGCCATTGAGGTACAATTTTTGCTGCAATTTTCCAAAATTATGTGAATAAAAAGCTGCAGCTGCAAAGTGTGAACTTAGCCATTATTTATTATGCTTTCCGTATATATCGCTACCATATTCCGCAGCTCTTTATATGCATAATAATCACTGTCCCTAATGGAGCTCACATTCTAAATTCCCTATCAGTAGAGATGAGCGACTTTGCCTTTTTCATGAAACCTGACTTTCTCAAAAGTCGAAATCGGCCGTCTATCCGGAAAAGTCGAAGGTCCGATTGAAACACGAAACCTTATGCAAGTCAATGGGGAAGTAAAGTCGGCAGGGAGTGGAGGACAGTAAACACACCTACATGCCGGACCGCTTTGTTAAAGTGCGTGAAATCTCTCTCTATCTCTCTCTCTCATCATCTCGTTGCCCACAGTGTACATCCTTGCTCAGTGACTGAAAAAAGTCACTTGCAAGCATTCTGGGAAATCCGACTTTAGCGCTTGCTTTGCCGACCGCATGGCCGACTTCACGCTATGGTCGGGTTTCGGTCGGTGAAATCCGACTTTGCGATAAGTCGGCGACTTATGAATCTGGCCGACCTGTTTCTCTCAACTCTACCTATCAGTATATCTTTGTATGGGATTTCTCCCATATTCCAAACTCCTTGCAGATGGTTTTGCTTTGTGGGGTTTGAAAGCAGGACCCCAGCACTGCAAGGCTGCAGTGCTAACCAACAGCACGAATAATTATTGTTCTTCTAATCCATAAATCATTGAATGATATTGAGGGGTGTTTGAAGCTGTTATCTCCGATATACAGGGTTACAGAGAATGGATGGGAACCATGCTTGAATGAGATGTAATACAAATGCCATAGAGCTGAGGTTATCTGATGGGACAAGCATAGCTTCACTGATGTGGTAGAGCAATGTTCGTAACATAAATAAAAAGAATATTATGGGCTCTGAACCTACAGGCATATTAAACGAGTATGCAAAGATATATCCGTACATAGCAGTGTATTTCTATGACACTGTATTCTTGAGGGAAAATGAAAGTCACATTTTTTTATTCCTATAAAATCACTAAAAATAATTAACATCAATTTAAAAAAACAATTATAAATTACATTATTGTAATCATAATAAACATCATGAATCAGCAAATAACAGACATATTTGGTGTCCCTGTAATTGTAACAACACAGCGATGAGATTACTTAAGGTGACTGGTAAATGGTGTAAAAAATTGGCATGATTTGTAAATGCTGCATTATTTGTACTGTGTTTTTCTGCACATTTTCTGCAGGTATCCGCATTACACGATGCAATAACAATCTTCTCTATCTATTGCTTGCTTGTTGCTTTTCTTTTATGCTTGTCCCTACTTATTTCATGCATATTTGGAGATGTGGACCAGCATTTTAACTTTTTTTAAGAGAACAGAAAAGATTTGATTCTGTACTTTAAAATGCAGCAACATTTTTCCTTACAAGTCGTGGGACAAATGGATTAAAAGCATCTCTGCGGAAAGGTGAGGAATATTATTGTTGTTTTTACGTCTTTTACAGATGATGAGGACATGAGATGAATAGGCAAGGTCGTAAGTATGGTTTAATTAAGATTATTAAATGAGTCTATGTCTTTCTTTCAATTAAAGGACTTTTTCTGGGTGTCTGTGTTTTCTTATAATGGGACTATGGGGTTAGTAATGGGGGCACCTTATTGACATCTCTCCATTACTAGCCTTGTGGCTGGATGTCACCTGACAATACAAAAGTGACCTCAGCCCCCCAACTATCACCCCACTTTTCACCGCTACAGAGCAAGTGGGAAGAGCAAGGCTAAGTGCCAGAATTGGTGAATCTTAGAGATGTGCCTTTTCTGGGGTGACTGAGAGCTGATGTTTTTAGCCTGGGGGGCCAGTATCCATGTCCCCTTCCTAGGCTATTAATATCATAGGAACAGAGTTGAGATCGTGACATGCCTGTCTGATATGTTACTTTGTGTAGTGGCTGTCAGTCTGTTTTGGTTGTGCTGGGTCTGTGCTGCAATCATCTGTGTTCACTTTCCTTGATTAGTCTTCTACTTAAGCATGCTAGCTCTTCCGTCTAGCGTCAATCGTAGACTTGCTGCTGCCTTTGTAAGACTCCTCCTTCTGTGCTCTGTGCCTGACCCAGCTTGACTTGATTCTCTTCCCAGACTTGACTCTTTGCTTGTGACCTGACTTTTCTTGTGCCTGCTCCCTGTAAACTGTTTCGTCTCTCTGGCTTTCCTGATATCGGCTCGTGTACTGGATTTCGTCTCTGACTTCCCCTTGTTGTACTTCGCAATTTCCTGGATCTGACCTCTGTTTGTTTGTCCTCCTTTTACTTCTTCAGTAAGTAGTATACATTTTTACTATTTGTTATTGCAGTCTTTTTCTCCACTTCTGGGACTATTATTTACTATAGTAACTCACATCACACTGCAGTTGTCTGCCTAGCCTTTACTGGCTATTAAAATGGGGGACCCCCCAAAAATAAATAACCAGCAAAGGATAATTATACAGCTGTGAGCTGATATTAACAGCTTGGGAATATCCATGGGTATAACCCATTTCCCAGGCAATAAACATTGGCCCCCAGCCATCGGCTTTCCATCTGCTGGTTACAAAAATTGTGCGGGAGCCCATGCCATTTTTTTCCAAAAAATAATCTTTTATTAAGTAAGTACATGTACAATAAGCTGCACACACACTGTACTAATTGTATTTGCCATTGCCATAGACATCTGTAGATCTACCTATTCTATGTGTATTTACTGTATATAATCCATCTCTTCTATCCTATCGGCTCCTGCTGTGATTTTACAGTACACAGATACAAGAAAAGCCGGCAATTCATGTGCCATCTATGCAATATATATATATTTGTATATATATGTGTGTCACTGTCATATATAGATTTATAGATGTGTATATTATATGACAGTGACACACACACACATATAAATATATATATATTGCATAGATAGATACAAGAAAAGCCAGCAATTCAAGTGCTGCGGTCAGTAATAACACAAAATGACAGGTTAGAATATAATAGAATAGATATATACACATCTATATATCTATATATCTATTCTATTATATTCTAACCTGTCATTTTGTGTTATTACTGACCGCAGCACATGAATTGCTGGCTTTTATTCTATTTATCTTTCTCTCTATCTATCTATCTATCTATCTATCTATGTGCTTTGATTAATATTTCCTTTGAAAACAATGTGTAAATGACAGAGAATTGCTCTATGTAAAAGCTCATGTTAAAATCGCATTGCAATCGGATAGCAATAGCACTGCACTCAGATGTAAATCAGATGCTAGGTGTGAAAATTGGATTGTACTCGCATGACATTCACATGACACTCGTCAGCTTTTTCGATCCCGATATCGTAACTTTTTTTCACACATATGTGTATGAGCCCTTATTGTCCAAGCAAGTCGGATGGTTTAATTAAAACTGTGCATCTAATGATGCTGCTGAACTGTGCGGTTATACTGCTTTTTTTCTCTATAAGCTTCTATGTGGAACCTAAAAAAAATGCATGTAAAAACTGCAGTTACGTTTCAATTGCAGAATCAAAACTTGTCTGTACTATAAAAAAATACATTAAAAATTCTGCTTCACATCTGCAAAAAAAATTTATCAAATAATGGGGAAAACACTTAAAATATAGCAAAAATTCAATACTCAGAGAAGATGGTTATTGCACAGTTCGGTACAAACACCAGCAGAAAACAAAAGCACAGTATTTACACAACTTGTGAACAAGGCTTTGCATATACAAAAAAGCAAGATGTCATATAATGCAGCTACATAAAGATGAGAGCATTCTGGTTGCTAAAAATCCATAGATCCAAACTAGAGATGAACATGAGGAACAGATGACTTCGGAGCAGCTTTTGAGTAGCCATAGCTGGCACAAAGTTGCCGGAAGGTAAGAGATTCACAGACATTCCATTCCGCAGCCACTCCCATGAATCAATCCACTCGTCTCTAGTACCAACTGTTCTGAATACAGTCCCAAGATTTGGGCCTATGCCCTGCAGTCTCAGGCATCTCCTGAAGTTCCTACACTTTCACTACTTCCTCTGACATCTCCTCCTGCCAGTGTGAGCAGGTTGCGGGATGCAGTGACAGACGAGAGATAGATCAAGGGTTAACATATTTACTTGAAGAGAGGTTATACTCCACACAGGGAGTTTAGCAGTTTTACAAGGTTATTACAGTAACCGGGAATAAGGAGTATGATGTTTACACCTGACCACCGGTGTTGCAAGTTCTTAAAGGATATCTTATCCGGTCAGTCGACTTCCAGGTGATGATTCAACGATGCGGAGCGGTGATTCCGACAGCAGTCAGCGAAGGTTTGTTCTGGTGGAGTCCTGAGGTACGCGAGGATCCGGTGAAGTCTTGACTGCGACAGTTCATCTCTGATACCCTACGCAGGGTTCTTAATCTGAGGATTGTGGTCGCTGGTAAAGTGTGGGTCGCAACACTATTCAAGCCCACTGTGGCTCGGCAGATATAGAGCGGAGAGTCAGGGCACAATTCACGGTCACGTACCCGGTCTTTCTGAAGCGGTACGAGCGCAGCACAAGCAGGCCCACAGTGTTCGGCACCCTGGTTTGGGAGGTTTCTGTCCGTAGTCTCTGCAGGTGGCCGAGGGAATTCTCAGGTGTGGGCCTGCATTGCTCCGATGCTGCAGGGGCGGAGCATTGACTTCTCCTTGACGCGCGCTGTCTGTTCCCGCCAAGTCTGACTGCTTATGCGCACACTCCGCTCTCCCTAACCATGCCCCCCCCGCTACTGAGTGCAAAGGTCGGTCTGGTTGCTTAAGCTTCCCCCTGACAATGGAGGAGACAGCTCCACAGTTCTGGACCAGGTGCGAAAAAGGTACCCCCAAGCCCGGTCCTTCTGATTACACCAGCATAGAAATAAATGGTAAATGGGCTTGGCTTTTGGTGTGGCTAGGGGCATGTTCAAAATTTGTGCCAGCGAACTACATGCACCACATGGTTTGACCTTATTTCTGTTCTTTTACATACCTCCCAACTTTTGAAGAAGTCTAGAAAGCAGTGAGTGGAGATGCTCGGATTGATTCACAGGACTGTGATCCATTGGCCAGGTTAGTAACCTGTGACAGCTGGAAGGGAGGCCTGTGGATTTCCTTAACTCTTGGTATTCCTGGTTCTTCTTTTGCTTAGCCAGGCTGGCACAATGTCACTATTGTGGTTTGAAGCACGTGATGTCATGTCAGCCTGACTAATGAAAAGAAAAAATGTGAATAGCTGGAGGTAAGGAGATTCACAGACCTCCCAGACAGCGGTCACAGAATTACTAACCTGGCTGATGGACCAGAGTCCTGCAAATTGATTCTCCCATTTCTTGCAATCAGTTACGTCTCAGTCACTGCTTTCTTGTTCTCCTGGTCCAATGAGCCCCTCTCTCCTCACTCAGACTAATAAAAACACATTTGTTGATGAAAACTTGCATCACTATGAGGAGAGAGGTGCTCATTAGATATCGATACAGGATTTTTTTTTTCCTTTTTTAACATTTGAATTAATATGGTGCCATCTCCTCTCAACTGGTGCGAGGTGTTGCCCCATACAGGTGTCTATTCTCTCCTAGCCCTCAAACTCTAGTCTCTGTGTCAACTGATAAACCTGGGATTAACATAAGCACACAAAACTGCATGCTTTCTGGTTAGTGCCTTATAACGCATTTTTTACCTTGTAATGCTATGAGACCACAACACTTGAATAGCCTGAAATTACAATATTCCAGCTGTTGTTGCTTCGCTGGTTGGATAAATCCAAGGTTGATATATGCTAAGAGGGAGAAATATGAGTGTGCTGCGCTGCTGGTGAAGAATTCTCAGGTTTCAGATGAATAGAATTAGATTGTAATATATTTTTATGCGTTTCTAGGTCGAACAGACCTCTGCCTCTGGGTAATCACAAAATAAGTTCTATATTGTGGCTTCCTTGAGGAAGAGGTCCGTTCGACCTAGAAACGCCTTGGGAATGGCAAGCACGGTACCGTATAGGGAATGAGCCTCTGACTGCTGAGCCCCTAGGAAAAATCTAGAAAAACTCTGCAGTGCCCAATTCCCCCCTCCAACTACGCTCTAGGTGATGCCATAATTGGGACACCCAACTGGCCAATGGGAAGAAAAACCCTTAAGCCCCCGTTACACACTGCGATATCGCTAGCGATATCGATTTTGTGACGCAACAGCATCGTCGTTAGCGATCTCGCTAAGTGTGACACGCAGAAACGACCGGCTCCCTGCTGCGATGTCGCTGATCGTGTGCGAACGTTCAGGATCCTTTTTTGATCGCTGGTGTCACGCAGAGCAGCTTGCATCGCTGTGTTTGACGCCCCTTTTCAACGACGAGCGACGTCGTTGGCGATTCAGAACTCAGCAACGTAGGCGTGATTAAATGATTTGGTAGTAACGCCTCCTTAGCACCAATTGGTTGTCGCAATAGCGACCTCATAATAAATGACTGTGTAACGTCGCACCCAGAACATTGATCGTCTGGGTTGTGTGGCTGGTATTCCTGTAGCGGTGCCGTGCGAGTCACAACAGCGTTCATAGCCCCAGTTTTAGTCACTACTGCGTGTTTTCATTGTCTTCAGAATTTCCAGGATTTTGCTGTCTTTGCAAGGTAGGTTCTGATAGGGGTCTCATTTTAGGATCTGTTTTTTTATTTTAATTCCACAGACATCTTTTCCTTTTTTTTTTTTTTTGTTGGGCAGCCATTTAATTTTCCAAACCGCACCAGCTATTCTTTGTTTGAATGGGTTTTCTTTTTATTTGGAGTATGAGCTGCCATTTTGCTTTTCCAACCAGCCTCGCCCGTCTCTGCCATTGTTCTTTGTTTTCATTGTTTTTTTTTGTTGTTGTTTTTTTTTGTATGGCCAGCCATTTTAAATTAACAGCCGCAACATTGCCTCCGCCATTGGACTTTTTCTTGTTATGATTTCCCATTAATATTTATTTTAACTATTTAACTATTTGTTATATGTAATGGTATCATTTTCACATGTGGTGTTACATTCATTTTTTGTAGTTGGTTGTCCTATTTTCTAAACTTTAACGTTTATTTTGCAGTATACACAGCATTAATATGAACACCGCGGAGCGTGTGATTGTTGCTACTGCTGATGGAGGGAGATCGGCAACAAGAGGAACTGATGCAACAGAGGCGATCAAAACGAAAGCGTCGCATGTGGACCTGAGAATGGCTGCAGCAGAGGGATAAATTCTCACATATGCAATTAGTACGAGAGTTGAAGGAGAAGAATCCACAGGACTTCCGGAACTATCTTCGTATGTCAGAGGAATCCTTCCAACTCTTACTGGAGACTGTAAAGCCGCTAATTGAACGTCAGGACACAGTTATGCGTGCTGCTGTCCCGGCTGACGAAAGATTGGCAGTGACGCTACGATACCTTGCCACTGGACGTTCTCTGCAAGACTTACAATTTTCTGCTGCAGTTTCGAGATCTTTGCTCAGCAGTTTAATCCCAGAAACATGCAAGGCAATAGTACAAGGTCTACGGAGCTACATGCCTTTTCCAAAGACGGAGGCAGAATGGCAAAAAATATCATCTGACTTTGAGCTCATTTGGCAGTTCCCTAATTGTGGTGGGGCGTTGGACGGAAAACATGTACGGATCACGCAACCACCAAACAGCGGATCCTATTATTACAACTACAAGGGCTATTTCAGCATAATCCTGATGGCCCTTGTCAATACAAATTATGAGTTTTTAAACGTTGATGTAGGCATGAATGGGAGAGTTTCGGATGGTGGAGTTCTTGAGCACACAATTTTTGGTGAGCGCTTGACTAACGGTGACCTGCACTTGCCTCCCAACAGTCACACAAGAGGCAACCTAAATTTTGTTTTTGTGGGAGATGAGGCCTTCCCCCTGCATTCAAACCTTGTTAAACCATACCCGCAAAAAAGCCTGACGCCAGAAAGAAGAATATTTAACTACCGTTTGTCTCGGGCACGACGTGTTGTGGAGAATGCCTTTGGCATCATGGCCAACCGATTCAGAGTGTTCCACACACCCATAAACCTGAAGCTAGAATCCATTGACGCTGTGGCGTTGGCATGTTGCATTCTGCATAATTTCCTAAGACGCCGTGATGCTGTTGCGTACACTCCGCCAGGATTTGTGGACACAGCCGACCAAAGCAACGGTGAAGTGGTGCTTGGCGACTGGAGGGAAAATGATCCTGCAATTGCTGGATTACAACCAGTTATATATGGCAGAACAAGGGATGATGCGAAGGACTGCAGAGAAAAATACTGTACATATTTTAACGGACCTGGTGCTGTACCTTGGCAGCATCTTATCTAGTGGACAAAAGATGACTGTTTTTTTTCCCCATGTCATTAATTGTAATTTTGTTGTTTTTTATTGCTTTATGTTAAATAAAAGCTATTTTTCACTGCCAGAACGCTTTTGGGTTCTTTCATACATTAACGTCGGGATGGGCAAAGGGGAGTGCTGTATATTTAAAAATATGACTGGTGTTGGTAAAGTGATTTAACACGTGTTCGAAGACCCCTCTAAACTTTAAATAAAGAAATGTTAACCTAGATAATCTTATTGACTTTAACGGCAAATAACCAAATTTTTTCACATAGAAATTACACAGGGTCTGCTGACAGAGTCTTCTAATAGTAATAAGTCTTTCAAATAAAAAAACCTTCCCCCTTCCGCAGCTTCAAAAGTATTGACAGATAAATAGCAAAATGAGCTTCGCAATACTATTAGCAGCCTTCATTACTTTTTTAAAATTTGATCGCAGTAACGTCACGTCATTACTAGTTTGTGCGACGACACTCTAACGACGCCCGATCGTGAATCTTCAAGTATAGACGGCAATATTTTGACGCAGTTGCGTCATCGTTTCCCACCTGAAGATGACGCAGGTACGTCACCGCTGGTGACCGCACGCCGTGATGACGTCACGTCGCCCTGGTGGGCATCTCACATGCTACGTCGCGCACAATTACAGAACCCAAATATGGCGTCCAGGCGAGCTACACCTTGGGGTGATGTGGAGGTTCGGTACCTCATTACCCAGATTGATGTAAGGGACTATGACTGTGTCCATCACACCACACATCCTATGCTGCACAAGAAAAAGGTGCTGCGTAGGATCAGAAAGGGCCTATCTCAGCAGTTTGGGATAGAAAGGACACCGACGCAAATTCGAAAGAAAATAGCGGATCTGCGATACCGCTCGAGGGACAGAATTGCCAGCATCCGGCTACATAATGTACGAAGTCGTGTTGAGTGGTGTTTGGCCTTTTTTTTTCAGTTTTTAAAGCTGCATAAAATGCAAAACCCAAATGTGAAATGTGTACTGTGCAATGTTACTAAAACAAGGAGAACACACTCCAAAGCAATTAACCCCTTACTACCATGAGAAGTACTATCCTGTCCATTATTATTATTATTATTTATTGTTATAGCGCCATTTATTCCATGGCGCTTTACATGTGAGGGGGGTATACATAAAAACAAGTACAATAGTCTTAAACAATACAAGTCATAACTGGTACAGGAGGAGAGAGGACCCTGCCCGCGAGGGCTCACAATCTTCAAGGGATGGGTGATAATACAGTAGGCGAGGGTAGAGCTGGTCGTGCAGCGGTTTGGTCGATCGGTGGTTACTGCAGGTTATAGGCTTGTCGGAAGAGGTGGGTCTTCAGGCTCTTTTTGAAGGTTTCGATGGTAGGTGAGAGTCTGATATGTTGTGGTAGAGAGTTCCAGAGTAGGGGAGATGCGCGAGAGAAATCTTGTATGCGATTGTGGGAAGAGGAGATAAGAGGGGAGTAGAGAAGGAGATCTTGTGAGGATCGGAGGTTGCGTGCAGGAAAGTACCGGGAGACGAGGTCACAGATGTATGGAGGAGACAAGTTGTGGATGGCTTTGTATGTCATGGTTAGGGTTTTGTAATGGAGTCTCTGGGCAATTGGGAGCCAGTGAAGGGATTGACAGAGGGGAGAAGCTGGGGAATAGCGGGGGGACAGGTGGATTAGTCGGGCAGCAGAGTTTAGAATAGATTGGAGGGGTGCGAGAGTGTTTGAGGGGAGGCCGCAGAGCATGAGGTTGCAGTAGTCAAGGCGAGAGATGATGAGGGCATGGACTAGGGTTTTTGCAGATTCTTGGGTGAGGAATGAACGGATGCGTGAAATATTTTGCCTTGTCCATGGGCCGTGGGACTGTATTCACGTGGACGGGATAATACGTCATAGCGAACAACAGCGCACACTTGGTGATCCACGCTGATCGCGGCCTGGTTGTCAGCAGATTTTCACTGTAGACACCCGGCGCGATGTGATAGGGGCGTTGACGGACCGCCCCCTGACACGTTAACCCCTTGCACACTGCGATAAAATACAATCGCTGTGTATCTTTGGTTAAAAGGGAGGCATCATTAGGGAAGTGGCTCCATCCGTGGTTCCGTTTGCCCCCCCCACGCCAGCGCAATGTGCATCGCATTTATGGGGATGCCCAGTGCACTGCCAGTGAAACATTACAAATTTGATTTACCCACTGATCAGCGATAATAAATATTATTGATCCAAATGTGTACTTAAGTTACAAATTTGTTTCCTTACCATGTAGGCCCACCCTCCACAGCTGCTACTACATCTCCCCAAGCAGCACCGGCAGCAAGGACTCCAGCGCCACCGTCCACGCCTGCACCACCATCCCCACGTGGTACATCTCCAATGGCCACCCCATCTCCTGTTCTAACCCCGCCTCAAAATTTACCCTCAATCTTTTCCTCCCCCGATGCTGTCTTTTCCCCAGCATCACTCAGGGATACAGCTGGTGTATCATCCTACGGTAAATATAGCGAATAATATCAATGCTCCACGGATGTTTGAAATTATATTTAGATATTGAAAGGATGATGGCCTGTTGTCGTTAATTTTTTTTCTTTTTGTTTGTATCATTTCATAGCCGCTGAAGCCCAAGGTTCGGGGTGGGCAATTAGCACCACCTCTGAAGAAAGTGGGGAGCCACCAAACCGTGAGTGTTTCAACACAAAACTACTACCTGTTGTTCCATATTTTTATAGAGTTAGCAATAACTTTAATTCTGTTGAGGCAAGAGTTGAACACCCTTGTGCATGACCTTGTGGCCTCGCACCAGAGGATGGTTGATGCCATATTAGCAGCAACACAGCAGCACAGGGAGATGCTGGGGAGGTTGGTGGCGTATTTGGAGCAGGGCCGCCGAGAATAATATATTTTTTTTTGTTTGTTTGTTTTGTTGTTTTTTTACTGTTGGTCTGTTAAACCAAAAAGGTTTAAAAAGGTTTATAAAAACATTCTGATTCAAAATTCCCTCAGCAGTGTTTACTTTTCTACCAAAAAAAGGTTGTGCTTACATGCACAGTTGATGGAAGTTACATACATAAACACTTCCCGTAACGCATTAATGTAACCAGAACCATGAAAGTGTATGGGGAGAGAGTAGACCACAAATAAGTAAGAATAAACAATTTTATTAACATAACGAATAATTAACTACATTAACGGTGGCCACTTTTTTTATAAACAAAAAGAATAAGTTAAGAAAAAAAACACCACACTATTCACAACTGTTGAAAATATGGGTCTGAGTCTGGAAAACGTTGCCTTGGTGGAGTGTAAAAGAAATTTTGCGACGTTCCATTACTATGATTTGGTGTAATGTCTAGACCCCTTTGCATAGCTGACTCCAGTGGTTCATGAGTTTGTGGCAAGGCGTAACACGGTTGAGGATGTGTGTCTATAAGGGCTGTTGTGTTGCACAGTTTCCCCGTTGCCGCTCTGCTCAATGCTTCCATAATTATCCTCTCAGCGTGAACACGCTGACTTTCTTCCAGAGTCTTAATTTTGTCATTGACGTAATGTGCAATTCCGGTTATTACCGGTTGTGTTTGCTGGAGTGTTAACACTTGTTTTGCTATTTGTACGAATTCTGCTGTATCTGAGCTGGGGGACTTTCTTTTTCTTGATGCACACTGCAGTCGCCGAGGTAAAACCGAAAGGGCAGTTTCGTTGTTTTCCTCCTCCCTGGGCATAGTCTGGCTGTTGTTTTCCGGACACTCTGCAGTTGATGACATGGCTTCATTGGGCACCTTCAGTAGCAGTAAAAGAAAACAACATTAACACAAAGAAAAAAATTATTTTTAAACCATGATAAAAAATGCAATATCTATTGTACACACAACACTAGGTGGAAGAAAAAAGGTACTTACATCTCCTGTGGGTGAATGTGACTCGATGTGTGGCTCTTCTGCCAACAATGATGCCATGCTTCTTGGTACCTCCTGGTCTCTAGTGAAGTACAATAAATCATAGTACCAAAGCTAAGGTACATAAACGTCCTCTGTTCCTGCACCTGATTTTAAGCTTTTTTCCACCTTGTTAAGTTCTTTCTTAAACACGGTGCGGAGGCCTTGAATTTTTTTTTTTACTACTGCTTCATCAACAGTCTCTGTAGGATTGTGACTTCTATACAGCTCAATGAGCTGCTCGTATGCCTCCCTTTTTTTATTCCTGTGGCTATAATCTTTAGATTTTATTTTCCACAGACACGGCAGGGTGCGATACTTTTCGATAAGTTCGCGGATGAATTCTTGCTTTTCTGCAGACATCTGTAAAATACAAAATATTGTTATATAAGGTTATTGAAATATTAAAAAAGGAATAAAAGAAGCGCAAACATTGAATGGAAGAAAATAAAAAGATGGAGCATACATGAAAACGCTGGCAGTAAACTCAAATGGCGGTGTCGGGCGCGGCCTAACAAACTACGGAGGAGCGTGCCACTGCAATGCCAGAACAATAGGAGAAAATTAAAAGATGGAGCATACATGAAAACGCTGGCAGTAAACTCAAATGGCGGTGTCGGGCGCGGCCTAACAAACTACGGAGGAGCGTGCCACTGCAATGCCAGAACAATAGGAGAAAATAAAAAGATGGAGCATACATGAAAACGCTGGCAGTAAACTCAAATGGCGTTGTCGGGCGCGGCCTAACAAAAAAATACAGAGGAGCGTGCCACTGCAATGCCAGAACATTAGGAGAAAATAAAAAGATGGAGCATACATGAAAACGCTGGCAGTAAACTCAAATGGCGTTGTCGGGCGCGGCCTAACAAAAAAATACAGAGGAGCGTGCCACTGCAATGCCAGAACATTAGGAGAAAATAAAAAGATGGAGCATACATGAAAACGCTGGCAGTAAACTCAAATGGCGTTGTCGGGCGCGGCCTAACAAAAACTACAGAGGAGCGTGCCACTGCAATGCCAGAACAATAGGAGAAAATAAAAAGATGGAGCATACATGAAAACGCTGGCAGTAAACTCAAATGGCGGTGTCGGGCGCGGCCTAACAAACTACGGAGGAGCGGGCCACTGCAATGCCAGAACAATAGGAGAAAATAAAAAGATGGAGCATACATGAAAACGCTGGCAGTAAACTCAAATGGTGTTGTCGGGCGCGGCCTAACAAAAACTACGGAGGAGCGTGCCACTGCAATGCCAGAACAATAGGAGAAAATAAAAAGATGGAGCATACATGAAAACGCTGGCAGTAAACTCAAATGGCGTTGTCGGGCGCGGCCTAACAAAAAAATACAGAGGAGCGTGCCACTGCAATGCCAGAACATTAGGAGAAAATAAAAAGATGGAGCATACATGAAAACGCTGGCAGTAAACTCAAATGGCGTTGTCGGGCGCGGCCTAACAAAAACTACAGAGGAGCGTGCCACTGCAATGCCAGAACAATAGGAGAAAATAAAAAGATGGAGCATACATGAAAACGCTGGCAGTAAACTCAAATGGCGGTGTCGGGCGCGGCCTAACAAAAACTACAGAGGAGCGTGCCACTGCAATGCCAGAACAATAGGAGAAAATAAAAAGATGGAGCATACATGAAAACGCTGGCAGTAAACTCAAATGGCGGTGTCGGGCGCGGCCTAACAAACTACGGAGGAGCGGGCCACTGCAATGCCAGAACAATAGGAGAAAATAAAAAGATGGAGCATACATGAAAACGCTGGCAGTAAACTCAAATGGTGTTGTCGGGCGCGGCCTAACAAAAACTACAGAGGAGCGTGCCACTGCAATGCCAGAACAATAGGAGAAAATAAAAAGATGGAGCATACATGAAAACGCTGGCAGTAAACTCAAATGGCGTTGTCGGGCGCGGCCTAACAAAAAAATACAGAGGAGCGTGCCACTGCAATGCCAGAACATTAGGAGAAAATAAAAAGATGGAGCATACATGAAAACGCTGGCAGTAAACTCAAATGGTGTTGTCGGGCGCGGCCTAACAAAAACTACAGAGGAGCGTGCCACTGCAATGCCAGAACAATAGGAGAAAATAAAAAGATGGAGCATACATTTAAACGCTGCCATCAAAAATGGCGGGTGTGGGCGCGGCAGCCAAAATAGAAGGGGTGACAAAGAATAACAAAAGGGTGAATACATTAGCGATAAAATTAATAAATAAAATACACATATGTACATCTAATATAAATCAGCAATCTATGCTTACCTTGAAATACAGTCCAAATTTACAGAAAACAAGAGAAAATAAACGCAGTAGCGTCCCCGATGGTGGTGTCAATTGGAAGGAAAACAAAGCTAAACAACTCAATAGCGCTCTGTGCTCTGGAACAAATGATGGAAAGCGCAAATAAGTTAGATTTTTAAATAGTGGTCGCAGTAGTGGCCGCCAATCGGAGCATTGGGGCGTTGTGAAATACATCACCCAATGAGAACAATGATAGCGCAGCTGTGGCCACCAATCGGAGCGGAGGGGCGTGGAAAGCTAGCGCTGAAGGACGCCTACACAAAGTCTGAATCGTTACTATGGACAGCGTATGACACGGTACCAACGATCATGGTGGTCATTTGTAAAATCGCTAATCGCTGATGCGTCGTTATGTAGATCGTGCAAGATGACTGCTTACTAGCGATGCACAAACGATCTTGGTCAGGTCGTATCGTTGTCGTAATCGCTGGTGCGTCGCAATGTGTGATGGAACCCTTAGAAGCTATTGTCCTCATTCTTCCTGGCTGACCCTTGGAAGCTATTGTCCCAAGGACCTCCAGGATCTTCACTTCAGCCATGTCAGAAGCTATGATTGAGGCCCTGTGGTAGAGAGCAGCACAGAAAGGTGAGCAATGGTTACAAGACCTTATGTCCGGCCTGGGTACTCACCTCCCTGTGCCCTCTCACGACCCCCTAACCTTGCCGTGGGCCTCCCCTATATCCCTCAGGGCTCCATCCCTTCCTAGGTCGCAGGCCTCCTTTAGATCCCCCTAGGCTACATCCCTTCCTGGACCGCAGGCGTCCTCTGCATCCCCTGGGGCCTCATCCTTCCCTGGCCTCTCCACCAGCTGTATCGCTCACTCCCTTCTTACTTTCTCCCCTGTCTTGGCCACCCTGTACCCACCTTCTGCGGTCACTGTGGGCCAGTCATCTTGCTTACCCGCGACTGCCCCAGTTCGGCCCCTCATACTGCTCCAGCGCTCCCGCCCTCCGGAGCATCTCCATATGGGCGGCGGGTTAGCACTCATGAGCCGCCATGCCTGTGCCACCACTCTGTCCACCAGCCCGATCGCAGCAGGTGCTGCAGCCACCGTTGCCATGCGCAGGCTGCACACCCAGAAGCACCGGGCCTGGGCACATTCTTCCTCCACCCTAGACACCACACGCCCCAGCCAGGCCCCGCCCACTTCCAGTCTGTTGACCTGAATTTCTGGTGCCGCAGACTGACCTGCAGTAGCCCCACCCATAATTTTTCCCTGCCTCGCATTGCCCAGACCGCAGCTCCCGATGTCCTGCGCCCGGGCCCCTGCGCCTTCCGCTGACACCACAGCTGGGCCTGGACAAGCCCCACCCACTTCCCGTCAGAACAGAGCTTGGCCTGTGCTGCAGGCACAGACTGGCCAGGCCCGAGCTCCACAAGCTTCGGGAGAGCCCGACTTCCTACTGGCTCCCAGGCTGCGGGACCGGGTGCCCCGGATCAGGCCCCCCACACGATCAACACACCTCCCGACGGGACCCAAAAAAGTTCCGTCTGCCTCGGCGGCAAGCGCTGCTCACCCCACACCTGATCCGCAGCATGTCTCCTGCAGGTGCAACTACACCGCCTGCTTGCGACGACTCAGGGTCAGGTGTCAGTGCGCTCTGCAGCAGCATTGTGGGTTCTGTCTGGTCCAACCCGACCGTTCAACACGCTCTGCAGCAAATACAGTATGTCTCTAAAACATATAGCACAATCACTCCAACCACACATTACACACCGCTGACCCCCCCAATGACACAACCATGTAGTAACGATGAACAACCCACATTAACCCCCTGTTAGGCGTCAGGTTCCTGCTTCTGCACAGGAGGAATCTCGACCCTTGCCTTCTGTGGTCTCCCATTGCTCTCCGGCCACAGAGGAGTCTACTCAGCAAAGACGTCTACTACTGTTGGCTTGGTTACTGCTGCCAATCAGGGTTCAGCTATAGTAACCTGCAATAGCCAGCAGCGAGCAGCTCTTGGGACTAAGTCCCTCTTTCGGCCCACTGAGCATGCTCATGGGAAGTCCTCTCATTGGAGGTCTGAGGTCACATGCACAGGTCCTATTGCTGCTCCAATTGGACCACTAGGAAGGTCCCAGAAGGACGCTGCTATAAAAGAGTTGCATGGCCGCATGGCAATGCGCTAGTATAGACAGTAATTGGTAGTGATGTGTGTGATGATGGATGCTTGTGAACCGCTGAATGACTCATTATGAAACCCCTTCCCTTTAAACCCAACCAACATGCGTACCAGAGTCCTAAGTCAGTGCCTAGTTGTGGCACTGCCTAGCACCGCAGTGCTCCCAGCTCCTCTAACATGCTAGCACCAGAGTGCACCACTCTACCTAAGGCACTACGCTACTGCAGGTACTGCAGCATCCGTTAGAGTGGCGCTGTGCACGTCCTATGCCCTTTCCAGTCCTGAGCTTAGGCTGGCTAGTGGCGTCTGCCAGAGCTGCGCTGTACACACATAGTGCACAGAATTCTTTTAGTGTCTGTCGGCGCATCGCTGTTGCGGTGCTGAGTGCTAGTGGGATTAGAGGGGCTCTAACCCTGTGTCCTTGGGGCAGATTCCTCTGCCTTATTTCTAGCACTCTCCTGCCGAGTCATGTGAAGATAAACAGGCTCACGCACTTGATCCAGTGGCTCAGTGAGGTAACTGAGTTCGCTCCTGTACACACCGAGTCAGTGGTTAACCTGCCGGTGTCTAGTTAGTACTCTGCCATTACCAAGCAGCAGTTAACATCTCTGCACAGTGGACCCTAGGCTGCAAACGCACCTCTATACCATCTTACGGGCTTGCGGAACGCACCAAATAATGTAACACCCTCCCTTTTTAATCTCATCCTACGAGGCATCTTTGGCGAATGGATCACCCTGTCGCCATGTATTACACCTCCAGTTTCGGCCCATAGCCAGCTTAATAACCCCCTTCACTGTAATGATTAGGTAACCGAGGAGGATAACAGGGGAATAGGTGAGGCAACCAGATAACCAGAGAGGTTGGTAACTTAGCGGATTGCAGACTTCTAAACTGACAACACAACTAGAACTAGCCGTGGGACGTACCTACGATTCCCTAGACGCCTTGGCACAGCCAAAGAATTAACTAAGCCTAAAGAGAGAAAGGGGAAAGCTAAACTGCCCCGGAGTAGAACCTGTTGTGAGTTCATTTTCTGGTCTACCAGTCGTGAGTTCTCCTTCCAGGCTCCCTCTGGTGGTAACAGCAGGTAGTGAGGCTGATTTAATCAGTGGAGATCTGTCAGCTAATAAGGAGGATGACGACTGGACCTCAGGAATCTCAGACTGGATTTAAGACAGCCGACTCCCTATTCTGGTGCTGGTGATTCCTTATGGCTTGTCAGGTCTTGGTTCTCAGCTCTGTTCCAGTCAGCTCAAGCTAAGTTTTTCTGCTAATGTTCACACTTGATTTTGTTGGTCTATTCTGTTTTTTGTGTGGTCAGCCAGCCCCGGCTGGGGCTGTGCTGAATTTCCACTCTTATTTATTTGTATTTGCCAATTTGCTTTTTGTCCCTCACTAGTTTGGTCTCTTTTTGCTCTGTCTCAGAATATTTCAGAGTGCTGATATAATGGGAGAAGTCTAGTGACTTCAGGGTTAATTTTGTTATCAGAAGTGTTGGACATTATTTTTGTAGGGTTTTTGGCAGATTGCAGACAGTGTCTTTCCTTTCCTGTGCTTTCTAGTTAGGCTGAGCAAACGAAGGCACAAACACAGGCAGGAAAATAGTTTGGGCCCCATCATCTTGTTTCACCATCAATACATGTGTGGGGGCTGTCTTTCCTTTGGGGTCTGCTCTGGGGCAGTTAGTTTTCCCCTTTTCTTGCTTTAGGCTTATTTAGTCCTCCGGCTGTGACGAAGCGTCTAGGTTCATCGTAGGAA
Organism: Dendrobates tinctorius; assembly: GCF_039654945.1. Lineage (NCBI taxonomy): Eukaryota > Metazoa > Chordata > Amphibia > Anura > Dendrobatidae > Dendrobates > Dendrobates tinctorius. The sequence goes on along the minus strand of NW_027362012.1, from coordinate 119,453 downwards.
CGCTCCACGGCTGCTGCTAGTTGTGTGGTTAGGATCAGGGATCTGCAATCTGCATAGTTACCAACCTCTCTGGTTTTCTGTGACTTAGCTTGTTATGTTGTTTCCTCCTCGGTGACCCATTCATAACAAGAACCCCAAAGGAATAGATAGCCCCCGAACATATATTGCCGGTGAGACAAGATGAGGCACAAACACAGGCAGAAAATAGAGAAAGCAAATGAAGGGACCCAAACTGTCGAGATAGAATAGGACAGGAAAGGATACTGTCTGCAATCACACAAAAAACCCTAAGAAAAATTCCAACACATCTGATATGCAAAAATACTGAGGCCACACGACCTCTCCACCCACTAAATCTGAACTCTGAGCTGTGGCAAATGAAACAGTCTTTGCAGTATTTCTAATCCCTTGTTATATCAGTAACTTTTGTTTGCATCCAGTTACACCAGAGTCCAGCACAGGTCCCAGCAGGGAACCAGGCTGGACACACACCAAGGCAGAAATCAGAGAAAAGCCAAAAAATGGATCAAATGCAAAAAGATTAAAGCAGACAAATAACTTATCTGAAAGGTGCAGGACGAAGCAGGAGGCAAGCAAACTTCCAAAATGCTCAGGAATAAAACCAAATCACCGGCAAGAGCTGAGGGAAGATTGCTCACTTAAATCACTTCAGTCTGTAACACCTAATCTCCAATCATCCTGCTCAGGTGATTTGACTTCTGTCAGCCAGACCAGCTCCATTACCAGCAGCAACCACCAGAGGGAGCCCAAACTCAGCAGGTAAAAGGTGAAGTGTTGTGAACACTTTTGACCTGGCTTCTGAGTCAAACACCCCTAATACATCCTATAACCATGGCGGTCATAGGCATACATGCCGCGGACCCTCCCCCTCCTCCTCCGACTATTCCCACTGCCATTCTCGCTGTCCCTCTGAGCTGCGTCTATGTCTGTAGCGGAAACAGCGGCAGACAAACAGGTGCCACCACAGTTCCTGGTCCTCTAGATGGCGTTCTCCATCCACATCCAGATGGTCCGACGAATTCGAGGGTCACGGCATGCGGTCTTGGGCGTCCGACAGAAGACGGCACACACGTTCCTCATCCCTGGCTGCCAGCTAGAGGGAAACTTCCACACCTCCCAGGGCCTCCATCCATAACGTCACCCATGAAAGAGCCGGAGTTCCGCCATCAGCGGTAGTCACTCGGCCTCGGAGCACGTGGCAGCTGACAACTGTTGTGTGCCTATCTTTGGCTGCCCGCCGGGGAAACCCGTCCCTATCTCTCAGGGCCACCAGCCAACACCGACCCTTTGCATTAACCGAAGTCGGAGTTCCTCCATCTCCTGGTGCTACTCGTGCTCAGGCACATGGCAGTCTCCCACAGCTACATGCCCCATCATCGGCTACTGGCCAGGGAATCCCTGACCCTTCTCCCTGGGCCACCAGCCAAGAGCAAGTCATCATTACAGCGGGAGACACTCGGTCTGTGCCAGACAGCGGTGAGTTTTGTATAATCGATGAGCACAACACTGTACACAACACGGGAGAGAGCGAACTAGCATCTGCCATCAGGGTGTTAGTTCTCTGTTTAAATCACCCGGGTCAACTGTCACCAGGACAACACCTCAATCAGCTAGCCTACACAAGGACGCGTTTTTCAGCGGAATTAGCCTGCTAGGTGCACACCTAGAGACAAAATAAAAAATCTGGAATAATGACTAAGTGAACATATGGTCGCTTTTATCAGCAAACCAACAGTCCATGGATAAGGAAAGGAGGACAGGCAAATGGTCATATGACAGAAATAGAGCAAAAATAGCCCATACAATGAATAACTGGTAACAGGCCTTCGCAGTCATTGGCTGCATTATGCGTCAAAAATACCCAGAATGCTGCTCTGAGTTATTTATTTATCAGGATTTAATATACAACTCATACAAATCTCATGGCGGTTTCGCATGGAGGTGCTATGACGAGGAGTTTTGCAGGCAGCTAGCCCTGCAACCAGATCTAGGCTGGGGAGAAAAAGCAACAGATGTCTGGCTACGACAAATGCTTTCACAAAATCATCCTCCTTTTTCATCAATGGCCACTAGTTTCTCAACAGTCACAGGCCAGAAATCAGTGGTTGGGCGGAGACCAGGGGCCTGCCTGTTATACAGAATAATGCGGGAAACTGCCACTTCCAGGCATCATGTAGATATAGACATGACTGCTCAGCCTGCTGAGGCGGACACCCTGCATCAAGGTGAACCCGTCAAGCACACAGATTGGTTACGAGTCATAACCCCGGTGAGCGTTACCACCATGGACCCCTGGCTAAGCCTTTAAAACCATAATATAGCTGCTGAGCAGCCTCTTTATTGGGATAAAGACGGCTTTTTTATCCCCTTCAAATTTAGTCAAACACCAACATCGGCAAATAATCTAAAATCGGCTCGTGAATTCCCCGAGATTTTACTTAAAAAAATCAAAATATAGGTAGAACTAAGCAGGATGGCGGGCCCATTTAAATCATTGCCATTCAGGAATTTCAGAACTTTGCCATTAGGTATTGTCCCCAAAAAAGAACCCGGAAAATACCGGCTGATAGATCACCCTTCCTACCGAAAAGGCGCTTCAGTTAACGACGCAATATCCCCAGAAGAGACGTCCGTAACCTACGCTTTGTTTGACAGAGCAGTCGAACTTGTGCGTACAGCGGGGCCCGGTACCCTGCTAGCAAAATCTGACAGAGTCAGCTTTCCGCCTATTGCCCGTGCACCCTGAATGCTTCCATTTGTTGGGCTGTAAGGTGGACCAGCTGTTTTATTTCGACATGTGCCTACTGATGGGCTGCTCCATTTCCTGTTACTATTTCGAGCTGTTCAGTACCTTCCTAGACTGGGTAGTGCGCTACGAAACAAGCAGCAATTCAACAATTCACTACCTCGATGACTTTTTGATCATCGGGCCCAGAGACTCTAAACTCTGCTCCTTCCTTCTCCAAAAGTTTGTTTATATCCCGGCAATTCGGAGTACCACCCACTATCAACGGAAAAAACAGTCGGCCAGTGCAACTTGCTCCCTTTCCTTGGCATAGTCGAAAAACCATTGCATTGGTATCCATTTCTACCAGCGGATAAATTAAAAAAAACACTGCGAATGATAGAAAGTTTCAACAAAGCTAAAAAAGTCACCCTACAGTAGATGCAGTCCTTGCTGGGTTTGATTAACTTTGCTTGCCTTGTAATGCCAGTGGGCAGAGCTTTTTCTCACCGATTATCGCTAGCAACGAAGGGCATTGCCCAGCCGGGCCACAGAATTAGACTCAACCGCTCCCTGAAGGCAGATTTGTTGGTCTGGAGGACATTCCTAGTATCCTACAATGGGCATACATGCGTCATGACGCAAGAGATGTCAAGCAAAGATATAAGCCTAGCAGTGGGTGGAAGTATCACAGATGGTTTTGTCGCAATCTACCAGGACCAATGGTGCAAAGGCTGCTGGCCAGACCTATGGACCACAGCTATCTGGGGCTGCAACCCAGCACTGTTCGAAATTTTTTCGATAGTAACATCAGTCGAGCTTTGGAGTAACCAATTAAAAATTCGAACATCAGATTTTCAACCAAACACCCAGGAACCGCTAAAAGCTTAAACAGCATGTCATCTTCTTCCCTGCCTGTTCTCACGCTGTTATGCTGCCTATCACTATCATGCCTAACACACATCATCTACAACTGAAGTAACTCTGGCATAGCACCAGATGTTAAGATTGTTAACTCTCTGAAGGCCTGCCAATTGGAAGATAACAAAGTCTTTCTCCCCAACGCACAGCAATCGGGCCTACAGTGTCCTCCTTCCCTTTGGGACACGGCAGCCAATCACTTATGCCCTTAACCTCTTTCTGTCATGTGACGTCCTATCCTGTCGATGTGCCCTGGGTCTTCATTTCCAGGGACGGGATAGTACGTCACAGCGATCAGCGGCGCCCACGTGGTGAGCTCGCTGATCGCGGCCGGGTGTCAGCTGATTATCACAGCTGACACCCGGCACAATGTGTCAGGGGCAGTCACGGACCGCCCCCGACACGTTAACCCCTTGCACACCGCTATGAAACACGATCGCGGTGTACCGGGGGTTAAAGGGAAGCATCAACAGGGAGGGGGCTCCCTCCGTGCTTCCCTGAGCCCCCCACAGCAGCGCAATGTGCAGCGCTGCTGTGGGGGGGGCTCCATCCCTGCAGGTCCCCGAATCCAAGATGGCGACGGGGACCTTCGGGGGCCTGCAGGGAGCTGGTTTCCTCAGTCCCTGCAAGGCGCAGGCATGAGGAAAGCCTGTGCAGTGCCTGTGATAGAACGCTGATCTGTCACAGTGATCTGTGATGTGACAGATCAGCGATCTGTCACATGACAGGTATGTCCCCCCCCTGGGACAATGTAATAAAGTTAAAAAAAAAAAAAAAAAAGGTGTAAAAATAATTTTTTAAAAATCGCTAAATAAATTAAAAAATAAATATTCCCTAATAAATTCATTTTTTGGAAATAAAAAAAACAAAACAATAAAAGTACACATATTAGGTATTGCCGCGTCCGTAGCGACCCGCCCTATAAAACTTTCCCACTAGTTAACCCCTTTAGCGAACCCCTTAAAAAATAAAAAACTATTATTATTTTTATCATACCGCCAAACAAAATCATTATTTTATAAAAGTGCAATAACGCGCGATCAAAAAGATGCATATAAATATCCATGGTACCGCTGAAAACGTCATCTTGTCCTGCAAAAAAAGCCACCATACAGCATCATCAGAAAAAAAATTAAAAAGTTATAGCTCGCAGAATAAAGCAATGCAAAAATAATTATTTTTTATACAAAATTGTTTTCATTGCATAAAAGCGCCAAAACATAAAAAAAGACCTAAATGAGGTATCGCTGTAACTGTACTGACCCGAAGAATAAAAGGGCTTTATCAATTTTACCACAGGCGGAACGGTGTAAGCGCACCCCCCAAAAGAAATTCATGAAACGCTGGTTTTTGTTCATTCTGCGTCCCAAAAATCGGAATAAAAAGCGATCAAAAGATGTCATGTGCCCGAAAATAATACCAATAAAAACGTCAACTCATCCCGCAAAAAATAAGACCTCACATGACTCGGTGGGTCAAAATATGGAAAAATTATAGCTCTCAATATGTGGTGATGCAAAAACTATTTTTGCAATAAAAAGCGTCTTTTAGCGTGTGACAGTTGCCAAAAATAAAAACGCGCTATAAATAGTAAATCAAACACCTTGTTATCACCCCCTTAGTTAGGGAAAAATTATAAATACATTTTCTTTTAATTTTATTTCCATTTTCCCATTAGGGTTAGGGCTAGGGCTAGGGTTAGGGCTAGCGCTAGGGTTAGGGCTAGGGCTAGGGTTAGGGCTAGAGTTAGGGCTGAGATTTGGGTTAGGGGGTGTGTTGGGGTTAGGGTTGGAGTTAGAATTGGGGGGTTTCCATTGTTTGGGCACATCAGGCGCTCTCCAAACGCAACATGGCATCTGATCTCAATTCCAGCCAATTCTGGGTTGAAAAAGTCAAATGGTGCTCCTTCCCTTCCAAGCTCTGCCATGCACACAAACAGTGTTTTATCCTCACATATGGGGTATCAGCCTACTCAGGACAAATAGGAAAAATTTGACCCCAAAAGTTGTTTTGCAGTTAGCCTTAGGAAAATAAAAAATTGGGGGCAAAAATATAATTTTTGTGGAAAAAAATGATATTTTTATTTTCACGCCCGGGCGTTATAAACTTCTGTGAAGCCCTTAGGGGGTTCAAAGTGCTCACCACACATCTAGATAAGTTCCTTAGGTGGTCTAGTTTCCAAAATGGTGTCATTTTTGGGGGTTTTCCACTGTTTAGGTACATTAGGGGCTCTCCAAAGGCAACATGACACTCGCAGAGCATTCCATCAAAGTCTGCATTCCAAAACGTCACTACTTCACTTTCGAGCCCCGATGTGTGCCCATACAGTAGTTTTCTCCCACATATGGGGTATCAGCGTACTCAGGACAAATTGGACAACAACTTTTGGGGTCCAATTTGTCTTGTTACCCTTGGGAAAATAAAAAAATGGGGACTAAAAGAGATCATGCTTGTTGAAAAATTAAGATTTTTTTATTTTCACGCCCGGTCGTTCTAAACTTCTGTGAAGCACTGGGGGGTTCAAAGTGCTCACCACACATCTAGATAAGTTCCTTGGGGGGTCTAGTTTCCAAAATGGTGTCATTTGTTTGGAAAGCCCCTGAAGTACCAAAACAGTGAAAACCCCAAACGCGACATGGTGTCCGATCTCAATTCCAGCCAAAAACGTCAAATGGCGCTGCTTCCCTTCCGAGCTCTGCTATGCGCCGAAACAGTGGTTCCCCCCCACATATCAGGTATCAGCGTACTCAGGACAAACTGCACACATGGGGTATTGGCATGCTCAGGATAAATTGCTTCATGCAATTTGTTGTGCAATTTCTCCTGTTACCCTTATGAAAATGCAAAACATGGAGCTAAAATTATTATTTATTTGGGAAAAATGTTATTTTTTATTTTCCACAGCTCTACGTTATAAACTTCTGTGAAGCACCTGTGGGTTCAAGGTGCTCAATACCATTTTGGAAATTAGACCCCTTCGAAAACTTACCCAACACGTGACACACATCTAGATGTTTTCACTGTTTAGCCACATCAGGGGCTCTTCAAACGCAACATGGCAACCGCTACTTTTTCCAGCATATTTTACATTCAAAAAGTCAAATGGTGCTGCTTCCCTTCCGAACCCTGCCGTGTGCCTAAACAGTAGATTTCCACCACATATGGGGTATCGGCATGCTCAGGAGTGATTGCAAAACAAAATGTACAGTCCAATTTCTCCTGTTACCCTTGAGAATGGAAAAAAATTAGGTCTAAATGAAAATTTTTGTGAAAGTAAATATTTAATTTTTCCTTACACATGCCATTCATTCCTGTGAAGCATCTGAAGTGTTAAAGTACTCAAAACCACATTCAAGAAGTTTATTGAGGGGTTCAGTTTTTAGAATGGTCTCACTTTTGGATATTTTATGTCATATTGACCCCCCAAAAACATCGGGACGCAGGAGCAAGGAGGTAAGTAGCAGGGGGCCGGAGGGAAATTACCCTAACTGTTGTGAGTTCATTTTCCCCTTCACCATTGAGGTCTGATGAACTCCCTCTTCTGGTGAAATAAGGTTGTGAGGCTGATTACAAAGCACCTGAGCAGAATGATGATGACTGGGTGACTGGAATTGCTGACTGGATATAAGGCAGCCGACGCCCTTCTGCCTTGCGGGTGATTTCTCTGAGGGATTCTTGGAGACCAGTCTGATTCCTGCTCCTCAAAAGCTAAGTTTTCTGCTCTGCTTTTTGCATTTGTGTTTTGGTTTTGTTTTGCCTTGTTTTTCTGGATTTCTGCCTTTCCCTGCTGGGTGAGCTGAACTCCTTTTTGCTCTATATCAGTACTCAGGTATTTTCTGAAGACAGTCTTTTTGAAGCCTAGCGTCTTCAGGGCCTTTTTCCCTATCAGTCTGTTGGCTCTTGTTTTGAGAGGGTTTTGGCGGATTGCAGACAGCAGCTTTTCTATCCTGTCCTGTTTAGTTAGCTTGGGCCCCATCATTTGCTCAGCCTATCTTTCTATCTGTGTGAGTGTTTTTTCATCTTGCTTCACCGTCATTATATGTTGGGGGCTGCCTATTGCTTTGGGGTCTGCTCTGGGGCAGTTTAGATTTCCCTTTCTGTCTTTAGGCTATGTAGTTCTCCGGCTGTGATCGAGGGGTCTAGGGCACCGTAGGAACCCCCCACGGCTACTGCTAGTTGTTGTTGTTAGGTTCAGGGGTCTGCAATCCGATAGCTGCCAACTTCTCTGGTTTTCTGGACGTAGCTAGTATTTCTGTTTTTTTGCCTCCTACGGTGACTCATTCATAACACCTCTTGCTTAGCAACCGTGTTCCAGCACCGTCAGCTGGTCCACGGTTGTGCCATTGGCTCTTTTTCCTTCTGCTGCCCTTCCGGGTTCCAGTACCATCAGCTGGTTCTCGGCAGTTCCTCAGCCTTCTTGTACCTTCTGCTACTTTTCAAAGTTCACGCTTGTGGAAATGGTTTTTGGTTCTCACTCTGGATCTCCCTGACGACGACCCTGAAGACGACGACCCTGAAGACCACACCGAAGAAGACCAAAAAGATGACCCTGAAGAAGATGACTAAGATGACAAAGAACATGAAGACAACCACCAAGATGCAGACCAACAAGAGACAGAAGACCAAGAAGCAGAAGAACAAAAAGCAGAAGGACCAAAAGCAGAACAACATTAAGCATAAGACTAAAAATCAGAGCAAAAGATATTATCTAAATTATAAGCAGAAGAAGACTAAGCAGTGTATGGGGGTGAGTCCGTTCCTGCTCGTGGTGCCCCTGGAAAATGCCTGCTGCTGCAGGCCAAACTGAACGCGGACAAATCCTGTTGTAAATGTTTTGTGACAGGCAGAACGGAAGGTGTAATCTTCAAAGTTTTATAGATAACAACTACAGGAATGCCTGTCACAAATAAGAATATGATGAAGAAGAAGAATAGGAAGAAGATGAAGAAGTAGAATATGAAGAAGAAGAATAGTTGAATAAGAAGAATATAAATAATGTAAAAGAAAAGAATAATGGGAAGAAGGTGAAGAAGAACAAAATGAATAAGGTGAAGAAGAAGTTGATGAAAAAGATGCTGCTGCTGAGGATGATGAAGGAGAAAGTGTTCGAGAAGTAAAAAAGAAGGTGAATAGCATGGAAGTAGTGAAACATACATATCTAACAAAATATACAAAAGGTTAATATAGTCAATATCTTTGTAACTCCAAACATCTTTAAAGGCATAGAGGTTTAGCCCAATCAAATGGAATAGCAGGAATACATTTTTTTTTTAATGTCTCCTCCACCTCCCCCAATACATTCTACATTATTCTTAGCTGTTTTTCTTCATGTAGAATTAAAAAAAAACCTTTCTTTCCTTGTAGTTTAATTCCGATATTTCTGTTCCATTGACTTGAATGGGACTTCCGGGATCGGAATCGGCGATACCCAATACTTTTTTCATATAGGCCGATCCAATCCGATCCGATATTTTTCAATATCGAGTGGTATCGCTCAACACTATTTGTCACACTAAGCGATGCACCAGCGATCCCGACGCACCATCGATCCTGACCACATCATATCGCTGGTCGGGATCGCTGGTGCATCGCTAAGTGGTCGCTAGTGCGCTGCCACACAGGCAGATCTCACCAGCGACATAGCAGCGGTCGGGGGTCGTTACTTACCTGTCAGATGAGGCGATGAGACGTCCTCCCGCCCACGTCCACGCGTCGCTCAGCGCCAGCAGGAAGCCCAGCAGGAAGCTGACGATGAGAAACGGCCCAGGCTGTTCTCACGCAATCAGCGATACCTCCGACCGGCTCCCCCGCTGGTTAAGTGTCACACATAGCGATATCGCTAGTGATATCGCTGCTACATCACAAAACCAGTGACGTTATAGCAATATTGCTAGCGATATCGCTTAGTGTGACAGGCCCTTAAGAGTGTGTATTTCTGCCCATGGAGATCGTACTTACATATATAAAGCTCAATGTGTGTGGGTGTGTATGTATTAGATAAAAAAAAAAATGTACATATATATGTGTGTATGTTTTTATGTCCGGGATTGGCATCTGCACCGTCGCAGCTACAGCCACAAAATTTTGCACAGTCACACGTCTGGACCCCGAGAGCATCATTGGCTATGTTGTGAGGCGAAATTTTAACCCCGCGCGTTCCAATTCACCAAACAATTTTGCCTATTATTCTTATCATTTCTATGGTGTGTTATTTCCAGCTTTACAGAAGGACGATAACAATTTATTACCATGCCAACACAGACCACCCTCTGACACAGACTGCTCAGCCGTGTATCTAATCCTATCCTGTGTGATACTGGACTCCCCCTGCAATCAGTATCACACAGGATAGGATTAGACACTGACTGCTCAGCCATGTATCTAATCCTATCCTGTGTGATACTGATTGCTCAGCCATGTATCTAATCCTATCCTGTGTGATACTGGACTCCCTCTGCAGTCTGTGTCAGAGGGTGGTCTGTGTTGGCACGGTAATAAATTGTTATTGTCCTTCTGTAAAGCTGGAAATAACACACCATAGAAATGATAACAATTTATTACCGTGCCAACACAGACCACCCTCTGATACTGGACTCCCCCTGCAGTGTTGGCACGGTAATAAATTGTTATTTCCAGCTTTACAGAAGGACGATAACACACCATAGAAATGATAACAATTTATTACCGTGCCAACACAGACCACCCTCTGACACAGACTGCAGAGGGAGTCCAGTATCACACAGGATAGGATTAGATACATGGCTGAGCAATCTGCTCAGCCATGTATCTAATCCTATCCTGTGTGATACTGATTGCTCAGCCGTGTATCTAATCTTAGACTGCAGGGGGAGTCCAGTATCACACAGGATAAGATTAGATACACGGCTGAGCAATAAGTATCACACAGGATAGGATTAGATACATGGCTGAGCAGAGGGTGGTCTGTGTTGGCACGGTAATAAATTGTTATCGTCCTTCTGTAAAGCTGGAAATAACACACCATAGAAATGATAAGAATAATATGCAAAATTGTTTGGTGCATTGGAACGCGCGGGGTTAAAATTTCGCCCCACAACATAACACACCATAGAAATGATAAGAATAATAGGCAAAATTGTTTGTCTATGTTGTGAGGCGAAATTTTAACCCCGCGCATTCCAATTCACCAATGATGCTCTCGGGGTCCAGACATGTGACTGTCCGGGATTGGCATCTGCACCGTCGCAGCTCCAGCCACAAAATTTTGCACAGTCACACGTCTGGACCCCGAGAGCATCATTGGCTATGTTGTGAGGCGAAATTTTAACCCCGCGCATTCCAATTCATCAAACAATTTTGCCTATTATTCTTATCGTCCTTCTGTAAAGCTGGAAATAACACACCATAGAAATGATAACAATTTATTACCGTGCCAACACAGACCACCCTCTGACACAGACTGCAGGGGGAGTCCAGTATCACACAGGATAGGATTAGATACCCAGCTCAGCAGTCAGTATCACACAGGATAGGGTTAGACACTGACTGCTCAGCCATGTATCTAATCCTATCCTGTGTGATACTGATTGCTCAGCCGTGTATCTAATCCTATCCTGTATGATACTGACTGCTGAGCCGTGTATCTAACCCTATCCTGTGTGATACTGACTGCTCAGCCGTGTACCTAATCCTATCCTGTGTTACAGGATAGGATTAGATACACGGCTGAGCAGTCAGTAACACATGATAGGATTAGATACACAGCTCAGCAGAAAGTATCACACAAGAGAGGATTAGGTACACTGCTCAGCAGACATTAGAAACAGGATGTGCCAAAGGAGAGGACATTTTCATTCTGAGCTGTGTATTTAACCCTATCCTGTGTGTTAGTGGACTTTGCAAATAGCAGTATCAATGCTCAGGGACAGTCCTTGAACAGACCACATAAAGTTGACCATGAGAAAAGAAAGTAGTTGGGATCGATTTGCAATCTCCATGCAAGAGTTGGAACTGCCAAAAATCTGTTCACCCTTGCACCGAAAGAAACAACATTTTTGGTTTTTCATCAAAAGGCTCTTGAATGAGTTGAAAATACATTAACTAAATGATTACCCAAGTATTGATAGTATTTTGTGTTGCAAATCTGTATATTGCACATAAAAGCATTTCACATCATATATTCAACACTAATCATTATAATTTGTTATAACTAACCACAGTTGGTTACTATGCCCAGTCAACGCCGGGCTCTTCAGCTAGTGTATTTATATGTGTATATATATATATTGTGGGGATGTGACTCGCTCAGGTGCAACGGGAGACAATCAGGAGACAGGTTCTTCAACAGTGCTTGCGGTTTATTCACGTCATAAACGCACAAGGCAGCGTAACACCAAAAAGTAGCCTTTAGCTCAGGCACAATAACACAAAATGTCCGTGGTTGTAGACTCAGCCTCCCATGTGTGCTGAGACTCCTGCTCTTAGTCCTCCCCACACACAGCTCCCTGGTTCAGGAGCAGGCCACATTATAAGGCTGTAGCCACACCCACGAACCCAGCAGCTGACTGGTCACATGACTGTGACCTCACCACAGGTCCTTCAAACAACAACAATAATAATATCTGGTATGCTTTACTTATGCCTTACATTATAGAGACAAGCCATTTATGAGGCACATATCTCCCATCGATTACACGACCCTTAGCCCTGCCACAATATATATATATATATATACTGTAAGGTAGCGCTCACTGAGTGTCTTGGGGAACACTCACTTGGCTGCAGATAAACCTTATGGACGTTTTTGTGGAAAAGCCTGTGCCGGACCTGGTTTATTATACACGGCATAAACCAATGCAGCACGAACACATGATCACAGTCTTACAGCAGACCAAACGAATATTCACAATGGAGCTCCGCTCCCTTAGTCCTGTGTCCACACAGGCGGTGCTTAGTCCAGCAATCAGGCTCTACAGTCTCTCGGTTAATTCCCTCTGTCCGGGGTTGCCTCTTAGTTGCTTCTCGCTGCGGACGTCCATTCCCTGCTGGGGACTGTCCGATACACACAGGCCATTACACACCGGCCTCTGCGTGTGTGCTTCAGGAAGGCAGCACACCTTCTAGCACGTCGGCCTTCCGGGCCTCCTACACGGACCAATTAGATCCAGACACTCACTCATGTGACCTACCCTGGTCCCCTTATATGGTCCATAGCCATGCCCACCAGATCACATTGAAATAGGACCTGTGATGAGGTCATAGCCGACACCCAGCCATACACACATATACAGGCTTACTATGGGCGTTTAGACACACGCCCCTGGGTGGGTTTGTAGGTGACTGGTCCCAACCATCTCAGCAGCCACCTGGATGCTCTCCCTGATACACTGTAACAAAACCTCAGCAGTACCACTGCTGATTAGCACATATTCAAGCTTCCATCCCAGGGCCACCCACCCTGGGATACATAACGGTCATTTACAATCCTGGCGTTCACCCTATATCCATTACAACAATGGATATGCCTGTGTGCATGACCCATACAGCGCCCCCAAGCTGTCACAGTGGTCACTGCACCACTATATATATATATATATATATATATAGAGAGAGAGAGAGAGAGAGATAGCTACACGGGTATTACATACCTGGTAATGTGGTGCCGTCATGTCTCATGGAAAAACTCATTACCAGGTATGTAATGCCCGTGTTTTTCCATGACGGCACCCTTATTCCCTCCCTATTGCACCGAACGAATGATGTGATCATTATTAGCATTATACACTCCCTCGGGTGTTGGAAACTTACTAGTATAAAGGATGCATTATTTATATGTACACTTACAGAGCACAAGAGGAGCTAAGCAGGTTAAACAACTGATGCGGAGAGAGGAGCCACCCCTTTTATCTTGAATGTTTCTTGTCCTTGAAGGGTGGATCCCGGCTCTTGTGTTTTTTCATGAGACATGACGGCACCACAAGAGCCGGGATCCGCCCTTCAAGGACAAGAAACATTCAAGATAAAAGGGGTGGCTCCTCTCTCCGCATCAGTTGTTTAACCTGCTTAGCTCCTCTTGTGCTCTGTGAGGAGCCACCCCTTTTATCTTGAATGTTTCTTGTCCTTGAAGGGTGGATCCCGGCTCTTGTGGTGCCGTCATGTCTCATGAAAAAACACAAGAGCCGGGATCCGCCCTTCAAGGACAAGAAACATTCAAGATAAAAGGGGTGGCTCCTCTCTCCGCATCAGTTGTTTAACCTGCTTAGCTCCTCTTGTGCTCTGTAAGTGTACATATAAATAATGCATCCTTTATACTAGTAAGTTTCCATGTACACTTACAGAGCACAAGAGGAGCTAAGCAGGTTAAACAACTGATGCGGAGAGAGGAGCCACCCCTTTTATCTTGAATGTTTCTTGTCCTTGAAGGGCGGATCCCGGCTCTTGTGGTGCCGTCATGTCTCATGAAAAAACACAAGAGCCGGGATCCACCCTTCAAGGACAAGAAACATTCAAGATAAAAGGGGTGGCTCCTCACAGAGCACAAGAGGAGCTAAGCAGGTTAAACAACTGATGCGGAGAGAGGAGCCACCCCTTTTATCTTGAATGTTTCTTGTCCTTGAAGGGCGGATCCCGGCTCTTGTGGTGCCGTCATGTCTCATGAAAAAACACAAGAGCCGGGATCCACCCTTCAAGGACAAGAAACATTCAAGATAAAAGGGGTGGCTCCTCTCTCCGCATCAGTTGTTTAACCTGCTTAGCTCCTCTTGTGCTCTGTAAGTGTACATATAAATAATGCATCCTTTATACTAGTAAGTTTCCAACACCCGAGGGAGTGTATAATGCTAATAATGATCACATCATTCGTTCAGTGCAATAGGGAGGGAATAAGGGTGCTGTCATGGAAAAACACGGGCATTACATACCTGGTAATGAGTTTTTTCATGAGACGCGGTGCCGTCATGCCTCATGAAAAAAATTATAAGAGAGTTACAGAGATTTGTATTCTCTTAGGGAGGGATCACTGCTTGTGAAACTCTTCTCCGTCTACTTTTCTTAAACATAGGTTAGACCTATCTGCTACCTCTGATCTCACATTTGGGAGAAGACCAAGTGGCCGCCTTACAGATTTGGTCGATGGAGGAGTCTGCTCTCTCTGCCCAGGATGTCGCCATGGCCCTCGTGGAGTGGGCTTTTAGACCCTGTGGAACAGCCCTGCCTGCACTACTAAATGCTAGCAGTCTCTCACCCATCTAGCTATATAATGGCCTCTGTTTAGAGGCTTTAAGGCCCTTTCTTGCCCCTTGGAATGAGACAAATAAGGCCCCCTTTTTTCTCCAAGGTCTCGTTACCTCTAAATACTGTGGGATACATCTTCTAACGTCTAGACAATGAAGCATCTCCTCCTTCTGGTTACTAGGGTTAGGACAAAAGGATGGTAAGACTATCATAGGGCTCAGGAAGTATTTTGATACCACCTTGGGAAGGTATGCTGGATCTAATTTTAACACAACTCTATCGTCCATGACCTGAGTGTAGGGAGGGTCTGATGACAGTGGCGCTCACATCGGCCCGTAGAGTTGGGGATTTACACACACTAATAAGGCTGTTTTTAATGTTATAACTAGTGATGAGCATTCCGATACCGCAAGTATCGGGTATCGGCCGATATTAGCTGTATCGGAATTCCGATACTTAGTTCCGATACTTTTTTCATATCGAATACCGGAATCGGAAGTTCCCATAATGCTAGGAGCCCGCTCGATTTGATTCAGCCAATGGGGATCCTCAGAAGTGTGGGCACATCCTGTTAGGCATGTAGGCATGTTAACTACTGGCATGGCTGTGATTGGCTGCTGAAATGATGTCATGATGCACTATAAAAAGCGCTGCAGCCGCCATTTCTGGTCACTCTGCTGTGAATTCAGTTAGGGACAGGCTGCTGTTGAAGACTGTGAGGGACAGTTAGAAATAGCGATTCCACAAAACATATAGTGCTTAACCCAGGCTACATAAACCACCACTGTAGCTTGCTTTTCCCTAGCAGCGCTGTTTTCACAGCTGTCTGCAAGGGCTGTGTGAGTGCAGACCCACGCTGTGTAGTGTGTCCTGCAGGCACGTCTGCTTGTAGGCCACCCAGCGTGTGTCTCTGCCTCATACACATTTTTCTTTTATTGCTGCTTTTTTTTTCTCCTGTATAGTGTGCTTCCATACGTATCCATATACGTTGGTTGCAAACACTAAAGGAGTGGACAGCGGAGCCTTTCAGCAGCCTTTCAGTGCTATAGCCCATTTCTCTGCACTGCTTTTGGCTGTCTGATAGGTCTCTCTGTGTGTGAGTGCAGCTCACGTTGCAGTGTGTTCTACAGCCACCGCTAGCTGTAGTCCGCTCAGCGTGCGTCACTGCCTCATACATAGTCCTTTTTTTGCAGCTAATTTAGCCAGATTTTTGCTCCTATATTAGTGTGCTTCCAAACGCATCCATTGTCATTGGTTGGTTGCAAACACTATATAGGATTAGATAGAGGAGCCTTTTTGCTGGCTTGTGCCCTTCAGGGCCAGCCAGGCTAGTATCACCCTATTTTTTGAAGCCTCATCAATTGCATTGTAGGTTAGCTTCCTGCATTGTAATCGCTCCAAAAAGTTTGTGATACTATAGCTTTCAAACTTTGGTGAACTTTATTTCCTTTTTTTTGGGTGGGGGGAAAGGAAAGGATGTGACCAAACACTCCACTTTAATATGATCTAATGTGGCCTAGACAACTGTAAAGTGTAGTACACACACTCTTAGCCAAATTAGTGTTTCTTATACTGGTTAGCAGGTGTTCAGGAATAAGAACACTAAGCCACCCCTTTTTTACTTTTCTGCCTATCTTTATCAGTCTACCAAGATGAAGAAGGCAGGGAGTAAGGCACGTGGTCGTGGCCGTGGAGTTTCAGCAGGGAGAGGACGGGGGGATTCAGCAGGGAGAGGACGTGGGGATTCGGTGTCTGCTGCGGCCACCAGTGACCCGGCATCCCCCACTTTTACCAGGCAACAGTGCTTCATGCGCAGCTTTGTAGGACCTCGCCGTACCCCACTGCTGCGTGACGAACAAATTGAAGTGGATGCGTTAGCTGCCATCCATCCGACAACGGCTTCAATGACTTCCGCATCCTCCCAAGGCCAGAGCACTGAAGAGCAACGATCTGTCTCTTCACCATCTGCCAAATTGCCCAGGCAGTCTGAGAGCCCTGGACAGGAGCCATCTCAATCTTTACTTCTGTTCTCAGAATCTGTTGGCTTGGAAAGAGGTGGCCAGCCAAGCAGCATTCTAGAGCATGAAGAAGAGGGAGTATGCAGTGATGCGCAACTGCTTTGTCCCTCTGAATCTGAAGAGGCGGGTGGGCCAGTGCCTATTGTCAGCACACCTCAGTGCTCATCTGATGATGATGAGACTCAGTTGCCAATTTCTGGTGCGTACGGTGCTGGCGAGACAACCCAGGACCAGCCGGTGCTTGAAGAGGGGAGTGGAGATGATGAGGTCCTTGACCCATCATGGCGTCAGCCACAGAAAGGTGGTGGGAGCAGCTCTGAGGAAGAGATTCCCCGAAAGGCCAAAAGAGGAGGGAGAGGGCGGGGGCAGACTTGGTTGCCTGTAGCCTCCACTTTGGCACCCGTGAGGAGCAATCCTCTTCCAAAACACAAAACGGGCGCTCCCAGGACTTGCAGTGCGTGGTCTTTTTTTGACACAGTTGCAAATGACACAGCTTGCATTTGACAAAGCAAATGTCATCAGAAAGTGAAACGAGGGAAAAATGTGACCAACCTCAATACCACAAATATGTGGAAACATGTGCGTACCAAGCACGAGGTGGAGTTACACAGACACACTGAAGATGTAGGCCAACCTTCAGCAGCACCTACCACCTCTTCAGCTCGTGTTGGGGCCTCTTCCTCCAGCTCACACACAGCTGGTCAGGCTTCCTCACTGGAACGCCATGGAAGAACCACTGCCACTGTTGTCCAGAGACCCAGTGAAATTCCACCCACTGAACCACGTTCGCAGTCATCAGCACACTCCCAGGCCACTCACCAGCAATCGGTAGCACAGGCATGGGAGAACAAGCGGCCATACTCGGCAAACCATCCCCGAGCACTGGCTCTGAATGCCAGCATTGCCAAACTACTGGCCCTTGAGATGCTGACATTCAGGCTGGTGGAGACTGACACCTTCCGGAACTTGATGTCATTGGCAGTTCCACAATACAATGTGCCCAGCCGCTTTTATTTCAGCAGGCAAGCTGTCCGTGCCCTGCAAAAGCATGTGGAGGGAAAAATTAAAAATGCGCTACTAAATGCCGTAAGTAGCAAGGTCCACCTGACCACCGATGCGTGGACCAGTAGCCATGGACAGGGACGATAGCTTTCCCTCACTGCCCATTGGGTCAATGTTGTGGAGCCGGGTACAGATCTGGAGAGTGGCTCTGTACATATTGAGTCCTCCTCCTACTCTAGTTCCTCGGAATCAGCACTGCGTGAGCCTGTTAGGCCAGATATGAGCACAGGTGTGGCCAAACGTCAACAGGCCGTCCTTAAATTAATTTCTTTGGGGAATTGGAGTCACACAGCACAGGAGCTCTGGAATGCCATCAAGTAGGAGAGCGATGTTTTTGTTTTGTGCCAGCGAATCTCCAGCCAGGTTTGGTAGTGAGTGACAATGGCCGAAATCTAGTGGCAGCTCTGGGCCTAGGCAACCTCACTCACATACCATGTCTGGCACACGTGCTCAATTTGGTCGTGCAGAGCTTTCTGAGGGACTATCCGGATCTTGATGCACTGCTGCACAAGGTTTGCCTAGAGTGTGCTCACTTGCGGCGTTTCAGCATGGCAAGATCGCGCATTGCATCTCTGCAACGCCGATTCCGCCTGTCAGAACATCGCATCATATGTGACCTCCCCACCAGGTGGAATTCAACATTACATATGTTGGAGCGGTTGTGTGAGCAGCAGGCAACAGTAATGGAGTACCAGCTGCATCAGGCGCAAACAAGTCGCACTGTGCGCCGGACACACTTCACCACCACTGAGTGGGCCACTATGAGGGACATCTGCCAAGTTTTGCGTGCCTTCGATGACTCCACGCGGATGGCCAGTGCAGATGATGCACTAATCAGCATGACTGTCCCCCTCATCTGTCTGCTTCAAAAAACCTTACAAGCACTAAGTGAGGAGGTTTTTGAAAAGGTCGAGGATGAGCAGTCAGAAATGCCATCTGTTTCTGGCAAGTCTGCGCAACGTGCTTCCACACAAAGGCCCAGGCAGGGGACACTTAGTGAGGAGGATGACGAGGAGTCAATGGAGGAGGAGGAACACATCTCTCCAGAGGAGGGAGGTACACAAGGCTCTAGTAGTCAGTGTGTACAGCGAGGGTGGGGTGATGCTGAGCAGGCAGAGATGCTGCCTCAAGCTGGGGACAGCGTTTCCGGTCCAGTTGGCAGTCTGCAGCACATGGTTGATTTCATGCTGCAGTGCTTGTTAAATGACCGCCGCATCGCCAACATTCTCCACATGGCTGATTATTGGGTGTACACCCTCCTAGATCCTCGCTACCGGGACAACTTACAAAGCCTCATTCCACAGTTGAACCGGGAGCGAAGAATGCGGGAGTACCAAGAAAGACTTGTGCAGGCCATCATGTTCTCCATTCCCCCCACAAGTGTTGCTGGTAGTGCTTTTCAAACCAGCCATGTGGGTAGAGGCAGTGGAGGAAGCTCTGCACAAAGAGGTAGCAGAGGCAGTGCCGCAGGACAAGGCAAGGCCAGTATGGCCCAAATGTGGAAAAGTTTTGTGGGACCGCCACAAACGGCTACACCATCACAGACGGCTCCAGTCAGCAGGAGGCAACGTTTCCGTCAGATGGTGACAGACTACTTGTCGTGCCCTGTTAGTGTTCTCCCAGACGGCTCTTCCCCGTTCAAGTATTGGGTCTCTAAGCTGGATACATGGCCAGAGCTTAGCCAGTATGCATTGGAGGTGCTGGCTTGCCCTGCTGCCAGTGTATTATCGGAACGTGTCTTTAGTGCTGCAGGTGGTGTGGTAACAGACCGTCGCACGCGACTATCCGCCGATAATGTTGACCGGCTTACTTTTGTGAAAATGAACAAGGCCTGGATCTCACCTGAGTTTGCCAGTCCTCTTCCAGAATAAATAATTGGCTGGCAACAGGATCCAGGTCTCCTGTTGTGTTCATGTTTCTATGACCTGAACTTTATTTCCTAGGCTACAGCAACGCCCGTTGTTGCTCAGAAGTGCTGTCCGCACAGACAAAACACTCGCTCATGTGTAAGTGGGGTTCGGTAACGTCAGCTGATCCCCTGCTGTGTGTACGGCAAACTCTCCTGCTGCCTACAACTTCTGACTACCTCTGATTTAATATGTTCTATGATTTGCCCTCTGTCTCCACTCTGTTTTGAGTATTTCCTCCGGCCTACAACACCGCCTGTTTCTGCTCTCAAGTGCCGTCTGCACAATCCACACTTGTTCCTGTGTTACCTGGGTCCTGTAACATCTGCTCATCTCCAGAGGTGAGCACGGCAATGTCTCCTGCTTTGTCTACATTCCCACTACTTGTACTACCTCATTTTCCCTGGGCTCAAACACACTCGTTCAAGCAACAACTGACGATGTTGTTCTGTGTGGACAGCACTTCCATGTGAAAGTGGGGTTCGGTAACGTCGGCTGATCCCCTGCTGTGTGGAGGGCAAAGTGTCCTGCTCCCTCCACTTTCACATGAACGAATTTTGGCTCATCTTTCATCGTTTTTAAGAAATCTCAAGATGGAAGAGGCCAGGAGCCATTTGGTGAGCTGCATTTCTTGCTACATGTTCACAGACTTACCAGTGGAAAAGCCAAACTTCACATGCCACAAATGCAAGCTTGTGTCCCTGTTGGAGGAAAAGTTGCAAAATCTCGAAGAGAGGTTGGCTACGTTGAAGATCATTAAGGAAGGTGAAGAGTTCTTGGACAGAGCAGAATTATCTCTTCATGTTACAGAAAGAGAAGAAATTCGAAGTGCACCTGAAGAAACAGAGGAATGGAGACATGTGACCCAGAGAAGCAGGAGGATCAGGAGGCAGTCAGCACCCATACTGCTCAGAAACCAGTACCAGGCTCTCACGCAGGAAAATGATGAAGAAATACATCAGGATAAGACTTTGCCAACAAACAGCAACCTTGTACGCCTTCAGAGTCCTCCTGGATGGAGAAAGAAAAATGTTGTGAAGAAGAAACGGAGAGTGGTGGTCATGGGGGATTCCCTGTTGAGAGGAACAGAGGCCGCTATCTGCAGACCAGATATAACTTCAAGAGAAATGTGCTGTCTTCCAGGTGCAAAAATTAAAGATGTGTCTGACAGGATATCAGGACTCTTCAGACCTACAGATGACTACCCATTCCTGCTACTACATGTGGGGACAAATGACACCGCAAGAAACGACCTGGAAACCATCTGCAGAGACTTTGAAGACTTAGGCAAGAAAGTGAAAGAACTGGGAGCGCAGGTGGTCTTCTCTTCCATCCTCCCAGTGGATGGCCATGGAACAAGGAGGTGGAATAAGATTCTGCAGGTGAGCAACTGGCTACGTCGATGGTGCCGTCAGCAACGATTTGGATTTCTGGATCACGGAGTGAACTACTTATACGATGGACTACTTGCTAGAGATGGGGTGCACCTTACGAAGACTGGAAAGCATGTATTTGGAAGTCGCCTTGCTACACTTATAAGGAGAGCTTTAAACTAGAACAACATGGGAAGGGAAGCAAAAGACCAGAAAAAGCCATACACCTGACAAATGCTATTGAGAACTCTGCTAATAGAAGTGGAAAGGAAGAACAAAGACGAAAGAATCTAATTAATAAAAATATTGGAGAAAGAGAAACCAATCACAAACTAAAATGTTTCTATACTAATGCACAAAGCATGGGCAACAAACAAGGAGAATTGGAACTACTAACACAGGAAAAGAAATATGATGTCATTGGAATCACTGAAACTTGGTGGGACGATACACATGATTGGAATACAAGACTAGAAGGATACAACTTATTTGCAAGAAACAGACTTGATAAACGAGGAGGGGGTGTTGCATTGTATGTTAGAAACGCGTATATCTGCACAGAGATTGAAGCTTCAGAGACTGGGAGTTCTGTGGAAACTGTTTGGATAAGAATACAAGGACAGAACAATGGAAAGGACACCATTGTAGGCATTTACTACAGGCCGCCTGTGCAAGCTGAAGATATGGATGAACTCTTTATGCATCAAATGGCCAAGTTCTCCAAAAAATATGACATAGTTGTCATGGGAGATTTCAACTATCCAGACATTTGTTGGGAAGCTCTCTCAGGCAAAACTAACAGGTCAAGGAAATTCTTATCCTCTCTTGCTGACAACTTTATCTTCCAAAAGGTAGGGGAGAAAACAAGGGGAACTGCTACCTTGGATCTAATCCTTATAAACAGGGAGGAAATGGTTGAGGAGGTAAAAGTGGCTGGAACCCTAGGAGGTAGCGACCATGCTATTTTAGAATTTTGGATAACTAGAGGCGGAAGACCTGTGAAGACTCAGACGTCAAGGTTAGATTTCAGAAAGGCAGATTTTAAGGGATTCAGAAAGATAATTGGAGGGATCCAATGGCTGGATATCCTTAAAGACAAAAATGTCCAGGAAGGATGGGAAATCTTGAAAAATGAAATTCTCAAAGCACAGTTGTTAACAATTCCGAAAAGAGGGAAGAATAGGAAGCATTTAAGGAAACCAGGATGGGTGAACACAGAACTTAAGCACATGCTAAAAAGGAAGAAAAAAATGTTTATAAAATGGAAAGAGGGAGGCATATCTAAAGAAGAATATAATGCTGTCTGCAGAATCTGCAGGGCACAAATCAGATTAGCTAAAGCTGAAAATGAATTGAGCCTTGCAAGAGATGTCAAAAGCAATAATAAAGGATTTTGGGGATATGTCAAAAGTAAAAGAAAAGTCAAAGATGCTATAGGATTTTTACAGGATGAAAATGATGAAATGGTAAGACAGGATGTTGAGAAGGCTGAACTTTTAAATTCCTATTTTGCATCTGTTTTCTCTCAGAAAGGAAATGTAACACCAACTGTTATTCACTGTCCTATTAAGGGAATAGAAGAATCCAGGATATCTATAAACAGAAAGATAGTGAGGAAACACTTAGCTAACCTAAATGAATTCAAGTCTCCAGGTCCAGATGAATTACACCCCAGAGTACTGAAGGAGATAGCAGAAGAAATTTCTGAACCACTCTCCATAATCTTTGAAAATTCTTGGAGAACAGGAGAAGTGCCAGAAGACTGGAGAAGAGCAAATGTTGTTCCAATCTTCAAAAAGGGGAAGAAGGTGGACCCAGGCAACTATAGGCCGGTGAGTCTGACTTCTATACCAGGAAAGATCTTTGAACAAATTATTAAACAACATGTATGTCAATACCTGGATAAGAATGAAGTGATCAAACAGAGTCAGCATGGGTTTGTAACTAATAAGTCATGTCAGACTAACTTAATTTCCTTCTATGACGGTATCACTGATTGGGTGGATCAAGGAAATGCTGTAGATATAGTATATCTTGACTTCAGCAAAGCATTTGACAAAGTCTCTCATACTATCCTTATTGAAAAAATGACTAAGTATGGAATGGACAAGGCAACTGTTAGGTGGATTCATAGCTGGCTTAGTGATCGGACCCAAAGAGTGGTCGTAAATGGCTGCACACCCAGTTGGAAGAATGTCTCAAGTGGGGTACCACAGGGCTCTGTCCTGGGCCCTGTATTGTTCAACATCTTTATCAACGATTTAGATGAAGGAATTGAGGGTAAACTGATTAAATTTGCTGATGACACAAAGCTAGGAGGGATAGCTAATACTAGAGAAGAGAGAGAGAGGATTCAAAAAGATTTAAATAAACTGGAGAAGTGGGCAGTAACTAACAGAATGGTTTTTAACAGGGAGAAATGCAAAGTACTACATCTGGGCAATAAAAATGAAAAAAGCATATATAGAATGGGAGGAATAGGGCTAAGTGACAGCACATGTGAAAAAGACTTGGGTATACTAATAGATCACAGACTGAATATGAGTCAACAGTGTGATGCAGCAGCAAAAAAGGCAAATGCAGTTCTAGGATGTATTAACAGAAGCATACAGTCTAGATCACGTGAAGTCATTATTTCCCTCTACTCCTCTTTGGTCAGACCTCATCTGGAATATTGTGTCCAGTTTTGGGCACCACATTTTAAAAAAGACATCAACAAACTGGAGCAAGTTCAGAAAAGAGCGACCAGAATGGTGACCGGTCTGCAAACCCTGTCTTATGAGGAAAGGTTGCAGGATTTGGGAATGTTTAGTTTGCAAAAGAGAAGACTGAGAGGAGACTTAATTGCTGTCTACAAATATCTAAAGGGCTGTCACATTGTAGAAGGATCAACTTTATTCTCATTTGCACAAGGAAAGACTAGAAGCAATGGGATGAAACTGAATGGGAAGAGACACAGATTAGATATTAGAAAAAACTTTTTGACAGTTAGAGTGATCAATGAGTGGAACAGGCTGCCACGAGAAGTGGTGAGTTCTCCTTCAATGGAAGTCTTCAAACAGAGGCTGGACAGACATCTGACTGGGATGATTTAGCGAATCCTGCTTTGAGCAGGGGGTTGGACCAGATGGCCCAGGAGGTCCCTTCCAACTCTACGATTCTATGATTCTATGATTAATGGAGGTGAGATCACCTACATTTTGGGTCGACAGCCGGGTCCTTCTTTCTGTCAGGATTGATCCAGCAGCACTGAAGACTCTTTCTGATGGCACAATATGCCTTATAGGAGCTCGCTTGCCCTGCTGGTAGTGTGCTAATTCAGGCCAGGTGTCCAGTTTACAGGCCCAGAAGTCAAAGGGGAATGAACTGTGAGGGAGAACATCGATAGGAGACAGCCATTGTCAACTATGGTTCAAAATTACCTCTCCTCCCCTGTCACTTGCAATCGATTCAGTATTACCAGTCATGTGAGCGGTACTCGAGATATCAGTCCACAACATGGTCATGAAACCCCTGTCTCCAACGCCAGTTCGGCTGCGTGCACCACAAACACCTCTTCCATGTTGCCCAGTACGGCTCGTGGTAGAACCTGCACCGCTGCTGTGTGCTGGGAATGCCTCAAACAAGCAACTCTGATAAACCGTTTGTTACTTTGCCTTTATAGCATAGATCATCATGCCATAGGAGAACCTAGAGCTAATATTGGCAAATTACAGAACGAGGATGCTGGACAACCAGTATTTGTCATGCTTCATAGTTTTGGCAATGCGGGGGTCCCTTTTTAGGATTCGCAAGAGATAATCACACATGTGGGCCAGTGTTCCAGTTGTCAATGATACAAAGCGCTCCTTCACCCACCAATGGCGGTGCGTGTGACTGGAGGGATGTGGATTTGACACAAACCCTGTACCTGACCTCGGCAAGTCAACATTTTCTCTTGCCCCGAGAAGCATCCTCCTCCTCTTCTTCCTGCACCTTGTCCAGGACAGTTCTCAGTCAGGCATTGTCTGCACAGTCATCAAGGCTTCCCTCCTCCTCCTCCGCTACAGATGCCAGATCCTTAAGCGCAGACGACGCTATCATAAGCATGAGCATCCCACTTATGCGTCTGCTCATGCAAATTTTGTCGCACATTAACAGCCATGTGCATTCCACAAAACACTGAAGGACTTTACAGAGGTCTTTCAGCTTTGACCACTGCACACCCGACAACTTGATGTCTGCCCTCAAACTGCCTGCCCGTGTATCCTCCCACAAATGCATTACAGCCTGCCTCTGTTCGCACAGCCTCTCAGACGTTGCAACAAGGTGGAACTCCACCAAGCACATGGTTATGATTAGGCGGTGCTTGGGGAGGTGGAGCGAACGCTGCAGCCTCTGCATACAACTAGAGTCTACGGTTGAGCGACGGATGTGCGAGCACAGTCTTCGCACCTTATGGAGCAGGGCTGGTAACTCTGGATAATTATTTATGAAGCACTGCATCACCAGGTTCAAGGTGTGAGCCAGGCAAGGTATGTATCTGAGTTTTGCCAGGGCTATGGCAGCCACAAAATTACATCCATTGTCGCTGCAAGTAGTCAGTGATTAGACTGCCCAGCCATGACTCAGTTTGAGCTTGAGCCAGGCAAGGTAGTCGGCCAGTACCTCCGAGGTGTGTCTGTTTTAAATATGTTGTCTTTGGGCGACAACAGCCTGCTGACGCTTGCACACAAGGTGTCCCACTGTCGAACAGCAAGTGGTAACACTGGCAGCTGCAGATGGAGTGCTCGTGCGACTGCGCTCTGTGGACGAGCTTTCGCTTCTGGAGGAGGAGGCAGAGGGTCGAACGCCTACAGCCAACTGTTGTCTATACCGTGGGCTAGGCAGCACTGTCCCACCGCCACTGTCCCCTGTGGACCCTGCATCCAACACATTCATCTGCGTATACTGGCTTTGAACACCAGTGAGAGGATGAGTACTTTCTGGACAGCTGCATATGGTGGAAATATGAGAAGGACAAGTCCAGCTCACCCTAGCAGAGACTAGCAGTGGACATGGCAGACTACCTGAGAGGGGGTTGGTGATGGCCTAGATGCAATCACAATGTTTTTGCAACAAAAGACTGACTGCTTTGGCCTTGCGACGACACCTCAACATTTCTTGCTGGTGGTGTGCTAACCGGTGGGCTTACAGTGGGGGAAGCGATTTAGCGTTGCTGGCTACCTTCAGTGGCAGCAGGTGCACTTGTGCTACCTGAGGTTTCGTCCACGCTTGCAAGTGCATGGTGTTTACAGACTACATGTCTAAGCATGCAACTGGTATTCAAATTTTGGAGATTTTTCCCTAGACTAAATGTCCTTCCGCACTTCTTACAGATAACCTTTGCCTCATCAATAGAATTTTGGTAAAAAAAAGTGCCACACTGCACTCTTCCTACTATGGGAAAAATTTTGAGGCTTTGCACGCTGTGCTAGTTTGACCATCTGGCCAAGCTGTCCTGCAACTCTTTTTGTTTTTTAACACATTTTTGGACTGGTACGGGCCTGCCAGATAACTGCAGCTGCAATGTCGATGCCTGCTTCGGATCCACCTCCTCTTCTGAGTTATTGCCAGCGGCACCCTCGTTCCCCCAATGGATGCCAATCTGGGTCAAAACTGGGTCATCCATCACCTCCTCTTCAATTTCATCTGCACCTTCCTCTTTGTCACCGTGTAAGGTGGTATAGTATGCGGGAAAGGGCACCTGAGTCTCATCAGGGTCAGAATCTGGCTCAGTAGACTGCGATGGCAATGCAGTGCTCTGGCTGTGCATCAGTGCACTCCATGTCATATTCATCTTGGACTGGGGAATTCAGGATTTCACTTGATAACTTAGGCATGGTATGTGAAAAAAGCTCCAGGGAGTAATCTGAAGTGTGGCCTGCCGCATCCTTAACTTTTGGTGGGGTGAAGGACACAAGGAAAGGTGTTGTTCCTGACCAGGACCAGCACTGAAGACTCAGTGCTTACAGTTTTTGAAACTTCAGAAGAGGAAGCGATAGAGCTGGAGGCTGTTTCAGCAATGTAAGCCAAAACCTGTACCTGATGCTCTGGCTTTAAAAGCGGTTTACCTACTCCCAGAAAAGGGAGCCTTCCAGGCCTTTTGGAGCCAGAAGATGACGCAGGCTCAACACCTCCTGCCTTAGGTGCTATTGTGCTTTTGGCACTACCAGCAGATGCACCACCATCAGTACCAGCTGGCCCCCCCGCCCACGTCCGCGGCCTCTTCCACCATACTTCCTCATGTTTGGGAAAAAGTACCAAAAATACCAGCAGATATATAGCTGTACGCTCCTCATACAGTACCATATATGGTGTAGGGGAAAATTTGACTCTGTATTTATTTCCAGACGCTCTCTCAGCATGGATTTCACCATAATACAGAGATTTACACACAAACAGCAGATATACGGTACTGTATCAGAAGCGTACAGCTGTATACGGTGTAGGGGGAAAATTTAAATCTCCGTATTTATATCCGGAGTCACACACAGATAGTCAGCATGTATTTGTCCATGATACCAGCCAGTACACGGTAGTGTGTGAGGAGCGTACAGCTCTATACGGTGTGGGAAAAAATGAACTGTCGGTAACTGAAAGTATTAGAATGTGCTTTTTACACAGCACTTTTTTTCTGCAGTCTGCACAGCACTGTACACTAGGGTGACCGGATCTCATATGGGGGGGAAAAAATGTCAGAATCTTGTTCGTCTGGACCCCACAAAACGATTCCCCTTTCCAGATATTGAGAGAGCCAAAATTTGAGCTCGATCAAACGACGTTAACCCGTGCCGCTCGTCGCTCAAATTTTGGCTCTCTCAATATCTGGAAAGGTGAATCGTTTTGTGGGGTCCAGACGGACAAAATTCCAACATCAATTTTTTGCGGGCATCCTACTGTACACACAGCAATACAGCTATCAGGCAGCCTAATAACCAGTGCTGCTGCACACAAGAAAACTCTCCCCTGTCACTGCCATCAGCAAAAGCACATGTGCTGTACAGTTAGTGTGCAATTAAAAAATTCTAATATCTTAACAGTAGGGAGAGGTTGCTGTTCATCAGTAGGGAGAGAGCTAGGGCTGTAAAGATCGGCAGAAATAAAATGGAGGCGGTCAGGGCTTTAATAGACACTATGACGCCCCCAAAGCACTATGACGCCCCCCAAAGCAAGCCAATCACTGCAATACCCTTCTCGACATGTGCAGCGTCCACCACCATCGTAATCTCGTTGCCCACAGTGTACGTCCTTGCTCATGTCATTGGCTGAAAAAGGCACCTGCAAGCATTCTGAGAAATCCGACTTATGCCAAAGTTGGAAATGAGTGCCAAAGTCGGCGACTTATGAATTTGGCTGACCTGTTTCGCTGAACTCTAGTCACTGGTTTTCTGCTACTGAGTAAGGTGGATATTAACCCCGTTGAGAATCCCTTTTTCTCTAGTAGTGACCTTAGAAATCCGGGCTGCATTTGACAGCCTGGAATTTGACAACACAGGGTCCCTTCAATCACCGTCTCAGTGACAGAAGGACCACTGGGTGCTCCCAAAGGACCATGACCATCACTCTCAGCCAGTAGAACCATGGTCTTTTCGGCCAAAAAGGAGCTATCATAATCACTCTGGCTCTGTCCTCCCTGATCTTCCTCAGAACCGCTGGTATGAGGCATATTGGAGGGAAGGCGTACAGGAGACCTGATGGCAGTAGACACCTTCAGGATAGAGTGGACAACGGCCTGTCTGCTGGACTTAGGGAGCATAATTTCTGAAACTCCCTGTTGGCTTTTGCAGCGAAGAGATCTATACTGGGTTTTCCCCACATGTGCACTAAAAGAGTCAATTTTTCAACGGATAGACAGCATTCTCCTTGCCTCAAGTGGTTCCTGCTCAGAAAGTCTGCCTTCAGGTTGTCTACACCTCGGATATGCAGGGCCGATAATGAGAGGAACTGGTGTTCTGCCACAGTCATGATCCTCTTTGTTATCTGCATCAAAGACTGAGAACGGGTGCCCCCCTGGTGGTTTAAATATGTGACCGCTGTTCGGTTTTCTGATAGGGTTGTTGACTCACATGGTGTCCTCTTAGGTGTGAGTCCTTTCAGTGCCCTTTCAATTGCTATAAGTTCCCAATCATTTGAGGATAGATCTCCTGGGCCCAGGGATCCTGGAGCCATAAAGAAGAGTGTGTCTAGGTGGGCTCCCCACCCCAAAGGACTGGCGTCCGTTGTGACTACCTTGGAGGCTGTGTATGTCCAGGGTACTCCTCTCGGAGATGACTATCTGTAAACGCCAGGGTCCGGGAGGGTGAGCCTCTGCAACAAAATGACCTGAGACTTCAGGGACAGTTAGAGCACACACCATTGTAGTTCCCTTGTGTGGAACTGGGCCCATTTCACCACCGGTATGCAGGAGGTTAAGGACCCCAAAACCGACATGGCCCTTCTCAAAAAAACAGAAGTGACCCTTATTGCTGTTACAATTAGTTTTTTGATTTTTTCTTCTTTCTCCTCTCGGTGGAGCAGGAGTGTCACCTCCCAGTCTACTGTTAACCCTAAAAAAAAATCCAAACTGGAACCAGCAATGATCCAGAATTTCTGAGGTTCAGCTGCCATCCCAGCATCTGTAGTGTTTCCATCACTATTTTGACTTTTCTTGATAGTGGGAAGAAATCTCTCTCACTGGCAAGAACGTCGTCCACATATGGGATCACCAGAGTATCTTTTTCTCTGAGATATGCTGTGACCTCTGCAATTAATTGTGAAAACTCTGGGGTAGCAATAGCCCCCCAAGGGCAGAGCCCTGTACTGAAAGGGTGGCAGTCCAGATGAGGTCTCAGTGGCGTCACTGAGGTATTTGCGATCTTATTACCACGTCCCGATCCGACAACAAGAGTCCTTGAGATCCAGGACTGCCATATAGCACTGAGGAAAGGGCATTAATAGGAGCTTTATTGCCGATCTTATAAATCTAAAAGGCCTCAACAACTACCTGATGTTTCCATCTTGAATGATAATTGTCCTCGAGGAATTGTCTGTTTTCTTTTATAAGAAAAAGTCAGGGGGGAGTAAAAACCTTCCCCTTCCAAACATATCCTGGAAGAAGTTCCGGTAGAGGAAAGAAAGGAAGTAATCTCGCTCCTAGACAGTCTTGCTTTTCTTGAGAGGACTGTACTTTGGCCGCCACGAAGATACATGCAGACTCGTGGTGGAACCTTAACTCCAGACCTGACCCCACTATTTGCCGGATCCATGGGTGCTGGATAAGATCCCCTCACCTGAAAAGGACCCTCAGCCTTCCTCTCCCAGGCTGGGAGGAAGTGAGTCACTGGGAGGGTTTTTTGGTGTCTTTGGAGGGCTTGCCGAAGTAGAAACCTCTCCCTCCTCTGGATCGCTTGTCAGCAGTACAGGGATCGAGACAGAAATAACTCAGCCTTTTTAGGTCTTTCGGCGCTCCTTTCAGAAGGGACGAAAATTCAGAAGACAGTTTTGGGAAATTATTCTTTTTGTCACCGGCTTTCTCCAACACGTCATCCAATGCCGGTCCAAACAGGCAAAAATGAAACTTTAGTCAATTTCCCTCACACGGCAGAGAGCAATGTGGGACGTCGTGCAGTATGGCTCAAATGTTGGCCAGGGGACACACAGGAAAAGCTGCTGATTTTGCTGCTAGCTTGGCTGAATCCCCTGAAGCCTCAGCTAGAAATACTGCCGCTGCTCTGATGGCCGGTATTGCTTCAAAGATACACTCCCTGGGGATTCATTGCTCTAGCTGATCCTCCAGGTTATCAACCCATATTTTTAGGGATCTAGCCACACAAGTGGCCACGATGGCCGGCCTTAACAGCCTTGGAGGCCTCAGCTGGGGCACTAAGACAACTTTGTCTGTCTCTCAGTCCAGAGGTTCTTTCAGGGAACCTAAATCCTCAATGGGTAGGGAGGATTTTCTGGCGACTTTTGAGATCGCTACATCAATCTTTGGAGCTCTATCCCAGGATGAGGATGCCTCTTCCCTGAAAAGGAGGTACCCCTTTGATGAATTATCTGGGACTTTTTCCCTGGTTTTTCCCATTCCCTCTTTATGAGCACTTCCAGCTGTTCGTTAATAGGGAAGGCTCTATGTTTCTTCTTTTGCAAACCGCTAAACATGAGTTCCTGAGCCGTCTTTTTTGCTCGCTCATCTACCAGCCCCATAGTAGATCGGATTGCTTTTATAAGCTTATCTGTAGCTTCCACTGAGAAAGCAGTTCTGATGAGGAAGACACAATCAGATAAATCCCGCTGTTCAGAGTCCTCCTCTGATCCTATGCAGTCCTCCTGAGAGACCAATGAGGGGCTGGACCGATCTCTACAATCAACAGATATGGATAGCAAAGCAAAAGTCCTTACTGATTTACAGACCTCAACCTGAGATCCCTGATTCAGTCAAGACAGTAGCAGAGGAGACACCCTCTTTCGCTGATTGTGCCAGAACTGTATTAATAGTCCCTTAGGAGCATCCTGGAATAAGAGATTAGATCAAAAAGAGTAAGAATAAGGAATGTCCCTTATGCAATAGATTTTGGAGACCTTCTATACTCTCCTCTCTCATGTCTCCTCTCCACCCCACCAATGTATGTAAAAAAAGTCAAGCACGCTAATGTCTGTTCCCTCTAAACTCACCACTCGGACGCTTCACAGAACGGGTACCGGATCTGGAGGCTGACTGGGAGACAGGAGGGGTCCATAGTCTCTTTGGTCTTCTCACTTTTTGGAACCGTGACAATCTGCCCGTACGCTGCTCGAGCGGCTCCCACTGCTGCTGTGGTGCGTCTGGCTCTTCTCATTTGAGCGAGACCGCCTCTCCTGCACCTCCTGGTGAGGCTGCAAGTGCTCTGGCGAAGGGCTCTCCATCTCACAAGCTGCTCTCATCAGGTAGCAGCAGCAGTTAAGCAGTCACCTCCAGCCCAGTAATGGCCTGGTGACACCCGCCCACACTTCTGATTGTCTTTAAATAGCATTGCCCCCTCCCCCCTTTTTTTTATTATTGATTGATCACCTGGTTGATCCTGCACCTGTGCTTCCTGGTCCATGTGTACGCTCTATGCCCGGTCCTGTGCGTGCCCCCGGCAACCACATCCGGTGCACGCTTTTCTACCTGGTGCCCATGCCCCCTTCTTAACTATCCGGGTGTATGTGCAGTTCGTGCACACACAGCAACCACATCCGGTGCATGTAACCTGTCATGTGCGCTCACTTGAGTTTGACCTCTGGAGCGCATCGGACTATCTTACTGCGCTGGTCCCAGGTGATCAGGGGAGCACGCACCAAAGCAGCCCAGGAGTACATACCCGCTGTGCGCACCTGGCTTCTCTTCTGGTGAGCGCTTGGGTCACTTCCGGTACTCGCCGCAGGTACACGCCGGATGTGTTCCGGGTATGTTCCTGGCTTCCACGCCATGACCCCCGCCATAGTGCTGCAGAGAAGCAGCACTGGATTTGAGAGCCGTCCATGCTGCCTCATCATACTGTAGAATAATGACTATTCTTATAAAAATATTGCAACTAGTCCTGAGAATGCAAATGTTCTTGTAAAATAGTCATATCGCATCTGGTAGTGGTTGATGGAAGAATCCAAATAAAAGAAAAGATTATTACAGAAAAACATAAAAATAGGAGAGAGAGATTGTCCATTAGTTCATATATAAGCTTGTAACCTTCTTTCTCTGGGATTCCACATGGCAAATGGCCTGTCTCTCTTATGTCCATGCAAAGAAGCCTAACTGAACAACTGGTATGTTACTTTACTACAGAGATGACATCTTGCGTCTGTGTCTCATGATGGTGAGGGAAGGAACGAGCGACCTCTACAGTTAGCCATGAATTATATACGTCTCTTAAAGCACGTGACCTCGGTAAAGTCAACTCCATATATACAATGTGCCAAGCTTACAAAAATAGTTCTGTAGATTGCTTTAGCTGACACGACATAGGCTGAGTCTTATACGAAATTAACGGATTATTAATATTTAACACATACCTTGCCTGGTCCGGAGGAAGCATCCACACTGCTACCACTGCAGGTATTTCTCCCCCGGGACAGCCCTTTGTACCCTCCCTGTTGAGCAGGTAAGAGCCAGGCACTAACACGTGGCCTCCGGTGCCCAGGCAGAAGTTAAGCTCCTCAATGTGCCACACGGGCTGCACAGCCACCATACTTCAACAGGGATGGTGCAAAAAGTGGCCTCCAAGGACTTCCATGGGACATGTTGGCAACAGGGAAGGTACATCTAAAGTGGTCTCCAAGGCTGTTAAACTTCTCCCGGGCATTTGCCTCATGGGCTGTGGCCATGCATTCGCTCAGGGGGGCATGGGAATACATGGCCCCCGAGGCAACTACCGGTACCTGGTGACGGATGTAGCAGACCGGTGCCTGCTAGTAACCATCTGACCCAGGCATCCTCTTGGTTTCCTGTCCTTGATGGGGAACCCTCAAGATGAAGACTGATGCGGAGAGAGGAGCCGCCCCTTTTGTTTCTTCAGTTATCTTGAAGATTTCCTGTCCTTGAAGGGCAGATCCCCTCTCGTGATGCCGTCATGTATGATGGTAAAAGACAGTTTGGTGGTGTTCCAATTTTTTTTTCTCTATTACCTCAAATGATGTGCAAAGCTTCCCCAACCAATAATCCAATGGTTACCACCAATAGAATGAAAAAAAAACACAAAAAAATGAAAAAAAGAGGACTTTATTGCCCCATGGTGTGGCAGCGCTTCAGATATATATCCTTGAGAAAAGATACTATATTGCCGGACGTGGTAACGTTTCAAGTAAAGTTCACTTTTTTGTGCTGTTTTCTTTTTTTTCAATATACACATACATTTATAAAGCTCAAAGTGTGTGTGTGTATGTATGTGTATATATATATATATACATCTAAAAGTGTGTATGTGCCAAATTTTGTGGCTGTAGCTGCGACGGTGCGGATGCCTATCCCGGACATACAACATACACCTCTGGACCCCGAGAGCGTCCTAGTCTGACTGTGTGTTTGGTGAATTGGAACGCGCGGGGTTAGAATTTTGCCTCACACACATACACACACACAATTTTACCCCCCGTCTACATACTGGGGAAAAAATGAGGGGTGGGGCTTGACGCACACACTGCTTCCCCAATATGCATATAGTGTGTGTGCGTCAAGCCCCGCCCCTCATTATGATGTCATAATGCCCCTATTTGCATACTGGGGAAGCAGTGTGTGCATATCAAGCCCCGCCCCTCATGATGACATCAGCGTCGCCATGGCAACCATTGTGACATCATAATGAGCGGCGGCAGGGCTTGCAACCTATGATGTCATAATGGTTGACTATGAGATGGAGGATGTGTGATGGGTATATGGGTACTGGACTATGGTATGGCGGATATGCATGATGGGTATATGGGCACGGGACTATGGTATGGAGGATATGCATGATGGGTATATGGGCACGGGACTATTGGATGGAGGATGGGTATATGGGCACGGGACTATTGGATGGAGGATGGGTATATGGGCACGGGACTATGGGATGGAGGATGGGTATATGGGCACGGGACTATGGGATGGAGGATATGTATGATGGGTATATGGGCACAGGCCTATGGGATCGTGGATGTGTCATGGGTATATGGGCACGGGACTATGTGGTTAGTTATAACAAATTATAATAATCCTCCATCCCAGTTAGTTACTATGCCCGGGCAGCGCCAGGCTCTTCAGCTAGTGTATATATATACACACACACACGGTACAGACCAAAAGTTTGGACACACCTCATTCAAAGAGTTTTCTTTATTTTCATGACTATGAAAATTGTAGATTCGCTCTGAAGGCATCAAAACTATGAAGTAACATGTGGAAATATATTTTCAGTTGTTCACACTTTTTTGTT
Source organism: Dendrobates tinctorius (assembly GCF_039654945.1). Taxonomy (NCBI): domain Eukaryota; kingdom Metazoa; phylum Chordata; class Amphibia; order Anura; family Dendrobatidae; genus Dendrobates; species Dendrobates tinctorius. Next base: position 84,290 of record NW_027362012.1, on the reverse strand, counting down.
AATTATATGTCTTATATTCTAGGTTCTTCAAAGTAGCCACCTTTTGCTTTGATTACCACTTGAAGCTCATCAAGAGAATGTGTAAAGCCGTAATCATCAGAAATGGTCTTCCAACAGTCTTGTTGGCCCTTTTGCCTTAACTCTGCTGTCCAGCTCACCCCAAACCATCTTGATTGGGTTCAGGTCTGGTGACTGTGGAGGCCAGGTCATCTGGCGTAGCACCCCATCACTCTCCTTCTTTGTCAAATAGCCCTTACACAGCCTGGAGGTGTGTTTGGGGTCATTGTCCTGTTGAAAAATAAATGATGGTCCAACTAAACGTAAACCGGATGGAATAGCATGCCGCTGCACGATGCTGTGGTAACCATGCTGGTTCAGTATGCCTTCAATTTTGAATAAATCCCCAACAGTGTCACCAGCAAAGCAACCCCACACCATCACACCTCCTCCTCCATGCTTCACGGTGGGAACCAGGCATGTAGAGTCCATCCGTTCACCTTTTCTGCGTTGCACAAAGACACGGTGGTTGGAACCAAAGATCTCAAATTTGGACTCATTAGACCAGTGGAAATCTGTGGTTTGAGATAAAGAACACAAGGAATGCACATCAGACCAAACAAGGCTCTTCTACTTGTTGCCTGTCCTTAGATTCAATAGGCTCTTCACTGCTACAATTTTCATAGTCATGAAAATAACGAAAATTCTTTGAATGAGGTGTGGTCAAACTTTTGGTCTGTACTGTGTATATATATATATATATTAGCTGAAGAGCCCGGCACTGCCCGGGCATACTAACTAACTATTATAATTTGTTATAACTAACCACAATCCTCCATCCCATAGTCCCGTGCCCATATACCCATCACACATCCACAATCCCATAGGCCCGTGCCCATATACTCGTCATACATATCCTCCATCCCATAGTCCAGTGCCCATATACCCAGCACACATCCTCCATCTCATAGTCAACCATTATGACATAATGAGCGGCGGCAGGGCTTGCAACCTATGACATGAGCGTCGCCATGGCAACCATTGTGACATCATAATGAGGGGCGGGGCTTGATATGCACACACTGCTTCCCCAGTATGCAAATAGGGGCATTATGACATCATGAGGGGCGGGGATTGACGCACACACTTTTTCCCCAGTTTGTAGACGGGGGTAAAATTGTTGTGAGGCGAAATTTTAACCCCACGCGTTCCAATTCACCAAACATAGCTTAGGACGCTCTCGAGGTCCAGACGTGTGACTGTGCCAAATTTTGTGGCTGTAGCTGCGACAGTGCGGCTGCCTATCTCGGACATACATACACACACACATAGAGATATATATATATATATATATATCTCTCTATCTATATATATATCTCTATCTATCTAATATATAAATCTCATACATACACACACTATGAACCCGTTCTACGCCCGGGTGGCGAGCATTTTTATTGGTATATGGTCTCCCATCCTGGTATGTGCTGCCCCCCCTCCTATCCTGATATGCATGGCACCCCCTCATCCCTATTCTGGTATGGTCCCCCCAATCCTGGCATGCAGGGTCCCCCCTCACCCCCCAAACGTGGTATGCATGGTCCCCTCACCCCCAATCCTGGTATGCATGGTCCCTCCTCACCCCCCAATCCTGGTTTACATGGTCCCCTCACCCCCCAATCCTGGTTTACATGGTCCCCTCACCCCCCAATCCTGGTTTACATGGCACCCCTCACCCCCTATCCTGGTATAAATATCAGTATACATGGTCCTCTCACCTCCCTATCCTATAAGGGTGAGGGGTACCATACATGTTTTTTTTATTTTTGTGTGTGCAGATTAATCACTTTTCTCCCCCCGTCCTCCGGCAGAACGGGACAGCGCTGGAGCACAGGGGAGGAGTGTGGCGCCTGAGTACGCGCATGCCCATACCGCGCTGTCCAGCGCCATATTGCTGAAGACACTGCAAATGTGTCTTCAGTAAAATGGCGCGAGATAGCGCTACGCGCATGCACAATTCCGACAAAACTCCTGCCTCGGTCTCCGGCGAGAAGCGCCGCAGCAACGCTCCTCCTGGTCAGGTAAGTATGGCGCCGGAGATCGTGGTATGCATTCAGTATCTACGCTTACCGCCATCTCCGGCGCCATAGGCTGGGTGCCTTATTCTGTCTGGAGCCAGACTGCGCAGGCGTGTCACGCTTGCACAGTCTATAAAGGCTTTGGACAGAGTGACGCTTCCAGCGTTATAGATCAACTAGTGTGTGTGTGTATATATTACACTATATACAATGTGTATAAGAGCCCGGCATTGCCTGGGCATAGTAACCAACTGTGGTTAGTTATAACAAATTATAATGAATATATGATGTGAAATGTTTTTATGTGCAATATAATCAACACTAGTTAATTTGTGTTGCAAATTTGTAAACGATTACCCAAGTATTGATAGTATTTTATTTTCAACTCATTCAAGAGCCTTTTGATAAACAACATGTGTATCTGTGTATCTAACCCTATCCTGTGTGATACTGGGCTCCCCCTGCAGTCTGTTTTATTTCCAGCTTTACAGACCACTCTCTGACACAATTTATTACCATGCCAAAACAGAAGGATGATAACACCATAGAAATGATAATAATAATAATAGGCAAAATTGTTTGGTGAATTGGAAGGCGCAGCGTTAAAATTTCGCCTCACAACATAGCCTATGACGCTCTCGGGGTTCAGACGCGTGACTGTGCAAAATTTTAGGGCTGTAGCTGCGACGGTGCAGATGCCAATCCCGGACATGCATACATACATACATACATACATACATACATCTAATATATAAAGCTCAATGTGTGTGTATGTATGTATGCATGTACATATGTATATATGTGTGTGTGTGTGTACATATTTTACACACACACTGCGCGCTCCCAATGCGATAGCATCGGGCGTATTTCTAGTGTAACAGCTGCGTCGTTACGCGCATGCATGGGTGGAACGGGTAGAGCGCGCAGATGTGGCTGTTACTGCGCATTCACAGGAATAGCGGTGACGTAAATGTCACTTGCGCAGGCCACGAACTGCGCCTGCGCAAGTGACACACATGCGCGGGAATAACCATGACGTGTATATTAACGACGTGGCTGTTATACACATCTCCGCTATTCCCATGTGGGCGCACTGTCACTAGCACAGGCGCAAGTGATACTGCCGCGGTGTCTTATGGGATTCAGGGACAGCGGCCGGAAGTCCCAACTTGCGATTATATATAGATAGCTGATTCATTATTCTTTCTATACATGACATACCTTGTAATGCAATAATATTTGGAATAGACTGATAGAAAGAAACCACATTTTGTGAAAGCCAATTTAGGTCCTCAAAGAATGGGGTATTGTCTTGTGTCATGGATGTATCCATGTTACCACACATGAGAAGTCCTCCACAAAGTTAACTGGGGCACTTGATTCCCATATTATCTAAAATATTAGGATATTATCTCACAACGGAATCTGGCGTTTTCACACAAATATGGAGGTCAACATATTTATGGGGGAAATTAGCAATTAAGTATCATTTTTCCCTTGCTGATACAGCCTCACCTGCTATAGAATCAACTATTGATATTATTAGTAGTATATTATCCAGTGATTGTTTCATACTTTTATATCAACCTACTAACTGCACAATAGTTTGTGGATCCACATGTGCTACCCCACATGTGGTCACAAACTACTGCGTGGGTTCCTGGCGTGGCTCATAAGAGAAGGAGCGCCATTTGCACTTTCCATATTGGAGAGTCTTGAGACTATGTGGACACGGCGTTTTTTTGCCTCTGCGGATTTTGTAGTAAAAACCGCAGATAAATCCACAGGACTAAAGTCCTGCGGTTTATCTGCGGTTTTACACCTCATAATGTATGAGGTGTGAAACTGCAATGTTTCTGCACTAAAGAATTGACATGCTGTGGATTGTAAACCGCAGCAAAACCGTGCGGTAAAATCCGCAGCATGTGCACTGCGTTTTCCAGTTTACCATTGAAAAGAATGGTACTGTACAACGCACCTAAATCTGCTGCGGTCCCGCAGCTGCAGAAACGCTGCGGATCCGCAGCAGAATCCGCACCGTGTGCACATACCCTCAAGGTGCCAAAAAAGCAGTTAAACCAAGCTCTGCGTGGCAATTATGCAGGCAGAGTTCCTGTGCCCAAAAAAATCTCCAATCACTTACAGTACTTCCTGTCTGACTGAGTGAGGAATCTAAAAATTTACCCAATTGCTGTATTGGCATTGCAACCAAACATTACATTTAATTAATACAGAGAAAACCAAAAACAAAACACAATTAAAAATGAGAAACTGGGATATTTGTTTTAATAGTATTAAATTGTAAATAGTTTTTCCATAATTCTATTGGAGGGAATATCATATAATATGCCATTTCTTTTGGTATTAGCATGGGTCCCATGAACCCACTAATTCTACCTCCCTGCAAAGCCTGATGGCCCTGAACATCACTGTGCAGAGAAATACAGTCTCTAGAATAACTCCATTCACTAACATGTAGCTGTGAAATTTGTCTCTCACTGTACAGACTGCCTCTGGAGAAATAAGGGCTGCATCAGTATGGGGCCAAAATAAAGTGAACGGCATACCCAATAAAATGTGGTTCCTTTTGAGATGCCTATAAAATTTAGAGAGATGCTTACAATGGAAAGAAGGGGGAAAAAGCTCCTCTGGCATTGGTTTACACCATGAAGAAACACAAGCTTGCGTATATTACATCCCAACATGCCTGATCCTTAGTACTAGATTGGTTGACTTCCATCTACTGTATCTATTGGGTCGTCCAGAATCTCCCGACCGCAAATGTGCAAGGATTATGTGGCCTGCATTACTGTTGTGTTGGGGTTATACACAGACAAATTTTGCATTGTAAATAACAAACAATACGCAAAGACTTCTAGAAATACACAGTATTTTATTTTGTACTTTAACAAATAAATCAACATATATGAGAAGAGTATGGTTTCAACAAATCTAGAACATTGGCCCAAACTGGGACATTATTTTTGGACTCACTAAATTGAGTAAGCACTACTAGATCATATGTTATGTGTGCCTCATCTTTCTGAATGCCATTCAAACAGATACATTGGAGTCTAATCTGGAATACTTTGTTATACTTTAGATAATATTTTTGCGGGAGAAGAGAAATCTAATGGTCACTTCTTTTGCCTCAGTAATTGGAAAAAAATCAAATTACATTTTGCTCCACGTAGTATTATATGAATAAAAGGTGGAATATAGCAGCCACAGACTGTAAATGCAGGGTAAGCTCTTATTTTTTGCTGGGCTTTTCCAGAAGCAGAGCTTCATATATCGCATGGTGTAGTAAATGGACACTTTTGGACACAGTCTTACTAATGCTCGATGCTGGGAGGACTACCAGTAACACATTTGGTCAAAAGTGTGGCGTATAAACATGGTTACAGTCAATTCGCTTTATGATCAAGAAATGAGAAAAATCCAACATTTAAAAGGGGCAAGAAGTTATTCTTACATATGGAAATTCTGAAAATTTTTTCCAAACCTCTGCTTGCAGTGACTTATTGCATTTCTACGGAAATCAAACTGGAGCTGTAACATATTTGTTAGAAACTTAAAAGCTTATTTCCAGGAAATAGAAATCTGTCCAAATCATGTAACAGAGCTCCAACTTGATTTCTCGTTTCAATCATTCATGAAAACCAAGAATTGCTAAAGAAATTGTAAATTAAAAGGATATATTGTTTTCAGGGAAAAATGTACATTTTGTCATGACTAAGACAATTGTGGCATATATATATTGTGCCGTTCACGTAACACTGGGAATATAAAAAAAAAAAATGGTCAGAGCCTGAGGCATGAATATATATTGTATAATGCTGTTCACCAGTTGTATAGCGCTTTGGCATTAACACAGTATCAACACACAGACATTACCCACACACATAATCCACTGACAACATTATTCAATGGCTGTAGCTGCCATGCAGCGGGGTTAGAGGGTCAGATACTGATTTACAGCACACAGATAGGAACATCTGGCTGAGGCCAAGTACAATAAACCACAGAAATCTCTTCTTATGGCTTATGGAGACAGCAGGAATTAGGATAATCAACTCAACACGCGAGCGTTTATGTGCCAACAACCTAGTAACTGGAACGCACTTTTTCTGTTTAGGCATATTAACAACAATACAAAACTAAATTTTTTCAAGAAAAAAATAGAAATATCAATTTTCCCTACAAGGAAATCAAAAAAACCTAATGAAACATTGTTTGCCGAGTCTTCTTATCAGGTAAAAATGGCCAAAGGGATTCCCTAATGCCGACTCTGAAGGGTGTCCGTTGTCCAATGCCAAGTGCTTCCAGCCTGGAGCAGTCGAGCTGTGGGTTCCAAGGTCGAGGAGTCGCCCCAACAGGTTCATCTGTGACCTAAATAAATACAATTTTCCATTAAAACCAGTTCAAAGCAATCATATTCATCCATCCACCGTCAGAATTTATAATCTATAGCTGAAGAGCCCGGCGCTGCCCGGGCATAGTAACTAACTGTGGTTCGTTATAGCAAATTATAATTATCCTCCATCCCATAGTCCCGTGCCCATATACCCATCATACATATCCACCATACCATAGTCGAGTGCTCATATACCCATCACACATCCTCCATCCCATAGTCCCGTGCCCATATACCCATCATACATATCCACCATCCCATAGTCGAGTGCTCATATACCCATCACACATCCTCCATCCCATAGTCCCGTGCCCATATACCCATCATACATATCCACCATCCCATAGTCGAGTGCTCATATACCCATCACACATCCTCCATCCCATAGCCCTGTGCCCATAAACCCGTCAAACATATCCTCCATCCCATAGTCAAGTGCCCATATACCCATCATACATATTCTCCATCCCATAGTCCCATGCCCATATACCCATCACACATCCTTCATCTCATAGTCCCATGCCCATATACCCATCATACATCCTCCATCCCATAGTCCAGTGTCCAAATACCCATAACACATCCTCCATCCCATAGTCAAGTGCCCATATACCCATCACACATTCTTCATCTCATAGTCCCATGCCCATATACCCATCATACATATCCTCCATCCCATAGAATAGTAGATAATAGTATATGGGCACTGGAATGACCCATAGATTAAAGTGGAGGTATAATGTAGGCTAGGTATACAAGGAAAATTGTGGCTGTGGAAATACAATCACAATGTAATATGGCTGCGTCACAAGTGGCAGTGATTCCAACCTAACAGCCGGCAGAAATTCAACCCGGATGGTTTTTTTTTAGATCCCCACTATGTATGTAATTGTGAAAGTGCAACAATGTAATCTTATTCTGCGTGGCCACAAAATGCCATGTAGCCCAGACCTAAAAGGGTTATTCCTATAATTCTAGTGTGTATATATATTTTATATATTTTGCGTATATATATATATATATATATATATATATATATATATATATATATATATATATATATATATACACACACACATACACACACACACAAAATATATAACAAATTATATTATATATTTCACACCACACACATATATATACACATATATATGTATATTATACAGAAATTTGCATCACCTGGCCTTTGCTAACGATTATAATGAACAAGCTATAACCCAAACAGGCTAATTAGGTCTGAAACCTTAGTTTCAGTCAGTAATTTTGACCAGGTTTGCCCACACATGTGAGCACCAGTCCCAAAGTCCCCTATGTAATGGGTATGCTGCAGCCCCAGTGTCTCTTATGCAATGTAAATGCACCAGTCCTGTGTCTCCTATGTAATGTATATGCAATAGTCCCAGTGTCTCCTATGATATGCATATATACCAGCCCTAGAGCTGGCTAATATACCAGCCCCAGTAACAGGGGACATCATTAACAAAAAGACTGTATTAATGTTAAAATGCCCATCCATAGGTTTTCAAGACAGTATATGTAAAATATAAAGAATAAAAAATAAGAGTAAAAAATAAATAGTAAAAGGAAATAAAACACTTAGAGAAATATAAAAAAAGACCAAAAGATTGAGACCCATATATCGAGAAATAAAAAAAGGAAAAAAATAAATTTTAATATCGAAAAGAGAAAAAGTTTTTGTGAGGGGATAAAAGAACATTTACAATAAAAAAAAATGAAAATGTGCCTGGTCAGCCCTTAATTGGTCAAGCACGTATATGAGAACATCTAAAGGTTCTCTAAAGGCTGTGTCTCTTTCATACCCGTTTTATTGTCGCAATACAAAACAAGAATAAGAAGTTATTGTCATTTCATGGTCTCCATTTTGTTATATGTTCTCGCCTCTATGGCACACTCTGCTAAGGGAGTAGGACTGCAGCATCAGATTACATCTGCATGTTGACAGATACTAAACAGTGCACAGTCTGCATAGGCACTCTAGACAAATCGGTAGCAAAATGGTCATGAAAACCTATTGTAGAGTAGTTTTAGTGATTTATCTCATACAGAGCTAGAGGTGATCACAATTATTACTTTTCCTTGAAAACAATGAGCACTCACTCCTGATAACTCCAGTCTTCATCAGGAGTTTATAATATTTTATCAACTCCCTTCACAAAACGAGACCTCTGTGTCCCTGAAGGCTGCCAAAGAATTTTGGTATGAATACATTTATTTTTAAATATTCTCAAAGGCAAATTCGCACTACAGCTATTCCTGCAACAAAAAGGATGATTAGAGTTGGGTAAATTTCTTAGAGTGGAATGGCATTCTAGTCGAATTTTACAAAAATCTGTTTTTGTAGAGTGTGGAAATTATTTGTAATACTGAAACGTAGAGGGCTGGCAAAAAAGGTGAAAAAAAAAAAAAGCAAAAAACCTCTAATACTCATATGTCAGGTAGCCTCTACTGTTCACTATGCCCCACTCGGTCCTCGGTGTCTCCTCTTACCTTGAAACCTGGCATCTCGATTCTAAGCCAAGACATCCATGAAGTGCACAGTGATCTTAAGTTATGCAATCTAGGCCAGGACTTCCAGCAGCAACTAGGCCCAAGACATCTCTGTGTATTTGCGTTGTAAGGCGGCTACTTCATGATGTATGCCATGACCTTTCAAACTGCTTTCACAGAGACATTCTGGGCTTAGGGCCCCGTCACACACAGCGACTCACCAGCGATCCCGACAACGATATCACCTTGTCAGGATCGCTGGTGAGTCGCTACATGATCGCTGATGAGTTGTCAAACAGACAGCTTCACCAGCGATCAGCACCAGCGACGCCGAGCACGCGGCGTCACTGTGAACTTTAGTTACCAGCACGCTGATGCAGGGAGCTGGTAACTAAGGTACACATTGGGTTTCTAAGGGGCACGAAGCGATGCGTGCTGACCAGCGGGAGGACCAGCGACCCCAAAAATGTCCAGACATTTCAACAGCGATCAGCAATACCCGGCAGGGGGGCCGGTCGCTGATAGCTGTCTCACACAGCGAACTCGCTGGTGAGATCGCTGTTGCGTCACAAAACTAGTGACTCAGCACTAGCGAGATCGCGGTGTGTGACAGGGGCTTTAGTCACAGCTGGAAGTCCCAGCCTAGTGTGAAGACGCCAGAGGTTTCAGTTGGCCACAACAGAGAGAGGTGCTGAGGACCGTACAAGAGACTGAGCAGCAGAGGGGAGGAATAAGAATTAGTTGGGGTTTTCTTCTACATTGTACATTAATTATGCTCTGAAGTGTCTTCAGACCCCAGAGCATGATAAGACACACTCAATTCACAGAAAATAAGTGAGAAAGTTAGCAGAGAATCGAATTTCCAGATAAAATCTGTGCAATTTGGTCAATCTGAATCTCGTCAGAACCATTCATTCCCAATTATAATTCACACCTGAGGCACATCCACAAAAATTCACCCTTACAGCATATACATTACAGTACTTACTGGTCTTAAGTGGCTGCTGGGAAGGTTGAAAGCATCGGCCATGGCACAAGCAATTTCATATTTAGTCATCTGCTCATTTCCAGACCAATGGAAAATGCCTTTCAGTGATGGATCCTGGGAAGGGATAAGAGATGGCCATTACTGCTTAGAAGATATTTTGTCCCAATGACATTGGAGACCTGAAACTGCATCAATAAGCAGATTAAAAAAAAAAAAAAAAAAAAAAACATATCCAAAGCCCATGAACATATTTTGAGCTGCGATTGGGCGAGATGGCTCTATGACTGGCACAAGGTATTAGAGCACACAGTCATTACAATGGAGCAGATATGTCACATACTTTTTTTCCATTCTACATGACGGCACCACGAGAGAGATCCGCCCAGCGACAGGAAACCTTCAAGATAAAAGGGGCGGCTCCTCTCTCTGCATCAGTTGGTCTCCTGTCCTCGATGGGGAACCCTCAAGATGAAAACCTCTTGAAGAAAGAAGAAGAGGATCCCTGGGTCGGATGATTAATGGCAGGTACCGGTCTGCTACGCCCGTCGCCAGGTACCGGTAGTCACCTCGGGGGCCATATATTCCTATGTCCTCCCTGAGCGAGTGCATGGCCAGAGCCTGTGAGGCAGATTGCCCAGGTGAAGTTGGATGCCTTGGAGACCACATGCGGTGTACCCTCCCAGACGTTGATATACCCCATAAAAAGTCCACGCAGGTCAATTTCTGTATTCCTTCCCTGTCGACGTACAGTGCTTCTGCCCAGGCACTGATGTGCCACACGGGCTGCATGGCCAATGCTCCTTGGAGGCCACATATGTGTACCCTCCCTGTTGAGGCCAGACACCACACCCTCTGGATGAACCCTGGAAGCAAGTACCTGTGAGCAGTGGTGGTCAGGGTGACGTCCACATTCCCTCAGGTGACAGCCAGTCGGCAGGGGTCCGGAGGAAGCAGGTATGAGGGCGCAGGTGTCATGGAAGCCGAGGGCGTGGGAACGCCGCAAGAGTCCCGGGCACGCACCGGAAGGGAAGCCGGGTACGCGCTGGTGAGGGGGACGCTCGGGTGCAGGGGTCGACAAGGCGTGCGCACTGTAAGCGCGCATGACGAGGCCAGAGCTGCGAGGAGGCTGGGTACGCCCACCTAGCGACCGGAAGTAGTTGTGGGCGACCCGGAAGTGCGGCTCGACACCCAGCAGGCAGCAGGGGGAGCACGCACAGCAAGAGGCCACATAACAGGGGCGTGCACCGGATGTGGTGCCAGGTGCGCGCACAGGCAAGCTATAGTGCGCAGGCGTAGAGGGAATAAAGCGCAAGCGGTCAGCAGGTGCAGGATCAACCAGGTGGGCCAATTAATTAGGAAAAAAAAAAAAAAAAGAGAATGCTGCTATTTAAAGCAACAGGAACTGCTGGCAGGCATCACCACACCATTTTTGGGTTGGATGTGACTGCTTTCAGCACAAAGCAGCAGCAGCTAAACAGTTCATAGAATGGAGAGCCCTTCGCCAGAGCACTTACAACTGCGCCAGGAGGCGAAGGAGAAGAGCCAGACACACCGCAGCAGCAGTGGGAGCTTCTCGGGCAGCGCACGGGCGGATGGTCGCCACAAGAAGAAGGGGTCCCTAGTCTCTTTGGGAGACATTGAGAAGACCAGTCAGCCTCCAGATCCAGTACCCATTCTGTGAAGTGTCCGAGTGGTGAGTGAGCTTCGAGAAAGTCCAGTACTCTAATGTCTGTTCTCTTTCTCGTCTCCTCTCTCCCCTCTTTTACATACATTGGCGGGGTGGAGTATAGGAGGTCCCTAAGAAGAGTAGGGAAAAAACTAAAAATAATGAATGTCCTTTATGCAATAGTCCCTTAGGAGCATCCTGGAATAAAAGCTTGTGCCAGGATTGTATTAACAAGACAGACTGTCAGAGAATGATGGTGTCTCTTCTGCTACTAAGAACCCTAATTCAAACAGAGGTTTGCAAATCAATAAGGGCATTGCAATCAGCGGATACGGATAGCAAAACTAGAGATAGATCCAGCCCCTCAGTGGTTTCTCAGGAGGACTCCGATAAAACCCGCTATTCAGATAGTAGTTCGGACGAGGAAGACGCATTCCCAGTAGAAGATACAGATAAGCTTATAAAAGCGATCTGGTCTACCATGGGGCTGGTAGATGAGCGAGCAAAAAAGCTCAGGAACTCCTGCTTAGTGGAATACAAAAGAAAAAACGTAGAGCCTTCCCTATTAATGAACAACTGGAAGGACTCATAAAACGGGAATGGGAAAAACCAGAGAAGTCCCAGATAATCAATTCCCTAAAAAGGAGGTACCCCTTTGAGGAAGAGGCATCATCGTCCTGGGATAGAGCTCCAAAAATTGATGTAGCGATATCAAAAGTCGCCAGGAAATCCTCCCTACCCTTTGAGGATTTAGGTTCTCTAAAAGAACCTCTGGACCAAAAGAAAGACAATTGTCTTAAAACGGCGTGGGAGGCCTCGGCTGGGACCCTAAGGCCCGCCATTGTGGCCACTTGTGTGGCTAGATCCCTGAAAATATGAGTGGACAAGCTGGAAGACCAGCTGGAGCAAGGAGTCCCCAGGGAATCTATTCTGGAAGCATTGCCGGCCATTAGAGCAGCGGCAGTCTTTCTCGCGGAGGCTTCAGCAGATTCAGCCAGGCTAGCAGCAAAGTCAGCGGCCTTAACCAATGTAGGACGCCGGGCAGTATGGCTCAAATGCTGGCCGGGGGACACTCAGGCAAAGATGAAACTCTGCTCTCTGCCGTGTGAGAGAAATTTCCTGTTTGGACCAGCATTGGATGACGTGTTGGAGAAAGCCGACGATAAAAAGAAGAATTTCCCAGAACAGCCATTCCAGGCCTTTCGGCGCTCCTTTCAGATAGGGCCGAAAATTCGGAAGACAGCAGTACAGGGACAAACAATTCTGACAAGCGAGCCGGAGGTGGGAGAGGCTTCTATTTCGGCAAGCCCTCCAAAGACGCCAAAAAACCCTCCCAGTGACGGTCCTTCTCAGGTGGGAGGAAGGCTCTCTCACTTCCTCCCAGCCTGGGAGAGGATCTCATCCAGTACCTGGATCCGACAAATAGTAGGGTCGGGTCTGGAATTAAGATTCCACCACTGGCCGCCACGAAGATGCATGCAGACTCCAGTACAGTCATCTCAAGAAAAACAAGAAAGTCTGGAAGGAGAAGTATCATCACTCCTAGTAAAACATGTCCTGGAAGAAATTCCTGAAAAAGAGAAAGAAGGGTTTTACTCCCCCCTATTTCTTATAAAAAAGCCAGACAATTCCTGGAGGACGATCATAAATTTGAAAGGCCTCAACAAATATCTGATAGTTCCGTCATTCAAGATGGAAACAATAAGGTCAGCAGTGAAGCTCCTCTATCCTCAGTGCTACATGGCAGTCCTGGATCTCAAGGATGCTTACTATCATGTCCCGATCCAGCAACAAGATCGCAAATATCTCAGAGTTGCGGTCCAGATAAGGGCTCAGTGGCGTCACTTCAATACAGGGCTCTGCCCTTTGGTGTAGCGATAGCCCCCCCGAGTCTTCACAAAATTAATTGCAGAGGTCACAGCGCATCTCAGGGAAAAAGACACTCTGGTGATACCATATCTGGCGACTTCTTGATAGTGGGAAGAAATTTCTCTCACTGTCAGGAACAAGTCAAAATAGTGATGGAGACACTACAGACCCTGGGTTGGCAACTGAACCTCAAAAAAGCCAAACTGGTACCGGCAATGATCTAGAATTTTTTAGGCTTAACAGTGGACTCGGTGGTACAGGAGTGTCGCCTACCAGAGGAGAAAGAAGAGAAGATCAAAAATCTAATCAGGGCAACATTAAAAAAGACCAGAAATGACAGAAGGGCCATGTCAGTGTTGGGGTCCCTCAAACTCCCTGCATACCAGCAGTAAAATGGGCCCAGTTTCACACAAGATGTTCTACAAAACGATCTGAGGCTTTAGGGGCAGTTAGAGCAGAAGCTCACCCTCCCGAACCCTGTACTCCAGTCACTCAAGTGGTGGTTAAAGATAGAGTCCTCCCCAAGAGGAGTGTCCTGGACACACACAGCCTCCAGAGTAGTCACAATGGACGCCAGTCCTTGGGGCTGGGGAGCGCATCTAGACACACTATGGCTCCAGGATCCCTGAGTCCAGGAGGAAAGAAGTCTATCCTCAAACGAGTGGGAGCTACTAGTGATCGAAAGGGCGCTGGAAGGATTGTTGACACATCTAAGAGGACATCATGTGAGAGTCCTGTCAGACAACCGTACAGCAGTTGCATATGCGAATCACTGAAACTTGGTGGGACAATACACATGATTGGAATACAAGACTAGAAGGATACAACTTATTTGCAAGAAACAGACTTGATAAACGAGGAGGAGGTGTTGCATTGTATGTTAGAAACGCGTATATCTGCACAGAGATTGAAACTTCAGAGACTGGGAGTTCTGTGGAAACTGTTTGGGTAAGAATACAAGGACAGAACAATGGAAAGGACACCATTGTAGGCATTTACTACAGGCCGCCTGTGCAAGCTGAAGATATGGATGAACTCTTTATTCATCAAATGGCCAAGTTCTCCAAAAAATATGACATAATTTTGCCTGAGAGAGATTCCCAACAAATGTCTGGATAGTTGAAATCTCCCATGACAACTAACAGGTCAAGGAAATTCTTATCCTCTCTTGCTGACAACTTTATCTTCCAAAAGGGAGGGGAGAAAACAAGGGGAACTGCTACCTTGGATCTAATCCTAATAAACAGGGAGGAAATGGTTGAGGAGGTAAAAGTGGCTGGGACCCTAGGACGTAGCGACATGCTATTTTAGAATTTTGGATAACTAGAGGAGGAAGACCTGTGAAGACTCAGACGTCAAGGTTAGATTTCAGAAAGGCAGATTTTAAGGAATTCAGAAAGAGAATTGGAGGGATCCAATGGCTGGATATCCTTAAAGACAAAAATATCCAGGAAGGATGGGAAATCTTGAAAAATGAAATTCTCAAAGCACAATTGTTAACAATTCCGAAAAGAGGGAAGAATAGGAAGCATTTAAGGAAGCCAGGATGGATGAACACAGAACTTAAGCACATGCTAAAAAGGAAGAAAAAAATGTTTATAAAATGGAAAGAGGGAGGCATATCTAAAGAAGAATATAATGCTGTCTGCAGAACCTGCAGGGCACAAATCAGATTACTAAAGCTGACAATGAATTGAGGCTTGCAAGAGATGTCAAAAGCAATAATAAAGGATTTTGGGGATACGTCAAAAGTAAAAGAAAAGTCAAAGATGCTATAGGATTTTTACAGGATGAAAATGATGAAATGGTAAGACAGGATGTTGAGAAGGCCGAACTTTTAAATTCCTATTTTGCATCTGTTTTCTCTCAGAAAGGAAATGTAACCTCAACTGTTCTTCACTGTCCTATTAAGGGAATAGAAGAATCCAGGATATCTATAAACAAAGGTAGTGAGGAAACACTTAGCTAACCTAAATGAATTCAAGTCTCCAGGTCCAGATGAATTACACCCCAGAGTACTGAAGGAGATAGCAGAAGAATTTTTTGAACCCCTCTCCATAATCTTTGAAAATTCTTGGAGAACAGGAGAAGTGCCAAAAGACTGGAGAAGAGCAAATGTTGTTCCAATCTTCAAAAAGGGGAAGAAGGTGGACCCAGGCAACTATAGGCCAGTGAGTCTGACTTCTATACCAGGAAAGATCTTTGAACAAATTATTAAACAACATGTATGTCAGTATCTGGATAAGAATGAAGTGATTAAACATTAGTTACAAACCCATGCTGACTCTAAGTCATGTCAGACTAACTTAATTTCCTTCTATGACGGAATCACTGATTGGGTGGATCAAGGAAATGCTGTAGATATAGTATATCTGTCAAATGCTTTGCTGAAGTCAAAAGTCTTAGTTTCTCATACAATCCTTATTGAAAAAAAAGTATGGAATGGACAAGGCAACTGTTAGGTGGATTCATAACTGGCTTAGTGATCGGACCCAAAGAGTGGTCGTAAATGGCTGCACATCCAGTTGGAAGAATGTCTCAAGTGGGGTACCACAGGGCTCTGTCCTGGGCCCTGTATTGTTCATCATCTTTATCAACGATTTAGATGAAGGAATTGAGGGTAAACTAATTAAATTTGCTGATGACACAAAGCTAGGAGGGATAGATAATACTAGAGAAGAGAGAGAGAGGATTCAAAAAGATATAAATAAACTGGAGAAGTGGGCAGCAACTAACAGAATGGTTTTTAACAGGGAAAAATGCAAAGTACTACATCTGGGCAATAAAAATGAAAAAAGCATATACAGAATGTGAGGAATAGGCCTAAGCAACAGCACATGTGAAAAAGACTTGGGTATACTAATAGATCACAGACTGAATATGAGTCAACAGTGTGATGCAGCAGCAAAGGCGGCAAATGCAATTCTAGGATGTATTAACAGAAGCATACAGTCTAGATCACGTGAAGTCATTATTTCCCTCTACTCCGCTTTGGTCAGACCTCATCTGGAATATTGTGTCCAGTTTTGGGCACCACATTTTAAAAAAGACATCAACAAACTGGAGCAAGTTCAGAAAAGAGTGACCAGAATGGTGACCGGTCTGCAAACCCTGTCTTACGAGGAAAGATTGCAGGATTTGGGAATGTTTAGTTTGCAAAAGAGAAGACTGAGAGGAGACTTAATAGCTGTCTACAAATATCTAAAGGGCTGTCACATTGTAGAAGGATCAACTTTATTCTCATTTGCACAAGGAAAGACTAGAAGCAATGGGATGAAACTGAATGGGAGGAGACACAGATTAGATATTAGAAAAAACTTTTTGACAGTTAGAGTGATCAATGAGTGGAACAAGCTGCCACGAGAAGTGGTGAGTTCTCCTTCAATGGAAGTCTTCAAACAGAGGCTGGACAGACATCTGACTGGGATGATTTAGCGAATCCTGCTTTGAGCAGGGGGTTGGACCAGATGGCCCAGGAGGTCCCTTCCAACTCTACGATTCTATGAACCACCAGGGGGGCACCCGTTCTCGGTCCCTGATGCGAATAGCAGGAAGGATCATGGCCCTAGCAAACACCAGTTCCTTTCATTATCGGCCCTGCATATTCGAGGCATAGACAACCTGAAGGCAGACTTTCTGAGCAGGAACCACCTGAGGCAAGGAGAATGGTGCCTTAAAGAGTCCATTTTTCAACGGATTGTGCATATGTGGGGGAAACCCATCATAGATCTCTTCGCCTCAAAAACCAACAAGGTGGTTCAAAAATTCTGCTCCCTAAGTCCAGCAGACTATCCGGAAGGCGTCTACTGCCAACGACCCAAGTGGACACCGCCTTCCCTCCAATATGCCTCATTCCAGCAGTTATGAGGAAGATCAGGGAGTACCAAGCCAGAGTAATTATGATAGCCAGTAGAACCATGGCCTTTTCGGCCAAAAAGGAGCTGAGAGTGATGTCAGTAACGGACCCATGGGTGCTCCCAGAAGATCACGACCTGCTAACACAAGGTCCCTTCAATCATCCTCCGAAGTCCAGGCTGCATTTGACAGCCTGGAATTTGAAAGGTCACTGTTAGAGGGAAAAAAAGGTTTCTCAGCGGGGTTAGTATCCACCTTACTCAATAGCAGAAAACCAGTGACTACGAAAATTTATGGAAGGATATGGAGGAAATTTTTATCTACCTCAGGCCCGATACGGGAGGGAGAAGTACCGGTAGGGGCAGTACTGGAGTTTCTGCAGAAGGGTTTAGAGTTGGGGTTAGCTGTCAGCACCCTCAAAGTTCACATTTCAGCCCTGGCTGCCTTATTCAACTATGACCTGACAAACAGTAGATGGGTGACCAGGTTTATCCGTGACTGTACTAGAGCTGACTCTGTCCTGTCGCCTAGGCCTCCGCCCTGGGATCTAAATTTAGTCCTATCATCTCTGACAGAAGGTCCATTTGAACCGCTAAACGCAGCATCAGATAAAGCGTTAACTTTGAAGACAGCCTTATTAGTGGCACTCACATCAGCCCATAGGGTCGGGGACTTACACGCACTATCAGCAGACCTGCCATACACTCAGGCCATGGACGATAGGGTTGTGTTAAAATTAGACCCAGCATACCTCCCTAAGGTAGGGTCGAAATTCCACAGGGCTCAGGAGACAGTCTTACCATCCTTTTGTCCTAACGCCGGTAACCAGAAGGAGGAGAGACTTCATTGAGACTTCATTGCTTAGACGTTAGGAGATGTATCCTACAGTATTTAGAGATGACAAAACCGTGGAGAAAACAGAGGGCCTTGTTTGTCTCATACCTGGGGCAAGAAAAGGCCTTAAAGCCTCTAATCAGACTATAGCTAGATGGGTGAGAGAGGCCATCATGCTAGCGTATAGGGGTGCAAGCAGGGCGGTTCCAGAAAGCCTAGAAGCCCATTCCACGAGGGCCATAGCGACATCCTGGGCGGAGAAAGCTGACGCCTCCATCGACCAAATCTGTAAGGCGGCCACTTGGTCCTCTCAGGTCTAATCTGTAATGTTTGAAAAAGGTAGACTATCTGCTACCTCTGATCTCACATTCGGAAGAAGACTGTTACAAGCAGTGATCCCTCCCTAAAGAGAATACAAATCTCTAACTCTCTCGTGGTGCCGTCATGTAGAATGGAAAAACACGGGTATTACATACCCGGTAATGTGTTTTTTCACGAGACATGACGGCACCCTTATATTCCCTCCCTATTGATCACATCATTAGTTGGGTGCATTATTAGCATTATACACTCCCTTTGGTGTTGGAAATTTAGTAGTGTAAAGGATGTATTATTTATGTGAACACTAACCTGCGGAGTTCCTCTCGTGCTCTGTAAAACAGCTGATGCGGAGAGAGGAGCCGCCCCTTTTATCTTGAAGGTTTCCTGTCATCGCTGGGCTGATCCCCTCTCTCGTGGTGCTGTCATGTCTCATGAAAAAACACATTACCAGGTATGTAATACCAGTGTATTCCAACTATGAATATGTAATCCTTCATTTCAGTCATTTAATTCACTCAAGAGTACAATTAGGTGCAAACACAATCTTTACGCACTATTCTGCCCCTTGTAAACTTTGGATGACTGGTTAATCTAGAAATCATTATTCCATATACGACATGTCACTATCATGGTTAATGGAGGTCTGGTCTCTGGGAGCCACACCAATCCTGAGAATGAAGGGGGCCGCAGAGATTTTTCTCTGTACAGCAGCAGTGTCAGGCACCCACTCTGGCACAGCCCCATTTAAGTCAATGTGGCAGACTACAGTACAGTCCGGGGCGCAGACAGTAGAGTTGCCGTACCAGGAAAAACTGAATTAACGCAGTGCTGAAGCAGAACTCTGCCCCTTAATTGTTACAATCGCTTGTGGTCGGACCCCAAAAAGTTATTAAAAGGATTGTATCAAGTTCTTTATTCAGGGGCACATCTGCTTGTCCAGGAGAGTGAGGAAGGGAGCAAGTTGAACTACCAACAAGTGATCGTTCTTAGCAGCGGCATGTTGGCGCCAGCCATCTTCAGAGCGGCACTTTGAAGAGGCTGTTTGCACACTTAGATCTTCAGAGGTGAAGAGAACACGAACTCTAGTGGCTTCTATTGGAGTTAGCAATCCTGACAGACAATGTCCACCGTATAAAGGGCCTTGCCACATGACAGGATAGGACCCAAACCCAGAAACTGGATTTAAAGACGTGTTTCTGGATGTTTGTCATCAATGTAAAGTAAAAAAACCTTGTTTAGCTGGGCAAGAGGTCTCTGACGGGATATAAAGAATAAAGTTTCACCTTGTGGAGAAGACAAACTTGGCATATGGAGAATTACAGGCCATGCAATGCTCCACTGGGAATTTAAATATGCAAATTACTTGCAAGCTTTGTGCTTTATTTCTTCAGAGTTCATGTTTTCTTCCTCTCTGAAAAAGTTGTGTTCATTGCCTAGGAAATGGGCCACCTCTGAGAGACTACAGAGGTGGCTCATAACTTGGCAATGAGCTTACTTTACTCTTAAGAGGTAAATTGCAATGCTGCTAGTTTATAGAAGCACTTCACAATTTTTGACAAGTTATCAAGATGAGAGACCCCCTTTAAGTGATATTTCCTATATGCAAATTGCCTCTTGAGAGGAAGAGAACTTCAACTCTAGTGACACATATTTGAAGAATCAATCCTAAAAGTCAGCTTTGACCCTTTAACAAGCATTGCCACATGACTTACAGATATTGGTTTGTCTCTTATCCTATTTGCAGACACACTTCTGAGCCAAAGCTCCCCCTGCTCCCTCTGGTGGTTACTGAGAGTAGTGGAGCTGGACAGGTTGCTGGAAATTCCCCACCTGACGATAATTGGAAACCTGGGATTACTGGCTGGGAGCATATAATTGAGCAGGCTGCCCTTGGTGCTTGCTGGGGGATTTTCTCCTTGTGCATTTGGAGTTTTTCTGTCTCCTGCCTGATCTGAATGGTTCAGTTAAATGATTCTTTTGCTAATCCTTTGCATCTAATTTGGTTGTGCCATTTTTTGGTTTCTGCTTTGTTGCTAGGGTTCAGCGTACTCCTTGCTGGGGGCAGCGCTGGGCCCTACTCATACTAACATAACAGGGGACTGAACAAACTGCCACAAGCTGTAACATATATTTGCATTGCTTCCAGTTCATACCAGAGTGCTGATCTAGGGGGGGTGAGGTCATGTGGCCTTAGGTTTTTTTGCATGTCAGAGGTGTTGGGTTTCGTGCGTGATTGCAGACAGTATCTTTTCTGTCTTGTCTAGACAGCTTGGGCCCCACCATTTGCTCAGTCTGTTCTCTGCCTGTGTTTGTGTCTCATCTTGTCTCACCGACAATATGTTTGGGGGCTGTCTAGTCCTTTGGGGATCTGCTCCAGGGCAGTTTAGATTTCACCTTTCTGGCTTTAGGCTGTTAGTTCTCCGGCTGTGCCGAGGCGTCTAGGGCATCGTAGGTATGCTCCACAGCTACTGCTAGTTGTGTTGTTAGGATCAGGGGTCTGCAATCTGCTGAGTTACCAACCTCTCTGGTTTTCTGGTGGCCTATCCTGTTCCTGCCATCCTCCTCGGTGACCCATTCATAACACACGTTTCAAGTTTTACCCCTCCTCAGTGCAAAGCAAGAAATCTGATTTGGCAGTATGAGAGGCCTCTGACTGGGGTTCTAGTGATAGATTATGATTAACTAATATAGAAGTCCCTTGTGTAAGCTCTGCTACCTCTGTTCCTCATGTATTTGTCTATATTTGTTTAGCAATATACAAGGAACAGAAATAAATGTTTTAGAAGACCCCCTACTGTCTTTTAGCACACTATGGCAGATACAAATAGGAATCATTTGAGTTTGCAATAAAAACATTGAGCAAATAGTATGAGGTCAGTATTGTAAAGAGAAAGAGAGGACGATGAGACAAGAATAAATGTTCTCCCTTCACACTAACTTAATTTACCTTAAGTATTCTGGCAAAGATTGTTCTCCAAATCATAACCAGGGGGCATTGTGATGTAGATGTACCTCACTGACCATTGGAGCAAATAGAATATTGATTTATACATTTGGAGAAGGGATACAAAGTAAGAGAACAGAATATCTAATATAAATCAATGACATATCACATTCTGATTCGGTTTCTCTATTTACAGGCCAACACAATATAAAATATTACTTTTTCCATTTTGAAGGATACATCTGGGGCCAGTGATGATGTACAGTGTAGATGTCATACTGATATTTGCAGTTAAACCCAAATGAAACCTTTAAAAACAAGATGATTTAATTTGCAAAAACATCAGTATCAAAGTTTGAGGTTTTAGGCCTCTAGTGTAAGCTTAGTACTTTATGTGAATCAAGCACTGCGTACATTGCCCCTCTGATTTCTAATGTTTCATTTTAAAGGCAATATGTAAATCAGAAAATATCCTTTTGTTTACAAAAATAAAGCATGAAATCTGAAATGTTAGGTTTTTTTTTCCCAATTCTCCAAATTATCAGCCAAATATTCAAAATGCACATTAAGAGCCCATGGGGGTCGGGAACTTAATCAATGTAAAGCCTTTCTCCCATATAGAAAATTATGAAAGGCATAATAAAGTGTAGTACTCCTACTAATTACAAGAAACAATGGAGTAGCCATGAACCACAAAAATAGAATAAAAGATGATGTTTCTTATTAAATAAACTTTAAGTAACATTACAAAACAATAGGTCTTGTAACAAAGGAGGAACAACAAGTACGAGGGGGGTGTTCCTATCAAAAGTATCCACAATGGTACCAAAATCACCAAGTAATAAGGTGTTATGTCTAGGTGATGAGTGACAAGTGTAAACTAGCTCCACATTCTTTACAGCTTATAAAGAGATTCAGTGCATGTAAGGATGCAGAGCGGTAAGAAAGAGTAGATATGCTGACCTTAGATGTATCAGTATAATACAAACTGCAAATTATGCAGATTTCATGAATGTCACCAAGGATAATCAAGCCAAACACGGTGCACAGGTTCCCACATACTGTATATAACAAAAGTAATTCTCCAAATTAGTATTTTAAAAAAACTGGACTTAAAAGTTGAAGGTATAATAGTAAAACATTAAAATTTGAGAGTCCTCAGTGGTTGATACTTTTTAAAGGCTAACTGAAAATCTTAGCTACTTACAGGTAACGGGATTTTACAGAGCTCATGACAGCACCACTTGAGAGAGGGGATCCGCCCATCAAGGACAAAAACCCTACTGAATAGAAGGGTGGTACCTCTCCTCCACATTAGTTGAGTTTAGTTGAGAGGACCTCCAAACAGTAACGCAACCATCACCAATCAACATTTCTTCTTAAACATCCCTAAAAGTGCACACCAACTGCTCTAAAATCCCATTACTGATAAGTAACCAAGAGTTTTCCCCTTCTCCCATGACAACACCACTTGAGAGATTTATATAGACAAAAACAACTTAGGGAAAGATCAATGCCTGTAACAATGTTCTCCAAAGGACAGATCATCAGGAGAAGACAGATTAAAGTTGATAATGTTTATAGAATTTTACCAAATAGTGGCAACAAATTTTTGTATCAACCACAAAAGAAGAGAATCACCTTAATAAATTTTAAAATATTCCTTTTATTGTAACAAAGAATTATTTAAAATGACCACATATATATAGATCCATAGAATTTATACCCACAAGAGGACAGCAGCAGACCACTTTTAATATAGTTTTGAGCAAATAATTAATTACATCAATACATAATTGGTACATTTGTATCCCATATCAAAAAGAGCATCATGAATCATGTAAACAAACACCACCCTACATAATATTTATAAATTGATTATGTGCCCAAGAAAAACTTAATGATCCGCAAATTATAGAAGGCCTGTGTGAAATTATACGAGCGGGCAAACTCCTGCTCCTAATCATACCAACACATTTGTATAGCAAATCATATATGGAAAAAAGCCTGTATAAAATAATGCGGGCGGAAATATTCTGCTCCGAAACTGACCACAGCAATCTGATAAACAGCTGAATCCAGACAAAAAAAAAAAGAGGGCATGAAAGGTATTTACCTAATAGGGTGCTGACAATGCGTGCTCCGTTGCCGATCCCCGCGCCTCGACGCGCGTTTCGCCCTTACTGCTTCTTCTTCCGGGGGTGTGGCTAAGTGTGGTTAGGGTAAGTTCTTTATATATTCACCATCAAGATGGTTTAAATTCGGTTTGTTTGTTCCTTGATTCCAGTTCTTTGGATTCTTCCTTGATTGAGTATTAACTTGTTGAAAATAAATGCATTATGAGTCAATACAAACTCCAATAGAACAACACCATCTATCTCCAATTTCAGGGCACTGCGATAGGGGCCATTTGTGCCCCCTCGTATGCAAATTTATTTCTTGGGGCCTGGAAGAGGGATGTCTTCGGTGATGACCTCATCCAGGAAATGAACCATGTTCATAACTGGATGAGGTGCATTGACAACATCCTTTTCTTTTGGGATGGTCCCATTTCAGGTCTCCATAAGGTAACTGATATTGCGATCATTTTTATTAAGATGTTCAAACGGACTTCAAATATGGAAGAGAGATTGATTTTTTGAACATCCAAATGATGATTGGTAATGATGGTCTTTTAAATACCAATGTATTCCGCAAGGCTACAGCTACAAATTCCTTTTTGTCAGCTGATTCGTCCCATCCGGTCTCCACAATTTGTGGGATTCCAGTGGGACAATTTTTACGAGCTAAAAGAATCTGCTCAAAGAATGATAATTTTGAAGAACAAGCTGTAGATCAGTGTTTGCAGTCTTCTCTCGATCTGTCTACTACCAAAAAATCTTCCAAATACAGAATTATTAAAACAGTCCATTCTCGAAGATGTGCTGTAACCTCTAAAATGATCTTTGTAAATACCCTCGGAGCCATGGAAAGCCCGAAGGGTGAGCCCTGTACTGAAAGTGTCTGATCTGTTTGTTTATGTACAAAGATACTCTCAGGTACTGTTGATCTTCCGCCCATATTGGAACGTGGTAATAAGCGCCCTTTAAATCCAAAACACTCAAGCAACAGTCTGGGAATAGCATGTTGATAGTCGATCTTATGGATTCCATCTTGAAGGGCTTGGAGATCAGAAATTTGTTCAGCCCTTTTCTGGTTGACTATAGTCCTGAAGCTGCCATCTGGCTTTTTGTTTTTATTAGGAATAGGGGACAATAAAATCCTTTTCCCCACTGATGTAACGGCACTTCCATCAACACTTATTTGTGTACCAAACCTAGTACTTCTGTCTCTAGGGCTAATTGTTCTCCAGGACTTCTGGGAGAGGTTATCCTGAATGTGTGACGGGGAGCAAACCTGAATTCTAGCTTTAGCCCTGACCGAATTATCTTTAGAATTCAGGAACTGGATGAAATTTTCTCCCAGGCAGGCTGGAAGCATGTCACTTTGAAGGCCCTTCTTCTAAGACTTGAAAGCCTTCTAACATGAAGCCTCCGCTCCTTGGTATCCTATACTTCTACTTCCTCTATTCTCTGGGGGGACTTGTTCCTGTTGTACCTTCTCTTGTGAAAGGAACCTTTACAGCGAGGGAAGGACGTGCTAGTAAACCCCTTATTTCTGTCTGCTGCTTTATGTTGTATGTCATTTAGTGCCTGCCTAAATAGATATTCCCCTCACATGGGATTGAGAATAATGTTGCCTTAGATTAGTGACCAGATCAGCCAATGTGTCAAACGCTGGCCATAGAGCATAGTGGCTCAAGAGCTGGCCGTGGGATGTCCAATCTAACAGAGTCTGACGAAGGATCAGCAAAAATGGCAGCAGCTCCCTACATTAGCAGATTTGCCAGCATCTTTTCTCTTGGAGGGTTATTTTTATTTTGCGCCTGCTGTAACCAGACAATCATAGATCTAGCCGTGTAAGTTCCTGCTATTGCAGGCTTCAAGGCTCCGACCAAAAATTCCCTTGTTTGCTTTAAATATATTTTAAATAACTTTTTTGTCCAGGGGGTCTTTAAGGGCTCCCAGATCTTCAAAGGGTAAGGTACTGCCCTTTTATTCAGTAGGTTTCCTGTCCTTGATGGATGGATACTCTCTCTCAGGTGGTGTTGTCATGGGAGGTGAAAAACCGGTAAATAGCAAGTTTTTGAGACTACTTAGCATCGTATAACAAAATCTGAAGAGTCACATATTTATGCACAAAAGGACACAGTAATAATGAAATGGATAAGACAAGTTAAATGAAACAGAACTTTCAATGTGCAAGAGGGAGAAACAGTTGTGGCAGTAAGTATTGAAGCAGTACATAGATAAAGAGTGTTAAAGTCTTACTGTGCTGTAATTGAGGTCTGTTACTGGTTGTGATGCCCTCACAAGGTCTGAGGAGCACATTCCTTAATTGATGTAAAAAGACATAGAAGACCTATTTGAATCAGGGCTACCATCCAAGAACAATTGAAAACCAGATTGCAAGAGCCACCAGAATTTTAAGGAATCATATCCTATATTACAAAAACTAAAGTAGAGAGCAAATCGGGAATCTCTAGTGGTCACCTACAATGCGAATCTGGAGATACTAAGGAGAGCTGCACGGATCTACAACCTTTATTAGAAAAAGATGGCCAACTAAAATCTATATTTCCAGACCTACCCCATTTCTGTGTTTTAGCCCCCAAGAGAAGAACCAAAATGCAGCTCCCTGGATTACAGACAGAAGGATGACGACAACAACAGGATGCCTCTTGGGGTTACATACAACCCCCATATGAGAAAAATTGGTGCTGATCTCCAACCCATATTATAGAAATCACAGACTTAAATAAATATTCCCAGAACTCCCACTTCCTCTCCTACAAACAACCCCCTAACTTAAGGAATTCCTTGTCAAAAGTGTCCTCTCTTCACAATCAGTGGACGGGCACATTCCCATGCAGCAATAAAAAAAAATTCAAAATTTGCACCCACATATCACCAACACATACAGTCTGCATACCAAACACAAATCAGGACTATAAGGTCATGGACATCTTTTCATTCACATCCTCCAACGTGGTATACATGATACAATGTACAAAGTGCCTTGGAGGAATCTATATTGGGGAAACCATACAAAAACTACAAACAAGGATAAATATAACAGACAATCAGGAAAGAACTGGACACGCCTGTGGGAAAACATTTCTCTGGATCTGAACAACAGTATAACAGTTTTAGCAGTCTTAAGCCCCCGTTACACACACAATATCGATGACGCTTTAGCGATATCGCTGACGCAGCAGCGATATTGCTAGTGATATCGCTATGTGTGATACTTAACCAGCGGGGGAGCCGGTCGGAGTGATCGCTGATCGCGTGAGAACGTCCTGGACCGCTTCTCTTCGGCCACTTCCTGCTGGGCTTCCTCCTGGCGCCGACGAGCGACGCGTGGACGCAGGCGGGAGGACGTCTTCATCGTCGCGTCTGACAGGTAAGTAACGACCGCTGCTATGTCACTGGTGAGATCTGCCTGTTTGGCAGCTCACCAGCGACCATTTAGCGATGCACCAATTATCCTGACCGGGTCGTATCGTGGTCGGAATCGATGGAGCATCGCTAAATGTAACGGTACCCTTAGAACTAAAGGGTCATTTAAAAGGAGGACACAGAGAGAAGAATTTGGGACTTCAAACTGATAAGGATGTTCAATTCTTTGATAAATCCAGGTGTTAAACTGAGTCCTAGTGTCACTCACTTCATGGATACAATTCATATCTCCACCAGACGACCTCCAGATAACTAAGGGAACATTCCCACCGCCTCTCCATTTAAAAATCCCTAAGTTGATATCCTTGGCTTATCTTTATGAGGCATCACCTCTTTCACATCATGAACAAATCTCCTGTTGTAAAATCTCTTACATGTTGTGCTCTTTTCTTATTAATTCATTTGAAAGCTTCCAGAGCGCAGGGGCTCCTTCAGGTAGGTTTACAAATATAGATTTTTCTTTTTTAGCCAATAAAATTATCACTCCGAGAATACTTTTGTCATTTTTGGGCAGAATAGTATTCACATCAATTTTCCTGGCCAGCACTGTACCACCACAATATAATTGTTTTATTGTACATTACAAAAATTAAGGAATGTGCTCCTCAGACCCTTTGGCATCACAACCCTGGGCCAGACTTCAGAGGACAATGAAATTTTCACACCCCTTATCTGTGAACTGCTTCAATATTTACGGCCACCACTGTTTCTCCCCTTCCCTCAATGATAGTTCTGATTCACGTCACTTGTCTCATCTATTGCATTAGTCTTGTATCCCGTTGTCTATAAATATGCGACTCTCCAGATATTGTGTTATTTTATGCCTGATGAACAGACCCGAATTGTCTCGAAAGCTCGAAATTTGTTATCGTTTCAGTGAGCCATTAAAAGGTAACATAATAACATTTAATAGTCCTATCGACTGGCTAAGGCCTGTTTCACACTTCAGTTTTTTTCCATCAGTCAAGGTCCGCCGTTTTCCTAAAAAAAACGGATCCGCCATTTTGTTTGGCGGATCTGTTTTTTTTCCCATTGACTTGCATGACTGGCGGATCTTGACGGATTGCCATCCGTCGGATCCGCCAATTTTTTTGCGTC
This sequence comes from Dendrobates tinctorius, assembly GCF_039654945.1. NCBI lineage: Eukaryota > Metazoa > Chordata > Amphibia > Anura > Dendrobatidae > Dendrobates > Dendrobates tinctorius. The sequence continues at coordinate 56,157 of NW_027362012.1, read as the reverse complement.
CGCCGACATGCCCGGACGGAGCTTATAAGGTTTTTTTGCCTGAAGGATCCGCATTTTTGTACTGCGCATGCCCGGAGGAATGATCTCAGACGGAAATTTAACCCTGAAATCATTTCTGCCGGATGGTAAAAATTCGCTCTCTCTCTATTTTGGCGGATTTTAACTGACAACAAAAAACTGAAGTGTGAAACAGGCAAATAGATATTTTCGGCATAATACTAAACACTCACACTTCCAGTTCTGTACTGAAGACTTTTATCCAGTCTATGATGGCAATGAGACTGCTGAAGAGTGAAAAAAAATCAACTCTATAAACACTAGATGACTGAATCTATGATTCATAATAGGTCCCTTCAAAACAGCATTCGTACCAGATGACATATTTATACAGACATTGCAAGTTTGGTGGAGAAGAAGGATTTGGAAGAATATTTGCACACATGTGAAAGGCTGAGGATGGGGTAAAATTGCTTTACTGTTTTTCAATTAAATAAAGTGTATGTAGATATATCAAGAGTCTCATTGTCTGGAAAAACTCTACATACTATATATAGGTAAAGCTAGGGGTTTATGTGGCAGAATGTTGATGGGATGGATGTTGCACTGGAGGATTACCTGGAGTTTCCTTTCTGACATCTGTACGCATACGCTGGCCACATCCTTTACATAGGTGGGAAACCTCTGTTGCCAGTGGTCAATGTTGGCCGATTTATTGCTGTGCTGCACCTGGTCGAACATCACCGTGATTGCACTCTCCTCAATCTTCTCCACATCTCCATACAGAACAGGAACTCTGAGCACAGCAGCACCTTCCCATCAAAAGGACATTAAAAAAAAATTGTGGTTAATATTTTCTATAGAAGTTTTTTCCAGGAAAAGATAGACATCTTACCATCATTGTTCTGAAGAACAACTCGCTCTCCTTCTAGCTTGGTTTTACCATAGGTATTCAAAGGATTGGGCTCAGAATCTTCTCTGTATGGAGGGCTAGATCCATCAAAAACATAATCTGTGCTAATGTAGATCAGGAATGCTCCAGTTCCAGCTATAAGTATGGAAGAAAATCCAAACTTAACACCTTGTAGAGTACAAACTTGTTTGTTTAGCTAAGCTATATAGGCAACTTCTTTCTATCGACATTTATGGACAGTGCCCTAAAATACGCAAGATTTCTCCTGCTTTTTTTTTAGAATAATGTTTTGCAAACATCCATTTACATACATTGCACTATATTTTTGCATTGATTCTGAGTACAGAATTGAAACAAAAAAAATCTGAATTATCAAAATTATCAAAATGTAAGCCATTTGGACAATACTGACATATGTAAAGATATGTAAAGCTTTGTGCGACTGGCACTATTGTTTATGACCCATTCCCCCCTCCCTGGATGATAGAACAAATGTTGCCTGTAGATACATTTTTGGGTTCACATTATATAAGTCTTTCAGATTTTAGTAGTGATAATCGGATTCAACAACATAATTTCAATGAACATTAAAATGGAAGTAGAGTTTCAGCTGGGTCATTTTATACACTAGTAGACTGATGAGGAGTGATGACCACATTGCTATCTACTGGTCGTTCTCTCACTGGGCAGATGGTTATAATGTCAGACCAACGGGGCAGTTTCCTGATGGATTGGAAAATCAGTATCGGCATAGATAGCCATGTCAATGTGATCATCACTACCCTTTAGTGCATTGCTCATGGATAGGTGGCATCAAATTGTGAACCTTGACCACTTACACCACGTTCATATGACGTTTTAGCCACTCATCAGTGACTCCATCACGGTTCTAGTCTGCAGCTCGGAAAAACGGGGTTCAGGGGTAGCCGCTGATAGAACCATGGACCTTAATGAAGTATTCGGAATCACTTTATGTTTTCTCTGAACTCATTTTAGACAGGGTCTGCTTTTTTTCAGGCTGGTACACAAACGTGGATGACGGCTTCTTTTGTGCCTGCCTCAATAACGCAGTTACTGTAAAAAAGGAGGTCATGCAGAGCACAAAGTGACTCAGTCTGCTACATTATAGTCAATGACTGATGGCAGATAGGCCTGAATCCTGGATTTCAGGGCTTCAGACAGAAGCCTTGGCATACGGCTAAAATGTGATGTGAACCCAGCTTTATCATCAGACATGTGGCTTACACATTACCTGATGACTTACACGCTAAAGACTGAATAAAGCATTCGGCCATGCACAGTATATGCTCAGGCATTGGAAAAGGGGGAAAAAGAATGTTGAAGGTAGGCCTAATAGTATAAAGGCATGCTTTCTTGTGGAATGAGTGTAATGAGGCCACCACTACATACTTTGTGATTCTTAAAGGAATTTTCTGGTCTAAAGCTACAAATCTGCAGTCAAAATGTGACTGCAAGCTTGTGAATGCTCATATTGTGTGCCCTGCGCACACGTCAGGCGTGACGTGACGGCCACATTCCGACTAGACTGTTTCCACTCTTGCTTAATATACCTGCATTGAGCGAGTCAGCAACCATCTAGTAGGAATGTGGCCAGGAGTATGCATACAGCATTCTTGCAGTCAGATGACGGCTTGCTCCCTACACGGGAAAATCCTCACAGCGTGTAGTGCATGTGATATGAGGAGTCATAAGTCAATGTGAATGCAGACTTGTAGCTTTAGACCTGACCAACCCTTTAAACTTCATCCTGCAAATTCCATTTTAAACAGACTGCATCAAAGGGGTAACATTGCGCAGTGTCCACCTCGCATGAGATTTACAGTTTTCTTACACGCCAATTTCAGAGAATTAGAACACAGGGGAAAGAAAAAAGATTTACAACATGTTAAGATTATGTGAGATTACCTGCGACTTTAGCTATATTTTCAGAAGCCCCCACATTTAGCATGGTAGCAGAATATGGATTGGTCTCAACTATATCAGGTCTCCTCTCAGCAGCGCAATGAACAATCACATCCGGCTGTCAAAAAAAATAAAATACAAACTAGAATTTAGATTCCGTAAAATATAATTTCTTAAAATACAGGAGTATACAGCAGTCATCAAATCTTGTATGCAGAGGGAGTGAAACGGAGGACTATAGCCATGTGCACATTTTGCAATAAACCAGTTTTTTAAGTACCATTTTTCTGCATTACACTACGTGGTCTAAGTAATAGAAGATATAAAATATATCTCATGACGAGGATCTGTCATCAGATCTAACAATACATTGTGTAGAAATCAAGAAATAGATCCCCTGGCCCTGATGACGGTGGTAATACTTCTTTTGGAATGGGTTTACAAACTGAGTCTTTATCCCTCTGTGAACTCTCAGCGATACCCGGCCAGACCTTCTAAATCCAAGTGCACTCATGCTGTAGACTCATCTCCACCCATCGCTTTTCCCAACAAATATAGAAATTGTGTTAAGGGTACCTGTAATATTGTACACATAGTCCGATCTGTGGACAGCATTGTACAGAGAAGGAGAAGCTGAGCAGAATGGTATATAGATTTGGAGGAAAAAAAAAAAAAAAAAAAAAAAAAAAAAAATCAGTAAAACTTGCATTTTATTCATTGAAATCCCTAGTGTATGTTTGGATAAAAGTCCACTGGGCTTTCCCTACTTTGTGATTGACAGACTTTCCTGTATGACTGTGCATGAAAAGATAGCTGACAATCACTCAGTAGGACCGCCCACTGGACTCATATGCAGACAAACACCAGGAATTTCAATGCAAAAAGTACAAGTTTCAGAAACTTTTCCCACTAAAATGTAGAACAACCTGATCAGCTCTTCAGGCACTATGACATTACATGGCTATGGCAGTTAATGGGACAAATCTGCTGGAAGGGTTTTAAAAGCACATAAACATGGATATTTAGACTGAGCACCCCAGTGGGGACAGTGACAATGTCATACAGCAATGTAGAATATGGCATAGCTATAGAAGGCAAATACATTTTAACTATAAAATGGGGTCCTGTCGTTCGACATTGTTTACAGAGATGACCATGAACCTTCAAAATGGTTTACAAAATTAGATACAATCTGGGGATTAATGGCAAACCAAAAAAAATCCCCTAAAAAACAAAATGTATTAAGTATATTAACATTACAACCTCAAAACAAACCACAATAAATTAAAAACTATTAGATATCAACAAGGTACAATACCCAACCATGTGAAAAACTCTTAATAGTAAGGAGTGCCTCAAACACAGACTAGAGTACACCGATATAGAGGAAAGCACTACGCTTTATCCTAAATATGCCACGGAGGTTGGCATCCTAGGGACAAGCGCAAAATGGCGCCTCCACTCAACCTTGGATAACCTATTAAACCTGATGATTAATCCCCAAAGATATTGGGGGGATTCTGCTTTTAGCCATCACAACTATGACCATGACCAATACACAGCCGCGTTCACACGTTGAGTATTTGGTGAGTTTTTTACCTCAGTATATGCAAGTCAAAACCAGGTGACAAAAGAAGAACAATCAGAGGAAAAGTATAATAGAAACACGTTGCCACTTCTGTATATATCATCCACTCCTGATTTTGACTTACAAATACTCATGTAAAATACTGTGTGTGTGAACGTGGCCTTAACCACAATACATGCAGTATGCAGGGATAACCAAGTAGGAAAGAAAGATACCCAACAAGGTAACCATAGGTCACCCAAAATAATATAATAATAAATAGATAAACTACCTATATACTTATCAATAAACCACCATTGTCAATATAGATCAATAAACTCACAGCAGGATATCAAAACAATAAACCAAATACTCCTAGCTTTATCACATGTACCCATCTTGCACCAAGGTCAACATATTAAAAATGTTATAAAAGTTCCTTAACCCCTTTACTCCCAAGGGTGGTTTGCACGTTCATGACCGGGCCAATTTTTACAATTCTGACCACTGTCCCTTTATGAGGTAATAACTCTGAAACGCTTCCATGGATCCCACTTATTCTGACATTGTTTTCTCGTGACATATTGTACTTCATGTTAGTGGTAAAATTTCATTCAAATAACTTGCGTTTGTGAAAAAAACGCAAATTTTGGCGAAAATTTCGCAATTTTCCAACTTTGAATTTTTATGCCCTTAAATCACAGAGATATGGCACACAAAAAACTTAATTAAACATATGGGAAATGTTATTTATTTACATCAGCACAATTTTGGAACCAAAATGTTTTTTCATTAGGAAGTTATAAGGGTTAAAAGGTGACCAGCGATTTCTCATTTTTGCAACACCATTTTATTTTTACGGACCACATCACATTTGAAGTCACTTTGAGGGGTCTATATGATAGAAAATCCCCAAAAGTGACCATTCTAAAAACTTCACCCCTCAAGGTGCTCAAAACCACAGTCCAGTGCTGTGGAGTCGGAGTTAGTTTTGGTTGGAGTCGGAGTCGGTAGAAATGTACCGACTCCGACTTTAAAAAAAATGTATTAATATTTCATAATTGAACTTTCATATGAATTTTATAAATGTTACTCTGATAAAACATATATATTTAACTATGAACAACAGTGATAAGCAGTTCTGCTGGAGATAAGAAGTAAGAAATGTCTCTGTGTGTCACTAAGTAGGGGGGTTGGGGCAGCATGAGGTTAACCAAGTATAAGATTAGATAAGGGCAGTGGAGAACAATGTATGAAACTGAAAGTGAAAATGTGTTGCAAATTCTTAGTAGTAAAGCTCCTCCTCTAGACTAGATCATACTAGGTGTGCGTCTTCCAAGCATCTCACAGCTGCCTGCTACTCAGAAGAGGAAGACTGTAAGAAGTATTATCCTTTCAACAAACTTTGCATCAGTTAACTGTGAGTACATGAAGAATAATAACAGTATTACTGACCACTATATCAGTTGTACGACCTGGCAATAATTTTGTACAATTGTTTTTAGGAAAAACAATTGTCATTTGGATTGTGAATGCAGAATTAAAAACCTGAGAATGTCAAAGCAGCATCACATTAAATCAGCTGTATTTGAACATTTCACCATCACTCAAGATAGAAAACATTATGTCTGTCAGTGTATGACAAATGATCCAGACGAAAACTAATGCTGTGAAGCCAAGATGAGTGCATATTCAGGCAAAGATAAAAATGCTCCTACCAGAGCTTCTAATCTAAAGAGACATTTACAGCGCTTTCATCCAGAAGTACTGAAAGCAGTGGATGAGAAAGACTGCATCCAAACCAATGAACCAGTGCCCAGCTCTTCCAGCCAAACAAAGGAGCAGAGAACTTTGCAGCCATCAGTTGCAAGATATTTTGTCAGTGACAAAGTTACTGTGACAATGACAGTAGATACATTACAACAAGCTCTATGATGTTTTTTAAAAGGATAGTGTGCCTATTTCATTATTTTCATGACCAGCTTTTATGTGTCTGAATGGGGAAATGGCTTGGTGTTTCTCTGGAGAGAGAGAGTATTAGAAAATTAGTAATCGAAGAAGCTTTTGAACAAAATGAAGAACTTAAAAAAAACTCTCAAGGGACGCTTTCTGTTTCTTAAAATGGATGCCTGCACACGTCAGAGTGAACTATTTTGCCATCAATGTCCGATTTGTTTGTGACAAAAATGAAATAGTTACCAAGACATTGGCAGTAAAAGACACCAAAGCTCATCACACCAGTGAGTTTTTCCAGGTCTTGGTGGAAAAGGTTCTGCAAGACTTAAAAAAGAGCAAGTTCTTTCTGTCGTAACTGACAATGCTTCAAATATGATAAGTACTATTAAGCTAATGAATGAGAGTAATGATGGTGACCAGCAGCTAGAAGAACATTCTGGGTCCTCAGACACAGAAATGTTTGAAATAGAGGAACACAGTATTGTAACTGAGGAGCAAACTGAAGTTGCTCCAGATGAACAGCAACATGATAGTTTAGATGATCTTGTTGAAACTGTGTCAATATGTTCTTTCATTCATCACATGCGCTGTGTTGTGCATACGCTACAGCTGGCTATAAGAGACAGTGCAGCAGCATGTCCTTCTTGCAGACTGATTGGCAAGGTGAGAAAATTGGCTACTGTTATCAGAACCCCTAAAGTTGACTCAATTTTGAAGAGACGTGCTGGAAAAGGGGCAATTATTGATCAAGCCACACGATGGGGCAGTACTTACTTAATGATTCAGCGCTTGGTTGAACTGAAAACCTCTCTTGTAGACATGGCTAACCCTCAACTGACGCTAAATGAAAGTCAGTGGAATCAGGTGACTGAGCTGGAAAAATTGCTAGAGCACCCATTTACAGTGACTAAGAAAATACCTGGAGTTAAGTCCTCTGCTTGTAATTTTTTAAAGGAGTGGAAGAACCTGATGTTTCGCCTGTCCCAAAGAGGAGGGTTAATTGCAAGTGGCATTGCTACATCAATGAAACGGAGAGAGGAGCTACTATTACAAAATAACATTCTTTTGGCAGCTGTTTATGTAGACCCAATGCATCGGATTCTTCTAGATGATCAACAGCTAAGTAAAGGAAAAGAAGTTCTGTTTGAAATAGCAGTAAGGATGAAAGGGTTGCAGAACAGTCAGGAGGAACAAGAAGAATTTGGTCGTCCTGCCACATCTTCACCCTCATCATCAACTGATGAAGAATTTAATTTCGAAAAATATTTGGATCACAAGGACCGTGCAAAGCGTTCCCGCATAAAAGAAGAGTCATCCCCATCAAGGAACACAGCCAGTACATTTCAGCAGAATTTTTCATGAAATTGAGAAATTTGACCGTTCATCAAAAATAACAGTGCAACAAGCGATTCCTCTATATCCTGACATTGTCAGATATGTTGCCCGAATGGTTACTGCTTTGCCACCAACACAAGTTATTGTAGAGACGTTGTTCTCTGCTCTCAAAATAATTAGATCAGATTTGAGGGCATCCATGAAGGAGGATCTGACAGAGGCAATACTTTTTCTGAGGACAAATTTATAGATTTCTTCTTATTAACTGCATAAAAGTGTTTATTGCATATTTACTTACAGTTTAGAAAAGTTTATAAAAGTTATTTGCTATATTCTAATTGTATTCTAATAAATGTAGTTTTTGCTCTAAGTGGTCTGATTACTTATATGATGGTGAGAAACTGAATAAGCACAATGTTTAATATTTTACAACAGTAAATTTGTTGTTATGAATTGGCCATTTATTAAGGAGTCGGAGCCTGATAAAATCCAGGAGTCGGAGTCGCAACTGTGGCTTACCGACTCCACAGCCCTGCCACATTCGAGAAGTTTATTAACCCTTCAGGTGCTTCACAGGAATTTTTTGAATGTTTAAAAATAAAATGAACATTTAACTTTTTTTCACAAAAAAATTACTTCAGGTCCAATTTTTTTTTATTTTACCAAGGGTAACAAGAGAAATAGGACAAATTGCACAATAACTTTTGCTGTCCAGAGTACGCTGAGACCTTATATGTGGGGGGAAACCACTGTTTCGGCGCATGGCAGAGCTCAGAAGGGAAGGAGCGCCGTTTTACTTTTTCAATGCAAAATTGGCTGGAATTCAGATCGGACGCCATGTCACGTTTGGAGATCCCCTGATGTACCTAAACCGTAGAAACCCCCCACAAGTGACCCCATTTTTGAAACTAGACCCCCCAAGGAACTTATCTAGATATGTGGTGAGAACTTTGAACCCACAAAGGCTTCACAGAAGTTTATAACGTACAGCTGTACAATTAAAAAATCATTTTTTTCAATTTTTGTTTTCCTAAGGGTAACAGGACCCTAAAAGTTATTGTGCAATTTGTCCTGAGTGCGCTGATACCCCATATGTAGGTGTAAACGACTATTTCGGTGCATGGCAGAGCTAGAAAGGGAAGCAGAGCCATTTGACTTTTATGGCTGGAATTCACATCGGATACTGTTGTGAGCTCATTTTTGGGTTTGCCTCTGGCTTCTGGTGTGGGTTATGGAGCTGGCTGTGCTGACAGAGGAGTAGTGAGTTCTCTATCTGGACTCCCTCTGTTGGTGAAGGGAGGTAATGAAGCTGATCCAAATGGCAGAGACCCGCCACCTGAGGAGGACTGCAATTGGACATCAGGCGTTTCTGATTGGATTTAAGGCAGCCGACTCCCTAGTTTCTTGCTGGTGATTTTTCCTGACTGTGGCTCCTGGTTTCCAGTTTGGTTCCTGCCTTCCTAAAGCTAAGTTTTCTCTGCTATTGTTCATATGAGTTTTTGTCTGGTTTACTTGGTTTTTGTGTTCAGCCAGCCCTGGCTGGGACTTGGCTGAATCCCCATTTTGTCTCTGATCAGTTGATCTCTTTTGCTCTGTCTTCAGAATATACCTGAGTGCTGATATAGTGTTTTGAAGTCTAGCAACTTCAGGGCCTTTTTCTATCAGACGTGTTGGACATTCTTTTTGGCAGTGTTTTTTGCGTGATTGCAGACAGCAGCTTTTCTTTCCTGTCCTTTCTAGTTAGCGAGGGCCCCATCGTTGGCTCAGCCTATCTTTCTACCTGTGTCTGTGTTTTCATCTTGTTTCACCGACAATACATGTTGGGGGCTGTCTTTGCTTTGGGGTCTGCTCTGGGGCAGTTTAGATTTTCCCTTTCTTTCTTTAGGCTTATTTAGTTCTCCGGCCGTGATGAGGCGTCTAGGACCACCGTAGGCACGCTCCACGGCTACTGCTAGTTGTTGTGGATAGGATCAGGGGTCTGCAATCCGCTAGTTACCAACCTCTCCGGTTTTCTGCGCTTAGCTTGCTTTTTGTTTTTTCCTCCTCGGTGACTCATTCATAACAGGATGACATGTCACGTTTGGAGAGCCTCTGATGTGCCAAAAGAGTGGATACCCCCCCCAAATGACACCATTTTGGAAATTAGACCCCCCCCAAGGAACTTATCTAAATGTGTGGTGAGAACTTTGAACCCACGAAGGTTTTACAGAAGCTTATAACGTACAGCCGTACAATAAAAAAAAAAAAAACACATTTTTTTCCACAAAAATGATCTTTTCACCCCCAATTTTTATGTTCCCAAGGGTAGCAGGACCCTAAAAGTTATTGTGCAATTTGTCCCGAGTACGCTGATACCCCACATGTGGGGGTAAACCACTATTTGTGTGCATGGCAGAGCTCGGAAGGGAAGCAGCGCCATTAAACTTTTTTGGCTGCAATTGGGATTGGACGCCATGCCGCGTTTGGAATGCCCCTGATGTGCCTAAATGCCTAAACAGTGGAAACCCCCCACAAATGACACCATTTTGGAAACTAGACCCCCCAAGGAACGTATATAGATGTGTGATGAGCACTTTGAACCCCCCAGTGCTTCACAGAAGTTTATAACGCCCGGGCATGAAAATAAAAAAATCATTTTTTAGTCCCCAGTTTTTTTTATTTTCCCAAGGGTAACAGGACAAATAGCAAAACAACTTTTGGGGTCCAATTTCTCCTGTTACCCTTAGGAAAATAAAAAATTTGGGGCAAAAATATCATTTTTGTGGAAAAAAAATTATTTGTTTATTTTCATGCCCGGGCGTTATAAACTTCTGTGAAGCACTTGGGGGTTCAAAGTGCTCACCACATATCTAGGCAAGTTCCTTGGGGGGGGGGGGGGTCTAGTTTCCAAAATGGGGTCACTTGTGGGGAGTTTCAACAGGTTAGGCACATCAGAGGCTCTCCAAACGCGACATGACACCCGTAGACCATTCCATCAAAGTCTGCATTCCAAAACGTCACTACTTCCCTTCCGAGCCCCGACGTGTCCCAATACAGTAGTTTTCTCCGACATATGGGGTATTAGCGTACTCAGGAGAAATTGGACCCCAAAAGTTGTTTTGCAATTTCTCCTATTTGTCCTGAGTAGGCTGACACCCTATATGTGGGGGTAAAACACTGTTTGGACGCATGGCAGAGCTTGGAAGGGAAGGAGCACCATTTGACTTTTTCAACGCAGAATTGGCTGGAATTGAGATCAGACGCCATGTTGCATTTGGAGAGCACCTGATGTGCCCAAACAGTGGAAACCCCCCAATTCTAACTCCAACCCTAACCCCAACACACCCCTAACCCTAATCTCAGCCCTAACCCTAACGGGAAAATGGAAATAAACACTTTTTTAAATTTTATTATTTTTCCCTAACTAAGGGGTGATAAAGGGGGGTTTGATTTACTATTTATAGCAGGTTTTTATGTTTGGCAGCTGTCATACGCTGAATGACACAAAAACTATTTTTACAATAAAAAGCATCACCACATTTTTCAGAGCTATAACTTTTCCGTATTTTGACCTACCGAGTCATGTGAGGTCTTATTTTTTGCGGGACGAGTTCATGTTTTTATTGGTACCATTTTAGGGCGCGTGACATATTTTGATCGCTTTTTATTCAGATTTTTGTGACGCAGAATGAAAAACCAGCATTTCAAGAATTTCTTTTGGGGGGTGCGTTTACACCATTCCGCGTGCGGTAAAATTGATAAAGCGGTTTTATTCTTCGGGTCGGTACGGTTACAGCGATACCTCATTTGTCATTTATGTTTTGGCGCTTTTATGCAATGAAAACAATTTTATATAAAAATTAATTATTTTTGCATCGCTTTATTCTGCGAGCTATAACTTATTTTTTCGCTGATGACGCTGTTTGGCTGATTGTTTTTTTGCGGGACAAGATGACGTTTTCAGCGGTACCATGGTTATTTATATCCGTATTTTTGATTGAGCGTTATTGCACTTTTTGTTCGGAAGTATAATAAAGAATTATTTTTTGCTTTGTTTATTTTTAACCCCTTCATGACCAAGCATATTTTGACCTTAATGACCAGGCCATTTTTTGCAATTCTGACCAGTGTCCCTTTATGAGGTAATAACTCAGGAACGCTTCAACGGATCCTAGCGATTCTGAGACTGTTTTTTCGTGATATATTGGGATTCATGTAAGTGGTAAATTTAGGTCGATAATTTTTGCGTTTATTTGTGAAAAAAATCAGAAATTTGGTGAAAATTTCGCAATTTTCAAATTTTGAATTTTTACTCTGTTAAACCAGAGTTATGTGACACAAAATAGTTACTAAATAACATTTCCCACATGTCTACTTTACATCAGCACAATTTTGTAAACAAAATATTTTTTTTGTTAGGAAGTTATAAGGGTTAAAAGTTGACCAGCGATTTCTCATTTTTACAACAAAATTTACAAAACCATTTTTCTAGGGACCACCTCACATTTGAAGTCACTTTGAGGGGTCTATATGGCAGAAAATACCCAAAAGTGACACCATTCTAAAAACTGCACCCCTCAAGCTACTCAAAACTACGTTCAAGAAGAGTATTAACCCTTCAGGTGTTTCACAGGAACTAAAGCAACGTGGAAAGAAAAAATGGACATTTTAATTTTTCCAACAAAAATTTTCTTTTAAGCATCAATTTTTTAATTTTCACATGGGCAACAGGATAAAATGGATCCTATCATTTGTTGGGCAATTTCTCCTGAGTACACAGATACCTCATATGTGGTCATAAACCACTGTTTGGGCGCACAGCAGGGCTCAGAAGGGAAGGAGCGCCATTTGACTTCTTGAATGGAAAATATGCTGGAATATTTAGCGGTTGCCATGTCGCGTTTGGAGACCCACTATGTGCCTAAACATTGGAGCTCCCCCACAAGTGACCCCATTTTGGAAACTAGACCCCCCCACAAGTGACCCCATTTTGGACTTATCTAGATGCATAATGATCACTTTGAACCCCCAGGTGCTTCAGAAATTGATCTATAAAAAAAAAGTACTTTCTTTCACAAACATTTTCTTTTAGCCTCAGTTTTTTCATTTTCACATAGGTAACAGGATAAAATGGATCCTAAAATTTGTTGAGCAATTTCTCCTGAGTACACAGATACCTCATATGTGGTCATAAACCACTGTTTGGGCGTATGGCAGGGTTCGGAAGGGAAGGAGCACAATTTGACTTTTTGAATGGAAAATTAGCTCCAATCGTTATCGGACACCATGTCGCGTTGGGAGAGCCCCTGTGCACCTAAACATTGGAGCTCCCCCACAAGTGACCCCATTTTGGAAACTAGACCCCTTATGGAACTTATCTAGATGTGTAGTGAGCACTTTGAACCCCCAAGTGCTTCACAAAAGTTTATAACAAAGAGCAATGAAAAAAAAATAATTTTTTTTCCTCAAAAATGATTTTTTAGCACGCTATTTTTAATTTTCACAAGGCTAACAGGACAAACTGGACAACAACTTTTGTGGTCCAATTTCTCCTGAGTACGCTGGTACCCCATATGTGGGGGGGAACCACTGTTTGGGAGCACGGCAGGGCTCAGAAGGGAAGGAGCGCCATTTGACTTTTTGAAATGCAAATTACTTCTAATCGTTAGCGGACACCATGTCGTGTTTGGAGAGCCCCTGTGTACCTAAACATTGGAGCTCCCCCACAAATGACCCCATTTTGGAAACTAGACCCCCTAAGGAACTTATCTAGATGCATATTGAGCACTTTGAACCCCCAAGTGCTTCACAAAAGTTTATAATGCAGAGCCGTGAAATAAATTTTTTTCCTCAAAAATTTTTTTAGTGCGCAATTTTTTATTTTCACAAGGGTACCAGGATAAATTGGACCCCAAAAGTTGTTGTTCAGTTTGTCCTGAGTACGCTGGTACCCCATATGTGGGTGGGGACCACTGTTTGGGTACACGTCGGGGCTCGGAAGGGAAGTAGTGACATTATAAAATGCTGACTATGATGGAATGGTCTGCGGGCATCATGTTACACTTGCAGAGCCCCTGATGTACCTAAACTGTGGAATCCCCCACAAGTAACCCCATTTTGGAAACTAGACCCCCCCAAGGAACTTATCTAGATGCGTGGTGAGCACATTGAACCCCCAAGTGCTTCACAGAAGTTTATAACGCAGAGCCGTGAAAATAAAAAATAATCTTTTTTCCCTCAAAAAATGATTTTTAGCCAGCAATTTTTTTTTTCACAAGGGTACCAGGATAAATTGGACCACAAAAGTTGTTGTCCAGTTTGTCCTGAGTACGCTGGGGGGGGAAATTGTTTGGGCACACGTAAGGGCTCGGAATGGAAGTAGTGACGTTTTGAAATGCAGACTTTGATGGAATGGTCTGCGGTCGTCATTACGTTTGCAGAGCCCCTGATGTCCCTAAACAATAGAAACCCCCCACAAGTGACCCCATTTTGGAAACTAGACCCCCAAGAAACTTATCTAGATGCCTGGTGAGCACTTTGAACCCAAGTGCTTCACAGCAGTTTATAACACAGAGACGTGAAAATAAAACAAATTTTTTTCCACAAAAATAATATTCTAGCCCTCAATTTTTTATTTTCCCAAGGGTACCAGGAGAAATTAGAACCCCAAAATTGTTGTGCAATTTTTCCTGAGTACGGGTAAACCACCTTTTGGGCACACGTCGGGGCTTGGAAGGGAGGGAGCACTGTTTGATTTTTTGAACGCAAAATTGGCTGGAATCAATGGTTGCACCATGTCAAGTTTGGAGACCCCCGTGATGTGCCTAAACAGTGGAAACTCCTCAATTCTAACTTCAACCCTAACCCCAACACACCCCTAACCACAGCCCTAACCCCAACACATCCCTAACCATAACCCTAACCCCAACACACCCCTAACCCTAATCCCAACCCTAACCCTAACCCCAACCCTAATTCCACCCTAACCCTAATTCCAACCCTAACCCTATTTCCAATCCTAACCTTAACCCTCTTTCCAACCCTAACCCTTGTTCCAACCCTAACCCTAATGGAAAAAGAATTTCTTTATTTTATTAGTTGTTCCTGCCCATCGGGGTGATAAACGGGGGTTTATTTACTTTTCATTCTATTTTGATCACTGTGAGAGTTTATCACAGTGATCAAAATGAATGAAAGGAAATTGCAGCCGGCGGGCGCACTGCGCATGCGCCTGCCATTTTCCAATATGGCGGCGCCCATGGTCCGGGACCGCGGGACACCGGGAGCCATAGCGGCACTCGGTGAGTACCGGGGGTGGGAGTGGGGGGCGATCGGAAGGCAGGGGGAGCGGAGGGAAGGCGGGGGGACAGATGATGACAGCGGCGGCACATGGCCACTGTCATTCCGTGGCGGGGGGCAGATCGCCCCCATTAACCGGTGGGGGGGTCGGATCGGTGTCACCAGCCATGTCCCATGCTACAGCAGCATCGGACATGGCTGGATTGTAATATTTCATCAATTTTCATTGATGAAATATTACTATCGCTGATTGGCTGTTAAAAGTGAAACAGCCAATCAGAGCGATCGTAGCCACGTGGGGGCGAAGCCATGCCCCCCTTGGTGAAGTACAAAGCCCCCTGTATCTGCGGGAAGGGTGACCTTTCAGTGACCTAGGTCACCCGACCCGCAGGGGGGCTTTAAAGTCATGACGCCACATAGGCGTCACTGGTCAGATTGGTACCAGTTTTCATGACGCCTATGTGGCGTCATTGGTCGTGAAGGGGTTAAGGTGTTGGCTAAAGGGGTTAACTAATGGGCCAGTTTTATAGGGTGGGTCGTTACGGACGCAGCAATACTAAATGTGTGTACTTTGTTTTGTTTTTTTTTATTTCCAAAAATGAATTAGGGAATATATATTTTTTTTAGCGATTTTCTTTATAAATTATTTTTACTTTTTTTTTTTTTTTTACTTGCATTGTCCCAGGGGGGACATAACTGTCATGTGACAGATCGCTGATCTGTCACATCACAGATCGCTGTGTCAGATCAGCGATCTGTCACAGGCAGTGCAGAAGGCTTTTTCATGCCTGCGCTTTGCAGGCAGTGAGGAAGCCAGCTCCCTGCAGGCCCCCGCCGCCATATTGGATCTGGGGACATGCAGGGAAGGAGGCAATGTGCAGCACTGCTGCGGGGGTCTCAGGGAGGCACGGAGGGAGCCCCCTCCCTGCCGATGCTTCCCTAAACCCCCGATACACTGCGATCGTGTTTGATCGCAGTGTGCCAGGGGTTAACGTGTCCGTGCCCACCCCTGACACATAGTGCCGGGTGTCAGCTGTGATAATCAGCTGACACCCGGCCGCGATCAGCGGCGCTCCCCCCGTGAGCGCCGCTGATCGCGCTAGACATACTATCCCGTCCCCGGTCATAGGAGCCGGGGTACCGTGGACGGGTTAGTATGTCGGATGTCAGGTAGGGGTTAAAAATAAAATAGGTAACCAGAAAAATCAACATGTGTCATAAGATACTCATCAGTCCACATAATTTGCCTCAAAGTGGTTTATCTAGTATGCATTATGTTGGGCGACTTCTAGTTACCTTTCTGGGTACCTTTCTATTTCCGCTTACAGCATCTTTTCTGGTTTATATCGGTTATCTCTCTGGCCATAGTTCTGATTGCTATAAGCAGAATTTCCCTGTTATCTTTGTGTATTAATTATAGGAATGTTGAGTGAGGAAGCCATTTTGCTCTTGACCCTAGGGTGACACCCTGTGCGCTCTAGGTTGGAGAAAGTGTAGGGCTTTTCTCTATATCAAAGTATACTGGTCTGTTTTTGAGACAATCCTTGCCTTTGGCAATTTTTTTCCACATAGTTGGATGTTGTTACCTTTAGAGTGCACCTGTCAGCAGTTTTGGCCAAGATACGGCCAGTGTCTTTCAGGGCTTATCTACAGCATTCTATAATGCTGTAGATAAGCCCCCGATCCAACCTGCAAGATAAGAAAAATAACTTTTATTATACTCAGCTGCAGGGTGGTCTGGTCAGATGGGTGTCGAAGGTCCAGGTTCGGCGCCTCCCATCTTATTACGATGCAGCCCTCCTGCTTGCTTCATGACTCCCCAGCTTCGCGCTCCTGCGCAGGCGTACTTATCTGCTCGTCTTTTAATGGCGGCAGTCAAGGGTTCTTAAAACCACAGCACCGCTTTTTAACAGTGCTGAGAAATAAGTCTCGGTTACCGGGGGTAGCTGAGACCCCCAGAGAACATGACCTCAGTGTTACGATCAGTGTTGTTCACGGAATAAACGGTAACCACATTACCCATTCAATTTCTCCCTCCTTTGACGTGATCGCACATCAGAGGAGAGAGAAATGGGTTCCCCCGATCTCCCCCCCCCTCCCTCCCGATACCTCTAGTGGCCCTGCATCCCCTCGTGAAGTCCCCCTGCCACCGACGTCTTCTTCCTAGATGAAAACACATGCACAGTGCGCCCACCGAGATCCTGACAACAATAGGAAATTTTTCCTATTGGTTCATTTTGATCACTGTGATAGACCCTATTGCAGTGATCAAAATTAAAAAAAAAAATAGTAAATCAAACCCCCTTTTATCACCCCATTAGTTAGGGAAAAACAATAAAATAAGAAAAATTTATTTATTTTCACTTTTCCATTAGGGTTAGAGTTGGGCTAAATTTAGGGATGTGGTTATGGTTGGGATTATGGTTAGGCGTGTGCTGGGGTTAGGGTTGGGATTAGGGTTAGGCGTGTGCTGGGATTAGGGTTGGAGTTAGAATTGAGGGGTTTCCACTTGATAGGTATATCAGGCGGGCTCTAAACACGACATGGTGCCACCATGGCGAAATTCCAGCAAATTTTGTGTTCAAAAAGTCAAACGGTGCTCACTCCCTTCTGAGCCCTGCCATGTGCCCAAACAGTGGCTTTGCCCCCACATACGGGGTATAGGCATACTCAGGAGAAATTGCACAACAAATTTTGTGGTCCATTTTCTCCTTATACCCTTGTGAAAATAAAAAATGTTAATTTTTTTGCTTCCACATGGCTTTAGTTCTCGTGAAGCACCGGAAGGGTTAACATCCATCTTGAATGTGGTTTTGCGCACCTTGAGGGGCGCAGTTTTTAGAATGGTGTCACTTTTGGGTATTTTCTGTTATATTGACCCCCCAAACTCACTTCAAATGTGAGGTGGTCCCTAAAAAAATGGTTTTGTAAATTTTGTTGGAAAAATGAGAAATTTCTGGTCAACTTTTAACCCTTATAACTTCCTAACAAAAACAAAAATGTGTTTCCAAAATTGTGTTGATGTAAAGTAGACATGTGCAAAATGTTATTTATTAACTATTTTGTGTGTCACCCCTCTCTGATTTAAGGGAACAAAAATTAAGTTTGAAAATTGCAAAATTTTTAAAATTTGACAAATTTCCGTTGTTTTCATAAATAAACGCAAGTCATATCGAAGAAATTTTACCACTAACACGAAGTACAATATGTGACTAAAAAACAAGCTCAAAATCAATGGGATACGTTGTAGCGTCCTAGTGCTATAACTTCATAAATTGACATTGGTCAGAATTGTAAAAATTTGTTGGTCATAAAGTACCAAATTGGCTCTGTCACTAAAGCCCCCGTCACACACAGCGAGATCGCTGCTGAGTCACAAGTTTCACCAGCGAGATCGGTGTGTGTGACACTTATCAGCGACCGGCCCCCCTGCCGGGTATCACTGATCGTGCTCGAATGGCCAGGACATTTTTTTGATCGTTGGTCTCCTGCTGGCATAGCTGTGTGTGGCAGGCGGGAAGACCAGCGAGCTGGTAACCAAGGTAAACATCGGGTTTTTAAGCGCCGCACTTAGAAACATGGATTTTTGTGATAACTCACCGTAAAATCCTTTTCGCCGAGACGCTAATTGGGGGACACAGATACTGTTAGGTGTATGCTTCTGCTACTAGGAGGCTGACACTAAGTGAATAAACGAGGTTAGCTCCTCCTCCGCCGTATACACCCTCGCCCCTATTGCGGGTGGAAATCAGTTTGGTGCCAAAGCAGTAGGAGGAAACAAAATCAGCCTTAATACAGGTACAACATGTCCCAAACACCACCCTTATATCAAATTAGTAAATGCATATAAATTCAAACAAAACAAGAGCCAACTGGCTAATAGGGTGGGTGCTGTGTCCCCCAATGAGCGTCTCGGAGAAAAGGATTTTACGGCGAGTTATCACAAAAATCCATGTTTCTCCTACACCTCATTGGGGGACACAGATACTGTGGGACGTCCTAAAGCAGTCCCTGGGTGGGAGATTGACTCACCGATCCAAGCTACATGCACCTCTTGTTTAAAGGTGCGCCACCGCTGCTTGGAGAATCCTTCTACCCAGGCTCGCATCCGCCGAGGCCTGAGCATGAATATTACAATGTCTGGCAAATGTGTGCAGGCTGGACCAGGTTGCTGCCTTGCAAACTTGTTCTGTTGAAGCCTGGTGCCGAAGCGCCCAAGAGGTGCCCACTGCCCGAGTAGAGTGCGCTCTGATCCCTGCTGGAATCAGCGTGCCTTTAATGCGGTAGGACTCCTGAATAGTCAAACGAATCCATCTGGCTATGGTCGATTTTGAGGCAGCGAGCTCCTTCCTGCGCCCTTCGGGGAGCACGAACAGCGTGTCAGTCTGACGAAAGGGTGCCGTCCTCGGGTACGTACCCCCGGAGGGCTCTTACCAGGTCTAACATGTGAAGAGCCTTTTCCACACGGTGCACCGGTGCTGGACAAAATGAAGGCAAGACAATATCTTCATCGATGTGAAAAGAGGACACGACTTTCGGCAGAAAAGGAGGGGCTGGTCTGAGCACCACCTTATCCTTATGGAAAGTGAGGAACGGGGCTTGGCAGGATAGGGCTGCCAGTTCTGAAAACCCGCCTGATAGAAGTGATGGCCACTTGGAACACCACTTTCCAGGAAAGGTACCTCAAGGAGATATCCTGAAGCGGTTCAAATGGAGCTTCCTGCAGAACACTTAGGACCAGGTTAAGGTCCCAAGCGTCCATAGGCGCCTTATAGGGAGGTACAAAGTGTGAGACTTCCTGGATGAAAGTCTTCACCTGCAGATTGGTAGCAATTCTGCGCTGGAACAGGATGGATAAGGCCGATTTTTGTCTCCTGAGGGAACTTGGGGCTAAGCCCGAGTCTAGGCCCGACTGGAGAAAAGTCATTATGTTGGGGATCGAGAATCTCAGCGGAGAAACACCGTGGCCTCGACACCAAGCAAAAAACACCTTCCAGGTGTGGTGGTAAATTCGTGCTGAAGCATGCTTCCGGGCGCTAATCATTGTAGCGACCACCTTGCTCCCGATCCCTGCCTGGGTTAGAATCCAAGATTCAACGGCCAAGCCGTGAAACACAGGGCTCCTGAGTTCGGGTGGCAAAGCGGCCCTTGAGAAAGTAGATCCGGGAGCTCTGGCAGGTGCCAAGGAACGTCAGCGAGCAGCTGCATTAGATCTGCGTACCACGCTCGACGGGGCCAGCAGAATCGCCGGGACCCCTTCAGTCTTGATCTTCTTGATGACCCTCGGAAGTAGTGGCAGAGGGGGAAATAGATATGGGAGGCAAGACTGGTTCCATGGCAGAACCAACACGTCCACAGCAATTGCCTGCGGGTCCCTGGTCCGAGCGACATATGTGGGCACCTTGGCGTTCACTCTGGACATCATCAGGTCCACATCTGGAGTTCCCCACAGCTGACAAATCAGCCAGAAGACTTCGGGATGTAGAGACCACTCTCTGGACGCAAGACCCTGCCGGCTGAGAAAGTCTGCCACCCAATTTTCCACGCCCGGGATGTGGACAGCCGAAATCACCGAGTGGTTTGCTTCAGCCCACTGCAGAACATGCCCCACCTCGCGCATGGTTGCTCTGCTGCGGGTACCCCCTTGGTGATTTATGTAAGGCACCGCCATGGCGTTGTCCGACTGAATGCGGACGGGGCGGCTTGCTAGAAAGTGATGAAACTTTTGCAGAGCCAGCCGAATTGCTCATATCTCCAATAAGTTGATCGGGAGGTGTGCCTCCTGTGGCGACCACCGTCCCTGGGTCGTGTGGTGGCGAAACACTGCTCCCCAGCCGAGGAGACTGGCGTCGGTTGTCATCACCAATCAATGGTCTGGGGGGGAAAGGTTTCCTCTGGGTCACAGAGGAACAAGTTAACCACCATCCGAGCGACTGCCTGACTCGAAAGGACAGTCGGCACTGCCGGTCGAGAGTGAAGGGATTCTTGTCCCAAGTTGACAAAAGGACGTGCTGCAGGGGGCGAAGATGGAACTGGGCGAACGGTACCGCTTCCATTGCTGCCACCATTTTCCCTAGACTCCTCATCCTGGATCGGCTGATATGAGGGACTGGTTGCCGAAGTGTCCGGACTCCCTGCCGGAGCGCTCGCACCTTTTCCTGAGGGAGAATTACCAACCCTTGGCGAGTGTCGAGAATCATTCCTAGGAAGGAGATCCTTTGAGCTGGCACAAGAGATGACTTCTTCGCATTGACGAACCACCCTAAGCGGGCAAGAGTATCTAACATGATGTTGACATTTTCCTCGCATGCCCGTATTGAAGGGCCTTTGACCAGGAGGTCGTCCAGATAAGGCAAAACAACTATACCTCAAGACTGCAGTATGGCCATGACAACAGCCATAACCTTTGTGAACCCTCTGGGGCCGTGGCTAGCCCGAAGGGTAGTGCTACGAACTGAAAACGTAGATCGCTGATGGCGAAGCGTAGAAAACTCTGATGAGGAGGAAAAATGGGAATATGCAGATATGTGTCCTGGATATCTACGTATTGAGGCCAAGTATTCTCCCTGCTCCATGTCCGATATGACTGACCGGAGAGACTCCATCCGGAAATGTCTGATCCTGATGAATTTGTTCAGAAGCTTCAGGTCCAAAACAGGCCTGACAGACCCATCCTTTTTGGGAACCGCAAACAGGTTGGAATAGAACCCCTGATTTTTTTCGTTTCTCGGCACTGGAACAATGACTCCGTTGTGCTGGAGCGATTTGATGGCTCCCAATAGAGCCCTTGCCCGGGCATCCACTCTGGGAAGCCAGGAAAGAAAAACCGTCTTGGCGGGTATCTGAAATTCTATTTTATAACCTGAGGCTACCAATTCCTTTACCCATGCAACGTGAGCGACATTGGCCCAGACGTGGAAAAACCAGAGTAGGCGGCCGCCCACCTTGCCGGTGTCATCTGGTAAAGGCCTCGAGTCATTTGCCCGACGATCTTTGGGATCTGGATCCCCTCGATCTGGGCTGCTGAGTACGCAATCTCCCCAATGGGTTGGCTCTATGAGACCTGCCACTCCCTATCCTGGTTGGGGTGGCCTGAGGCGGCGGAATTGGCCGCTGTAGTCCACCCGATGTGGCGAAAGGCCCGAAAACGTGCCTGAAACGGGTGATGAAAAAGCAGTTTGACCTTTTGTTGAGGGAGAAACCCGCTCCTTCCTCCTGTGGAGTCGGAGATAAGTTGATCCAACTTCTCCCCAAATAGGCGGCTGCACTGATAAGGCAGGGAAGTCAAGGACTTCTTAGAAGAAGAATCGGCTCGCCATGTCCTTAACCATAGGGCTCTTCTGATCGAAATTGCATTAGCGGCAGCAAGTGCCGAGCAATTGGCCGCATCCAAAGATGCATTGATTACATAGTCTCCGGCCATCGCCATCTGACCTGCGACCTCCGCAATCTCTGCAGGTAGATCCTGCTCCTGCACGACCTTGTTTAATGTTTCTGACTATGATATCATAGCCTTGGCTACCCAAGTTGCTGCGAACGAGGGAGCGAGTGCTGACCCTGATGCCTCATATACTGAGCGAGCTAAGCTCTGTATAAGGCGATCCGTGGGATCCTTAATCAAGGAAACACTAGGGACGGATAGCAGGGTCTTAGTGGCTAGGCTCGAAACCAGGGGATCCACCATCGGGAATTCCATCCATCTTTTACGGAGGTCCGGAGCAAACGGATACCTTGTTTCGAGTGCCTTTTGACCCTAGAAACGCCTGTCTGGACATTCTCTGTGCCGCTGCACTATGTCCTCAAACTCCGGGTGAGAGGGAAAAATTCTGTGCTGTCACTTCACTCGCTTAAATGCCACTTTATGCCTTGTAGCCGCTGCGGGATCATCCTCAATCAATCCCCAGGGTCTGATTGACGGCTTCTATGAGGCTGTCCACTGTTTCACGTGACCCTGGAGTGTCCAGGTCAAGGGGCTCGTCTGGGTCCCAATCTGAGGTCTGGTCGCTATCAACCACTGGTGACGGGGAGCGAGAAGCAGAGCTTACGGATGCCAAGGCACCGGATGGACAGGGCGACACCGCGTGGATTCGTCTCCTCCGGGTCTGCCTGGAATGAGAGCGGCCCCTGCAGGCCGGAGGCTTTTGTGAGGTGGAGGTTCCCTCTAAGGCCGGCGAGCCATCGCCCCTGCCCCTATCTGGGCTTGAAGGGACTCTATTGCTCTTGTAAGCGACGCCATGGACTGTGACAGTGATCGGGCCCACTACGGGGGATTTGACACATTGGTCGCGGTCGCAGGGGAGGGCTCCTGGGCGCGTTCGGATTCACAGGCTTCGCATAATCGCTTGCTCTGCGCCCGCGGAAACGCAGCCCGACAAGAGATGCATGCAGCGTAAGAGAACGTGTGCGTCTTTGCCTTTTTCGGACATACTGTATCTGTCCGCTGCTGGGGGTGTGGGGATGTAGCACCTCATTTTCCCTGCAGCGTGGCCTCTCGGGCAGCACTTACCCCATTCCTGCGCCCCCCCCCCCCCCGTCCTGGCTGCTTCCTTCAAATCGTGCGCCACCAGCTGTGGGAGCGAGCCAGCATGTAAAACCGCTTTAAGGGCGGTGCTTCCGTTCTGCGGCCTAGTCGCGCTCCGAAGCCGGGGCCTAAATTTCTTCGCCGCCACCCAGTGCGGGGCGGGCCGCCTAGCTCCGGCTGCAGCCGCGGCCTCGACTTTTCCCCTACCCGACTGGGGGGGGGGGGGGGGGTCGCGGTACACAAAAAACATGGCGCCACTAAATGTGCGGCACCGCCTGACGGATCCAGCCACCCTCAGCCTTGAATGGCCGGTGGCATCTGCCCTGAGATCTTCGCAGGAGCCCTCCCAGACCCTCTCCTCTTCAGCCTGAGCGCAGGTATGTGAGGGAGCCTTGATAAAATAGGACGGTGCAGGCACCCTAGCGCCGTCTAACCCCTTCAGGGGGTGAGGGACCGTCCACCGCCTTGCAGAACCGTAGTCTAAGCATTGGTGGAGCAGTGGGGGCCGCACGGACTAGTCTTGTGCCTCTATACAGCCCATGGTTTCAATACCTAGGGGTGGTCAGAGCTAAGTCCGGCATTGTGTCCCCCGACGCGGGAGAGGATACGTGTAGGGACACTCGCACGTGCTCGCCCGTTGTTGGTTTGGGGAAATCAGACCCTTTCAATAGGATCCGTTGCCCGTCACATCTTCATGGAAAAAGACGAAAAAAGTCTGGAGAAGAAACCAGATGTGTGCCTCCATGGACACTAAGCAAAAGTATTAAGTTACGTACCGGTAACGGTATTTTTCGGAAGCCCATGACAGCACCACGAGAGAGGGGATCCGCCCTATAGGAACAGGAAACCTACAGATACAAAAGGGCGGTACCTCTCCCACGCATCAGTTGGTTTCCTGTTCCTGAGGGGACGGGATCCTACAGAAGAATGGGATCCCAGGCCGGCCAGCCGACACCGGTAGCGAGGGGGTCTCCTACCTCGGCTTGGTTCGGATTTTCTGGAAGACGCCACGGTGGCCCAGGATGGGTGTCACGGCGGTGGCGTGGACAGCAGGGAGCGGCGTCCGGAGGATGGCCGTCTCCGGAATTAAGCCGCCGCCGGTAAGTATTCCCCCCCGGGGATTCCCGGCTCCGGCGGCGCAGATAGGTTGCCAGCGCTGTGCAGGGGGCTGCGACCGGGCGCTGCTCCGGAGCTCCCGGGCGTCCCGCGGAGCTTCCGGCGTTTCCGGGGTAGCGGTGACGTCAGGGGGCGGGCGGAGGAGGCGCTTCCGGGTCAGCGCGCTACTGCGCATGCGCGGCGATCCCAAGATGGCGGCGCCCATCGGAAACACCGATGGCGCGCGGTGGGGCGCCAGCTGGGGTAGGGAGCTCCGTTAAGGGGGGGGAGGGGCGCGGCATGGAAACTGCTGACCGGAGGAGGGGTATTTAGGCGGGACCCGGGCAGGGTACCTTGCCTTGGCCACATTACTACATGCAGCAGTGTGCAGCAGCAGCAGCAGTGGTGATGGAAAGCGATCGAGAGCAGCAGCGACAGAAGCAAGGGCAGCAGCGGCAGACATCACTGCCGCCCCTGGATGACCTTCGGCAGGTCCGTTGCCCGTGACCGTTGCCCGTCACATCTTCATGGAAAAAGACGAAAAAAGTCTGGAGAAGAAACCAGATGTGTGCCTCCATGGACACTAAGCAAAAGTATTAAGTTACGTACCGGTAACGGTATTTTTCGGAAGCCCATGACAGCACCACGAGAGAGGGGATCCGCCCTATAGGAACAGGAAACCTACAGATACAAAAGGGCGGTACCTCTCCCACGCATCAGTTGGATTACAGAGCTTGAGAGGCTACCATGGTTAGTACACAACATATGATATATACAACCTATCTACCCTATTTAACAGAATTATTTCATACCATCTCCCACATAAGGTGATTCTATGAACAAACTTCTAAGGAGTGCACCCCTATATGTGAACAAGGGAGGGAACTAAGGGTGCTGTCATGGGCTTCCGAAAAATACTGTTACCGGTACGTAACTTAATACTTTATTCGGACTCCCATGACAGCACCACGAGAGAATTACAGAGATGTAAACTAACTTAGGGAGGGACTACAGCCTGCAGCACTCTTAGCCCGAAGGTGAGGTCTGAGGAGGCACCCATGTCTAACCGATAGTGGTTAAAAAAGGTGGAAGGAGATGTCCAGGTGGCCGCCTTACATATTTGATCAATTGATACTCCAGATCTCTCTGCCCAGGATGATGCCATGGCCCGAGTGGAATGTGCCCTCAGGTTCTGTGGAGCCGGACCGCCACCTGCTGTATAGGCAAGAGAGATAGCCTCCCTAATCCACTTTGCTAATGTGCGTTTTGATACTCTGTATCCTTTTCTGGAACCTTGGAAGGATAGGAATAATGCGTTCTCCTTCTTCCAAGGATCCGTGGCTGCTAAATATGTCAGTAAGCACCGCCTAATATCTAATGCCTGAAGTTTCTGCTCTTTAGGGTTGGTTGGATTAGGGAGGAAGGAAGGCAGAACTATCTCCTGTGTCCTGTGGAATTGTGTTGCTACCTTGGGAAGGTATGCTGGATCTGGCCTTAGGATCACTCTATCCTGTAAGAACTCTGTGTAAGGAGGCAATCTGGAGAGTGCCTGTATGTCGCTCACCCTACGTGCGGATGTTATTGCTACCAGGAATGCTGTTTTAAGGGATATAATCTTTAGTGAGGCGGAATCTAAAGGTTCAAACGGACTTTCTGTCATGGCTGTAAGGACTAAGTTTAAGTCCCACGGTACGCATCTGTCTTTGTGTATAGGTCTCGATCTGGCCGCTGCTCTGATGAACCTTGCTACCCAATAATCTTTTGCAATATCAGCTGCAAACAGGGCCCCTAAGGCTGAAACCTGTACTTTTAGCGTACTTGTGGAGAGACCCAATTCGAAACCTTTCTGGAGAAATTCCAGAATATGTTTCGTGGGAATTCCATCTCTGATGTCAAAGTGAAAGGTGGATAGGAAGCGTTTCCAGGTCCTAGCATAAATATTAGTGGTGGTTAATTTTCTGCTTCTTAGGAGGGTGTCAATTAAGTTCTTGGAGAACCCTCTATTTTTTAATAGTGACCTTTCAAATACCACGCCGTCAAATGAAGTCCCGCTACTTGTGGGTGGCTGACTGGCCCCTGGTAGAGGAGATCCGGAAGGTTCGGTAGTACCCAGGGATCGCCTACCGACATGGTCCTCAACCACGCGAACCAGGTCCTCCTGGGCCAAAAGGGGGCAATCAGTATGACTCTTGCCTGATCCTCTCTGATCTTCCTGACTACCAGGGGAAGATTCAATGGTGGGAAGGCGTATGCCAGAGAAAAGTCCCATCTTATCAGTAGGGCATCCACCGCCAGGGGATTTTCCCTGGGGTTCAGAGAGCAGAACAATCTTTCTTTTCTGTTTTCTCTGGTGGCAAAGAGGTCTACCTCTGGCTGGCCCCATCTGCGGACAATCTGGCGGTAAATGTCTTTGTTCAAAGCCCATTCTCCTTGTCTTAGAGCCTTGCGGCTTAAAAAGTCTGCTCTTACATTGTCCTTTCCGCTGATGTGGAGCGCGGTCAAAGATAGACAATTTCTCTCTGCTATCTGGAGGAGCCGTTCTGTTATCTGCATCAGAGCGCTGGAGCGGGTTCCACCTTGGTGGTTGACATATGCTACCGCTACCTGGTTGTCCGAGTGTATCCTCACATGATGGCCCTGCAGGTAGATAATGAGTTTCTTGACTGCTCGCTCTATCGCCAATAGTTCTCTCTGGTTGGATGAGATTTCAGAATTAGAATCCCACTGGCCCTGTACCACTATGTCCCCCATATGGGCTCCCCAACCAAAGGAACTAGCGTCTGTGGTTATAATACGGGTTATCTGTGCTATCCAGGGCACCCCTGACGCTAGGTTCTCGCTCTGAAGCCACCATCTTAGTGATGTAACAGTTGAGGGGCTTAGACACATCCGACCTTGTAAGGAGCCTCCAAGGGCCCTGCTATTAATCAAGACGTCGTTTTGAAGGGTTCTGGTATGGAACTGTGCCCACCTTACTGCTGGGATGCATGAAGTTAGAGAACCTAACAGGGACATGGCCTGTCTGAGGGTCATAGATGGATTATCCATTGCCCGAAGAACCTGCTCCTGTATCTTTTGTAATTTATCTAGTGGTAGCAGGCACCGCTGAGTGTCTGAATTTAGTATCAATCCTAAAAATTTCTGTATTTTTAAGGGCTGGAGTCGGGATTTCTCGTAGTTTAAAATCCATCCTAGGTTTTCTAACCTGGATCTAGCTTTTTCTATCTGGGATTTACAATGACCCACCGATTTTCCTACAATCAAGAAATCGTCTAAATATGGAATGATTAAGACGTCAACCTCTCGTAAGTGAGCCATAACTTCGGCCACTAATTTTGTAAAAACCCTGGGTGCTGCTGAGAGACCAAAGGGAAGGGCTTTATACTGAAAATGACGTACTGTGCCCTCTACTGAAACTGCCACCCTCAGGAACTGCTGGAAGTCTGTATGGATAGGTACGTGATAGTACGAGTCTTTCAAATCTATGATTGCCATAAAACAACCTTTAAACAATATTTTTATTGTTGTATTAATGGACTCCATTTTGAATTTATGATTAATCAAGGGAACGAAGGTTTATAATCGTTCTGAATGTGTTATCAGGTTTCTGGATTAGAAACAGGGGAGAGTAAAACCCTCTTCCTCTTTCAGCCTCTGGGACCTCTACCAGAACATTTTTCTGACATAGGCTCAAGACTTCCGCTTCTAAAGCCGCTTGTTCAAGATGAGAAGATCTTAAGGGGGTCAGTTTAAAGGTGTCCCGCGGGATATGGGTAAATTCCAACCTAAGCCCGGTGGATATTACCTTGCGCGCCCAGTCACTATTCGTAATCTGCGACCATGCCGGGAAGAAGGATGACAGTCTACCCCCTACGGGAACCGCTAGTCATTGATTTGGTTTCTTTTGATCTCTTGACGAGCGTGTAAACATATAGCCCGTACCTCGTCTCCTTCTGTCTTCCCATCTGGGTCGATCTCTAACAGGCGAAGAGTTGCGCCTTCTCCCCTGGCCAAATCTCCTTCTACCAAATGGGCGACGGTAGGACGCTGATGAAAGGTTTGGGAACTTTTTCTTGTCGTCCCCCGCCTTTTCAAGCAGCTCGTCTAGGACAGTTCCAAACAAGTATTCGCCCTCACATGGAATCGCACAGAGCTTTGCTCTGGACTGGATGTCTCCCTGCCAGCACTTTAGCCACAGGGCTCTGCGAGCTGCGTTAGAGAGACCTGCTGCTCTGGCGGCCATTCTCACTGCATCCGCTGAGGCATCTGCTAGGAAGGCTGCTCCCTCTTGGATGGTCGGTAGGGCCCCAAGAATTGTTTGTCTTGATGTACCCTGCTTTAGTTGTGACTCCAACTGGTCCAACCAGACCATCATGGACCTGGCCGTGCACGTTGAAGCCACTGCTGGTCTTAAGGACCCGGCCGCCATCTCCCAGGTGTTTTTCAGGAAAGTATCAGCTTTCCTGTCTAAGGGATCTTTAAGGGATCCCATGTCCTCAAAGGGGAGCGAGGATTTTTTTGATGCCTTCGCAATGGCAGCATCTAATTTGGGGGCTCTGTCCCAAGAACTTACTGCCGGATCGTCGAAGGGGTATCTCCTTTTGAGGGTTGGTGGTAGCGACCCTCTTTTGTCCGGTCTTTTCCACTCTCTGTGGATCAGATCCTGTATCTTTTGGTTTAACGGAAAGACTCTCCGCTTCCTCTGTTCCAGCCCACCGAACATGACATCCTGCATGGATAAATGGGGCTTAGGCTCCTCTACCTCCATTGTCCCTCTGACTGCTTTGACCAGCTTGTCTACCCGGTCAAGAGGCAGACAAAATCACCCCGAGTCCTCTTCTCCTGAAGAGGACGAGGGAGATGAAGCCTGGGAGTCTCTGCTTTTTCTCCACTCTGCCGAGGAATCAGACTCCGTCGGGATCTCGCCCCTTAGACTTTGCGGCTGAGACAAGGACTTTAGGGTTTCCCTCATTTCTACCCTGACAATGTCTCTCAAACTCGCCGCTACTGCAGGCGACTCTTCTGCCACCGTCTGCTGAATACAGGGGGGGCACAATCTTTTGAGGCACGCGTCCGGTAATGGGCATGCACAGAGTGCGCATTCCCTATGTTTATTTTTATTTGTAGCTTTTTTTCCCTAGAAAAAGAAAAACACAGAAGGGGGGTCCCGTCACTGAGTGAACTTTCACGAAGATCACTTACCAGTGCCACAATCAAGTACCGGAGAACGAGGGGGATTTCTTTCAGCCGATGCTCCTGTCTGCCTGGAGGAGCTTTTACGAGTGGACTGGTCACTTCGTCCCGCATTACTGTCACGGGACCCTTTCTTTTTCTGTTTGACCTGCCGAAGGTCATCCAGGGGCGGCAGTGATGTCTGCCGCTGCTGCCCTTGCTTCTGTCGCTGCTGCTCTCGATCGCTTTCCATCACCACTGCTGCTGCTGCTGCACACTGCTGCATGTAGTAATGTGGCCAAGGCAAGGTACCCTGCCCGGGTCCCGCCTAAATACCCCTCCTCCGGTCAGCAGTTTCCATGCCGCGCCCCTCCCCCCCCTTAACGGAGCTCCCTACCCCAGCTGGCGCCCCACCGGTGTTTCCGATGGGCGCCGCCATCTTGGGATCGCCGCGCATGCGCAGTAGCGCGCTGACCCGGAAGCGCCTCCTCCGCCCGCCCCGACGTCACCGCTACCCCGGAAACGCCGGAAGCTCCGCGGGACGCCCGGGAGCTCCGGAGCAGCGCCCGGTCGCAGCCCCCTGCACAGCGCTGGCAACCTATCTGCGCCGCCGGAGCCGGGAATCCCCGGGGGGGAATACTTACCGGCGGCGGCTTAATTCCGGAGACGGCCATCCTCCGGACGCCGCTCCCTGCTGTCCACGCCACCGCCGTGACACCCATCCTGGGCCACCGTGGCGTCTTCCAGAAAATCCGAACCAAGCCGAGGTAGGAGACCCCCTCGCTACCGGTGTCGGCTGGCCGGCCTGGGATCCCATTCTTCTGTAGGATCCCGTCCCCTCAGGAACAGGAAACCAACTGATGCGTGGGAGAGGTACCGCCCTTTTGTATCTGTAGGTTTCCTGTTCCTATAGGGCGGATCCCCTCTCTCGTGGTGCTGTCATGGGAGTCCGAATAAAAACTGATTTCCGCTCGCAATAGGTGCAAGGGTGTATACAGCGGAGGAGGAGCTAACGTCTTTTTTTCACTTAGTGTTAGCCTCCTAGCGCCAGAAGCATACACCCACAGTATCTGTGTCCCCCAATGAGGCGAAGGAGAAACCCGATGTGTACGTTAGATACCAGAGCGCTTGTGCAGGGAGCTGGTAACCAAGGTAAACATCGGGTTTCTAAGCACCGTGCTTAGAAACCCGATGTTTACCTTGGTTACCAGCTCCCTGCACCCGCGCGCTGGTATCTTAACGGGCACTGCGCGTGTTGCTGTCCTGATCGCTGCTGAGATCTGCCTGTTTGGCAGCTCACCAGCGATCATGTATCGACACACCAGCGATCCTGACAAGTTCATATCGTTGTCGGAATCGCTGGTGAGTCGCTATGTGTGACGGGGCCCTAAGGGGTAAAACACACTTCCCATGAAACCTAAAGATCACCTGCTATTTTACCTTAAAGTCTTCTATCAATTCCTTCACTGCAGAGGAGTCCAGCAGATTTAGGATCTCATGCTTGGGGCGCACCCGGGTGTAGCTGCAGCCCACTATGTGCCAGTTGGCGGCCTTGAACTCTCGGGAGACACTTCGTCCGAGGAGACCAGTTGCTCCAGTTACCAGCGCTTTTTTCCTGGGAATAACATTATCCTACAAGATAAAAGAGATACAATCCTTCATGTAAGAGGACCGCTGCAGATTCTGGGCCAGTCACTGGCACCTGGGTGTTTTCACATTTCCTTTTCATCTGATCTGCAATTTATTAAAGCAAAATAGGAAAAGTACAAGCAGCAATTAGTGCCAAGGACGTCTACAAGAAACCAGAATAGTTGCAGACCAAGGCCAAGCTTCTGCGAGGGAGAAGAATCTCAAGGCCACATCTCCTGCCATGATATCTCAGCAGGGCAGCTCATGTTAACCCTCTATCTTCTGACCCTTGAGAGGACTCTAGTAATGTGAATGGACAGCTTTGTGATCCAAGAAGCCATTTGTTTCCTGAGGGTAATCTATGAAATAAATACATGGCTGATTCACTGAACATATCACAGTGAATTTATCAGCATAAGGGAGATGTATCGGAGCACATCAGCTTCCTGCCACACAAACACTGAAAATACAGGGCTCTGGTTACATGCCAGATTTAAATGTTCACTGAGCCATTTTTACTGAGAAAACGGGTTGTCGGATCGAATAGTTTGGAAAAGGTCCAATCTGTCATGTTTTAAATCCTGCACTATAACCAACATGGTATGCCAATCTGGCACTATGCATTGAAAAGTATGCCATGGAGAAAAAAAAAAAAAAAAAAGAGCACAATGTACGGACACTCATATGTCTTCATACCCCAACACAACAGCCTTAGACACAAAGACTGTTGAATTCTAATCAGGAGAACCACAATGTCAGGTATGTGATGCTGGCTCTAAAGAGGATTTTAAATGTATGATCATAGGAAGGTAAAACGTAGGGACCACCAATGACCAGAAGAACAGAGGTCCAATATTTCCTGTGTGAATGAAGCAACGATGCACTTACCGCACCACGTTTACTGTTAGCAGAAGCACTGGTCAGGTAAGTAGTGGTCACTAGAGTTGAGCGACTTTGGTCGGATCGGGTTTCGTGAAACCCGAATGAAACAAAATAAGTTTCAGATGAAACTCGTCCGACTAGAGCAAAACAAAGTCGGAGTTTCGTCCGAAACCCGACCCCAATGCAAGTCAATGGGAAATAAAAGTCGGACGAAACTCCGACTTTTTTTGCTCTAGTCGGACGAGTTTCATCTGAAACTTATTTTGTTTCATTCGGGTTTCACGAAACCCGATCCGACCAAAGTCGCTCAACTCTAGTGGTCACACTTAGACACTAATGCTCCATTCACGTGGCCAGAGGTCGCACTAACTCCCTCTACAGCAGACCTGAGCAAAGTGCGGCCCAAAGGCCACATCTGGCCCTCTGGGTATCTTAGTCCAGCGTGCAGACCGAGACAGCCGTGGGGCTGGAAACCAGAGGTCTGGGGGCCATGCCACGCCCGCCTGCTCACTGTATCCATCTGTGCTGACTGCCTCCGACAACTTCCTTCACCAATCAATGTATCAAACAGCTGGCTTGATGACGTCATTTCATCGCATCAGCTGTGTACTGCAGAGTCAGTGCACCGGAGAAGAGACAGGAGCAGAGTGCCGTGGAACGGGATCGAGGCGAGCATGTGGTGTTCTTTTATTTTCATATATATGGGATGTTTGGGTGGGCATGAGGAGACTGTGGGGGTGTCGTGCAGCACACGCTGAGGCTGTGGGGTAGGGTGCAAAGGAAAAATGAACTTTGCAAATTGGTAAGTCTTACCCCTTAAATTTGTTCCTTTTGGCATAAGGATTCACTATGTAAAATGTTGACATTAAATTTAGATTTACCACTTGCTCAAGGCATGTGAATTATTCCATGTGGACTAGTAAAAAAAACAAAAAACCTAAAAGTTCAAATCACCCCCCTTCCGCCCCATTGAAAAATTAAAGGGTTAAAAAAAAAAAAAATGATATACACACATTTGGTATCACCGTGTTCAGAAAAGCCCAATCTATCAAAATATAAAATCAATTAATATGTTCGGTAAACGGCATAACATACCATACATAACGCGGGATATGCATGACGATAAGTACTAAACAAACATTTAAAACTGCAATATGAAGTGCAATTGAGCAACCAGTACATGATAACTACAGTAATCTTAAAAAAAAGAAAATTATAAAATATCTATGACCAAAAAGGAACAAAATTAAGAGGCAAGACCTTCAAAAACTTGCGACTTAATTTTTACCATGCATTTCCTTGGCACCCTACTGTGGGGGTGTCGTGCAGCACACGGGGAGGATGTAGGGGTGACATGCAGTATATGGGAAGGCTATTATGCATTTATATAGCGCCATTTATTCCATGGCGCTTTACATGTGAAAAGGGGAAATATAGACAAGTATAATAAACGTGTAAGACAAGGGACACACAAGTACATAAGGAGAGGGAACCCTGCCCGCGAGGGCTCACAGTCTACAGGGATGGGTGACGATACAGTAGGAGAGGGTAGAGCAGATCGTGCCGTGGTTCAGTAGACCGAGGATCATTGCAGGCTGTAGGCTTGTCGGAACAGGTGGGTCTTCAGGTTCTTCTTGAAGGTTTCCGCTGATGTTGAGAGTCTGATGTGTTGCGGCATAGAGTTCCAGAGTATGGGGGAAGCACGGGAGAAGTCTTGTATGCGGTTGTGGGAAGAAGAGATAAGGGGAGAGTAGAGAAGGAGATCTTGAGATGATCGAAGGTTGCGTGCGGGTAGGCACCTAGAGACCATGTCACAGATGTATGGAGGAGACAGGTTGTGGATGGCTTTGTATGTCATGCTTAGGGTTTTGAATTGGAGCCTCTGGGCAATAGGAAGCCAGTGAAGGGCCTGGCATAGGGGGCAGAGCTGTGGAGTCAGAGTCGTGGAGTCGGAGCCGGTATAAAATGGTCCGACTCAGACTCCTAAAATATGTAATAAATTGGGTACAGTAGTTCAATGCAGAATGTGCTGAATATTTTTTCATAGGAATTTGGGAAAGTTATGAAATGTCCTATAAATGGCTGTTCTATTCCTGATCTAAGGCTACATTCACACACAGCGTTTTTGCTGCGTTTTTTGAGGATACGTTTTTCAGCTGCAAAAGCAGATCAGCTTTTTAAAAAACAGCATCACCTGAAAGGTTTTTGAGCTCATAGATAATGTTTTCAATAGCAAAAGCAGATTAGAACTCTGCTCTATCCATATCTGTCTATCCATATCTTATCTGTACCAAAAAGAATGAAAGCCGGGTAGCACACAGACTAACACTCCTTTTTTTTTTTTTAGCACCAGTCAGGTACACCTCATAGCTGCCCAAAAGGACGCCCAGGACAGGCATTGCTCGTCTTCAGTAACACATCAACATCAATTGATAGTTGGAATAAATAGACTACATTCACCACATCTTAAGGTGCAGGCTTTATTTTCAAGTGTAGGGGTGTGCAGTATAAGGTTCTGCAGCAGCTGAGGTGTGCAGTATGAGATTCTGCGGAACAGTATGAGGTTCTGCCCCCCCCCCCCAGTTTAGATCCTGGCCAACACCGTTTCTTATAGATATGGCGAACCCTCAGGTAACCCTTAATGAAGGTCAATGGACACAGGTGGCTGAATTGAAGGAATTGCTTAATCACCTATTTACCGTGACTAAAAAATTACAAGCTGAGGATTTAACTCCTGGCATTTTCATAAGGGAGTGGAAGAACTTGCTATTTTGCCTGTCCCAAAGAGGAGATTTAATCGCAGATGGCATTTCTGCTTCAATGAAACGGAGAGAGACACAGCTATTGGAAAATAAATTTTTTCTGGCAGCTGTTTATGTGGACCCAAGTCATCGTATATTGCTTGATAATCAACAGCTTACTAAAGGAAAAGAAGCTCTGACTGAGGTAGCAGTTAGGATGAGTGGCATACAGGAGGACTGCCAGGCGTAAGAGGACTCGGGTCCTGACAGTGCTACTGCTGCCATATCTTCATCCTCATCAGATGAGGAGTTTGACTTTCCCTGCTCCATGTCATCCAAATACTTGTCAAAGCGTTGCTGCAAGGAAAAAGATTTCACGCCGTCTCCTATAGCAAGCAGACTGACCATATTTCAGCAAATTGTTTCACTTGCTCTCAAAGAAAAAGAAAAATTCAACCGTTCATCAAAACGGACTGTGCATGAGGCAATTCCTTTATACTTGGAAATTGTTAGAGATGTTGCCCATGTGGTTACGGCTTTGCCTCCAACCCAAGTTAGTGTAGAGAGGTTGTTCTCTGGCCTTAAAATTATTAGGTCAGATTTTAGGTCATCTATGAAGGATATGATGGAGGCAATTCTATTTCTTAGAACAAATTCATAGAATGCACAAATGTTATTTAGTATGTTTTTGTTGAAAACTTTTTTGCCACTTACATAGTTTATTACATTGAGCTTTATATATTAGATATCTAATATATAAAGCTCAAAGTGTGTGTGTGTGTGTGTGTGTCCGGGATCGGCATCCGCACCGTCGCAGTTACAGCCACAAAATTTGGCACAGTCACACGTCTGGACCCCGAGAGCTTCCTAAGCTATGTTGTGAGGCGAAATTTTAACCCCGCACGTTCCAATTCACCAAACAATTTTGCCCCTATCTACATACTGGGGGAAAAAGTGTGTGCGCGTCAAGCCCCGCCCCTCATTATGATGTCATAATGCCCCTATTTGCATACTGGGGAAGCAGTGTGTGCGTATCAAGCCCCGCCCCTCATTATGATGTCACAATGGTTGCCATGGCGACGCTGATGTCATCATAGGTTGCAAGCCCTGCCGCCGCTCATTATGATGTCATAATGGTTGACTATGGAATGGAGGATGTGTGATGGGTATATGGGCACCGGACTATGGGATGGAGGATGTGTGATGGGTATATGGGAACGGGACTATGGGATGGAGGATGTGTGATGGGTATATGGGCACTGGACTATGGGATGGCGGATATGTATATGGGCACGGGACTATGAGATGGAGGATGTGTGATGGGTATATGGGCACGGGACTATGGGATGGAGGATGTGTGATGGGTATATGGGCAATGGACTATGGGATGGAGGATATGTATATGGGCACAGGACTATGGGATGGAGGATATGTATGATGGGTATATGGGCACGGGACTATGAGATGAAGGCTGTGTGATGGGTATATGGGCACTCGACTATGGGATGGTGAATATGTATGATGGGTATATGGGCACGGGACTATGGGATGGAGAATATGTATGATGGGTATATGGGCACGGGACTATGGGATGGAGAATATGTATGATGGGTATATGGGCACGGGACTATGAGATGGAGAATATGTATGATGGGTATATGGACATGGGACTATGGGATGGAGGATGTGTGATGGGTATATGGGCACTCGACTATGGGATGGAGGATGTATGATGGGTATAAGGGCACGGGACTATGGGATGGAGGATGTATGATGGGTATATGGGCACTCGACTATGGGATGGAGGATGTATGATGGGTATAAGGGCACGGGACTATGGGATGGAGGATGTATGATGGGTATATGGGCACTCGACTATGGGATGGAGGATGTATGATGGGTATATGGGCACTCGACTATGGGATGGAGGATGTATGATGGGTATATGGGCACTCGACTATGGGATGGAGGATATGTATGATGGGTATATGGGCATGGGACTATGAGATGGAGAATATGTATGATGGGTATATGGACAAGGGAATATGGGATGGAGGATGTGTGATGGGTATATGGGCATGGGCCTATGGGATGGAGAATATGTATGACGAGTATATGGGATGGAGGCTATGTATGACAGGTATATGGGCACGGGACTATGGGATGGAGGATGTGTGATGGGTATATGGGCACTCGACTATGGGATGGAGGATATGTATGATGGGTATATGGGCATGGGACTATGGGATGGAGAATATGTATGATGGGTATATGGGCACAGGCCTATGGGATCGTGGATGTGTGATGGGTATATGGGCACGGGACTATGGAATGGAGGATTATTATAATTTGTTATAACTAACCACAGTTAGTTACTATGCCCGGGCAGCGCCGGGCTCTTCAGCTATATATATATATATATATATATATATATATATATATATATATATATATATATATATATATATATATATATATATATCACTAAGTGTGTGTGTGTGTGTCCGGGATAGGCATCTACACCGTCGCAGCTACAGCCACAAAATTTGGCACAGTCACACGTCAGGACCCAGAGAGCATCCTAAGCCAGGTTGTGAGGCGAAATTTTAACCCCGCGCGTTCCAATTCACCAAACAATTTTGCCCCTATCTACATACTGGGGGAAAAAGTGTGTGCGCGTCAAGGCCCGCCCCTCATTATGATGTCACAATGGTTGCCATGGCGATGCTGATGTCATCATAGGTTGCAAGCCCTGCTGCGGCTCATTATGATGTCATAATGGTTGACTATGGAATGGAGGATGTGTGATGAGTATATGGGCGCTGGACTATGGGATGGAGGATATGTATGATGGTATATGGGAACGGGACTATGGGATGGAGGATGTGTGATGGGTATATGGGCACGGGACTATGAGATGGCGGATATGTATGATGGGTATATGGGCACGGGACTATGGGATGGAGGATATGTATGATGGGTATATGGGCATGGGACTATGAGATGAAGGATGTATGATGGGTATATGGGCATGGGACTATGGGATGGAGAATACGTATGATGGGTATATGGGCATGGGACTATGGGATGGAGGATGTATGATGGGTATATGGGCATGGGACTATGGGATGGAGGATATGCATGATGGGTATATGGGCACGGGCCTATGGGATCGTGGATATGTATGATGGGTATATGGGCACGGGACTATGGATGGAGGATATGTATGATGGGTATATGGGCACGGACCTATGGGATCGTGGATATGTATGATGGGTATATGGGCACGGGACTATGGGATGGAGGATAATTTATAATTTGCTATAACTAACCACAGTTAGTTACTATGCCCAGGCAGCGCCGGGCTCTTCAGCTATATATATATATATATATATATATATATATATATATATATATATATATATATATATATATATATATATATATATATATATATATATATATACACACACACACACACATACACACACACGAGCTTTATATATTAGATATACAGTATGTGTATGTATGCATGTCCGGGATTGGCATCCGCACCGTCGCAGCTACAGCCACAAAACTTGGCAGTCACACGCCTGGACCTCGAGAGTGTCCTAGGCTATGTTGTGAGGTGAAATTTTAACCCCGTGCGTTCCAATTCACCAAACAATTTTGCCCCTATCTACATAATGGGGAAAAAGTGTGTGTGTATCAAGCCCCGCCCCTCATTATGATGTCATAATGGTTGCCATGGCGACGCTGATGTCATCATAGGTTGCAAGCCCCGCCGCTCATTATGATGTCATAATGGTTGACTATGGAATGGAGGATGTGTGATGGGTATATGGGCACTGGACTATGGGATGGAGGATATGTATGACGGGTATATGGGCACGGGACTATGAGATGGCGGATATGTATGATGGGTATATGGGCACGTGAATATGAGATGAAGGATGTGTGATGGGTATATGGGCACTCGACTATGGGATGGCGAATATGTGTGAGGGGTATATGGGCACGGGCCTACGGGATGGTGGCTATGCATGATGGGTATATGGGAATATATATATATATTAGTAACTATGCCCGGGCAGCACCGGGCTCTTCAGCTAACTGTGGTTAGTTATAACAAATTATAATTATCCTCCATCCCATAGTCCCGTGCCCATATACCCATCATGCATAGCCACCATCCCGTAGGCCCGTGCCCATATACCCATCACACATATTCGCCATCCCATAGTCGAGTGCCCATATACCCATCACACATCCTTCATCTCATATTCACGTGCCCATATACCCATCATACATATCCGCCATCTCATAGTCCCGTGCCCATATACCCATCATACATATCCTCCATCCCATAGTCCAGTGCCCATATACCCATCACACATCCTCCATTCCATAGTCAACCATTATGACATCATAATGAGCGGCGGGGCTTGCAACCTATGATGACATCAGCGTCGCCATGGCAACCATTATGACATCATAATGAGGGGCGGGGCTTGATACACACACACACTTTTTCCCCATTATGTAGATAGGGGCAAAATTGTTTGGTGAATTGGAACGCACGGGGTTAAAATTTCACCTCACAACATAGCCTAGGACACTCTCGAGGTCCAGGCGTGTGACTGCCAAGTTTTGTGGCTGTAGCTGCGACGGTGCGGATGCCAATCCCAGACATACATACACACACATACTGTATATCTAATATATAAAGCTCAAGTGTGTGTGTGTGAGCCCGGCGCTGCCCGGGCATAGTAACTAACTGTGGTTAGTTATAGCAAACTATAAGTTATCCTCCATCCCATGGTCCCGTGCCCATATACCCATCATACATATCCACGATCCCATAGGCCCGTGCCCATATACCCATCATACATATCCTCCATCCCATAGTCGAGTGCCCATATACCCATCACACATCCTTCATCTCATATTCACGTGCCCATATACCCATCATACATATCCGCCATCTCATAGTCCCGTGCCCATATACCAGTCATACATATCCTCCATCCCATAGTCCAGTGCCCATATACCCATCACACATCCTCCATTCCATAGTCAACCGTTATGACATCATAATGAGCGGCGGGGCTTGCAACCTATGATGACATCAGCTGTCCCAAGCCAAAGGTGTAGATGGAGAATAGTAGGGGTCCTAGGACAGAGCCTTGAGGAACACCAACAGACAGGGGGGCGAGGTGAGGAGGTGGTGTGTGAGAGGGAGACACTAAATGTTCGGTCTGTTAGGTATGATGAGATCCAGGATAGGGCAAGTCTGTGATGCCAAGAGATGAGACTCTGTAGCAGGAGGGAATGGTCTACGGTGTCGAAGGCAGAGGACAGGTCCAGGAGGAGGACAGAGTAGTGTCGCTTGCTCTTGGCGGTTAGTAAGTAGTTAGTGACTTTAGTTAGGGCAGTTTCAGTTGAGTGATGCGGTCGGAAGCCAGATTGTAACCGGTCAAAGAGGGAACAGGAGGAGAGGTGGGAGGACAGTTCAAGATATACATGCTGTTCCAGTAGTTTTGAGGCATAAGGGAGAAGAGATATCGGGCGATAGTTAGACACAGAGGATGGATCAAGGTAGGGCTTTTTGAGGATGGGTGTGATTGAGGCATGTTTGAAGGATGAGGGAAAGACACCATTTGTAAGTGAAAGGTTGAAGAGGTGTGTTAGAGAAGGGATGAAGACTGTGGCCAAGTTAGGGATGAGGTGAGACGGGAGTGGGTCGAGGGCACAAGTGGTGGTGTGTGATCTTGACAGAAGGGTGGAGAGCTGATCTTCTGTCATGGTGGAGAAGCTGGCTTTTGCAGAACAGGGCTGAGCGGCTAAGAGGGGCCTCATGCAGTATATATAGGAAGGTTGTGGAAGGCCTCATGCAGTATATATAGGGACACTGTGTGGGGCTCATGCAGTGTATATAGGGAGGCTGTGTGGGGCTCATGCAGTGTATATTAGGAGGCTGTGTGGGGCTCATGCAGTGTATATTGGGAGGTTGTGTGGGGCTCATGCAGTATATGGGGGAAGCTGTGTGGGGCTCATGCAGTATATGGTAAGGCTGTGCGGGGAATATATATATATTATATATATAGGCTGTGTGGGGTTCATGCAGTGTATATAAGGGAGGCTGTGTGGGACTCATGCTGTTCATGGGGGAGGCTGTGTGAGGCTCATAATATGTGTATATATATATATATATATATATACACACACACACATATACATACATATATACACACACACACACACAGTATATATTATATATATGCGCTGTGTGGGGCTCATGCAGTATATATGAGGGCTGTACTTGGGTTTAAATGATATATAGCGGGATGTTAGCATACATAATATCAATTGTATCACTTAATATTGAGCAGATTTATCAATAATATAATCTGTAATATAACCGTGGAAGCGTCACTCTCTCTGAAGCATTTATAGACTGTGCAGGCGCCACGCGCCTGCGCAGTCTGGCTCCAGACAGAACGAGGCATCCAGCGGTGAGGAGTGTGTATGGCGCCGGAGTGGCAGTACCATACACACTGCATAACGTGATTTCCGGCGACATACTTGCATACTTACCTGACCGGGAGGAGCGTTGCCGCGGCGCTTCTCTTCGGCCGGAGTGCGCGCGACTATCGTGCATGCGCATAACGCTATCCGGCGCCATTTCACTGAAGACACATTTGCAGTGTGTCTTTAGCAATATGGCGCCGGACCGCGCGGTATGGGCATGCGCGTACTCCGGTGCAGAACTCCTCCCCCGGCCTCCAGCAGAATGTGACAGCGCTGGAACACAGGGAAGAATGGTGAGTATATACATATTTTTTTGTATGTGTGCTATTTAATAGGGGTGAGGGGCACCATGCATACCAGGAAAGGGGGGGTGAGAGGTAGCATGCATACCAGGAAAGGGAGGCGAGGGGACCATGCATACCAGGAAAGGGGGGGGGGGTGAGGGGACCATGAATACCAGGATAGGGGGCTGACA
The DNA here is from genome assembly GCF_039654945.1 of Dendrobates tinctorius. Classification (NCBI taxonomy): domain Eukaryota; kingdom Metazoa; phylum Chordata; class Amphibia; order Anura; family Dendrobatidae; genus Dendrobates; species Dendrobates tinctorius. The sequence continues at coordinate 14,142 of NW_027362012.1, read as the reverse complement.
GCCCCATGCATACAAGGATAGGGGGGTGAGAGGACCATGCATACTAGGATAGGGGGGTTAAGGGGGACCATGCACACCAGGATAGGAGAGTGAGGGGACCATACATACCAGAATTGGGGGGTGAGGGGGACCATGCATACCAGGATAGGAGGGGGCAGCACATACCAGGATAGGAGACCATGTACCAATAAAAATGCTCGCCACCCGGCCTAGTTATAATATTAATATTGAGTAGAATTAATTTCAGCCTATTGGTTCGGCCCTCCACAACAGTCACGGTCTGTCATGTGGCCCCTCGGGAACATTAATGGCCCACCCCTACTCTACAGCCATTGACAACGCCAAATGCATTTCTACTCATTAGGCTATGTGCACACGTGCAAAAATGCTGCGGGAATTTCCGCCGCGGGTAAAACGCATGCGAATTTGCAAGCGTTTTTCGCTTGCCGAATGCTTGCACATTCCAAGCATCGCTTGGAAATGTGATAGGATGTTAAAAATAATAATAAAAAAAAAAAAAAAAAAAAAAAAAAATATTGTTATTCTCACCTTCCGACAGCCCCCGATCTGCTCTGCGGCGCTCCTGGCATCTTCCGGTCCCAGTAATGCTTTGCATAAAGGCCCTGAGATGACGTCACATTAAAAGTTTGTTCTTCCTCGCTCTCCGTCTCTCTGATGTTGTTCTTATGTCAGTAACTCTCCCTTCTTTATCATTCACGGTCTATCAGCCATCTTAGAAGCTCATGTGTTCGCAGCCCTGGTTATGAAAAGTCTTTTACCTACTGTATGTGTACATAACTACAAAACAATCAACTGCAAAATAAACCTTCTGGAATCTTCATATGTGCCTCCTGCAGTCGAATTCAAGCTGTTGCTATATCTCCGTGTGATATACTGAGGTAGCTTAGAAGTGGCATCACAGGCGCCCTACCTCTGGAGTCAGAATAGGGTTGGTGCTACAAGCCTGGGATAAGGGGTCAGCTCTGTATTAGCTGTGAGGACAGGCAATTAGTCGTCATAGAGCTGAGGAAAGCGGGCTGGAGGTGTTGTGGGTGAGATTGAGGCCGCACCTGCACATTTGTGAGAAGGACGAGAGGACAATTAAGGCTGGAGTTAGACGGCAGCTTAGGCAGTAACACAGGTACCTTGGCTAACGCTCACACCATGCAGCTGCGTATCACAACGCAATGCAGGTGAATCGGATCACATGGGCGGATGGGATATCTTTAGAGAACAGTGACAAGAAGAGAGAAAAAGCAGCTAAACAGTATCCCTTTTTTGCAACTTCTCTCAGCCACATTCATAAGCCGGGTGACTTCTGACTAAAACACAGAAGCGGTGATGTGTTTCTATGACACCTTTTCATTGATAGTTCCTATCTTGGGTCTGACTGACAAATACTGATGTGAAATACTGAATGTGTGAACGTGGCTTAATTCTCAGTATCTGTATTAGGCCGGGGTCACATTAGCATATAGTATACAGTGGGATGTAAAAGTTTGGGACCCCAGTCACAATTACTGTTTTCTTGTGAGCATTTAAGTAAGTTGAAGATGAAATGATCTTTAAAAGGCCTAAAAGTTACACGACACATTTCCTTTGTATTTTAGACAAAAAAAAAAAAAACCATGGTAATTTTTTAACATTTTAAAAAGTACAAAATGGAAAATGGGCCAATGCAAAAGTTTGGGCCCCCTGCATGGTTAGTACCTAGCAGAACCCCCTTTTGCAAGTATCACAGATTCAGAACACTTTTTGTAGCCTGCCAAGAGTCTTAATTCTTGTTCAAGGGATTTTCATTAATTCTTCCTTGGAAAATTCTTCCAGCTCTGTGAGATTCCTGGGTCGTCTGGCACACACTGCTATTTTGAGATCTAGCCACAGATTTTCAATGTTGCTCAGATCAGGGGACTGTTAGGGCCATTGTAAAACCTTCAGCTTCCACCTTTTGAGGTAGTCTATTGTGGATTTTGAAGTGTGTTTAAAAGGAATCTGTCAAAACATTTGACCTATCTAAACTATTATTATGGCCATATATTCTATAGACTGCTGAAAACAGTCCTCCCTGTGTGTCTCGTATCAGCTGTGTTGTTGCTGAGAAATTCTCTTTTACCCCTTTATATAAGTGACCTCTTCCAGGCTCCGCAGCGAATGGTGCCTGGAGATAACTCTGCCTCAAGAGATTATTTTACATAAAGGAGGTGTTACAAGCGTGAGACATGTAGATAACACAGGAGAGATGACATTTAGCTTCTTGCAGACACATTTTTTGCTGCAGCTCTTGAGCTCTGCTGTATTTGAACATTATTACAGCCCTGCCTGCCTATGAGATGGAAGCTGAGAGGAACCTGCAGATGTGTCAGTTATCAAAGCAGAGAGCAGCCATGACACATCACACTAGTAACAGTGGCATCCATGTCACATCACATTGGTAACTCCCCCTTATATTTAAATCAAGCTCTGGAGGCAGAGTTATCTCCAGGCACCACCCTCCCCTAAACCTGGAAGAGGTCACATATCACTTATATATTGTGATAAAACATGATTTCTCAGCAACAACACAACTGGTATGAGACACACGGAGGACTTTTTCAGCAGTCTACATATTGCCCATATTAATAGTTTATAAATCCCCGGTCTCTTGCAGAGTGTCGCCGGTGATAATTCCATTTCCCCCTGTTAAGGCTTGGAGCTATAACAGTCAGCTATCTTCCTCTTTGGTGCTGTTGTTGAAGGAACAGTGTGCTTTCTCTCTGAGTCTATTTATGATAAGTGTTCCCCTTGTTCGTCTACCCAAGCTGTCTTTAGTTGTAGTGGAGATGGACTAGTGCTACCTCGTTCTTCCATATGCAGGGCTTATCGCCAGGGTCAGGCAGGGATTAGGTGCAGGACCTGTATAGGGACGTTTAGGGCAGACAGGGTGACTCCATTCCCACCTTCTCTAGTGTTTGGCTCCCTTCGCCTCATCCCTTCGTGTTGAACTTAGGCTGTCTTAAGGGCATGTCACACTAAGAGATATCGCTAGCAATATCGCTATAACTAGTGACGTTATAGCGATATTGCTAGCGATATCGCTATGTGTGATACTTACCTACGACCTGCTCCCCCACTGGTTATCGCTGATCGCGCGAGAACGTTCAGGACTGTTTCTCGTCGGTCACTTCCTGCGGCGCTTCCTGCTGTGAGAACGAGCGACGCGTGGAGCCGGGCGGGAGGACGCAGGATCGCCTGGTGTGACAGGTAAGTAGCGATCCCCGTCCCCAGCGATGTCGCTGGTGAGATCTGCCTGCGTGGCATCTGTAAAAGTGACACATCCGCACAGGGCTGTGGAGTCGGAGTTAGTTTTGGTTGGAGTCGGAGTCGGTAGAAATGTACCGACTCCAGCTTTAAAAAAAATGTATTAATATTTCATAATTGAACTTTCATATGAATTTTATAAATGTTACTCAAATATATATGTTCTATCAAACTATGAACAACAGTGATAAGCAGTTCTGCTGGAGATAGAGACATTTCTTACTTCTTGTGTGTCACTGTTCTCCACTGCCCTTATCTAATCTTATACTTGGTTAACCTCATGCTGCCCCAACCCCCTACTTACAATGTATGAAACTGAAAGTGAAAATGTGTTGCAAATTCTTAGTAGTAAAGCTCCTCCTCTAGACTAGATCATACTAGGTGTGCGTCTTCCAAGCATCTCACAGCTGCCTGCTACTCAGAAGAGGAAGACTGTAAGAAGTATTATCCTTTCAACAAACTTTGCATCAGTTAACTGTGAGTACATGAGGAATAATAACAGTATTACTGACCACTATATCAGTTGTACGACCTGGCAATAATTTTGTACAATTGTTTTTAGGAAAAACAATGGTCATTTTGATTGTGAATGCAGAATTAAAAACCTGAGAATGTCAAAGCAGCATCACATTAAATCAGCTGTATTTGAACATTTCACCATCACTCAAGATAGAAAACATTATGTCTGTCAGTGTATGACAAATGATCCAGACGAAAACAAATGCTGTGAAGCCAAGATAAGTGCATATTCAGGCAAAGATAAAAATGCTCCTACCAGAGCTTCTAATCTAAAGAGACATTTACAGCGCTTTCATCCAGAAGTACTGAAAGCAGTGGATGAGAAAGACTGCATCCAAACCAATGAACCAGTGCCCAGCTCTTCCAGCCAAACAAAGGAGCAGAGAACTTTGCAGCCATCAGTTGCAAGATATTTTGTCAGTGACAAAGTTACTGTGACAATGACAGTAGATACATTACAACAAGCTCTATGATGTTTTTTAAAAGGATAGTGTGCCTATTTCATTATTTTCACGACCAGCTTTTATGTGTCTGAATGGGGAAATGGCCCGCAAGCTTGGTGTTTCTCTGGAGAGAGAGAGTATTAGAAAATTAGTAATCGAAGAAGCTTTTAGAAGAACTTAAAAAAACTCTCAAGGGACGCTTTCTGTTTCTTAAAATGGATGCCTGCACACGTCACAGAGTGAACTATTTTGCCATCAAATGAAATAGTTACCAAGACATTGGCAGTAAAAGACACCAAAGCTCATCACACCAGTGAGTTTCTCCAGGTCTTGGTGGAAAAGGTTCTGCAAGACAATGAACTTAAAAAAGAGCAAGTTCTTTCTGTCGTAACTGACAATGCTTCAAATATGATAAGTACTATTAAGCTAATGAATGAGAGTAATGATGGTGACCAGCAGCTAGAAGAACATTCTGGGTCCACAGACACAGAAATGTTTGAAATAGAGGAACACAGTATTGTAACTGAGGAGCAAACTGAAGTTGCTTCAGATGAACAGCAACATGATAGTTTAGATGATCTTGTTGAAACTGTGTCAATGTTCTTTCATTCATCACATGCGCTGTGTTGTGCATACGCTACAGCTGGCTATAAGAGACAGTCTGCAAGAAGGACATGCTGCTGCACTGATTGGCAAGGTGAGAAAATTGGCTACTGTTGCCAGAACCCGTAAAGTTGACTCAATTTTGAAGAGACGTGCTGGAAAAGGGGCAATTATTGATCAAGCCACACGATGGGGCAGTACTTACTTAATGATTCAGCGCTTGGTTGAACTGAAAACCTTTCTTGTAGAAATGGCTAACCCTCAACTGACGCTAAATGAAAGTCAGTGGAATCAGGTGACTGAGCTGGAAAAATTGCTAGAGCACCCATTTACAGTGACTAAAAAAATTACAAGCAGAGGACTTAACTCCAGGTATTTTCTTAAAGGAGTGGAAGAACCTGATGTTTCGCCTGTCCCAAAGAGGAGGGTCAATTGCAAGTGGCATTGCTACATCAATGAAACGGAGAGAGGAGCTACTATTACAAAATAACATTCTTTTGGCAGCTGTTTATGTAGACCCAATGCATCGGATTCTTCTAGATGATCAACAGCTAAGTAAAGGAAAAGAAGCTCTGTTTGAAATAGCAGTAAGGATGAAAGGGTTGCAGAACAGTCAGGAGGAACAAGAAGAATTTGGTCGTCCTGCCACATCTTCACCCTCATCATCAACTGATGAAGAATTTAATTTCGAAAAATATTTGGATCAAAAGGACCGTGCAAAGCGTTCCCGCATAGAAGAAGAGTCATCCCCATCAAGGAACACTGCCAGTACATTTCAGCAGAATTTTTCATGTGCACTAAAAGAAATTGAGAAATTTGACCGTTCATCAAAAATAACAGTGCAACAAGCGATTCCTCTATATCCTGACATTGTCAGAGATGTTGCCCGAATGGTTACTGCTTTGCCACCAACACAAGTTAGTGTAGAGAGGTTGTTCTCTGCTCTCAAAATAATTAGATCAGATTTGAGGGCATCCATGAAGGAGGATCTGACAGAGGCAATACTTTTTCTGAGGACAAATTTATAGATTTCTTCTTATTAACTACATAAAGTGTTTATTGCATATTTACTTACAGTTTAGAAAAGTTTATAAAAGTTATTTGCTATATTCTAATTGTATTCTAATAAATGTAGTTTTTGCTCTAAGTGGTCTGATTACTTATATGATGGTGAGAAACTGAATAAGCACGATGTTTAATATTTTACAACAGTAAATTTGTTGTTATGAATTGGCCATTTATGAAGGAGTCGGAGCCTGATAAAATCCAGGATTCGGAGTCGCAACTGTGGCTTACCGACTTCACAGCCCTGCATCCGCAACCATTCTGTAGCACGCGCCTGTAAAGTGACACATTCTGCAGCATGCGCCTGTAAAGTGACACATCTGCACACATTCTGCAGCACGTGCATGTAAAGTGACACATCCGCACACATTCTCAGCACACGCCTGTAGTGACACATTCTGCAGCACACGCCTGTAAAGAGACACAACTCCACACATTCTGCAGCACACTCCTGTAAAGTGACACATCAGCACACATTCTGCAGCACGCGCCTGTAAAGTGACATCGGCACACATTCTGCAGCACGCGCCTGTAAAGTGACAAATTGCAGCACGCGCCTGTAAAGTGACACATTCTGCAGCACACACCTGTAAAGTAACACATCTGCACACATTCTGCCGCACGCGCCTATAAAGTGACACATTCTGCAGCACGCACCTGTAAAGTGACACATCGGCACACATTCTGGAGCACGCGCCTGTAAAGTGACATCGGCACACATTCTGCAGCACGCGCCTGTAAAGTGACACATCAGCACACATTCTGCAGCACGCGCCTGTAAAGTGACACATTAGCACACATTCTGCAGCACGCGCCTGTAAAGTGACACATCAGCACACATTCTGCAGCACGCGCCTGTAAAGTGACACATCAGCACACATTCTGCAGCACGCGCCTGTAAAGTGCCACACTCTGCAGCACGCGCCTGTAAAGTAACACATCTGCACACATTCTGCAGCACGCGCCTGTAAAGTGACACATCAGCACACATTCTGCAGCACGCGCCTGTAAAGTGACACATCTGCACACATTCTGCAGCACGCGCCTGTAAAGTGACATCTGCACACATTCTGCAGCACGCGCCTGTAAAGTGACACATCAGCACACATTCTGCAGCGCGCGCCTGTAAAGTGACACACTCTGCAGCACGCGCCTGTAAAGTAACACATCTGCACACATTCTGCCGCACGCGCCTATAAAGTGACACATTCTGCAGCACGCACCTGTAAAGTGACACATCGGCACACATTCTGGAGCACGCGCCTGTAAAGTGACATCGGCACACATTCTGCAGCACGCGCCTGTAAAGTGACACATCAGCACACATTCTGCAGCACGCGCCTGTAAAGTGACACATCAGCACACATTCTGCAGCACGCGCCTGTAAAGTGACACATCAGCACACATTCTGCAGCACGCGCCTGTAAAGTGACACATCAGCACACATTCTGCAGCACGCGCCTGTAAAGTGCCACACTCTGCAGCACGCGCCTGTAAAGTGACACATCAGCACACATTCTGCAGCACGCGCCTGTAAAGTGACACACTCTGCAGCACGCGCCTGTAAAGTGACACATTCTGCAGCACACACCTGTAAAGTGACACACTCTGCAGCACGCGCCTGTAAAGTGACACATCAGCACACATTCTGCAGCACGCGCCTGTAAAGTGACACACTCTGCAGCACGCGCCTGTAAAGTAACACATCTGCACACATTCTGCAGCACGCGCCTGTAAAGTGACACATCAGCACACATTCTGCAGCACGCGCCTGTAAAGTGACACATCAGCACACATTCTGCAGCACGCGCCTGTAAAGTAACACATCTGCACACATTCTGCAGCACGCGCCTGTAAAGTGACACATTCTGCAGCACACACCTGTAAAGTAACACATCTGCACACATTCTGCCGCACGCGCCTATAAAGTGACACATTCTGCAGCACGCGCCTGTAAAGTGACACATCTGCACACATTCTGCAGCACGCGCCTGTAAAGTGACACATCAGCACACATTCTGCAGCGCGCGCCTGTAAAGTGACACACTCTGCAGCACGCGCCTGTAAAGTAACACATCTGCACATATTCTGCAGCACGCGCCTGTAAAGTGACACATTCTGCAGCACGCGCCTGTAAAGTGACACATTCTGCAGCACGCGCCTGTAAAGTGACACACTCTGCAGCACGCGCCTGTAAAGTAACACATCTGCACACATTCTGCAGCACGCGCCTATAAAGTGACACATTCTGCAGCACGCGCCTGTAAAGTGACACACTCTGCAGCACGCGCCTGTAAAGTAACACATCTGCACACATTCTGCCGCACGCGCCTATAAAGTGACACATTCTGCAGCACGCGCCTGTAAAGTGACACATCAGCACACATTCTGCAGCACGCGCCTGTAAAGTGACACATCAGCACACATTCTGCAGCACGCGCCTGTAAAGTGACACATCAGCACACATTCTGCAGCGCGCGCCTGTAAAGTGACACATTCTGCAGCACACACCTGTAAAGTAACACATCTGCACACATTCTGCCGCACGCGCCTATAAAGTGACACATTCTGCAGCACGCGCCTGTAAAGTGACACATTCTGCAGCACACACCTGTAAAGTAACACATCTGCACACATTCTGCCGCACGCGCCTATAAAGTGACACATTCTGCAGCACGCGCCTGTAAAGTGACACATCTGCACACATTCTGCAGCACGCGCCTGTAAAGTGACACATTCTGCAGCACGCGCCTGTAAAGTGACACATCTGCACACATTCTGCAGCACGCGCCTGTAAAGTGACACATTCTGCAGCACACACCTGTAAAGTAACACATCTGCACACATTCTGCCGCACGCGCCTATAAAGTGACACATTCTGCAGCACGCGCCTGTAAAGTGACACATCTGCACACATTCTGCAGCACGCGCCTGTAAAGTGACACATTCTGCAGCACGCGCCTGTAAAGTGACACATCTGCACACATTCTGCAGCACGCGCCTGTAAAGTGACACATTCTGCAGCACACACCTGTAAAGTAACACATCTGCACACATTCTGCCGCACGCGCCTATAAAGTGACACATTCTGCAGCACGCGCCTGTAAAGTGACACATCTGCACACATTCTGCAGCACGCGCCTGTAAAGTGACACATTCTGCAGCACGCGCCTGTAAAGTGACACATCTGCACACATTCTGCAGCACGCGCCTGTAAAGTGACACATTCTGCAGCACGCGCCTGTAAAGTGACACATCTGCACACATTCTGCAGCACGCGCCTGTAAAGTGACACATTCTGCAGCACACGCCTGTAAAGTGACACATCTGCACACATTCTGCAGCACGCGCCTGTAAAGTGACACATTCTGCAGCACGCGCCTGTAAAGTGACACATCTGCACACATTCTGCAGCACGCGCCTGTAAAGTGACACATTCTGCAGCACGCGCCTGTAAAGTGACACATCTGCACACATTCTGCAGCACGCGCCTGTAAAGTGACACATTCTGCAGCACACGCCTGTAAAGTGACATATTGCAGCACGCGCCTGTAAAGTGACACATTCTGCAGCACAAACCTGTAAAGTAACACATGTGCACACATTCTGCCGCACGCGCCTATAAAGTGACACATTCTGCAGCACGCGCCTGTAAAGTGACACATCTGCACACATTCTGTAGCACGCGCCTGTAAAGTGACACATCTGCACACATTCTGCAGCACGCGCCTGTAAAGTGACACATTCTGCAGCACGCGCCTGTAAAGTGACACATTCTGCAGCACGTGCCTGTAAAGTGACACATTCTGCAGCACCCACCTGTAAAGTGACACATTCTGCAGCGCGCGCCTGTAAAGAGACACATCCGCGCACATTCTGCAGCACGCGCCTGTAAAGTGACACATCCGCACACATTCTGCAGCACGTGCCGGTAAAGTGATACATCCGCACACATTCTGCAGCACGCGCCTGTAAAGTGACACATTCTGCAGCACGCGCCAGTAAAGTGACACATTCTGCAGCACGCGCCTGTAAAGTGACACATTCTGCAGCACGCGCCTGTAAAGTGACACATTCTGCAGCACGCGCCTGTAAAGTGACACATTCTGCAGCACGCGCCTGTAAAGTGACACATTCTGCAGCACGCGCCTGTAAACACGTGTGTGCTGGTAAGGAAAAATTGAGGACTCTTTCCAACAGGCAATTGCGTCAGGTTAAAAGAGCAGCTGCAAAAATGCCTTGTCATAGCAGCAGACAAGAAGCTGCTGGTGCCTCCAACGTCCCCCGAACAACAAGATGCAGGGTCCTTCAGGGGTTTGCAGCTGTGCGTAAGCCATCCTGTCGACCACCTCTATCCACTGCACACAAGCAGAAACGGCTCCAGTGGGCCAAACGATACATGAAGACTGACTTGCAAACGGTTTAGTTCACCGATGAGTGCCGTGCAACACTCGATGGTCCAGATGGATGGAGTGGAGGATGGCTGGTTGATGGACACCCCATGAAAACATGGCTAAGGCGCCAACAAGGAGGAGGTGGAGTAATGTTTTGGGCTGGAATCATGGGGAGAGAGATTGTCGGCCCCTTTAGGATCCCTGAAGGGGTAAAGATGAACTCCATAATCTATGTGGAGTTTCTAAAACAGCACTTCCTGCCATGGTTTAAGAGGAAGAACCGTGCTTTCTGCAGCAAGATCATTTTCATGCATGATAACGCACCGTCTCATGCTGCAAATAACACATCTGCATCTCTGGCTGCTATGGGCAAAAGAGAGGACAAACTTATGGTGTGGCCACCATCTTCCCCTGACCTCAACCCCATTGAGAACCTCTGGAGCATCATCAAAAGGAGTGTCTATGATGGCGGGAGGCAGTTCACATCTAAGCAACAGCTCTGGGAGGGTATTCTGTCCAAATGCAAAACAATTGAAGCACAAAGCATCCAAAAACTGACAAATTCAATGGACGAGAGAGTTCAGAAGCTTCTTTCGAACAAGGGGTCCTATGTGCAAATGTAACATCACCTAGAATAAAGTTTTGACTTGAAAACTGTTTGATTTCATTTTGTAATAAGCTGATAATGCTTATAATTTCACAATTGACCATTTTTTGGTTCAAAATAAAAAGGTTGAAAACTCTGCTGTGCATAATAATTTGGAACATGCATTTTGAGTGTTTATTATTTTTAAAAATATACTGTTTTCATAGGCAGTTTGTTCAAAAACATTGCAATTATACTAGAATATTAGATGACTGGAAAATAACAATGATGACTGCAATTCATATAGGTAATTTAGAGAAAATATGAGGAAATATTTTTTTGCATAATAATTTGGAACAGTATAAAGTGGCACATTCCGCAGCCCGCGCCCGTATAGTGGCACATTCCGCAGCCCGCGCCCGTAAAGTGGCACATTCCGCAGCCCGCGCCCGTAAAGTGGCACATTCCGCAGCCCGCGCCCGTAAAGTGACACATTCCGCAGCCCGCGCCCGTAAAGTGACACATTCCGCAGCCCGCGCCCGTAAAGTGACACATTCCGCAGCCCGCGCCCGTAAAGTGACACATTCCGCAGCCCGCGCCCGTAAAGTGACACATTCCGCAGCCAGCGCCCGTAAAGTGACACATTCCGCAGCCCGCGCCCGTAAAGTGACACATTCCGCAGCACGCGCCCGTAAAGTGACACATTCCGCAGCACGCGCCCGTAAAGTGACACATTTTGCAGCACGCGCCTGTAAAGTGACACATTCCGCAGCACGCGCCTGTAAAGTGACACATTCCGCAGCACGCGCCTGTAAAGTGACACATTCCGCAGCACGCGCCTGTAAAGTGACACATTCTGCAGCACGCGCCTGTAAAGTGACACATGTGCACACATTCTGCAGCACGCGCCTGTAAAGTGACACATGTGCACACATTCTGCAGCACGCGCCTGTAAAGTGACACATGTGCACACATTCTGCAGCACGCGCCTGTAAAGTGACACATTCTGCAGCACGCACCTGTAAAGTGACACATTCTGCAGCACGCGCCTGTAAAGTGACACATTCTGCAGCACGCGCCTGTAAAGTGACACATTCTGCAGCACGCGCCTGTAAAGTGACACATTCTGCAGCACGCGCCTGTAAAGTGACACATTCTGCAGCACGCGCCTGTAAAGTGACACATTCTGCAGCACGCGCCTGTAAAGTGACACATTCTGCAGCACGCGCCTGTAAAGTGACACATTCTGCAGCACGCGCCTGTAAAGTGACACATTCTGCAGCACGCGCCTGTAAAGTGACACATCTGCACACATTCTGCAGCACGCACCTGTAAAGTGACACATCTGCACACATTCTGCAGCACGCGCCTGTAAAGTGACACATCTGCACACATTCTGCAGCACGCGCCTGTAAAGTGACACATTCTGCAGCACGCGCCTGTAAAGTGACACATTCTGCAGCACGCGCCTGTAAAGTGACACATTCTGCAGCACGCGCCTGTAAAGTGACACATTCTGCAGCACGCGCCTGTAAAGTGACACATTCTGCAGCACGCGCCTGTAAAGTGACACATTCTGCAGCACGCGCCTGTAAAGTGACACATCTGCACACATTCTGCAGCACGCGCCTGTAAAGTGACACATTCTGCAGCACGCGCCTGTAAAGTGACACATTCTGCAGCACGCGCCTGTAAAGTGACACATTCTGCAGCACGCGCCTGTAAAGTGACACATTCTGCAGCACGCGCCTGTAAAGTGACACATTCTGCAGCACGCGCCTGTAAAGTGACACATTCTGCAGCACGCGCCTGTAAAGTGACACATCTGCACACATTCTGCAGCACGCACCTGTAGAGATCTCTATGCGCCCAGTCCCCCTCCAGCCCCAGGCAGTACAGCTGCACCAGCAGGTCCCCATAGAGCAGACACACACAGGGCTCCCGGGTCACACGCAGCCCCCCCCGCACTATGAGCAGCAGTGACATCCGGCACACACCACTTCCCGGAAAGGGGGTGTGACCGCAGAGTGCAGGTGGCAGAGCCCGGTGCCCTCCGTCCGGTGCATAGTATGAGCCGCAGCGTGCTGCTCCGCATTGTACCGGAGGGGCAGTCACTGAGGCCTGGGTGACATGTCCGTCCTCACCTGCACCAGCGCTACCCAGCCGGGGTGGTATCTGATCCGGAACTCGGGGTACCTGCCGTCCATAGCGCTGCACCGACACTTGTCCTCCGACTCCGGGCCGCTCTTACTGTGGAGCAAAGCGGCCGCTCTCTCACTACGGACTTTCTGACGTGCTTGTGTCATGTGACCTCCCAGTCACGTGACGCAGCGCGCTGGCTGCCGGCCGTGTGGCGCCTCTGCTGGAGCGCGGGGATGTTGTCAGTCTCAGCATTGCTGGGACCTACCTCTCCCGCAGGCGGCTGCGCAGGGGGCTCGCCTTAACCCCTTGCCGACCAGGTTGTTTTTTTCCTCCGCTTCTCTCAGGAGCCACCATTTTTTATTTTTCCACACAGCCATATATTATTAGGACTTTTTTTTTTTGTAGCAGCTTTCATTGACACTTCGTTTTCCTGTATAATATACGTACTGAATAAAGGGGAAAATGACAATGGTGAAATGGAAAAAAAACAATTTCTCCATTCTCTGTTTTGGGGAGGTTTATTACTGTGTTCATTGTGAAATAAAAGTTACCTGGCAACAGGGGTGACACCGTGAGCTGGGGGGCCCGAGGACTAGCGGCACTGTACCCCCAGACCTCTTACTGAGCAACAGGGGTGTCGCTGCAAGCTGGGGGGCCCCCCCGAGGACTAGCGGCACTGTACCCCAAGACCCTCTCTTACTGGGCAACAGGGGTGTCGTTGTGAGCTGCGGTCCCCCCCCCCCGAGAACTAGCGGCACTGTACCCCAAGACCCTCTTACTGGGCAACAGGGGTGGCGCTGTGAGCTGGGGGCCCGAGGACTAGCGGTACTGTACCCCCAGACCTCTTACTGGGCAACAGGGGTGTCACTGTGAGCTGGGGTCCCGAGGACTAGCGGTACTGTACCCCCAGACCTCTTACTGGGCAACAGGGGTGTCGCTGTGAGCCCCCCGAGGACTAGCGGCACTGTACCCCCAGACCCTCTCTTACTGGGCAACAGGGGTGTCACTGTGAGCTGGGGTCCCGAGGACTAGCGGTACTGTACCCCCAGACCTCTTACTGGGCAACAGGGGTGTCGCTGTGAGCCCCCCGAGG